>NW_022900951.1:94662011-94717948 GCF_012274545.1 Fukomys damarensis
CGAACTCAGGTCCTTTTGCTTGGGGAGGCAGGCAGTGGAGCCACTGAGCTAAATACCCAGACCATTAGTGTTTTAATTTAGATAATGATAATGTCTAAATTTGGGGAGGGGTACAATATTTGTTTTACTTCAAATAATGAAATACCTGCTGGGTTATAGACAATTGCCTCTATTTCCTGTCTTCTACTATGCACAGGTGTTCCAAAGATTTTTTTTTGCATAGGCCATCTATCTATAAATTAAATCTTAAACTTTCTAGTTCTTCTAAGTTTCACCTATGGTATCTGAGTCATTGAGTTCATGAGTGACATCATCCTGGCATGGCTCACCACCTTAGAAATATTGAGCAGTCATTACTTATTTTTCTCAATGTTTTCCCTTGGAACTCCAGGATAAAGGTTTGGCTAGTTTTTGCTATAAATGGGAATTATCTTAGGGTTCCCAAAGAAAGGAAGATATTCTTGGCAAAAGGCTTCTATTTTAGGAAATTTTATCTTTGGAAACATAGATGTCTAAAATCTTTTGATGCTTTACCCTTGAAATTATTTCTTTTCTCCTCTAGGTATAAATTATAGACCAGAAATAGATACTTGACATAAACTGCAACTCAAAATTCAACCACTCCTTCTCCATAATGAAGGTCTCTTTCAGCATTTTAAAGCTGTTTGCATGGTGGTTTCCTCATTAAGTAAACAAAGAGTCTGTAATCTACATGGGTGAATGAGAAGGAAATCATAGTTCAGCCAACCAACGTGTTTACCTTATCACTGAAAAGCAGATTTTATCCAACAAAAGGAAAGGAGCACCATTCCACTTGGAGGGTATTTTTACAAGAAAGAAAGTACTCAGCCAGTTGATATATCAATTTGCTTTGGGGCTTAGAAGGTTAATTGCATCATTAAAGTCCAAAGATATATTTGGGTTAAAATGTATAACTCATTCTGTGAGTTTGAACAAGTCATTTCTATGTGGAGTCTGGTTTGCAAATCAGTAAATTGAAGTTGTTAGACTAGAGGTCTCTAAAGGCTCTGCTAGCTCTGAAAATAGCTCAACCATGGGGAAGACAGATTCAAAATTCAGCTCAAATGATAGTCAATAGTCTAAGTGTTGTGGAACATGACTGTAATCCCAGCACTCGGGAAGCTGAGGCAGGAGAATCACTACAAGTTCAAGGCCAGCCTGGCTACATAGTGAGTTCAAGATTGGCCTGAACTACATATCAAGACCCTGTCTCAATAAATTTAAAAAATGATGGTCAAAATCTGGACAAACCTCCTGTCCTCTGATCTTCTACATCTAGTTTGGCATGTCCCAGGTCCTAATTAGTATGTAAAAATTGTAGGAAGTAAAATAATTTGCCACATCAATCAATTCAGTATTTTTGTCTCCTGATACTTCCTATCAGCTGCAATACTCTATTTTGAATCCTATGAATTGTTTCACTCATATCCACTTCCATATCTTTATCCATGCTATTATTTTATCTGAGTATTTCTCTCTACTACCTCTCCAAATTATGCTCCTCCCCCAAAGTACAGACCAGTACTCTGCTAAATTGAGATTTTACTGATTTTTCCCAACCCATGACCTTTCCCTCCTTTGAATTCCAATAACACCGTATGGAAAAGCTGGTAATTCTTTTGTTTCATTTCTGTTTAATGTGAGTTCTAAATGTTGATCGTATCTTTTACAAAGGTCTTTCTGGTTGTAACCCAAAATATCTCTGAAGTAAAACAATGATTCTAATTAACTGTCAAGTCTCCTTCATACTTATTAAGAAAAGGGATCAGAAAGGTTTGTCGAATTATATTCCTAGAAGAAAATGTTAAAAGTAAACTTGCCTCAGAAGACATCAGAGCTCTGACTACAAAAACTTCAATATATGATTAGAAGAACTCTGATGTTTTCTGGCATTTGTCATCACCATTTTTAATAGTAGTAATGTTAATATTAGTGCCATTAGAGAACAAAGAGCTAAATTTCTTCTGCAGAAATAAAAGTTGCATAAAAAAACTTTAGGAAAAGATATAGACACCATTTTACTGGAAAGTAAAAATTAGAGCTATAAGGTAATGTTTTTTTTTTTTTCTGATCAAACTAGGAAACAAATAAGAGCTTTTGTTTAAGACAACCTAAAACGAAGAGTGTGGTTTGATCCACTGCAAGGGTTTCAATATTTTTTAAATAATGACTTAGAATTACACGTTGATTTTCTTATTGTGGTTAATCACTCTTAAAGGTACAATCAAGACTCTCAAATCAAACATTTAATCAATATTCATTGAGCAACCTCATGTGCAAGGCATTGTGCTAGATGTTATAAGGCACACAGGAGAAAGCAAACATTCAGGAATGACTTTAACATTGGACAAAAGGAAAGAAGAGGGAAAGGGAGAAGAGAGGAAGGAAGGAACCATCATTTACAGGATAAAAATTCTTAGGAATCCTTGACTTTCATGTCATTCATCACAGTCCATTTTTCTAACATATGCCCTCTCCTTTTCATAATCCTCGCCCTGCCCCTTTTTTTTCACATCCAAGCTTTGTATACAACTGCTAACATGATTTTTAACCTTATGATCCAGCCACATCAAATTATTTATGCCAGAATCATATCTCTGCACTTTCTTGGGCTCTTCCCTTTATCCATATTGCCCTTTAAGAGTTCGCTCAAAATTACCTCCTAAGTGCATTTTTTCTGATATGTATGATCAAAAATAGTCCTTCTTCTGAGATCCCATAGCAACTAGTAGGTAACTGGATTAAAGTTTAGTAATGTGTATGAGAATTATTTGTTTATACTCCATTTCTCTCTTCACACAGTTGTGAAAGCAAGAGTTCAGTTGTAACAGCAATTTTAAGCAGAAAGCAATATAACAGAAGGGATGAAGTACTTATGATCATGGAAGTGATGGTAGAATAAACTTCAGGCTGGGCCTCTGGGAATTACTCTCAATTGGAACATCTGTCTGGCCCCTCTGGGAGCCTTTGCCACAATTAAAAATGTTAAGTATCAGGAGGCCACCACTGGAAGCAATGAATTACTACTACATATTTAATCCAGAGAATATGCATAGCCACCATCATACTGCCTTTAGGTACTCACAGTGTTATTCACTAAAACTAGAAGGATGCTTCAAAAATGACTGCAATTTCTGCAGCTGTGCTGGAGGGCAGGGTCAGTGGAATGGCCACTGCCTCATCACTGTTTCTAAGGCCCATCTCAGTGCATTTACTCAGTGGAATATAGGCAGAAGCTAAGCTATTACGAGATTCTGTGAGTTATGGAGTTTTAACTTTCCAAACAGCAATTTAGAAAAGCACAGCAGAAGGAAATCATCATAGGTATGGAGTAATAATATATCTCCATATATACTATGTATCTTTAGCACCTGGAAATAGTTCCTGGCTCATAGGCTATACTTCATAAATACTTGTTAAATTCATGAATTCTAAATATAAAAATGTCATGAAGTTTGTTGGCATTTTTTAAGCTGTCCCCATTTCCTGCTTTCATTCCTCTCCTCTTGCAAACATTGTTTCAAAGGAATGTTTATTTTAATCAGTATTTATACAGAGAAAATCTGGAATAACCTAAGTATAAAACATTAAAACTCATTATAAGAATTATGATAGAATATAATACACAGTCGTGAAAATGATGATGTAGATCTTTCTGTTGATATGGAAAGCTACTGGTGATTTATGTAGAAAAATGGGTTAAAATCAAATGCCTATATTACAATACAAAAAAATTCTAAGTGAATTACAGATATTATTATAAAAAGCAAACCTTTATAACTGTGAACATAGAAAAATAATCTTAGGATAGGGAAAAGTTTTTAAAATAAAACTATAAGAACACAAACCAAAATGGGAAATATTATATCTGTTTCAATTAAAGGTGAAATTTCCATACAAAGAAATCCTTACATTTATTGCAGAAGCTATATACATAAAGAAAGGGTTAGTATGGAGGTTTTATAAATAAATAATCATTAGAAAAGCACAAGAATTGCAATAAAAAGGTGGTCAAAGGGTATTAACAGGGAGTGCACAGATTTACAAAAACGTCTGTTATTATTTGAAAAATTGCTCAGTTTTCCTAGTAATCAGGGAAATGCCAATTAAAATTACAAAGAGAAACCAATAGTAGACAACAGACAAGCAAAACAGTCTAACATTTCCAAGTACTGACAAAAAATACAGAACCATAGGAAATCATGTGTATTGATTGGAAAATTACATTTTGTGCAACAACACTACAGAGTGATTTAGTGATATCTCTAAAGTTATAGATGTATGCCCTATAACAGCAACTTCGTGCCTAGGTCAGGGGTCAGAAAACATTTCTATAAGGGGCCAGATGATAAATATTTTGAAAATTCATAAGGTGTCTGCTGCAGGTATTTGACTCTATCACTGTGGCATGAAAGTAGGCATTGACAATAGGTAAAACATACGGGTTTTACAGTGTCCCAATAAAACTTTACTTACAAAAACTGGCAACTGTTCAGATTTAGCCCAGGGTGTAGCATTTCTTGATACTTGACTTTCAAAAGTTACCATAGGAAAGAGGCAAATTACTCACTACAGTAATATTATAACGAGTTTTAATTCTACGAGTTCAATTTTTGCAGCTTCCACAGGACTGAGAACATGCAGCACTGTATTTGTCTTTCTGTACCTGATTTACTTCATTTAGCATAATGTCTTCCAATTCCGTCCATGTTGCTACAAATGATAGGATTTCATTATTTTTATGGCTGAATTATATTTCATTGTGTACATTTCATTTTCTTTGCCTATTCATTTGCAGATGGATAACTGGATACATCAGATGATCCCATGTCTTATATTGCTTACAGTACTACAATAAACACGGGTATTTATCTCTGCATCATCCTGACTTGATTCCTTTGCAGAAATATCCAGTAGAAGCACTGGACCAAAGAGCAGCTTTATTTTTTGGTATATCTTCTTTTGGGAAACATCTATCCAGAGCATTTGCCCAAGCTTTAGTCAAATCAGTAAAATGACATGTTATAACTGACCATAGGAACTGTTGCAAACTATATGCCAACGAACTGGAAAACCTAGAAGAATTGGATAAATTCATAGATACACCTTACCAAGACTGAGTCATAGAAAAATATAAAATCTGAATGAACCAAAAACCAAGACTGAATCAGTAGTAAAAAGAAAGACCAAGACCAAGGACCACCATTGAATTCTACAAAATATTTATGGAAGAAGTAATACCAAATCTTCTAAAACTATTCTAAAAATTTAAAAGGAGGGAATTCTTCCAAACTCAATTTCAAAGCTACCAACATTACTCTGATGCCAAATTCAGGCAAGGGCACAACAACAACAACAACAAAGAAATTACATGTCTAGATCCCTGATTCTTTGTGCTAGTTCCCATGCTACTGGTGATTAGTTGATAAAGTCTTTTCCTGTGTAAATGTCTCCGAGAGTTCTACCTAATTTAACCTCCAGCAAGTGTAGTGTTTCTGTTTTAATATTTAGATTTTTAATCATTTCAATTTTAGTTTAGTGCATGGTGAAAGACAGGAGTTAAGTTTTAATCTTTAGTAAGCATAAATAAGGATCAAAATGTATAATTGATATTTTAAAATAGGAAGAAAATGTCTGAAAACAGGGCAAGTCAGAAGAATAGAGGAAAGGAAAGAAGAGAAAAGAAAAAATATGAGAAAAGGAAAAATACAGAAACAGTGTTTGCAAATAGGGAAGGGTGGAAGGGGTGAAGAGAGGGCAGGGGAATGGAGAAAATTAAGAAACAGGATACATCATGTAAAGTCACAAGATCCCAATGAGAATGTAACTGTATTGTATACCTAAAATGTACTGATTAAAAAAAAAAGATCCCTGATGAACATAGGAGCAAAAGTTCTCAATAAAATACTGTATTTTTAAAGAATTGGAAAACACACATCAAAATGCTCATATTAGTGGTTTTGTGATGGTGAGCTAATGGATGCTTTTTGTTCAATGCTTTCTTATATTTCCTAATTCTTTCTTTTCTTTTCTTTTCTTTTTTTTTTTCAGTGCCAGGAATCAAATTTAGGACCTTGCACTTGCAAGGCAGGTGCAGTGCCACTGAGCTAAATCCCCAACCCCTATATTTCCTAATTCTTAACAAATATCATGTATTCATATAATGTTAAAACATGTATTGATTCATTGTGGAATATTTAAAAAGCATATAGAGAAAAGAAAAACAATCACCCACAATCCCATTCTCTTCCTAAAAGATAACTCTATCCTTTATACAGTTTTTTTTCAATATATATATTATTCATTAATCTTATTGATACATTTTAGGTTTACAATATGACATTTATCATTGGGAATTTGTACCTTTAAATAATATATCTTGGTTCTTCTCTCTTCCCCTTTTCTATTGCTGGTGGGAGTGTAAACCGGTGCAACCACTGTGTAAATCAGTATAGAGATACCTCAAGAAATTAGGATTGGAGGTCCCATTTGACCCAGCTATTACCCTGCTGGGAAACTTCCCAAAGGAATTAAAAGAAACATATCACAGCTACAAAAGCACCAGTGTTTATAGCAGCAGAGTTTGTAATAGCTAAAATTTGGAAACAGCCCATTTGCCCATCAACTGGTAACTAGATAAAGAAAATGTGTGTTTTTAAAAAATAAAATGAAGCACTACTCAGCCATAAAGAATGAGAAATTAGAAACATTTGTAGCTAAATGGATGCACATTGAGGCCATAGTCTTAAGGGAAATAAATAGGACACACATGTGTAAATGCCTAATAGTTTCTCTGGTGTGAGAAACTGAAAGTGTAAATGAGGATTCATTATAATTTTGTCTCATTGACTTTCTCATTGTTGAGATTGTACTAAATATATAATATATTATCTTCTTTTATTCAGTTAAGCATTTCCTATGCTATTTAATTTCTATAGGCATCATGTCTATAACTCTGTATTATTTCTATAATTTTGTAAATGAGGAATTTAAATTTTCTTTTCTAGAAATTCTACAATATATTCATCTAACAAATCCATAATGTAAGTCTCAAATTCCAGAGCGTTTATATTTTGTCTGATGGTCATTGAGGTATATATTAGTTTTGTTTGTTGTTATTTTTGTCAA
This sequence comes from Fukomys damarensis, assembly GCF_012274545.1. Classification (NCBI taxonomy): domain Eukaryota; kingdom Metazoa; phylum Chordata; class Mammalia; order Rodentia; family Bathyergidae; genus Fukomys; species Fukomys damarensis. Next base: position 94,669,161 of record NW_022900951.1, read on the forward strand.
TTCTATTCTTCCGGACATCCCATAATCACTAATATTTTGCCTTGAATGGGAGAAAAGTGAATTTATTACACTGCCTTTTAGACTGAATTAGCTTAAGACTTTGGGTTCTCTCAATCCTCTGGTAAAACAGGTTACGTGAAAGAGAGTATTTGTGTGTGCCCTTCATTCCATACAATAGAAGCTGACAATTATCATTATGTGGACCTGGCACATACCACAAGGCTGTGGCTTCCTTATGGGGTAATGAATATAGGTCGCAAACCTTTAAACAACATGCAAAAATAGGTGAGGTTTTGAAATATGGTATGATGGTGTAATCACCCAGATCAATGCTCATGGGCACCTTGATATTTTATTACTGCAGAGCTTATCATCTACTACCTTAAAATTTGCCATCTGGTAGATCCAAATTCAGTAGCTCTGTCATTCATAAGATATTATTTTAAAAGGTTATTGATGTCTTTCTGTTAGATAATAAGGTGATAAATATAAACAAGACACTTTCAAACTTCTGCTTCATTTATTTATTCATTTCATTTATTTATTCACCCTTCCACCCTTCCCATATTATTGGGTCATTTAGGTCACTTCCTCAAGAAAGGTACAAACAAGCTTTGCCCTTTTAAATCATGAAGTACAAAGTAACCAGAATATTCTGAAAGAGTTGAAGATTTTGTTTGTAGTCTATCAGTCTCCAACACCTGTAGATGATTGGTAAATAAGCTAAAGGGAAACACCTGGCTTTTGTTATAACCCCTTCTGCCCCACTTTCTAGCTGCTTTTTTAACTTGCCACATTCCCAAAACGTGGATGCCTTTTCTTGTTGATATCAGAATAACCTGGTAGCACGTTGTGAATTTTAACTGCTTCAGATACCGACCCTACTGATTTATCTGGTGAAACCACGAGTTCCATGAGAGAAAGAACTCTACCTTCCTCATCTTTGTCATCCTAGCCAGTAAGTAGAATGTGCCTGTGACACATAGTGGGGAAAATAAAACCTTGCTAGCTGCATGGCAAAATATTCAGGAACAATTGTCTTGGTGTCATTACATAACACATCGAGTGTTGTGCTAAGGAGCATAATTGTGTGTGTGTGTGTGTGTGTGTGTGTGTGTGTGTGTGTGTGTGTGTGTGAGAGAGAGAGAGAGAGAGAGAGAGAGAGAGAGAGAATTGAATTATATGGATTAAAGGCTTAAATGCTACCCTACCACATAAAACATGTGCTTTGCTACTGAAATGTGAAGCATGATGAGTTATGTCTAGATTTTCATCAAAAAAATGAGAATCAAGACTTGTCATGTGGAGGTACAAGATCCCAACAATGAATGTAACTGTACTGTATCCCTAAAATGTACTAATAAACTCAATTAAAGCTGAAAAAAAAGAAGAAATGTGAAGGCTTTCTTAAGAAAATATACCTCTCTCACCAACAGTAAAACATAGTACATATTCTGAAATACAAATAAGCTTGTCATAGTAATGATGTTGAGAACTTTAAAATAGAACGTGGCTTACACATAAGTACCAATTGTATTTCACAAGCCCTTACTTCCTTAATTGACACTGTCTGGAATTGCTCTTGTTAGTATGGGAAGCACATAGAGGCCTTTTTGATCCTTCAGTTTCATTGCCAACTGTGACCACTAAGTATATTCCCTATACAGGAATACCTAAAGCATTTGGTGAACTGAAGAAATTTTTGTCTAGCCCTATTCCTATAGTAATTAGTAATTATACTTTGTATATCAGGGAAAATATTTACTAAATGCCATTACTTTGCTCTGATTCTTAGTCAAAAGAATGAGAATAGGAGTGGGGGAAGCTGACAGATCTTAAAATCTTTTTGAGAGTATAATTTGTCCATAGTTTAAATGTGGTACTAACCACACCATACTGCAAAGTTCAGCAGCTGTGCAATGGCTACATAAACAAGATCTTATGATAATATTGTCCAGTGACTCAGAGAAATTACAACTGCACTAAATTACAATAGGATAACTAGTTTCCCAGTTACTTATTCAACTTGTCTTTATGTCACATAAATAATACCAATACAAATGTTTTGATATCTTTATGCACACAATAAATAATGGGTTTACTGTTAAACACACCACATATATGCTAGGTGCAATTTCTTTGCTACAGCTGAATGCAAGTAGTGAGATTTTTTTTTCATTCACTAAACCATATGCTTTTATTAAAGTAGCTCATTGATACACTTCTAAATATCTACTGTACATTTTTAGCTCCATTCCTGCCTTATTGCATAGGCTCCGTTGTACTTGAAATATTAATAGCACTAATTAGGCTTACAAATAAGTATGAGTCAAATGTTGACATTTCACAAACTGTTTGCGTTGTTTATCATTGCAAAGACAAATTGCTTTAGCAGGCTATGTTCTAGCCAGTCTAGTTTAAATCAAAGGCGATGTGAATGTTAAAGTTAGCTTGGGGTAGTTTATATACTAAAGCAGAAGAAACTCATTGAATTACTTGGCTATTCCAAGATTTCACTCTTCAGATTTCAGTTCTGTTATCTCAGTGGTACTATTTGTGTTCTTCCAGACCTTGCCTAGTCCTCGAGTCATCATTTATGCTAACAGCCACTGTTAGTGGGGATGCCTTTGTAAACATTTTGTTTAGCAGTTTTTCCAAGCTCAACCATTATGTATTTTTCCTTTGAATCTTAGGACTCTGGAACACCGCCAGTATGGATATTCTCTTCATTGCAAAGGTTCTCAGTGTGCAATATTAAAGGGGTAGCAAATTAATTAAAATTGGTAGGAGGCCTTTTGTAGACTGTAGTAAGACACAAATGTCAGGTGATCAAATTTTAAATACAGTTGGATAAGAAGAAATAAAGGGAACATAAGAAATATTCTGAATTATAGAAACAAGGCATATGTATTATTAAAACATGCAGGCATTATATAAGTATACAAATTAGAAACTGAAAGCAGAATCCAAATCTCTCCTTCTATGTATAATCATTTTGTACAGTTTGCTGAATATTTTTCAGTGTTTTTCCAACAAATGTAATATATTAATAAATATGAATATAAAGGGGTATATATCTCTGTAAATAGAGGCAATCATATTACACATGCTGGTCGACAATTGGTATTTTTAACTAACAGTATACCATAGATATTTTTCTGTGTCACTACTTCATCTACCTCATCCTTACTAATAGATATACTCTAAAGAATGGTTGTACTGTTCAGTTACCTATGCCTTTATGTGTAATGTCCTGTTTTTTGCTATTTCAAATAGTGCTGCAAAGGACCTCCTTGCTCAAGTGTGTTGGCACATCTGAGGATTTTTATAGAATATTTTCACAGAATTGGAATTGATAAACCAATTTAGGTATTTATTTTAGATTTTAGTAGGTAGTGTCCAAGTGTATTACAAAGGTTGTAGCAATTTAGTGTATGAAAGTGACAGAGGGTATATTTTTATGTTTTCCCATTAAGTTTATTGGTACATTTTAGGTATACAATACAGTTAAATTTATCATTAGGATCTTGCATCTTCATGTGATGTAACTTGGTTCTTATTTTTCCCCATTCCTCTGCCTTCCTTTCACCCCCTCCACCCTAACTTATTTACAAAGAATTTGTTTCCACATTTCTTCTTTTCTCATATTTTTTCTTTTCCCTCATTTCCTTTCCCCTATCCCTCCCACTTTCCCCCATTCCATTAGACGTTTTCTTCCTATTTCACAATATGAATTCTACATTTTTATCTTTATTTACTCTTTTAATCTTCCACATCAAAACTATTCAGTATTTACACATGTGTTCTATTTATTTCACTTTAGAATATGGCCTCACTGTGCATCCACTTAGCTATAAATGTCTCTGGTTTTTCTTTAGTGCTGAGCAATACTCCATTTTATAAAAACAAAAACACGTTCTTTATCCAGTATCCAGTTGATAGGCAACTGGGCTGTTTCCAAGTTTTGGTTATTACAAAATGTGCCACTATAAATAAGGGTGCGCATATATCACTGAGGTATGATTCTTTGAATTCTTTTGGGAAGGTACCCAGAAGAGGAATGGCTGGGTCAAATGGGACTTACAATCCTATTTGTTTGAGATATTGCCATGTTGATTTCCACAGCGGATGCACAAGTCTGGACTCCCACCAACAATGAAGAAGAGATCCTTTCTCCCCACAACCCCGCCAGCATTTGTTATTGATTGATTGCATGATAACAGCCATTCTTTCTGGGGTGAGGTGGAATCTCAGTGTTGTTTACATCTGCATCTCTCGAATGACCAGCAATGTTCAACATTTTTTAATGTGTTTATTTGCTGCATTTACTTGTTTGTATCAGAAATGTCAGCTCATTTCAGATGCCCATTTTTTAATTGGGTCTTTATATTGAGGGGTCTGATTTTTTTTAGTTCTTTATATATTCTACATAGTAAACCTTTGTCTGAAGAACAGCTGGTAAAATTTTTTTCCACATTGTAAGTTGTCTCTTAGCTCTGTTGGTGGTTTCTATTGTAATGAAGAAGCTTTTTAGTAAGATGAGATCCCAGTTGTTGATTCTTTGTGTTATTTCCCGTGCTACTGAAGATTTGTTCATAAAGTTTTTTCCTATGCCAATATCTTCGAGAGTTCTACCTAACTTATCTTCCAGCAAGTTTAGTGTTTCTGTTTTAATATTTAGATCTTCAACCCACTTCAATTTTAGTTTAGTGCATGGTGAAAGATAAGGGTCTAGTTTTAATCTTTGGCAAGTTGAAAGCCAGTTTTTCCAACACCATTTATTAAAGAGGCTATCTTTCCTTCAGTGAGCATAGTTGGCTCCTTTGTCAAATATGAGGTAGCTCAGTATGTCTGGAGTTGTTTCTGCATCTTCTGATCTATTCCACTGATCCTTGGGACTGTTTCTTTAACATTATGAAGCTGTTTTTAACACAATGGCTTTCTAGTATAGATTTAAATTGGGACTTTTGATACCCACTTCCATGTCTCTGTTGCCTAGAATTGCTTTTGCTATAATAGGTCTCTTCTGGTTCCAAATGAATTTTTGGATGTTTTTCTGTAGTCATGTGAAATATGCTGTTGGGATTTCTATCAGGATTACATTGAATCTGTATAACAATTTTGAAACTATGGCCATTTTCACTATATTGGTTCTTCCTACCCAGGAACAGGGACGTCTTTTCATTTTCTTATTTCCTCTTGGATCTTTTTTTTTTTTTTTCAGAGTGCTGTAGTTCTCAATGTAGAGGTCTTTTGCTTCCTTCATTAGATTGATTCCTAGATAAATCATTTTTTGAATGTTATTGTGAAAGAAATTGTTTCCCTAATTTCTCTCTCAGTGAGTCTGTTACTTGTGCATAAGAAGGCTATTGATTCTTGAATGTTGACCTTGTATCCAGCTACCCTACTGAAACTGTCAAATAAGTCTAGATATCTTTTGGCAGAGTTTTTAGGTTTTCTATGTACCGAGTACCATACCATCAGCAAAAAAATGACAGTTTAACTTCTTCCTTTCCTACCTTTATTCTTTTTATTTCTTTCTTTTGTCTAATTGCTGTGATTAATATTTCTAAAACTATATTGAACAGGAATGGTGATAGTGGACATCCTTAACTTATTCCTGGTTTTAGCATGAAGATTTTCAGTTTTTTACCATTTAGTATGATGTTGGCCAGTGGTTTTTCATAGATAGCTTTTAACAAGTTGAGATAAAAAGACCATCTATTCCAATATTCTGCAGGGTTTTCATCATGAATGGGTGTTGATTTTGTCCAATATGTTTTCTGCATCTATTGAGATGATCACATTTTTGTTCTTGACTCTGTTAATATAGTATATTACATTTATTGAATTATGTATGTTGAACCATCTTTGCATCCCTGGGATAAAAACAACTTGATCAGCGTATATGAACTTCTTGATAACCATCTGTAATTTGTTTGCCAGTATCTTATTGAGAATTTTTGCATCTATGTTCTTTAGGGAGATTGGCCTGTGTTTCCTTTTTTGGTTGGGTCTTTCCCTGGCTTTGAAATCAAAGTAACTCTTGCTTCCTTTAATGAATTTGGAAGTATTGCTTCCCTTTCAATTTCATTGAAAAATTTAAAGAGTAAAGGCAATATTTCTTCTCTAAATGTCTTGTAGAATTCAGCAGTGAAGCCATCAGGACCTGGGCTTTTCTTTGTTGGTAAATTTTTAATTACATTTTCAATTTTGCTGATTGTAATTGGGGTGTTTATAATTTTTATATCTGCTTTATACAACTTGGTAATTCATGTATCTAGAAATCTATCCATTTCTTCTGTGTTTTCCATTTTGTAAGAGTACAGGTTCTTGAAGTAGGTATTGATGATCCTCTGGAATTTTGCTTGATCTGTTGTAACTTCCCCTTTTTCCTTCCTAATTGCATGGATTTGAACCTTTTCTTTCCTTTTTTTTTTGATAAGGTTGGCTAAGGGTTTATCTATTTTGTTTATTCTTTCAAAAATCAGCTCTTGAATCCATTGATTTTTTTTGTATCGTTTCTTAGTTTCCACTGTATTGATTTCTGCTCTGCTCTTTATAATTTCCTCCCTTGTATGAGCTTTGGATTTGTCATGCTCCTCTTTTTTAAGGAGCTTAAGTTTCAGTATTAGGTTGTTTATTTGAGCTCACTCTGTTTTCCTAGTGTGGGTATTCAGTGCTATGAATTTCCTTCGTAGAACCACTTTCATTGTGTCCCATAGATTTTTGTATGCTGTATTTGTATTAACATTCATTTGTAAAAACTGTCTAATTTCTTCTTTAATTTCCTCTCTAACTCACTGGTTGTTCAGAATAGTATTATTAAATTTCTGTGTGTTTGTGAAGTTCTTGCATTTTTTTGTTATTGATCTCCAGTTTAATTGCCCTATTATCTGTTAATATATGGGCGATAACTTCAATTCCTTTGTATTTATTTAAACAAGTTCTGTGAGCAAGCATGTGGTATATTTTGGAGAATGACCCATGTGCAGCTGAAAAGAATGTACATTCTGATTTTGTGGGGTGGGACACTCTGTAGAAGTCTATTAAGTCTATTTGTTCAAAAGCTTGGTTCAGTTCTATTATTTCATTTTTTATTTTTTTGTCTAGATGATCTATTTGTAACAGTGGGGTATTAACATCACCCACTACAATTGCATTAGTGCTTATTTGGTTTTTCATGTCTGTTAATATTTGTTTTCTGTAGTTGGGCACATTGGTATGTGGTGCATATATATTTATGATTGTCATCTCTTTCTCTTGGGTTGAATATACTGACCTTCTTTGTCTCTCTTAATTAGTTTAGGTGTGAACTTTATTTTGTCCGCAATCAAGATAGCCACCATTGCTCTGATCTGGGTTCCTGTTGTGTGGAGAAATGTTTTCCATCTTTTTACTTTCAGTCTATGAGTTAATTATTGAACTAGGTGCATTTCTTGTATATAGCATATTGCTGGATTTTGCTTCTTAATTAATTCTGCCAGTCTATTTCTTTTGTTTAGTAAATAAAAACCATTAACATTGATGGTTATAATTCATATATATTGAATCATCTTTGTCATGTTATTGTCCTATTGGTGGCTCTTTTTTATTTTTGCTCCCTCCCTTTAATTTCTTGCCTTGCCTCATATAGTTGTGACCTTCATTTTCTTTTACTAAAATAGTGTTAAAATTGTTTGGGTTGCTGGTTTGGTATTCACGAAGTTTCTCAGGTGTTCTTTTTCATGGAAGTATCTTATTTCCCCATCCATTTTGAAAGATAGCTTTGCAGTTAAATCAGTCTAGTTTGGAGGTTGTTTTGTTTTAGGACTTGAAATACATCACTCCTGGCTCTTCTCGATTTGAGGGTTTCTGTTGTTGAAAAGTCTGTTGTGATTATGATGGGCTTTCTTTTGCATGTGATTTTTTTACAATCTTGAACTGATTGTAGTATTTTATCTGTATATCAATTCATTTTTCTCTGTTTGAGAAGATTTTTGTCATTAATTCTTTGAACATTTTTATGTCATTTGTGCTTTCTCCTGCTTTTTGATGTACTCCTATCAGTCTTATATTATTATTCTTTGTATCATCTAGGAGCTGTTGGATTGATTTCTTATGGTCCCTTACTATTTTTAAGAGACCTCACTTTTCATGGTCATTGACTGGTATCCTATCTTCTGTATTTGATTTCCTGTCTTCAGATTGGCTCAGTCTGCTGTGTATACTTTCAATAGAGGTTTTAATCACCTGGATATCTGTTTGAATCTGTTTCATGGATTCCATTTGTTTCCTATGTTGGACATGCATGATTTACATTTGTTTCCTATGCTGGACATTCACGGCTCCTGAATTCATGGTCCAGAACTCATCTATATTTTTTATCTGTTTCTGTTCTAGAGTTTCTAATCACGTCTTTCATTCTGTTCATCATCTCTGTAGTTATTTGAGATGTTATTTCTGTTTTGAATTGTTCTAGATCCTCATTCATCTGTTTTGCTACTTCCTGTGCTATCAGTTCAGGGTGTCCATCTGGTTGATTATCAGACTTTTCCACTTCATTTAGCTCAGTATTTGCCTTTGGTGAACAGGAAGTCTGGGTATGTGACTTGCTTAAATGTCTTCTTATTTCTATTCTTCTTTGTATTGTTCTTGGTTTAATTCCTTGGTTGATATTTTGATATTGCTTATTGTAAGTATCCTTGTTGCTTTTATTCAGAACCCTTATGGAATGATTGCTCCTCAGAGGTGTCTTCAGGTTTTGAGTCTTTAGGTTTTGAGTCTCTGATGACTCTGAGCCAATGTCATTTTCATTATATCCAGAAGGACATCTGATTAGATCAGTCACAACACCTTAGCCCAAGTGATACAATCAGCAGCACAATAACATCAAGCACAGCTAAGAAAATGATAATTTGTGAGTTATTAATCTATCATCTTTAACTGTATGAATTAAATCAAAATTGAGGACCAGCCCAAAATACATTTATAGTGTATAAACTCTTCAATATAACTTTACCCTTTTGTATGGGAATTTAGAAGGAGTTGGGGAGAGAGTTTTAGAAAGGTAGAAAGATAGGGAAAGGTTAGAAGTGAGGCCAGAGGACACAGGAAGTTCTCACAAACTCTAGGAAACTGTTGAAGACAAGAGGGAAAGACAAAATGAAAGAACAAAGACAAGAAAAGAACAACCTAACAGCAATAGGGAAGCTAGAAATTGTGTTCAACTTCCCTTTAAACCAATGACATTCAAAAGAAGTAAAAAGAGAGAAAAAAAGGAAAAAGAAAGAAGAAACATGAATTAGGGCAGGAACAGGAACAAAAAGGAAAATGAAGACCAATGTGGGAGAGCAAGAGAGAGAGAGAGAGGGTGGGGGAGAGGGAGAGGAAAATAAGAAAAAGAAGAAAAAAATTCAAAGCTCATAAAAATAAATAAAAAATAAAAATAAAAGGAAAAAAATATGTTTTAAAATAAAAAATAAAAATGACAGTCCTCCTTCATGGTATGTCTCTGCTGTCACAATAGACAATGTGGGCAGCAGTGTGCAGTTCTAAGTCAATTAGTCTCAGCAAGCCAGGAGCAGACCCCTGAGATTCAGGCTGATTTCTGGCTGCAAGGCCCAATTTGAACTCCCTGAACTCCTGCAAGGCTGAACTCTGCAAGATTCTACTGCGGGTTCCAGCTCCTCTTCCCCTGAGGATAGTCCCGGTTCTGATGGGAGGTGGTGATCCCTCCAATTTACAAACCACAGTGGTCTGGTGTGCCTTTATTGCAGGGATTTTCTTCACTTTTTCGGTGGACTTCAATTTTCATCAGAGAGCCTGAGAGAGGCCTTCTTTCTGTTGTTGACTTCTGCTCTATCTTCTGGAGCTGAGGATAATGATCTTTACAACCCCCTGTGCCTCTGCACTGTGGATCCAGGTACTGGTGCACAGGAGAACAGAGGTGGAGCAGGGGCTGTGCTGGGGTGGTGTGGCAGGCACCCACGAGCCTCTGCTGGCTGCTCAGAGTCCCAGGCTGGTGGTAGGGTAACAGCTCAGCTCCACAGTGCTCAGGTCCTCACAGATCTGCTCACTGCTCAGAGGCCAGAGAGTGTATTTTTAAAAATTACTGACAGGATGTGAAGACTGGTTGGATCAGGAAGGGAAGGCAGAGTCAAAGATAACTTCAAACTCTTAGGTCTGAGTGATTTAAAGAATGTTGTCACTTTTGACACACACTGGGAAGTTTGAGGGAGTCATGCTTTAAGGAAAAAAGGAAATGAGAGGGAGTAAATTTAAAAGAACAAAGGCCAAAGACTGAGTCTCCACGCTCCCCATGATAAGAAAGCAGAAAGAAAAGCCATCAAAGGGAACAAAGGATGTATAATCAGAAATGTACGGGGACAAATCTACCAGGAAAGAGTTCTAAGGAGAGGATAATCCTTGTGACATGGCACAGAGGTAAGGAATAAAATATGTCTTTGGTTCTAGTGTTCAGAAAATCACTGGTAACCTTTGAGACTGCAATTTCAGATTGAGAAACTGGATGAGGTAGGAAACAATGTTTTATAAGAGTGATGGAGGGGTGTAGGAACAAAAATATTACTCATTCCACAAAATTATTCATAAAAGGAAACAAAAAAACTAAATGCTGAACAGTATGTCTTGCCCATCTGAGGGACATTATTAGGAATTTCTTCATTTGGGTCTTGCCTCTTTCTTGAGCTACAAGAAACTGATAATAAAATGAAAACAAAGTCTTTGTAGATAGGCAAGGAGGTGTTGAAGAGAGGAAAGGGGGATGGGGAAAACATAAGAACCAAGATTGATTATGTAAAGGTGCAAATTTCCAACAATGACTGTCATTATATTGTATACCTTAAATGTACCAATAAAATTAATTTTAAAAAGCAGATAGACAGCTGCAGTGGAGTGAGCTCCTATGATTTTGTTAGTGTATAGAGGTCCAGGCACAGCACAAGTACAAGAAAGAATCAGTAACAAGGAGAAATGGTAAAGACGTGTTTTGCGTATTTCAAATTTTTGCATCATTCATGTTGACAACCCAATCAAATAAATGATGTTAGTACATACAATGCACCACTACTCAAACATTAAAACAATTACAAATTCTTTACATGTTCATGTGGAAAGGTATTTTCAGTATTTTAGGTAAAAATCGGATTGTAAAATGGCATATTTTTAAAAACTCAAGCACATAAAATTGTACTAATCTGTATATTTAATATTAGACTAAAGAATCTTTAGCATGTATTAGCAAGGTTTGTATCTGGGTGATAGTATTATGGGTGCTTATTTTGTTCCTTTATAATAGTCTATGTCTTAATTACTTTTCTTGTCACTGAGACCCAGTGACTGACACTTGCAAGTTAAAGAGGAGAGTTTTATTTTAGCTCATAGTCTGTAGAGGTTGCAGTCCATAGTTGGCTGGTTCTAATGCAAAACAGCATGGCAGAAGGGCATGGCAGAGGAGAACCAGTTCATGGCATGACAGACAGGAAACAGAGTGAGATCAAGGGCTGAGTGAGAGAGTAAGACTCTTCCAGGCCACACCCCTATGACCACCTCCTCTAAACAGGCTTCACCTCCTAAAATCACATTTAGCTATAAACTCATCAGTGGACTAACCTACTGATGAGTGTCACACCCCAAGATCCAATCACTTCCAAAAAGCCCCACTTATGAGTGCACGAGGCTTTAGAGGGACATCTAGATATAAGCCATAATAATCTATATTATTTGAAATGTGTGAGTTTATCCTTTCACCTACTTGATGGTTTTAACTCCTTTCCTTGCTTTTGGCTTTAGGAAAGGTCAGTCTTCACTGGTATGGATAAACTTGATGGTGCAGAAGAAATGTTCATAGACTGAAGCCATATTCCTGAGAGATTATCACAGCAGATAGTTACAGCCAGAAGCAGAGATAACCCAGAACATTTTGTCAAGGACAATTTTTGATGTAGGGATGAGGGGCAAAATGAGAAATAAATCAAAACATAGGAATAGGGGAATGCAATAAGATGAGCTTCAAAGATGGAATGGAGGTCAGAGGTGAATTGAGATTGCCTCTGGCCACTATACTATTTATTTTTTTTCAAATGGAAACGTAATCATTTGTTCTTAAATCTAAATGCCAGGTTCTTAATCAAAGAAATGTCAACCGTGCTCTGAAATCAGATTCCTTGGATATGTTATGCTAATTCCACTGGAATACTTTCAGAAAGTCAATAAAATTGAACCCCAGGTGTGCATCGCAAAAATTCTATGATATCAATTATTCCAGTGCAATCCCTGCTATTTGCAGATCTCCCAGGGTAGTATTCATTTCACATGTTTGTATTATAAAAACGGATTCACAAGTCCTGGGAGCCCCTTTTTGAAGGTACGGAATGCTTCCAAGTAAGACTGTCTGTACTGAGACAAAAGCAAAGTTGCCTTAGCTGCCCCATCTGTGTCTATTCGTGTGACTCTTCTAAATGGCCTACTACACACACACACACACACACACACACACACACACACGTGCATGCACACACACACAAACACAAAGCACATATCAAAAAGATTGAAAGATCTTTGCAGAAATTTCTGTTCACATTTGAAAAAAGCCTACAAAGAAGAAACCAGTCACTCCATGGTTTGTTAAAGACATGAGGGATTAAAGGGATTATTTATTTCCATTTAAATATAAAGGTTTTCTTAAAATTTCCTTTGACAAATAATTTTAACCTCATTACAACAATATTCAGAAGGTAGCCAGTCCTATGACAGAATCTCTGTCAGCAGTTATCACCTTATGATTTCAGTAGATTTGTGGGTATGTCAAAAACTGTTAATGATATGAAAATTTGACTAATCCAATTTAATTATATCCATGGTCTACATGGCAAACCCAAGTGACTTTTCATTATGAAGAAAGAATGACTGTATGATTGCCAGAGATGCAAAATTAGTGAGGGTAACTGAAGTCTTATGGTAGAGTAGAACAGAAATCAGAAGCAATAACAGGTGTTTAGTCAAAGTAATTTCCAAACTTCAGGACTGATTTTCCTTTTGCTTTTGATAAAGCAAAACTACAGCACTGAAAGTCAAAGAAAAAATATGACCCAGCAAAGGGAATTCAGAACACGTAATTGCCCATGAAAGATAAATATCTGTGCTGAATGGAAAACCCCTCCCAACAAAATGATGACTTTCTATTTTTAAGTGCTTGCCTTAGAAATGATTACCTATTCAACCAAAGGTGTAGGGAACAAGTAATAAGAAGTTAAGACTCTTTCTTGGGCCTAATAAATGCTGAAAACCAAAAGTACACACATATTTCTTACTACATATACATATTTTGGAGCTCTTCCCCCTTGTACCTATATTCCATTTAGCTTCCATATATGAGCATCAATCACTCATATTGATTTATCCACGTAGTTGAAAAATTCTGAGACTTAACATTCATCTTTGACATTTTTTCTCTCCCTTATTCCCAATATTTAATTTATTTTTAAATTGATGTCACCTTTTAAATATCTTTTGGCTCCATATTCACTTTTCTCCAGTTGCATCAGCAATGCCCTAGTCAAAAGTATTAGCTATTATTACTCGAACTTGTATAAGCAACTGTCTATGTGACATCCTCTAGCTCTTTCATATTTGACATCTCTATACCTGAATTGAAGGCAACAGCCCCACCCCTCTCCCACCTATCCCACTTCTAGTGTTTCTTTCCTCTCTTAGTATATGGAATCACTAACCAACCAGAAATCTAAGGTCATTCTGGAGTCTCCCCTCTCCCATATACAAGTAAAACCAAATTTATCTGTTAAAAGTTTTTGAGTACTTCCATTTCTCCCAAATTCTACTACCATACCCATTATACTCCTTATATACTAGCATCTAAAATACTCTAGATGGCTCTAACTCATCTATCCACATCTGTTCCCCAACCCCAAGCCATTTTATACGTTTTTTAAAATCATGTTCTTCTGTGCACTTGTTTAAGTATCCACAGGCTTCCCAAGGTTCTTAGGACAAAAACAAAATCCCCACACACAGAATCTCTAAGACTGTGAGTGCTCAGGCTCTTTCTGTATATCTGCCTAGATTTCACTTGCACACATTTGCTCTCGTGTCTTTTGTTATTTTTCTTATTAGTACGTGCTTGCAGTATATGATGATTACACTTAACCTGAGGAGTTAGCAAGTGTACATAACACATCTTATTTCATTTTTTTCTTTTTCTGCCCTTTATTAGTACATGCTTTCAGTACATAATAATTACATTTACTGTAGGGAAGTGGTACACATACATAACACATTTCATTTTTTTCCTTCCTTCTACTTGCTGCTTTTTTGGGCATCAGATTTATTTATAGTCTGAAAATGAGTATTAAGCCATAAAGAATAATTTAATCACATTATTTGCAGAAAAATCAGTGGCATCACATTAAATGAAATTAAGCAGACACAGAAAGACAAGGATCGCATGTTTTCTCTAATATGTGGAATTTTATAAAAATGACTTGTGATACTGTGAAGGAAGAGGGGCCTGCTGGGCAAGGAGAAGAGATGGGAAAGTAAAAGAGGGTAGAAAATAGAGTGGAAAGGTAGACGTGTTCGAAGCATGATACACGTATGTAGGGAAATGTCATAATAAATCCCATTCATTTGTACAATTATTATGTACTAATTATAATAAAAATGAAGAAATTCTTTAAAAATTAAGAATGTATGAGTCAAAGAAAAATTAACTCCTAGAAAATTTGTAGGAGGTGTTATTTTTGTTTTTTGCTTCATGTTCTAAATTGTATAGGGTATATTGCAGCACATACTAAGGTGTTGATTCCCAGTCCTACTGAGTATCAACTTGCTACCCCTTTATATCCACATTTTCCCAGCTTCAGCTTTTACCGAAATCAGAGTAGTGGAGAATAAGTATGTGGATCTTATTTACCATTAAATAACTTTTAGGTAAATTTTAAGGGACTCTAAAAGTATATAGATATTTTATTATTATTATATAATTGTACATGCTTATTAGGTACAGTTTGATATTTCAATACTTGTATACAGTAAGTATTGATCAAATCAAGATAACTAGCATTTCCGTTCTTTATCATTACTTTAGGTTTGACAAATTCAAGCTTCCCTCTTTTCTTCTAGTTATTCATAAAATATACAATAGTTTATTGTGAACTGCAGTTATCCCACTGTGCTGTAGAACACTAGAACCCATTCCTCTTGTGCAAAGGTGCCTAGGGTATTAGTTATCCAAAGTCCCACTATTACCTCTTTCTCACTTCTCAGCCTGGAGTCATTACTATTCTATATTCAGATCAACTGTTTTACCTTCCACATATGAGCGAAAACATATAGTATTTGTCTTCTGTCTCGTATGTTTCATTTAATTTCACTTCCATCCATTTAACTAAAAGTTATAAGATTTCATTTTTATGAATAAATATTATTCCACTGTATATATTAACCACATTTCCTTAATCAGTTCACTTGTAGATTCCATAGCTTGCTATTATGAATAATGCCACAATACATATCAATGCACACAAATCTCTTTGTCATGCTGAATTTATTTGAATATATCCTCAGAAGTAGGATAGCTTGATCTGTTTTTAGTTCTTTAAAGAACTCTATATTCTTCCCCATAATAGCTGTACTAATTTAATTCTCCAACAACAGTGTACAAGATTTCTTTTTCTCCTATCCTGGCCAGCATTTGTAATTTTTTTCTTTCATTGGTAATAGCTATTCTGAATGGGGTGATACAGAATTTCATAATACCTTTGACTTGCATTTTCCTGATGACTGGTGATGTTGCACATTTTTCTATGTATTTCTTGGCCATTTGAATCCAAAACAGGCCAAAGAAAAACTATTAAAACAAAAAGCTAGGAGTTCTTTCAATAAGGCAAAGCTCTGTTTCTAGTTTGCATAATAAAAAACAATAAAATATATAAACATTTAAAATTGGTTCTAAACTTGGAACTTCAGAAGTAAACTCCCATGTAATAAAGATCGTAGGGCAAGAAGCATGTGAAGGTGCATGCCTATACTTCCTGTACTCTGGGAATCCAAGCCAAGAGGACCACAAGTTTGAGACCAGTCCAAGTAAATTACTGAGACTCTGCCTCATAACAAAAAAGTAAAAAAGAGCTTAAAATGTAGCCTAGTGAGTAGTTCAATCCCCAGTACCAAAGGAAAGAGAGAGAGAGAGAGAGAGAGAGAGAGAGAGAGAGAGAGAGAGAAAGAAAGAAAGAAAGAAAGAAAGAAAGAAAGAAAGAAAGAAAGAAAGAAAGAAAGAAAGAAAGAAAGAAGAAAGGAAAAAAAGAAAGAGAAGGAAAGGAGAGGGAAGGGAAGGGAAGGAAAAGAATAACAGAACAATTAAATTTTCCATTCTAGTAGAAGGCAAGAAACCTATGAAATTAATTAATCACATAGATTCTCCATGGTAACTATTGTTAAAATTCTCAGCAACAGAGTTTATTTCTCTGCAGGCACAATTCTAGCTAGCACATACCAGGCACTCAGGAGACACTGTACTAACATTGACTAGAAGCAGTGCAAGATAAATTAATGTAAGACCTATTCATTCTTCCTAGTAAGCCCTAGCTCACCTTCTCTTAAAGAATTATTGTACTTAAAAATTCTTATCTAAAACTAAAGAAATTTCTGTGAGACCCAAGTAAATATTCTTCTCAATATGCAACTTCAATGGGCAACTTTAGATATAATATAGATGCTTCTCTAAGACTAGCAGGAACCCAGGCAACCCAGGAAATCAATCCTCAAATACCTGTATTTGCTGCCTAGATCCTTCTCTCATCCCTCAAACCCTTACAAAAAACCCAATCTGTCTCCCTGACTGTGTGACTCCTCTCTTGGAAGTTGTCCACTGTCCTCTTGACAGAGTACTGTGATCTGAATAAAGTCTTCTTATTCTTATGTTGGTAAATTATTTTACCACTGCATCACAGGCCCTGTATGTATTCTTAGCTTGAGAAAGTTAAGTTTATGTCTTACACTGACTCAAAATACTAGCAATCTCCTTCTCCAATCAAAAACAATCAATGACTTGTCCTGATTTCTATAACTCTCTGTTATTCTAAATATATAATTCTTTAGGTACTACCTGTTAAATCAGACTCCAAGGCTTCAGGCACCATTTTTTTTTCTAATCAGGGAAAATTTAAACACTCGCTGAATAGCGTGGCATTTTCATGCTGAAGAAAACTGACTAAGGGCCCAACTATGACTTCATGGTCTAGTGCTACTGTTCTTCCTATCTTTTTTCCCCACACAAGTTTATAAACTCCCTAGGACCATGATCTGATTGTTCTAGTTGTGAAATCCTGCAGTGTTTTTCATGAGAAGCACTACAACTGGGATTCTGCCAGTTAATAGCAGATTCTCACAAGCTGAGTTCTCAGCATTTATTTATGTAGACGCTCTCTGATGGCCAGCTACCGCACTTTGCTGATGTCCTCTGAAAAATGTTTCCTTATGACCTAGATTTGCATGTTGTTTCATGACAAAATTGCTTCACTTCTCCAGGTTGACCCTTAAGTTTGACCCTCTAAGATCTAGCTAATGCCAACCATATCTAGCACTGGTCCTAACTAGAATAATCCACATGGCTTTGCAAGGAAGGGAGGTATGTTTAAAAGACAAAACTATGGTTTATATTATTTATTTTTTATTACTATGTAAACTAGAAATAGATCTTTGCCCTCTCATCCTAGTGGGAAGGTACAGGAAAACGTATACAATATAGCTTTTTAAAATATAAACAAAATAGAAAGCCCAATAAAATTTGAGCAATGCTTTTCAGGAACAAAAAAAAAAGAAAAATATTTTTTTAAATAACATGGGTACAACTATAGAAGATTTCAAAGTGTTGTCCTAGTACCTGTGGACAGAGAAGATGTATTGTGTCAGTGAGTGGCAAATTGGAAAAATTACTTAAAAATCCAAGCAATTACTACTTCTACATAAAAATGCACAAGTCAGGAAAGCTGGGTCACAAAAAAAGTCAGTAATGAAGATATCCTAAGTCAAATCGCCATGTACAATAGGTAAATTACCAGAACTAGATGAACTATAACCTAAGAATTTGAAAAGAAATCACGATGATCACTTCTTGGCCTTTTGGCTAAGATCAAGTGTGAAAAGGAATCATGAATAAGAAGAGTATGTCAAAATTCATTATGTCCTGTCATTAAACATGATCAGGGACCCCAGAGGGGGTTTTTTTCAGCTGCCTGCCTGCCTGCCTGTCTGCGATCACCCGGCGGCGTGCGCGCGAGCTCCCGGCCTGCGCGGGAGCTCCCGGCCTGCGCGACAACAGACCCAGGAAGGACCCAAGGACCCCAGAGGGGGTTTTTTTCAGCTGCCTGCCTACCTGCCTGTCTGCGATCACCCGGCGGCGTGCGCGTGAGCTCCCGGCCTGCGCGACAACAGACCCAGGAAGGAAGGTAGCCGCGCGGGCGCCCTTGAAACACCCACACGACCCCCCCCCCCGTTCTCAAAACTCCTGATCGGGCCAGTCCTTAGACCAACTCTGCAGAGGCATAGGTTCCCATGAAGGGTAGTTTTCTGAGCTCCGAACTTTGATCATCTTTAAAGAAAGGGCAGGGGAAACCTGTAATAGAACGGAGTGGAGTTCAACCCTGAGGGTAAGGAAACTAAAGTTAGGCTTTGTAGATTGTGTTCAGTCTCAGTCGTGAGGAACAGCCATTGGCTAGCTATAACCAGGGGATTGGGTTCCGCATATGACTGTGCATGTGGTATAATATGAGATCAGAGATAGCCTGAAAGAGGACCTTCAAATTCTTTTTCTTTCCCTCTCTCTTGTCTCTTTTTTCCTCTTTCCACCCTAAAATTTCTTTCTTTTTTCTGTCCTGTCTCTCCAACTCAGTCTCTTGCTCCACCATAGTGTCCCTCATCTCCCTTTTTATTCCAGTTCCTGAAGAACTCAGACTTCTTTTTTTATTTTTTGTTTTTAGGACGGGTTTCTCTTTATGTTCTTTTCTCCAGTCATTTTACCTCACTCATGGCTCTGTACCTTCAAGGGAAGGCAAGCGCCTGTTACTGTTAAGGGGATATATTCCTGTCCTTATTCCTGCACTCTCTCTATCCCCCCTGAACTTAATAGCTTTGTAAAGATAGTAAGGTAATTCTACAACCTCTGGATTCACTTCAAACCTGCTCTAATTCTTTCACTTATCTAATCCTCTTGTTCTAAGTCGAACCCCCCATCCTAAATGGTAAAGATGCCATATTGAAAAGAATATTCACTGCAAACATACTATGAGCTGCTTCTTGAAATTAATCTAATTCACATGAGTTAAAGGTGATACATTAATGACTACCATAAGTGGTCAGTTGGCAAGCTGTGCCTGATCCTATTGGGCTGCTGAATGTATCAATTGGGACAAAGAGTGGTGATTGATTTAAAGAGTTGTTTTCTCTGATATTATGAAAACGAGAATGTCTATGAGTCATTAGAAACTCAAAAGCTAAAACGCAACTATATTAGGAAGATTTAAGTAATACCCAGAAATTAAAGAAGGACAACCCAACAATAAAAATAAAAATGAGAAAACACTTAAGCAAGACACAAAAACAAATATCCAGTTCACCAATAGCAAATAGTAGGACAAATGAGGATGAAAAGTCTGATAGTGAACCAACAGGACTCCCTGGACCCATAGCACAGGAGGTAACAAAATTGATCAATCAGGCTCTAGAAAAATTCAAATCAGAAATAATTTCCCAGCTAGCCAGAGAGATGATGAGCAAAATAGAAGTCATGATTCGAGACTCTAGAGCAGAAACTGAGAAAAAAATAGATGAGCTCAAGACTGTGATAGAAGCCATGAAGACTCAGCATAAGAAAGACATGGAAACAATGAATGCCCAACAGAGGAAAGAAATGGAATCCATAAAACAGATTCAAACAGATATCCAGGAGATTAAAAACTCTATTGAAAGTGTACGAAACAGAATAAAAGATTGCGAAGATAGAATTTCAGATATAGAAGATAGGATAGCAGTCAGTGACCGTGAAAAAAGAGGTCTATTAAAAACAGTAAGGGATCATGAGAAATCAATCCAACAACTCCTAGACGATACAAAGAAAAATAACATAAGACTGATAGGAATTCATGAAAAAACAGGAGAAAACACAAATGATATAAAAAAGCTCTTCACAGAATTAATGACAGAAAACTTCCCAAACAGAAGGGAAGAATTAGACATACAGATAAGTGAGGCATATAGAACCCCAACTAGCCACGATCAAAAAAAATCTACACCTAGACATATAATAATCAAGATTCCAGAAATCCAACAGAAAAACAAAATACTACAAGCAGTAAGAGAAAAGAAACAAATCACATGCAAAGGGAAGCCCATTAGAATCACAGCAGACTTTTCAACACAAACCCTTAGGTCAAGGAGAGCCTGGAGTGAGGTATTCCAAGTCCTAAAAGAAAAGAATCTCCAACCTAGACTTTTGTATCCTGCAAAACTCTCTTTCAAAATAGATGGGGAAATAAAATACTTCCACGACAAAGAGCACCTGAGAAATTTCATGAACACCAAACCAGCACTGCAAGGAATTCTAAACAATATCCTAGAAAAGGACAACGAAATTCACAATAACATGAGGCCCAACAGACCAAATCAAATAGGCAAGGCAAGAAACTAAAAGGAGATGGGAGAAAAAGTAAAAAGAGTCAACAAATGGACAAAAACATGACAAGAATAAGTCAAAATATATCAGTTGTAACCATCAATGTTAATGGCCTCAATTCACCAATCAAGAGAAACAGATTGGCAGAATGGATTAAGAAGCAAAATCCAACAATATGTTGTATACAAGAAACACACCTAGTGCAAAAGGAAGTCCATAGACTGAAAGTGAAAGGATGGAAAACAATTCTCCATGCGTCAGGAGTCCAGAAAAAAGCAGGGGTAGCAATCTTATTCTCAGATAAAGTAAATTTCAAACCAAAACTCATTAAGAGAGACAAAGAAGGACACTACATCCTTGTAAAGGGAACAATTCAAGAGGAAGAGCTGACAATCATAAACATATATGCACCAAATATAAATGCCCCCAACTATATAAAACAAATATTAAGTAACATGAAAAACCAAATAAGCACTAATACAATTGTAGTGGGGGATTTAAATACCCCACTATCACAAATTGACAGATCTACTAGGCAGAAAATCAACAATGAAATAATAGAACTGAACCAAGCTTTGGAACACATGGACTTAATAGATGTTTATAGAGTATTCCACCCCCAAAAACCAGAATATACATTCTTTTCGGCTGCACATGGATCATTCTCCAAAATAGACCACATACTGGCTCACAAAACAGGTCTAAATAAATGCAAAAAAATTGAAGTCATCCCCTGTTTATTATCAGATCATAGTGCAATCAAACTAGACATCAATAGCACAAGAAACTATAGAAACTTCACAAGCACATGGAAACTGAACAACACTCTCCTAAACAATCAATGGATTACAGAGGAAATTAAAGAAGAAATTAGACAGTTTTTACAAATAAATGAGAATGCCAATACAACATACAGGAATCTTTGGGACACAATGAAAGCAGTTCTACGTGGAAAATTCATAACATTGAATGCCCACACTAGGAAAACAGAGCGGGCTCAAATAAACAACTTAACGATGAAACTTAGACTCCTAGAAAAACAAGAGCAAGAAAAACCCAAAGCTCGAACAAGAGAGGAAATTATAAAGATCCGAGCAGAAATCAATGCAATTGAAATTAAGAAAACGATACAAAAAATAAATGAAACAAAGAGCTGGTTTTTTGAAAGAATAAATAAAATTGACAAACCCTTAGCTAATCTTATCAAAAAAAGGAAAGAAAAGGCTCAGATCCATGCAATTAGGAATGAAAAAGGCGAAGTCACAACAGATCCGAAAGAAATCCAGAGGATCATGAACACCTACTTTGAGAACCTGTACTCTAATAAAATGGAAAACACAGAAGAAATGGACAGATTTCTAGATACTTATGAATTACCAAAGTTGAACGAAGAAGATAAAAACATTTTAAACACCCCAATCACAATCAGTGAAATTGAAAATGTAATTAAAAACTTACCAACAAAGAAAAGCCCAGGCCCTGATGGATTCACTGCTGAATTTTACAAGACATTTAGAGAAGAACTACTACCATTACTCTTCAAACTTTTCAATGAAATTGAAAGAGAAGCTATACTTCCAAATTCATTCCTGGAAGCAAGTATCACTCTGATTCCCAAACCAGAGAAAGATACAACCAAAAAGGAGAACTACAGACCAATCTCCTTAATGAATATAGATGCAAAAATCCTTAATAAGATACTAGCAAACAGAATACAGAGGATTATTAAGAAGATCATCCATCATGACCAAGTCGGATTTATTCCAGAGATGCAAGGGTGGTTCAACATACGAAAGTCAGTGAATGTAATACATTATATTAACAAAGTCAAGGACAAAAACCATATGATCCTCTCAATAGATGCAGAAAAAGCATTTGATAAAATTCAACACCCATTCATGATAAAAACCCTGCAAAAAATTGGAATAGATGGTCTATACCTCAATTTAATAAAGGCTATTTATGAAAAACCATCAGCCAACATCATATTGAATGGCCAAAAACTGAAAACCTTCATGTTAAAATCAGGAACAAGACAAGGATGCCCACTATCGCCACTTCTCTTCAATATAGTTCTGGAAACATTAGCCACAGCAATTAGACAAGAGAAAGAAATTAAAGCAATAAAGATAGGAAAGGAAGAAGTTAAACTATCATTATTTGCTGATGATATGATACTCTACATTGAAGATCCAAAAAACTCCACCAAAAAACTTCTAGACTTAATTGACAGATTCAGTAAAGTATCTGGATACAAGGTGAATACCCAAAAATCAATAGCCTTTCTATACACAAATAACAGACAGACAGAAAGAGAAATAAGGGAAAAAATTCCTTTTACAATAGCATCCAAAAAAATGAAGTATCTAGGAATCAATCTAACAAAAGAAACAAAAGATCTCTACACTGAAAACTACAGCACTCTGAAAAAAGAAATCGAAGAGGATATAAAAAAATGGAAAGATATCCCCTGCTCCTGGGTAGGAAGAATCAACATAGTGAAAATGGCCATACTACCGAAACTGCTATATACATTCAATGCAATGCCAATTGAAATTCCAACACTATATTTCACAGAACTAGAAAAAAGAATCCAAAAATTCATTTGGAACCACAAGAGACCTAGAATAGCAAAAGCCATTATAGGCAACAGTCACATGGCACCAGGTGTAACAATTCCCAATTTGAAACTATACTACAAAGCCACTGTGATAAAATCAGCATGGTACTGGCAAAGAAATAGGCCTGAGGATCAATGGAACAGACTGGAAGACACAAAAACAAATGCAGATGTACTCAGCTACCTCATCTTCGACAAAGGAGCTCACCATCCTCAGTGGAGGAAAGATAGCCTCTTTAATAAATGGTGTTGGAAAAACTGGATATCAACCTGTCACAGATTAAAATTAGACCCTTATCTTTCGCCATGCACTAAATTAAAATCCAAATGGATTAAAGATCTAAATATTAAAACAGAAACATTAAACTTGCTGGAAAGTAAGTTAGGCAGAACTCTGGAAGACATTGGTATAGGAAAAGACTTTATGAACAAATCCTCAGTAGCACGGGAACTAGCAGAAAGAATCAACAACTGGGATCTCATCTTACTAAAAAGCTTCTGTACTTCAAAAGAAACCATTAGCAGAACTAAGAGACAATCTACAATGTGGGAAAAAATTTTTACCAGCTGTACCTCAGACAAAGGACTATTATCAAGGATATATAAAGAACTCAAAACAATCAGTCCCCCCAAATATAAAGACCCGATCCAAAAATGGGCATCCGAAATGAACAGACATTTCTCATACAAAGAAGTGAAAGCAGCAAGAAAATATATGAAAAAATGTTCCACATCACTGGTCATTCGAGAGATGCAGATGAAAACAACACTGAGATTCCACCTCACCCCACAAAGAATGGCTGCTATCAAGAAATCACACAATAACAAATGTTGGCGGGGTTGTGGGGAGAAAGGAACCCTCCTCCATTGTTGGTGGGAGTGCAGACTAGTGCAACCACTATGGAAATCAATATGGAGATACCTCAAAGAGCTTGGACTGGAGGTTCCATTTGACCCAGCCATCCCTCTGTTGGGTATCTTTCCAAGAGAACTAAAAGAATCATATCACAGAGAAGTATGTGCACCCATGTTTATAGCGGCACAGTTTGTAATAGCTAAATCTTGGAAACAACCTATTTGCCCATCCGTTGGAAACTGGATAAAGAAGTTGTGGTTTTTCTATAAAATGGAATATTACTCAGCCATAAAGAGCGAGAGAATAGATTCATTCATAGGAAAATGGATACATATTGAAGATATACTCCTAAGTGAAATAAATAAGTCCCACATGTGTAAATACCGAATAGTTTCCCTGGTGTGAATATTCTGCAACAATGCATAAGATTCTAATAAGATTACTGACATTTAGAAATGGGAGGAAAGGAGCTAAAGATGTAGGGAAGGTGTGATACGTAGGGGAAGAACAAAAAGGGAAAAGAAAAAAATGTGAGAGAATGAAAAGATGAAAATAAAGTGTTTGTAGATGGGGAGGGGAGGAGGGGGTGAAGGGAGGGCAGAGGTAAGGGGAAAAAATGAGAATCAAGACTTGCCATGTAGAGGTACAAGATCCCAACAATGAATGTAACTGTACTGTATCCCTAAATGTACCAATAAACTCAATTAAAAAAAAAAACATGATCAAATATAACCAGGAGTGGTATATTGCAAATATGATTTGTTTTTAAAGTTTTAATATGGGACTTAAAGAATTTCAGTGCTGAAAAATTCAACTCGATATAAAAAAGGCTGAGTCAGAATCTAAAGAGACATTCTGGGACAATAATGGCAAACTTCTTAGAGACGAGTGCCCAAATTGCAACCCCAAAACCCACTTATTTATTGCAAAGTGCCAACACTGCAAGTAAACCTGAATACTGAGGTTTGAGTTTAGAAAAGTTAACTCATGCATTAACGTCTTAGTTTTAAAAGAAAAATAAATAACACACTTGCCATAGGTTTGCCCCACGGTCCTGGGGTATGAAATATGAAAATATGTTGGTCTACATTTAGGATAGGGCCAACCCCTCACCCAGTAGAAGTCTACAAAATAATTATGAAGGAAACCACATGTACTTCAGGACATAAAGAGAACTGCCTAGAATATGAGAATGACCTCCAGAGCTACCTCTCACACACATATGTCACTTAGCAGTACCCAAAGCATATTCTCGAGTAAGCCCAACTTTCACTTCTGGGAGCTGGCCACTAGCTCTCTGGCTGGATTTTTTTTTTTTCCTAGAATAATCATTGGGTCACCTGGATCCCAGTTTAGGTCAAGCTTCAGCGCCCAGTCTCTTGGCAGTGATATATGCACAATTCCTCTCTCACCATTTTTGCTACCAGTACGCCCAACACCTTTAGTATTTCACCCGAACATTGAAGGCATTTCCATGCCCTTAATTCCAGCCTATCATTCTCCACAATACTACCACCAACCCAACATTATTACCACCTTTATCCCACACCCCACCAATACAACACCATGTCAGCTTTGCCAAGGTTTCATTACTATAATTTAAGCATGCTTCGTGATCCAGATAAACTTGAGAGCCGTTAGAAAACTGTGACCAGTGTATAGGGTTAAATCCCGAGTAAGAAGATTTAAATAAGTAAGATGAAGCTTTTTGTTTATTTAGGAAGGTCATACAACTCCACACTCTAAAGCCTCTTTAAACACACTTCATTTTAAGAAAACTACTGACTTTCAATATTTTATTTTAATATATATTAACTATACATGGTAATGGGATACGTTGTGATGTTTCAAAACATGCATGCAGCTCACGCTGATCAAATCCAGCACCCTTCATTCATCTCTCTGCCCAACCTCACTTATGCTCCCTCCAACCCCTTCACATAATTTACTAATTTTCATCAATAATATTACAGCTAACAGATGAAGTCATTTTTAGAAAAGCTGTGACATTTGAACAGAGGGCTTTCTTTTAATTTTTAACAATAATTTAATGATTTCCAATATTCTTGGCACCGTAGCACCCAAAGAAATAGAAATCTAATAGCAAAATACCTACACTATCAGGAGGTTCACTAATGAATTGATGCTATTTCCACCAAATTATCAGCCTTTATTTCTTAGCAAAAAATCCAAAAAAGACCAAAAGATTAGAGCCTCAGAAAGGAAATTGTACCGCTTTAATTTTTTAAAGAAGTTATATGAGGGTTTCTCCCATGCACTTTCGATTCTTCTCCAAGATAAAGAATCTCATTATTTAGAATTACGTTTTGTGAGTCACGTCAAGGACATCCACTCTTGTTTCTTTCATTCCTTCATATATCCCCCAAGAAACCCTGAAAATCAAATGGTTCCAGTGAAAACTCTTCCGGGAAAAACTATAAAGTAGAGAGGATATGTTTTCTCTTTCTCATTCACTCCCTTACATATTCCCTCATACCATCTTTAAAACCCAAAGGTTGCTGGGGATTTAGCTCAGTGGTGCCACCACCTGCCTCGCAAGCACAAGGTCCTGAGTTCAATCCCTGGTACCGCAAAAAATAAATAAATAAAAATAAAAATAAATAAAACCCAAAGGAATGATGTGCTATTGATTGCGTTTCAGTTCCCCAAGCACACCATGAAAAAAAGGTCAAGTCCTAGCTCTTCTGTTCTGCCTTCTTCTGAGAAAGTCAGGGTCTCATATATGCCTTGTGGAAAACATCAGAGAGGCAAAATAGATAGATTGTGAGAGTTGTGGAGTTGTGCAACTTTTTTTTCCTGATACGGGAATCAAACTCATGACCTTGCACTTGCCAGGCAGGGTGTCACTGAGCTAATTCCCTGGACCAAAGGGACAACTTTGTAAAGAATGCAGTTTTTTTTAATTTATTAATTTTATTGAGTTTATTGGTACATTTTAGGGATACAGTACAGTTACATTCATTGTTGGGATCTTGTACCTCTACATGGCAAGTCTTGATTCTCATTTTTTCCCCTTACCTCTGCCCTCCCTTCACCCCCTCCTCCCCTCCCCATCTACAAACACTTTATTTTCATCTTTTCATTCTCTCACATTTTTTTCTTTTCCCTTTTTGTTCTTCCCCTACCCATCACACCTTCCCTACACCTTTAGCTCCTTTCTTCCCATTTCTAAATGTCAGTAATCTTATTAGAATCTTATGCATTGTTGCAGATTATTCACACCAGGGAAACTATTTGATTTACACATATGTGATTTATTTATTTCACTTAGGAGTATATCTTCAATATGTATCCGTTTTCCTATGAATGAATCTATTTTCTCATTCTTTATGGCTGAGTAATATTCCATTTTATAGAAAAACCACAACTTCTTTATCCAGTTTCCAACGGATGGGCAAATAAGCTGTTTCCAAGATTTAGCTATTACAAACTGTGCCGCTATAAACATGGGTGAACATACTTCTCTGTGATATGATTCTTTTAGTTCTCTTGGAAAGATACCCAGCAGAGGGATGGCTGGGTCAAATGGAACCTCCAGTCCAAGCTCTTTGAGGTATCTCCATATTGATTTCCATAGTGGTTGCACTAGTCTGCACTCCCACCAACAATGGAGAAGGGTTCCTTTCTCCCCACAACCCCGCCAACATTTGTTATTGTGTGATTTCTTGATAGCAGCCATTTAAAGAATGCAGTTTTAGACCACCTTCATTCCTCCATGGAGACTATGAAGGGAAACAACATCTGTGAATTGATGCTACTAGCCAGTAGCAGCTCAGCTACAGCTAAATTTAAAAGGTCTCTCCCATACCAGGACTTCTAAAGAATTGAAACACAAAGTTATCTCGGAAACAAGATATTAAAGTGAAAATGGTAGTAATGAAAGCAGGAAGTAATACAACCTAGAATAATGATGATAAACCTTTTAGAGACAAGTGCCCAAACTGCAACCCCAAACCCACTCATTTATCATAAAGTGCAAATATTGCAATTAAACCTGAATATTGAGGTCTTAGTTTAGAAAAAACAACCAACTCATTCAATAACATCTTTTATCTTAAAAGAAAACAAATAACACCCATGACATAGGTTTGCCACCACTGAGAGGTTAATAGCACAAGCTCTGGTGCTAGAAAGACAGGGTCTCTAGACTTTGCCTCTTACCATGTGACCTGGAGTAAATTAGACCAATTCCCCATATGTCCTCACCAGTAAAGTAAAGGTAATATCTCTTTAGCTCATAGGACTATTATGAGATTTGGGAAAGTGAATGGATATCCAGAACCTAGCACTCAATAAATGGAATTACACCACTTCTTAGTAGTATGATCTAGGACAAGTTAAATGTGGTGCAGCTGTTTCCTTACATGTAAATAGGAATAAATAATAATCACTCTGCCTCTCATAAGATTTTTATAAATCACAAATAAGGAAATCAATAGGAAATGGCTTTGTAAAGCCAAACATAATACACAAATTAAAGGGTCATTATCAATAACTGATATTGATAATCTGAAAGAACCACCTATTTAAATAAATGTCAGGATATGACTGGCTTTGTGTCCTTATTCCTGGCTCCATAAATTAGATACAATCTGTCACCAAATCTAGTTATAAAACATATCCTTATTAGGTCTCATTGCTGGTACCACTCAGCCTACAACCATGAGTTCAGCATTAGAATCATGGTTTACGCCACTTGGTTTTGGATTCTGTGCAACATCCTTACAAATTTAATAACCTATATCTCCTAATTTTGACCTTTTCATCTGCATTTTTCACTCTGCTTAGCTAATTAAAACCAATTAAACTTATAGAATCTGATTTTGTTTCTACCTGCATTTCCAGCTTGATTCTTCCTGCCTGCCATTCCTCAAAGAGTCCCTGTCTTCCTCAAATACTAAAACATTGGTCTCTTCTGAGGGAACTAGGATGCATATATGAACTCAATATGTGAAAGTTTCCAGGTGATCTGGCAACCTTTTAGAATAAAGTTGCACTTATTAAAAGTTATGAAAATATTTCTAGATGCAGGGAATGACTGTGGGAAATGATATATGACACATATCCCTATTGTATGTGTAAAAAGATTATAGGATCATTCAGTTCTGATTAGGTGAAGAACATTAGAAATCACAGTCAAAGATCCATATGTAACACCTTTCTATGGACAGCATAGTTTCTGGGCCTGTTGCCAGGGCTGAGAGCATATAGAGAAGGCTCAATAGTACATCTTTGGAGTGACTAGAAAATTAACCCACTTATCCTTATATTTATTTCTTTATATCAGGCAGCAGGAAGTTTGAGGTGGATGCAATTAACATAGTCCTTGGTAGATAATGGACAATCAATATATATTTGAAAAATAAATTGATTATCTACTAAGTTTTGAAGATCATAGCTGTGTAAGAATTTTAAAAGGGTAATTTCAATATATGTCTAATAAATCACATTATTCTTCTGAATTGTCTCAATAACAAACACCTTGGAAAGTTATCGATATTGCACAAGAGAGACTGGGATGCCCTCACAGTCTTGGGCTTTATTAATAAATCAAAACAGGATTTATGATTTTAAAAAGAAGAATTATGATGATTGAAAAACTGATGGATGAGATTATGGCCAGAAAATATAGACCTATTTTCCTAGAGGGAACAGCAAGTCATGAGAAAGTCCACTTACACCTCAGTTAGCCATGATGCTATTTTAAAACTACATGCAGTAACACATCTATGTGGGAGAGATTGAGAGGCCTCAAAACTCTTCCTAAAAAAACAAGTCTTCTTTACTTTTAAAAATCTAGTGAAAGAGAAAATAGACAGGTCCCATTTGAATTTCCCCTTCATATTAATCCCTAACTCATTTGTGCACTCAGGCAAAGTGACAACATTGTTTAACAGAACATCAGGGCGGTGGCAGGAGTAATGAGCCAAGGGTAGGCTTCTTACCAGAGACCAGAAATTGCCTTTTAACTCCTTTCATATTTATTTCTAAACCATGCCTGTTATTTTTCCCAACCTTTACATTCATATTTTCCTTCCTTTTTATGTACTTCTTGCACTGAACACTGAGATGTGGTTTAACACATATACTGAGCTATGAACTTCTACAGTAGACTAAATACAAATCAAAACTATTAATAGTGTCTGTTTCAGCCATTTATGTTAAACATTTTCCTTTTCTAATTATTACTTTATTTTTAAAAATCTGTGTATTTCTGCCATAAATATAGGTTTATAAACACATAACTGCTAAAATGATTTTTAAAATACAGAAACTATGCCCCTAGGAAAAACAGTTTTAACAAAACCCAAAACAACATATATAGAAGGATTTGAAAACCACCAAAGTGAATTTAAATAATGATGAGTAATCAGTTTCCACTTAACAATTTTAAACTGAATCTAACTAAAACATTCACATCTATGTAGAGGTAGTTAAATTATTATACAAAATTATCTACTAGATTTTCTGAGAATCACATTTTAGAGGTGTAATTCTAGAGATGCTCTTCTCCAAACCTCTGGTGTTTCAAATAAGAAAACTGAGACACAGAAAGACTTACCCAAATGACAAAGCTGATTAGTGACTGATCAAGGTTTAAATATAATGCTATCACCAATTCAAGTTTTCACTGATTCAATAATTTAACTTATAGGTTCACAACCATACCATCATAGAAAAAAAAACATGAGGTTTTAAATCTATAGGTGAACTTACCTTTCCTCTTGACATTTCTTAAAGGAATAAGGAATAACATTATCAGTTAAGAATCTTTGCTGTGGTAAAATAAACATGGTAATAAATTTTAATGACTGTATTGCTTAAGACTCTGCAGATGGCATAGTGAGAGAATAAGAAATGCTAAATACAAGGATGGTATATTCTTATGCCAAATGGGTACATGGACTTGACAAAATGCACCTTGGCTAAGATTTTTTTTTTCTCGTTGAGTTTATTGGTACATTTTAGGTATACAGTACAGTTACATTCATCACTGGGATCTTGTGCCTTTACATGACAGGTCTTGGTTCTCATTTTTTCCCCTTGTCCCTGCCCTCCCTTCACCTCCTCCTCCCTTTCTTATTTACAAAGCTTTATTTCCATTTTTTCATTTTCTCATTTTTTCTTTCCCTTATTTCCTTTCCCCTGCCCTTCCCACTTCCCCTACACCTTTAGCCCTTTTCTTCCTATTTCACATTGTCAATTATCTCATTCAGATCTTATTTACACTTTTAGTTTTTCACACCAGAGAAACTATTCAGTATTTTTTTTTCAGATTTAATTGAGTTTATTGGTACATTTTAGGGATACAATACAGTTACATTCATTGTTGGGATCTTGTACCTCTACATGACAAGTCTTGATTCTCATTTTTTCCCCTTACCTCTGCTTATTCAGTATTTATACATGCGTGACTTATTTATTTCACTTAAGAGTATGACCTCAATGTGCATCCATTTTCCTATCAATGACTCTAATTTATCATTCTTTATGGCTGAGTAGTATTCCATTTTATAGAAAAACCAAAAGCATCAAATAAATATATGAAAAAACATTCCACATCACTGGTCATTCAAGAGATGCAGATGAAAACAACACTGAGATTCCACCTCACACCAGAAAGAATGGCTGCTATCAAAAAATCAACCAATAACAAATGTTGGTGGGGTTGTGGGGAGAAAAGGAACCCTTCTCCATTGTTGGTGGGAGTGCAGACTGGTGCAACCACTATGGAAATCAATATGGAGATACCTCAAAGAACTAGGATCAGAGCTAAGCTTTTTTTAATGACATCAATAATCTTAGCATTTCCAATGGGAGATCTTAATGTACTAAAAGGGAGTAGAGACTGTCCAAATATGTTTTCCACTACAAAGACAAATTATGGTCATTTCCATATTTCTATCAAATTCTCAAGTTTAAAGTGGCCATCACCTTTCAAATATAAGAATAACCTAGTACATAGCATAACTCTAAAGTATTATTGCTAAATTCCAAAATTTCCCTCAAATTGAATATTCTTCAAGAGAAAGAACTGGGAGTCATTGTTTCACTATAATTCCCACCCAGTGCCGTTTAGGACCCTTCAATTAGATGACCAACAAAATATGAATTTACCAGGAAGCAGAGAATAAAACAAGATTGTTATGTCAAACACTGAGGAAACTTTAGATTACATGATGTTTTAATGGTCAATACCTGAATTATCAGAGTAAAATTCAACTATACATCATGAAAACAGCTCTGAAAAATAGCTTAAGTACTCTGTGATTCAGACAACATATAATTGAGTAAAGAACAAACACAGATCTAGAAATTATTGAAATGCACATCTTGATCTCACTCAAAATAATATCCTATTCTAATGTTAGTACTACAGAGATATTCTGAACAATAAAGAAAGCCAAATCCACATTGTCAATTAAAAGGGCTAAAGGTGTAGGGAAAGTGGGAAGGGTAGGGGAAAGCTAATAAGGGGAAAAAAAATATAAGAAAATGAAAGTAAAGTGTTTGTAAATGGGGAGGGGAAGAGGGGGTAAAGGGAGGGCAGGGACAAGGGGACAAATGAGAACCAAGACCTGTCATGTAAAGGTACAAGATCCCAATAATGAATGTAACTGTACTGTATACCTAAAATCTACCAATAAACTCAATGAGAAAGAAAAAAAGAAAGCCAAATCCAAAAAGAAAAAAAGAAAGAGAGCAATATCCAAACACAGCTTGTAAGTGCACTAAGATACCTTCTAAGTACCATGTATATTTTCTTCCTTTCTGACAAGTAAACACCCAGCCCAATACTATATTAATTCAGACATAGTAGAAAGGAGCTAGTGAAATACATAGAGTAGAGGCTTTCTAAATCTGTTAAGACAATCTTTTTCATAATGCAGCAAATTTTTTAACTTAGAAAAATGCACAGCAGTCCAAATGTATCTGCAAGGTCAAAACAAAATAAATGCGATATAAAAATATATATTTTATTCTAAAATATGAAAATATTTTGACAGGCAATCAGATCCTTTTCTCTTTAACCTCTCATAATGGGGATAACATGAATAATCCATTGGAAAAATCTGTAACATTAATAGTTGTTTTAAATCAGAGGTTACTCCTCCAGAAGGGATAAAACTTCTCCAATTCTGGAGTCCCTAAGATCCTATTAGCAATCCACTGAGTGCAATTAATTGCAAAGCCCTGTCTATCTGCAAAAGGGTTGGATAATGTGAGGGAGCACATAGATAAGTTGAGCAGCTACTATTTCTCCCACAAGCCCTTATTCGTTTTTTCACCATGGACAAACCATTTGACCCTTCTGTGTCATCGCTTCCCTACGTGGAGACTAAGCATACAAAAGTTTCTATCTCAAGGAGCTGATGTGAACGGTTAATAAAAAAACATGTCATTCTCATTTCCCTATTCTCTCACATATTCGTGAAGGCACAGATATATGACTCTGAAAACAGACGCAAAGATCGTGTCCTGCATAGTTCCAGGAATTTACAGGTGCTAGAGTCAGTAAGGCCATATTAAAGAGGCTATAAAACCAGACAAAGAGTCAGGCTGTAGTAAGATGGGCATACAGGAATTTGCAGTGCTAATTTTCAATGAGAAAATCTGATGGCAGAAAACATCTAGTGAAGAAAAATCATAGTTTGAGAATCAGATAAACCTGGACTTGAATCATGGCTTTGTCACTTAGAGATGTGAGACCTTGACTAGTCAATTATAGCGTCTATAGGACAACCTTGCCTGAATTTCACATGAAGAGTGCCAGGCTAGCATGAATAAGAAGCTATTATTTCACTAGGATACGCATAGAAAAAGCCTGAATGGAGGCAAAGCAGTCCACATTCAGGTTTTAGTCTAGAGTTAATGATTCATTACTGAGACATTAGCAACCAAATATGTGGTAGCTTACTCAAGGTGTCTATAATTGGAAATGCCAAAAAAGTACCTTAGGTCATCCACAGAGTCAAACTCAGAATTGAAATATAAACACCAAGTCCAAAGGTTATGAAACAGCACTGTTTCCATGATGAAACTGAAATTTTAGAATTAGATGAAGAAAACTTTAAAGGAACACTTGTTTGGAAATGTGTGGAAAAACTGAAACAACTGCTGAGCATCAAACTCCTCAGCCATCGAATAGCAAAATTAAGAACTATCTAGAAGGGTAGCCATGAAGATTTATTAAGAAGTCATTCCCTTATTGTCAAGTTTGATCCTTTCTTTTCTAACTCTAAAAAACAGCCTTGTACACTCACTGAATTTTTCTAACTACTTAGCTTTCAGCTACTTCTCCATCACCCATCTCCTTTAGTGAGGCAATGTTTCTCAAAGTTTCTCAGTGAGGTTAATGAGAAATGGCTCTCTGAGATAGCCAAGCATGGTTTTTGAAATTCACAGAGATAGACAGTTCCATTGGCAAGAAAATAATGCTCAATTACAAGTAATGCTATCTATCTCCTAAAGAATTATCAATGTATGGTAACAATTTTAGGCATGAATAGAGAAAATTAGAGATCACTATTTTTATGAGCTTCACCTTCCTCTAAGCATTTCCAAGTTTCCATATTTGAAAGACCTTCCTTTTCATTTGTAGCTTTGCATTTTAGAGATATAACTACCCACAGTGATCTGTGAACAAAATCCTCTCTCTCTTCCCCCCCTTTCTGATATATAATACATAATAATTACATTCATCTTGGAGAGATGGTGCTTATGCACAGTGAATTTTCATTATTTTTATTTTCTCTTCTCCATTTTCCATCATCTCTTTTATTTTTCTCTTTATTTATATTTTGGGTTTCTCATATATAAGAAACCATGGAATATTTAACCTTCTGTGTTTGATTTATTTACCTTAGCATTGCAGTCTCAAAAGCCATCCATTTTCCTACAAGTGACAATTTATACTTCTTTATGTCCATGTTAATGTATATACATATCACATTTTCATTATCCATTCATACATTAATAGACATATAGACTGTTTCCAAAATTTAGCTATTATGAACAGTGCTGCTATGAACATGGTTACCCATGTATTGTTGTGATGTAATATCTTTAACTCTTTCAGGAAGACACACAGATACAGCTGAGTCAAATGGAATTTCTGATTTTGTTTTTTGGTGGAATCTCTACATTGATTTTCATAAGACATTTAGAAACAATGATTGCAATACCCTCTTCATCTTCACATTCACAGTACAATGCACTTTCTACTATGCCTACACTGTCTCATCCATATTTTATTCTGAGATATTATAGATTAGGCTTCCTGCTCAGGTTGGTTAAGAAAGGTTTCCTATGACTTTGGACATTCCTTTAACTTCACAATGATTAAAGATGAAATTTGTTACAAGCTGGCTACAGTAGCCAGTCAGAACAATCACTAATTCTTCACAAAAGGTTGTTGAATTACTATGAGTCTTTCTGGAAATGTATTTAAGGGCCAAAAATAAATAAAATATCTCAATTTAGTAAGAAGTGGATTTCGTACCAAGAGTGATTTTTTAAAAAGCACCTCTTCCCTGAGGAGCCATATTTTGCCTACAGTGGATAAATATACTATATTTCACAAAATACATCTATGGATATATGAAAATAGATAAGCACATTGAGAGAGGTGTATGTATGTGTGTGTGTGTGTTTGATTATATTTTCATTGATTAATATGAAAAAAGGTATAAGTTGTTTTCCAACTAAGTATATGAGGATATAAATATTTTCACTTTGGCATCCAAGATCTAAATGCCTAAGTGAATCACTTTCATTAATTCCATGGTTAGCAATAACAGATGAATAAAAGGCCCACATGATACCCAAGACTGTTATGGTCATGAACTAAAATGTGCTCCTTTTTAAAGCAGTGAACAAATGGTAAAAATTTCCAAATAATAGGAGCAACTTCCAAAACTGTTCATGATTGTATTGTGTTATATAATATAAATTATATTTATATTACATTTTATATATAAATTATTCTATACACAAAATACTAATGAGAAGTTGGATTAGGCTTTTTCATATTGACAGGTTGTTACCTAAGCTGAAAGAATAAATGAACATATCATTGTTTATGCATAAACTAAGGAAAATAGTAACTACCTACAGGGTACTCATGGAGATTAAATGAGAATAATAAATATAACATAATAGGATCATCATCTCATGATGGAAAATAAATTGTCATCCCTCAACTTCAAAGGTAGTTCAAAGCAGTCATTAAATCTTCGATATTTTAGAGAATGAGTTTCTAAACAATAGCTCAGCAATGTAGCATATTCAATACAAGGAAGACTTGTTCCCTCTATAAGATTTTTTTTTTCTCACTGAGTTTATTAGTACATTTTAGGTATACAGTACAGTTACGTTCATTATTGGGATCTTGTACCTTTACATGACAGGTCTTGGTTCTCATTTTTTCCCCTTGTCCCTGCCCTCCCAGATTTTAAACAATAACTCAGAAATTCATTTCCACCCATGATTCTGTACTTTCTAACAAGTTGAGTAGAAACAAGCTCTTTCCTCATCTCCTTGAACCTAACTTTTCTATTCAGGTGTTTCAGAGCTGTTTTCATGATGTATAGATCTATCCAGATGCCCATTCTGTTCCTTCTTTCCACTCACCCTTAATTCTCAGCTGTTTATTTTTTTATTTCTCCGGATATCAACTGATAATGAATTCTGCTATTTCTTTCCTGGAGGCATTGCATTTCTTAGAAGGCATAAAAGTCATCTGAGAACCAAACATATCTCCTCTTAAAAGTCGAAGCAATATAAGTTGCAGGAAGTTTTCTCTAACCCCATCCATTTTCATCCTAGTATCAGGACATGGAGTAGAATTCTAGATGGACCAGGAACTGAAAAATGCATATAGTTATTTGTTAAAGTTAATTTCCCCCTCCACACTGCCAGTTCTGTTTTTATATCTGAAAAGGTTTAAAGTCACAGTGAAAGGCATTTTAACTTACTTATCTATCACCTCTTCAAATCCAGCCAGGAAAAATGAATTGGCAAACAAATTAATGTAATTGGATAGGAATAAATCAAAATTACAATCCTTCTAAGGAGGATAAACTGTACTTTCTATTAGGAGTGGTTAAATAATCCTATTCCTACTTAAAATTTAGAAGGAAGAACTACTGTTTAAATGACAACCAGTGAGCATTCATGCAATAATACTTTAAATATAGTGTATAAAAAGGACTTAAACCTGCCCCATTCCACTGATAGTATCAATCATCTCGGATCCCACTCCGTTGCTTGCCAGGTGAGGCTATACATAAAAACTAAGTTTGATACTATTTCTTTGGCAGACTTTCATTGTTAGGGACCAAAAATTCCATCTTGTTTTGGGATGAGTGGCAAAGGAACTTGTTGAAAGAAGGCAGACATCATTGGTTCTTATTATTTGAAACATTGTATAACACGGTTACATCTGCAAGCTTTGTACTTCAAGTATCTTTAAGTATTTTCCAGCATTTCTCCTTCCTCTTCCTTATTACAACTTGTCTGCTTTTTAAATAATGTTGCATACGTCTTAGCAACACTTTGGCAAAACCTTTATGAGCCTTTGTGTTCTATTTCAGCCTTAGCATTCAATCTTTGCCCAAAACAATAAAATATAAGCAGCATGTATTTTATGTAAGCAATGGTTTTCACAGTGAATTCTTCAGAGCATATGGGTTCTACAAGTTTGCCTCATAAAATCTTGTTGCTCAAATATCTCACCTCTACTTTAACTAAAGTTATTTAATATTTGCTAATTTTATAAATTGAAGTTTAGAAGAAGATATTGATGCCACAACTGTTTGACAATCGAAAACAATTACTCAGAAAAAACTGACTCCTCCCCACCCTGACACTGTAGATACTATTTTGGATATATTTTGCCATTTTGATTGTTGCTGTGCCATATTGTAAATCATGACACAACACAGTTAACCTAGTTATGCCAGGGATTCAAATTTTTAAATTTTTGCATGAAATTCATACATTTTACCTAGAAAAATTCAAAGAACAATAAATTAAGAGGAAATATTTCTTAGTGTCCTGTTGTTATGGGAATCACAAAAATGGATCACTCGGCATTGAAATTGCTAGACAACTCTTCTCCCTTATGTAAAGTCATCTTTACCAAGCTAACTTTACTAGATAACTTTATCAGGGTTCACAAACCATGTAGAGAGAGTATATATATTAAAAGAATTTCTAAGTTCTAAAATTGGTTACTTGAAACCCAGATAATTGTTGGCATCATAATTGTATAATACTTGCCACAAGTACTGGAATGAATAACTGTTTTTGTCAGATTCATTTCCGTAACAGTATAGATATCTGGCCAGTGTATAGCCTTTGGTTTATTTTGCCTATATTATTAACCATGTCTGTGTGAGGTTGTGATATGCAATAGATCCAAAAGAAAGAGAGGTTTACTAACTTTAGGCATTTATCAATACCTGGTATCTTGGGGTACCATAAGTACTTGTTGCATTGATGGAATGCTGAAGAGATTTCCTTACACAGGTGAATATATATTCATATTCATTTATGATATGAAATGTTCATCAGTAGTATATTGGTCTGCTCAGGCTACCAAGAAGGGAAGAAGCAGACTAAATAGGAAAAGAAAAGAAACTTTCTCCAGAAAGTCATTGTTTAAGTGAATATGTACTACCAAGGGAGAGAGAAGTGGCTCCCCATTCTTCTAATTCAACATTCTAATATTTCAAGATTGCCATCTAGTTTCTAAAATTAGCCAATTCTTACTTTAAGAAGGTATACACTTGTGTTGAGAATATGAGATCAAATTGTAAGTTTCAAAGGGGTCAGAATATGTAATAATAACATATTCTTGTGCTGCTGAACTGAAAGATCTACTAGCCCAGGGGCACTGAATCAAGGAGAATTATATTAAGAAAGGCCCGCATATCTGGCCAAAGGGGGCAGTGGAAAGGTGGTATGAAGGTCCAGTGGGAGGAGAGAGACTAGAACTACCTACAGTCACCATTTGGCCTTCGATATGATCCGGATGCTTGTTGGAAAATAAATGAGAGTAGCTAATAAGGCCAAACCAAAATGAACACTGGAACCTGGCCAGGTAGCTCAAAATCACCATCTACAAAAGTAAATACCTTTTCAAGCAGGGGAGTATATATGTTGCATGATATGAAATCTGAGTTGGAGAGTTCATTAGTCTGCTCAGGCTACCATAACAAAATACTATATTTGGAGAAGCTTGAACTATAAATATTGTATTTGTCTCTAGAAACATTTCTAGGGGCCAGAAGTCTATGTTCTACATGTTGGTAAATTTGATTTCCCTTTCTGACTGACTTGTAGACATATTTTCGAAATTGCTTTGAATCTTGGGTCTACTTTACCTTCATTCTTGATTTAGATAGGTCATAATTTTTGCCTTTATCTCTTGTTAGTTATCTGTTCCTATATAACAGTACATTTGTTAATTAGTTTGCCCACATGTCTTGCATGTCTCATAAACTAAGAATAAATAAAAACATAAAATATACTGAAAGTCAGAATTTTTCTAGTGGCAAATATACACTTATCCTAAGGACTACTGCCTCCACTTTGCCTTGAAGGGTTGCTGAAGAAAAACAATAAAATCTTGTCTTCCTATAGCACCTCTACATTACTGATGGTTTTTGTGTTACTTCTAATAGATTATTTGTTATGAACACAATTTCAAAACACAGAGGGACATCATCTAGGGAACCCTTATTTCATTATGCCTATCTAAGAAAGGTTTATACCTTTGTGGAAAAAAAAAAAGAAAGAATCTGTCATTCACAGCTTCAGGCATGTGGAATACCTTTGGGACTCAAGGTGACACAGAACAAAACTAAACCACCAAAGACTTTCTTTATGATCCCTCTTGTTCCTCTACTTAAGCCAGCAGACAAAGCCTTGCATAGCAATTCCCCAGCTGCTCATAGTGCCAAATTAATTTCAACACCAAAAGCCCACTCAGCCCTGGAGAATAAGAAACAGCATATGCACTTAGGGCTGTTTGATTGAAGCTCAAATGCTGCATCTTAGAAAGTGGCTGCCCTTTAGAAAGCTCAAAGTTCTTAGGCCATATATGCCTTTGATTACCTTCCCTCCAAAGCACCTAAGATTGCCTCTTCTGTTTCATCAAAGGTTATAGGAAAAAGGTGGGGGATTTCAACCTCAGTTGTATTACCACAATACTTCAAACATTTCAGGGGAAATTGAGAAATTACTTTTGCATACTTAGAACAGTGTAGTCAAATACAGGGATAGCTTGGCTGTGAGATATTTATAAACATATACTGAAATAAATGATAAGGCTAATCCTTATATAACTGATGTGCCATTTGCAATATGAATACCAAAAGCAAAACTTGAAACTGGCAGATTTATCTGATGTTTTAGCAACAAATTTTAAAAATTAATTTTATTGGTACATTTAAGATATACAATACAATAACACTCATAGTTGGAGATTTGTACCTTTACATAATCAACCTTGGTTCTTATATTTTTTCCCATCCCCCTGCCCTTCCTTCAACCCCTCCCTCCCTATCTACAAAGACTTTGTTTCCATTTTTTTTCATTTTCTCATATTAATTCCATTCCCTTCTTTCTTCCCCATACTCATCCCATTTCCCCTTCCTTCTTTGTCCCTTTTCTTCCTATTTCACATAATCTATTATACATTTTAGTCCTTATTTACACTTTCTATGTCTCATGCTAGAGAAACTATTTGGAGTGCTGGTTTAGTATTCATGAAGTTCCTAGGGTGCTCTTTGTCATGAAAGTATCTTATTTCTCCATCAATTTTGAAAGATAGTTTTGCAAGGTACATCAATCTGGGTTGGAGGTTGTTTTCCTATAGGGCTTGAAATATTTCACTCCATGATCTTCTTGCCTTGTGAGTTTGTGTTGAGAAGTCTGCTGAGATTCTGATGGGTTTTCCTTTGTATGTGATTTGTTTCTTTTCTCTAATTGCTTGTGGAATTTTGTTCTTCTGTTGGGTTTCTGGGATTTTAACTATTATATG
Source organism: Fukomys damarensis (assembly GCF_012274545.1). Taxonomy (NCBI): domain Eukaryota; kingdom Metazoa; phylum Chordata; class Mammalia; order Rodentia; family Bathyergidae; genus Fukomys; species Fukomys damarensis. Next base: position 94,710,397 of record NW_022900951.1, read on the forward strand.
CCCATGTGTAGATTTTTTTTAATATCATGGCTAGTTGGAGTCCTATATGCCTCGGTTATCTGTATGTCAAGTTCTTTTCCCATACTTGGGAAGTTTTCTGACATTACTTCTCTGAACATCTTTTTGTTTTTGTTTTGTTTTTAACCATGTGTACTCTCTTCTATTTCTTCATTGACTCTGATCAGTCTTATATTAGTCTTTTTTTATTTAGAGAATACTTTATTAGTTTCTATAATCAAACCCACATAGATAAGACCTTACATATTTAATACAGCGTATTAGCTCTACACAAATGGAAAAAAATTAACATTTCTAGACCAATATGGCTGTTAATTTCTGTACAATGCCAACTCAACACAGTAATCTGGAATAACTTTTTCCAAAGTTGACAGCACAGTTAGCTTCCAAAAATTCAAATTATATATACATATATATGTGTGTGTGTGTGTGTGTATTTATTTACATTTATATAAAAAAATCACTAATCACATTATGTTATGTATCAATAGCAGCAACAGCTTTTCCAGGTTCTGTAGTCAACTAAACAAAATTATAGTCATCCAGCACACTCCATTTTAAAAAAGAGAGAGAGAAAAGAATAATACCCAGAAAACAGCAAAGTTCTGTTACTGTTGTGGTACCTGGCACCATTATTTTATTAATATCTTAATCATCATCTGGAAAGAAAACATTCTAGAGTAACATCATGAAAAACAGCTCTGATAAAGCACAGTCACTACTATGTATCATAAAGTAGGTTCAAGATATTTTACATTCACAGAGGTATGATACAGTACTGTCCTACATCTGTAATACTAGAGGATACAATTAAAAAGGCATTATTTCAGACTTGATTCTACTTTTCCAAAGAATGATTTGACACAGCTCTGTAAATAAATGTACTTTCTTAGATTATATTAGTCTTCTTTGCTTTATCTATCAGTTCTTGAACTGATAATTCATGGTCCCTTACTTTTTTAAGAAAGTTTTTCTTTTCCTTGTCGCTAATTATAATCCTGTCTTCCTTATCTGAAATTCTGTTTTCTCATTGGCTCATTCTGATGCATATACTTAGAGTGGAAGTTTTAATCTCCTGGAAATCTGTTTGCATCTGTTTTATGGATTCCTTTGTTTCTTATGATGGGATTATATCTTTTCCCTCAGCTCCTCTATTTTTTTAAATCTGTGTACAATCTAGAGTTATTAATCATTTCTTGTACAATGGGCACAATCTCTCCTGTTATCTGAGAAATTATGTCTGATTTCATTTTTTCCAGATCTTCTTTGTTGCCAGTTCAGGAATTCCAGGTGGTTGAATATCAGACTGTTCTATCGTGTTGCCCTTTGGGGTTGCCTTAGGTAATCTGGAAGTCTGGTTTGGGGACTTGTTCCATGTCTTCTCATTTCAACAGATGCAGCCTTCTATGTCTTTGTTGAGGCAACTTTTTGCTCACCCAGTGGTCTTCAATTCTCAACAAGCCAACAAAAGGCCTTTTTTTTTCTACTCCTCACCAGTACACCAATTCCTGGGTTCAGAATGGTGGCCTTCTGGACCCCTGAACTTACCTGTTGCCTGGGCAGGCTTCTGACTACAGCCTGAGCACACTTGGGATGGTATCTAGGTCTGCCTCTTGCTGGGGCCTCTATGTACCTGTTGTCTGAGAGGGCCTTTGGCTGGAGGTTGTGCTCCCTAGTTCCTGTTGTCTGACCTGGCTTCTGGGTAGGGTCTATTGGGGTGAGCCTCTGAAGCTTGTGCTTCTGTGTAGCTCTTTTTCAGGTAGGTCCTTAACTGGGTGGGTGTGCCCAAGCCTCTGCTGTTGGGTTGAATCCCTGGCTGGGATCTGCCTGAAGCCTGAGTGGTTCTGGACCACAGCACTGTTCCCTGGGATCTGTGCACACTCACCAATGTTATGGGGCAGGCCTCTGATGCTTGTTGGGCTGTGCCGCTCTTTGCTGGGTGGGCCTTGGCTAGGCAGGTTTTCCTTAGCCTCTGGGTTTGAGCTGGATTCCTGGATGGGATCTGCCTGTAGTGGCACTGGTCTCAACAACAACCTAGCAACTATTTTTTTTAATAGACTGTGGTAAATTTAAGATTTTTAAATTAATTTTTTTGGGACATTTAATGTAGACAATATAATGACATTCATGGTTGGAAATTTATACCTTTACATAATCAATCTTGGTTGTTATTTTTTTCCTCATTCCCATGCCTTCCCTTCAACCCATCCATCCCTATCTACAAAGACTGTTTCCATCTGACTGTGACATTTATCATCCCATTGATTGCCAGGGTTGATTCAGATGATCTGGCTGGCTAGGTGGCTGTCCCCTTCATCCCTCATCCCTCTATGTGCACCCCTCCTGAAACTGCACACTAGATGAAAGAGGACGACCAGCCCTGATAGAGGAGGAGCATTTCCTCAGTCAAGGGTATATGTGTAGCTGCACTCCCATGCTAGAGCCTCCAAACAAGCTTTCAAGCAACTAATTTTTTTAAATTAAGTGGAAAGTATACTCTAAACATCCCCCTCTGACAGTTTCTACTATTAACATCTCACATCAGTATAGTACATTTGTTCAAATTATGAGCCAATATTTACATGCCAGTTTTTTTTTTTTTTTTTTGGTACCAGGGATTGAACTTGGGTCCTTGCACTTGCAAGGCAGGCAGTGGAGCAACTGAGCTAAATCCCCGGCCCCTGACATGTCATTTTTCACTACAGTGTAAAATTTATATTAAAATTCACTCTCTCTGCTGTGCATTCTTCAACCATTCTCCTCCCCTATCCTCAGAGAGCCACTATTCTACTAGGAGTTTAACTTTTTATCATTTCATGAGAATTGTGAAAGAAACCGGCACCTTCCAAAGATCACTCCACACACAGAAAGAGTTCATATGAGAGATTTATTGTGGAGATGCTGCAGCACAGTGGCCTACTAGGTGAAGGAGGAAGAAGAAGAGAGAGAGAGAGCTGGGTGGAAGGGGCTTGGTTATATAGCAGGTGGCTGGTGTAAGCAGGTCGGGGAATTGAATCAGCTGCATGGGCTGCCACTCAGGGGTCATTATTTGTGATCCATTCCTCACTTACAGACTATAACACGTCATGTAGGAAATGGAAACTTAAGGTATAAAATGGAGGTCGCTAACCAAAATGGTGACAGCCATATCAAGGTAGTTATCTTATAAGATGCATAACTATTTGTCTGTCTATTCTTGGCTTATTTCATTTGTATGTCCTGTGGGTTTGTATTTGTGACAAATGACGGATTTTTTTTCTTCTCAAAGGTGAATAATATTCCCATTGCATGTGTATACCACATTTTCTTTATCCATTCATATGTTGCTAGACACATACGTCACTAATTAGCAGGGAAAAGTAGATTAAAACCACAATAAAATACCACCTCACACCTCTTAGAATTGCTATTATCAAAAACATTAAAGATAACAAATGTTGGAGAGGAAGTGGAAAAGAGGTAACCTAACACATCATTGACAGAAATGTAAATTAGTACAGTGGTTATGGAAAACAGTTTGGAGGTTCCTCAAAAATCTAACATATTAATATCCATCAATCCTATTTCTAGGTTCATATAAAGAAGAATTAAAATCAGTATATCAAAGAGATATCTGTAGTCCCCTGTTCCTTGCAGGCATTATTCACAATAGCCAAGAAATGTAATTAAACTAAATAGATAAAGAAAATGTAGTAATGGGATAATATTATTCATCTATAAAACGAATGAAATCTTGTCATTTGTGATGACAGGGACAGAACTGGAAGTTACTATGTCCTGCGAAATAAGCCAGGCACAGAAAAGTACCTACCTCATGATCTCATTCATGTATGGAATATAAAAAAATTGACCTCACAGAAGTTGAGAATGCTGATTACCAGAGGCTAAGGAGTGAAGGGTAAAGGAAGGTATGAGAAGTTGATTGATAGTACTAAGTTATAGTAAGATAGAAGTGAGAAGTCCTGGTGTTCTAGGGCATAGGAGTGTGACTATAGATAATGATAATGTGCTGTATGCATTTTGTAAACCTAGAATAAAAAGATTTTAAATATTTTTATCATAAAGACATCGATTTTCAAAGAAATAGATATTTTCTCTAATTTGAATATTGCACAATATCTTCATGTATCAAAACACCACATGACACTTAATAGATAAGTGTAATTTTTATGTATCAGCTAAAATCTCTTCAATAGCATTATAAATTCTCTAGTTCATTACTGGTATATAGGAAGGCAAATAGCATTTGTGTATTATACTTGTATTCTAAAACGCCCTATAAGTATTTAGTATTTCCAGGAGAGTTAGGGGATTTTCTATATAAACAATAACGTCATCTGTGAATAAAATAACACTCCCTCCTGATACTGCACACTCCTTTATTTTTCTTTCCCTTTCAACCACTTATCCTTACCTTGAAGTTTTAAATGTTTACAATGGTTAATCATTATCTCGTGAGGAATGGTAAATTTGTCTACGAAATAGTAAAATGGCTTTGAACCAGGGTCTTGCTTCAAACTAGAGTCCAAAATTGGAGATTATAAAATGTTCAGGTGTCCATGCTCATTTGTCAGAAGGTAGTTTCTAAAAATGAGTCAATCAGGTTTTAAGCTGTAAAATAAGTACGTAGCATTTTAACATGAATTTCTTTGGGGGAAGGTACACACTAAGAGTAAAATGAACTTTATAATCATACTTCTTATAAACAGGAGATCACTCTCAAAGAGAACACTTGGCAGCTACTCTGAATGTATATTGTCAGAATGTGTAACAAATACCAACATCGCAAGCCTGAGTGATATATTGATGCTATTTCACTTACTATAACTTGGTTTTTGACCTCTTAATACCTTAATATTTGTTTTGAAGAAGGATTTATATAGCATATGACTTCCTTACTCCCCAAAGTAGGCTACACAAACCACATTATTTTCTTCTTGCTGTTTTATTTTAGAAGCTCCAGAGTTCCTGAGCCGTAGGCTTTTAAAATCAGCAATTGTCAGGGCTGACCTGAGTCATCCATGTCTTCTAAAGATAAATGACTGTCTTACCATTCCATTTGCACAGTGTAGCATTTCTTATCTGAAACAAGTGACTGACCAAACTAAGGCAGTGTAATGGAAATGAAATGACAACTTCTCAAATTCTAGTATTTTCCTAAAGTGCACTGACTGGACAGAACATCTACAGACCTAGGTTCTAGCCCCCCAACTATGACACTAAGTAGCATTGTGACATCATACAAGTCATTTCTCCTCTCTGTGCTATCATTTACCAACCTGAAAACTATGTATATAGATGCAGAAGCCTCATGTCACATTCAGCTTTAAGGCTACATTAGGTCCATGAGGGCAGGGACACAGAGCCTGACAAATTATGGATATGCAGTAAAACATTTTGAATGAAAGAAACAGAAAAGCATTGAAATACAGTCAAAGCTACAGGTAACATGTCTTTCCACAGAGTAGCAAGAGTGTTAGTGAACAAAAACAGGGAAAGAATCTGAACATGTTGAAAATTAAAGTGCAAATTCTTCTACTGGAAAAGGAATTTTTACTGAGACTCAAATTCTATCAAAACTCAGTAATACATTCACTATACATGAAAAATAGTTCCCTGACCAAAAGATATAATGGATTAAGGAGAGACATCTTCCCAAGGGTATATAGAGCGAGGTTCTGCTGAGTGATTAAAACAAATATATCTTGTATAAAATTAGGCACTTTGTTTGTAAGATTTAGTTAGTACTTTCAGACATGGGGCACCATATAGTTCAAAATAGTAATATTTTATTGAATCATATTAAGTGTCCCCTCAGATGTCTCCAAATTAGTCTTGTATAATTTTTACCAACCTTCAGATGGAAGGTTATTTGGACAATCTAAAGCATTTATTCAAACTTCAATTTCCTCTCTCAAATAATAACTGAGTCACTAACAATAAAATCATAAACATTTTTATTAATTATATCATAACTATAATGCATAGGATATTTACTGCATACATGTAATTCTGGGTATTTTGCATACATCATTTTATTTAATGGTCACAATGACTCTAGGAGTTAGTTATTATCACCATTTTGTGGATGAACAAGTTAAACTCACAAAAGTTAAATAACTTAATCAAGATATTCATAGCTCATTAGTTACAGGCCTGGGACATAAAACTCACCCTCTCCCACTGCAAAATCCAAGGTCCTAACTGTTAAATTATACTGTTTGATATTGGTGTAAGGCCATTATATTTTTCAGTCCATGTTCATGAAGGCTGGATACTATACTGCATGTATGTAGGAATATAAAAGTGAACAAGAAAAAAACCTCCTCCATGGTGCTTATGTTCTAGTAGAGAAGACAATGAAATAAATAATAACAGTATAACTGCAAAGATAGTGAATGAAGAGGTTGTGGAAGATTACAAGGCAATACATTTTTTTGTTTGTTTTTTGTAGCAGGGATAGAACTCAGGACCTTGGGCTTACAAGGCAGGTGGCAGAACCACTGAGCTAAACCCCCAACCCACAAAGCAATATGTTTTAATTGAAACAATACCACAAATCACCTTGGGTTGGATAAACTTGAATCAATTTTGTGTATGCATCAGTTTCTGAAGGAAAAGAATTAAAGAATGAAAGTGGCCAAATACTGGATTTTCTTGAGCCATAATTTTCATTAGTAACATTTGTCTGCTTCTCAGGATGACACTGGATATTATCCTGCTAGATAGTTTTTGAAACATACAATTAATGAAATGAAGACTTTGATAATTATTTCCTTTTTTAGAAAAAAACAGTAACTTTATCTACATAACACTAGCTAAATATGCACATGAACTTCAATGAATGTATTTTATAAGTTAAATTACCAAATTAAATTTTATAAATGTTAGTAAAATCATGGAAATCTTCAAATAAGATAAGGATGATGTAAATTGATGGCTCTCTTTGGTAATATCTGAAGAGTCTGCTTTAATGATACAAGTACCTTTCTAATTCCATTTAGAGACTTGAAATGTTCATTTTCATTGACATATGTATTATGATTTATCCCATGAACCTGAGAGACAAAATCTATCTTGGAATCATAACATTGTTACACAGCCTATAATCGTGTCTATAATCCTTAAACATATACTGCATGTTAGGTACTGTGCCATGTGTTTCATAAGCATTTTCCCATTTTAGCCTCATGATTATTATCACTGCTATTTTAAATAATAAAATGGAAACACAGAAAGATGATCTACCTTACCCAGGAATCTGGATCTGAGCTCAAGGACTCAGACTATAAAGCTCAGAATCCTAGTCACTGAAGACACTAGGAAGCACTGTTAAAACACACAGAGCCTGCTCTTAGTAATTTGCTGAGGATTGCACACATCATAGGAGTTGGTTTTCATAAACATGACCAAGCATCACAGAAAATCAGCTTTAGAACAGCTTAAAAGTAAATGTCAACATATCCCTCCATCTCCCTGTTTTCTCCCCTCATGTCTCCTCCCCCTCCCTCACCCCACCTGCCCCTCTCTCTCT
>NW_022900951.1:94718016-94747314 GCF_012274545.1 Fukomys damarensis
CACAGCCTTAACAGGCCATATAGTATTTACCAAAATACTCTTCCCCACTAATTCTCCACGTTCTGAGGTTGTCACTGTGATTCATTTCCCACCACGATTTACTAAAGATTGACAAATTTATTTAAATAAAATGCAAAATTGCTCTCAAGAAGGAAACAAAAGATCAGAGGGAGTGTTGGGAAATGCTGGTGCAAAAGTTTCCTACCCATAAGTTTTCCTTAGAGGCTGAGGTTCTTTACACTATGGATGCCATGGATGGTTTCTGAGGAATGGTATGCAACTTTTTACATTTGTGAAGACTTTTCTTGAGGGAAGGGAGAAAGTAAAGCGTATAGCTTTTATCAGATTCAAAAAGGGATCTGGGACAGAAAGAGGAAAGTATCTGTTTAAATAAATCTTTAAACTTCTTCTAGAACTTCCTTAGGATTTTTGCCATAATTACATCTACTATTTTCTCTTCCTTTTTCAGTCTTACCCACTACTCTGGTCCAACTCCTAAGGTACTTCACCCTGCAGCCATCAGACAGCCTTTTCCTGACTCTTGTCCGGCCTAGCTTCTTGCCAGAATTTGCTGGTAACTCCAAGGGACAAGCTCTGTCTGTGGTAATCAAAGGGATGGAGAAAAGTGACTGAATTCACAATTCTTCAGCCCCACGTGGCATGCCAGCTGCAGTCTGTTCAAACCTATTACAGTAAAAGCTGTGTTATCTGGCACTTTCCCAACAGGAAAGGGCTGTTAACCAGCATTTCTAAATGCCCTAATACAAATTCAACCACAGTGACACAGAACTGATTAAAATGCAAAGCTAAGAGTCATCTCTGATAACTTGAGCTAAGCAACATAATTCCAGTGGCAAAATAAAATGTATTCCCTAACCTTTACACAGATTGAAACAAAACAAAACAAAAGCCATGAAAAGGTAAAGATATTTGAAAATACTAAGAGTGGAAAACAAGAAAGTAGAGGTAGCTGCAAAACCTTAAAGAGTACTTCTTATAATTTAAAATGACAATAATTATTATATAGAGAGGTGGAATCCTATGTAACACATAATGCTAAGTAAAAAATAGAACACATGATTATTATGATCACAACTGTAGAAATGTGTACACTTATGAAAAATAAGTGGAAAAAATATATGAGACTAAATTTTTTTTAATTTTAACGTGCTGGGACTAGGAATATCTTTTTCTTTCTAAAACTTATAGAATGTCATTGGCATTGTATGTGCACTACTTAAAGGGGGAAAGAGAACAACATCTTCCACTAAACTAGAATTACAAAAACCCATTAAGCTCAGATAAGCAATTAATAGAAAACTACATCTGAAGTTGCTTCTAAATTATTTGGCTGACTATACCTAGAAACTAAATCTATTGTCTTCCTATTAAAACTTAGCACTTAAAACATTGAATGTATGGGAGTAAAATTTTTAAGTGCCAAGTTATTAGTAGATTTAATACAAATAAAAATATTTACAGGGCTTGCACTCTGCACTTAGATGTATAAAATGACAAAGAAATAAATTTATATGTTGAATATTGGCCTACTCACTGCCTCCCAGAATCCGTTCATTCATTTGAATGCGACTTCCAGACCCCCCGTTAGGGCAGTGTTGATTTTGCCTTTCTGTTCCTGCTTCTGGAAATCTGCTTCTACCCTAAAATAGCTTCCCAGTTGCCACATGGTAATCCTTTGTGAATTCAAGCAGCAATCAATGGCTGTTTTAAAATTTTACAACAACATTCTTCCAATTTATTAACCTAGCTCAGTGCTAGGCTCAGTGGTAAAAGAATTGCTGCTAGACAAGCTTCAGTCACTACACTTCAGAGGCCTTCTTTACCTCCCTCTAAATGTTATGTGTGCACTTCAGGTTATGAGCAGGAGGTCAATGCTTGCCTGGGCTTATTTCTGGCCAAGGTCTTCTCAGGCATGACAAATGAACCTGAGACTACAATCCACTCATATTTTTTATGTAGATATATAATTAGTTATTATATTCAGAATTATAGTAAACTAATGTACAAATTGATATACTTAGAGCATAACTTCAAAAACTACAAATATTTAATCTAATCCTTGGTGATTATTACCTTGACACTAATAAAACAATTTTTCCTGAATGTGTGTCATTTGAAATTCACTTTATATCTACAAGCCTCAACAATCTCAATTATAACATCAGAATATCGTTCCTTGTCCCCCCAAAAGTACAGGGAACCAAATAATCTGAGGCCCTTCTGTTGCTTTGCCTTCCATCCATGCCTTTCAAGTTGTCTTCCAAACTGCCAAGTTTATTTGTCTAAAGCAGATCTAATTTTATCTCTCTCCTATCTAAAATATATCATGACTAACCTGACCGTCAGTCGATGCAATGGTCTGAATGACGCCCCAAAAATTCATGTTAAAATTTAATTGCCACTGTAACAATGCTGAGAGGTGGGACCTTTAGTTAAGAAGCAATTAGGTTATGGGAGGGAACACCACCTTCATAAAAACCATCATGAGACTTCCTAAGGAGATTAGTTGTCCTGAGCGAGGGTTAGTTATCATAGGATTGGGTTAGTTGTACAAAAGGGAATTCAGCGGCCCTTTCTTCTAGTGCTTCTTCCCATGCGATGCATTCCACCACATTATGATGCAACAGTAAGGCCCTGCAATCTGGGACTTCTCATCCTCAAGGACTGTGAGCCAAAAAATATATTTTCTTACAAATTCTGCAATCTGTTGTTATAATGTTATAGGAGCAGAAAATGAACTAAGACATTACATTTGGATAAAATAAAATTCAAATCCCTCAGCACAGAACACAAGGTATAAATTTTAAGTCTGTAAAAAAATTTTAATAACACAGCTGAATTGCTATTTTGAGACTATGCTCCGCTAGAAAGCAGAAAATGAAATTTAGCCAACTTCAAGTAAATTCAGTCATGCCATGGATTTTCTCAGTCATTTTTAAAACTATTCAGAATTCTCACCTCTCTATGGTTCTCTATTTTATATCTTTGTGATATGGGGGCCACAAAGATGCAAGATCTGTGCTACATATCCGTCCTCTATCAAATGCTAAGCATAGAATTCTAATCAAGTTTATGACTATCATCTTCTCGCCAGATTAACATCTGCTTACCTGCAAATATTTGCATCTGGTCTCAGGCCATGTGGCCCACGCCTCTTTCCATACTGGTGTTCTGTTGCCATCCCTCCAACTCTGACAGATCTTAGTGGCTCATAGGAAAACTACCCACTGCTTCCCACTTCAGATCCTATTTTAATGTGTTTACTATGTATTTTATACCATCTGTTCAGTGTCTATCTTCATCACCAGGATAATAATGCTGTTTTAAGGATATATTCATTGATACATCCTCAGAATGTAGTCTTGTACTTTGGTTAAAAAAAATGATCACTGGATAAATTAAAGTTGCTTCTCAACCTGGCTGACCCTTATCCATCTCACTTCATCTGCACACATACACACACAGGCAGGGAATACAAGGTGCTGTGGAAGTACTTAATAGGGAATATTAACTTAATCTGAGTTTATCAGGGCAGGGCTGAGGAAATGATATTTAAAACTTACATGAAAGATAATATACAGACACTTTACAACCATGGTTTCAAAGTATATTTCAATTCCTAGGATTTTTTTTTCAGTTGTCCCAGGAATGGGCATGAAAAGTGGAGACTTCAAAGTGGCAAGCACTTAGGTTCCTGGTAGGCAGAAAATGTCCGCATCTTGATTCTCAGAAACTGTGAATATATTACCTTACATGGGAAAACATACTTTCAAATGTGATTAAAATCAAGGATCTTAAAGAATTTACCTGGATTATTCTCTTAGGTCCAACTGAATAGCATTGTTTCTTGATAGTATAAAATCTCATCTACATGTGATCAGAAAGAGAATAACAACAGAAGAAAGTCACAGAGATGTTCTGCTGCTGACTTTCAAGGTGAAGGAAGGAGGCCATGATCCAAAGAAGGCAAGCAGCCTCTACAATCTAGAAAAGGCAAGGAAACAGATTCTCCCTTAAGTCTATTGAACAGAATATGGCCAGGCTTATGAATGCCCACTTAAATACACACAGTTTTGTTTGCTTGCTGCTAAGCAAATAAAAGGAGGCAATTTATTTTGATTAAAAGAGGAAGAGATTTATTCAAAGCTAGGTCCATGGAAACTGGGGGGCCTTATTTGCCTCAAATCAATGTCTCCCAGTATACAGGTATGTAGGGGTCTTTTATAATAAGAAACAGAACTTTAAAAATTCTGAATGCACTGTAGAGGGATTAATGTCTATTTTATCAATTAAGAAAATGTATTATTTAATTGAGCAAGCTTGTCTCTTACTCACTAAAAAGAGTATGGATGTTGCCAGTTAAGTAACAAGTTTAGCAAAGCAATTTAATTACCTTTATACCATATGAAGACAACAACAACGACTGACTATATTATATCAAGAAAATTACATTCTTAAAAATAAGACATATCAGCCAGGGATTTAGCTCAGTGGCACTGCACCTGCCTCACAAGCACAAGGTCCTGATTTCGATCCCCAGTACCAAAAATAAAAATAAAAATAAAAAAGGCATATTATATATTGTAGTATTTAACCAGATTGTAAAGCAAAACTTTTGAACAGATGCCTAAGTAAACCTTAATTTGCTAATACTTAATTTTTAAAGACTTAAAACCTAACAAAAAAAACAATAGAGAACACAAGACAAAAGTACAAACGTAACACCTCTTAAATTTAGCTCTGTTGTAACTTTTACCAAGAATAGATCATTATTTTAAGAACTCCTGTTATTTTAAATATACTCTTAAATTATCCCTGTGTTTTATATTTTGAATCTTTTCTTATATACCTAAAATGTACCAATAAATTCAATGAGAAAAAAGTTTTAGAATTTACTCTTCTAACTAGAAACGTTTAACTCAAAGATATACTATTAGGATATATGATCAACTTACAACAAAATGTAGCTGTTACATCATTGCAAAATGATATCATCACAAACCTAGGCTACCAGCAAACTATAGTTACCAAACTCAATGTTTTACTCAGATGTTTTACTTACATATACTTATAATTTAATCTTTTGTGTGTGATCATTCCTTTTTTTAAAAAAAATTTCTTTATTGGTACAATTTAGATATACAATACAGTTGCATTCATCATTGGGATCTTGTACCTTTAAGTGACATATCTTGGTTCTTATCTTTCTCCATTACCCCAGCCTCCCTTCCCCCCTCCATCCTTCCCTATTTACAAAGACTTTGTTTCCATTTCTTCCTTTCTCTTATTTTTTCTCTTCCCTTTTTACCTTTCCCCTACTCCTCCCATTTGCCCAATACCTTTAGACCTTATCTTCCTATTATAAAATATCAATTATACATTTTGATCCTTATTTACATTTTAGTTTATCACACCAGAGAAACTACAGTATTTACACATGTGTGTCCTATTAATTTCACTTAAGAGTATAGACTCAATGTGCATCCACTTAGCTATAAATCTTAATAGTCACCTCCATGTGACCCATAAGACATCAGACCAATACAAGTCAATATATCAAGCTGTTTCCTTTACCAAAAGAAAAATCTCTCAAAAGTTAAGATTTTTTAAGGTTTCCTACACCTAAACTATAATCCTGAATGGCTAACACAGTCAAAATACATTTTAACAGTTCTGAGGACACCTTTATTTTATCTTTTAAATATTTGGTTAAGTCATGTGAACTAAAAGGCATTTGGTTTGTGCTTTAATTATTGAGTGCTGTCTTACTCTAGAATTAATTTGGTACCATGTAAACAATTTACAAAAAGAAGTACACATGTAGACATAATACAGTACACATATGCACACAATCATATATAAAACAAGGACATAAATTTAATGTTTCCTAGCTTTTTAAAAGTTATACCGCTCCTCACAAGCACAAGGGTACCAAAATAACAATAATAAATAAAATTTATACTGCTGAATTGAAGTCCCATTTCCACATTTTAAAAAATATTTTTTTCTAAGAATGAGTAACTGAGGTCAGGATTCCTGGTTGTTCCAAGGTGACAATTTTACATTTCAAAGGAGTTTACTTGTCACTCACTCTTAGTCTGAATTTCCTGAACTTTGTTGTTCTGCCTTATTACAGGTGCTAGTCTAATTTAAAAACTATTGCCTCTGGTTTTAAGAAAATTTCCATTATATTAAATTTTTAAATTAATTTTATTGGTACATTTAAGATATACAATATAATGACATTCATCATTAGAAATTTGCACCTTTACATAATCCATCTTGGTTCTTATTTTTCCCCATTCCCCCGCCCTTCCTTTAACCCCTCCAACCCTCCCTACCTACAAAGACTTTGTTTCCATTTTTTCTTTTCCTTGTATTAATTCTATTCCCATCTTTCCTCTCCCCTACCCCTTCCGCTGCCCCTTCCCCTTTGCACCTTTCCTATTTCACATTATATATTATACCTTTTAGTCCTTATTTATACTTTCATTTTCTCACACTACAGAAACTATTCAGTATTTACACGTGTCCTATTTTATTCACTTAAGAGTATTGCCTCAGTGTACATCCATTTAGCTGTAAATAGTTTCTCATTCTTTCTCTAGTTTCTCATTATTTATGGATGAGTAGTACTCCATTTTAGAAAAAAAAACTCACATTTTCTTTATCCAGTCTCCCTTTGATGAGCAATTGGGCTGCTTCCAAGTATTATCTATCACAAATTTTGCTTCTTTGAACATGGGTGCACATGTACCACTCTGGTATGATTCTTTCAATTATTTGGGGAAGATACCCAGCAAGGGGGTATGAGGGTGAAATGGGACCTCCAATCCTAGTTCTTTAGGGTATCTCCACACTGATTTCTGCAGTGGCTGCACCAGTCTACACTCCCACCAGCAGTGGAGAAGCATTCCTTTCCCCCCACAACTTCATCAGCATTTGCTATTGGTTGATTCCAGGATAACAGCCATTCTTTCTGGGATGAGGTGGAATCACAGTGTTGTTTTTATCTATATCTTTCAATGACCAGTGATGTTGAATGTTTTTAATATGTTTCTTTGCTGTTTTTACTTCTTTGAGAAATGTCTGTTTATTTTAGATGACCATTTTTGAATTGGGTCTTTATATTTTGGGGATCTGATTTTGTTAAGTTGTTTATATACTCTAAATAGTAGTCCTTTGTCTGAGGAACAGCTGATAAAGACTTTTTCCCACATTGTAGGTTGTCCTTTCACTCTGTTGGTAGTTTTACTTACAGTGCAGAAGCCTTTTTTTTTCATTAAGTTTATTGATACTGTTTAAGTATAAGGTACAGTTAAACTTGTCATTGAGATCTTATACCTTTACATGACAGATTTAGTTCTCATTTTTTCCCCATACTCCTGACCTTCATTTAACCCCCTCCACTGTTCCCTATTTACAAAGACTTTGTTTCCATTTTTTCCTTTTCTCATATTTTTTTCTTTTCCCTTATTTCCTTTCCCCTACCCCTCCCACTTCCAGTACAACTTTAGCCCTTTTCTTCCTATTTCACATTGTCAGTTATACAATTTGTATCTTTTAAATAAGACCAGATCCTGGTTGTGATTCTTTGTGCTAGTTCCAATGGTACTGAGGTTTTGTTCACAAAGTCTTTTAATATGCCAATGTCTTCAAGAGTTCTACCTATCTTCCAGCAAGTTTAGTGTTTCTGCTTTACTATTTAGATAAATTTCATTGATAATGGGTTGTTTAGGACTTTTAAGTAATCTTTGTTCAACTTTAGTAATTCATAGGAATCTAGGAATCTGTCCATTTCTTCTGTATTTTCCATCTTATTGGTGTGTAGTTTCTTGAAGTAGATATTGATGATCCTCTAGAATTCTGTCAGGTCTGTTGTAATTTCACCCTTTACATTCCTATTTGCATGGATTTGGGCCTTATCTTTCCTTTTTTGATAAGTTTGGCTAAGGGTTTGTCAGTTTTGTTTATCCTCTCGAAGAACCAGCTCTTGGCTTCACTGATTTTTTTGTACTTTTCTCTTAGTCTCCATTGCATTTATTTCTGCCCTAATATTTATAATTTCCTCCCTTGTATGAACTTTGGGTCTGTTCTGCTCTTCATTTTCTAGAAGCTTGAGGTTCTGCATCAGGTTGTATAAATATGCTTGCTCTGTTTCCTAATGTGAGTATTCACTACTATGAATTTCCCTCATAAGACTGCTTTCATTGTGTCCCACACATTCCAATATGTTGTATTGTCATTGTCATTTAATTGTAGGAACTGTCTGATATCTTCTTTAATTTCCTCTGTGACCCATTGGTTATTCAGAAGTGTGTTGTTCAATTTCCATGTATTTATGAAATTCTTGCAGTTTCTTTTGCTAGTGATCTGCAATTTCATTGCACTATGGTATGATAATATACATGGGATAACTTCAATTCCTTTGCACTTATTTAAATATGTTCTTTGAGTGAGTGTGTGGTCTATTTTGGAGAACAATCCATATGCAGCTGAAAAGTATATATATTCTGATTTTGTGGGGGGACACTCTGTAAACATCTGTTATGCTCATTTATTTAATAGTTTGATTGAGTTCTAGTATTTCATTGTATATTTTTGTCTGGTTGATCTATCTATTTGTGACAGTAGGGTATTGAGGTTCCCCACTACTACTGTATTAGTGCTTATATGATTTTTCATGTTTGTTAGTATTTGTTTTATATAGTTGGGCACACTAGTGTTTGGTGCATATAAATTAATGATCATCATCTCTTTCTCTTGGACTCTCCCCTTTACAAGGATGTAGTGTCCTTTGTCTCTCTTAGTGTTGGTTTGAAATTCACTTCATCTACAAAGCAGATAGCTACTCCTGTTTTCAGGGGGGTTCCTGTTGCATGAAGTATTATTTTCCACCCTTCAACTTTCAGTCTATGAATTTCTTTTTGAATTGTGTTTCTTGTATGAGGCATAATGTTGTATCTTGCTTCTTGATGCATACTGCCAAACTATTTCTTTTGATTGGTGAATTGGGACCATTAACATTAATTGTTATAACTGATATGTATTGAATTATCCCTGTCATGACTTTTTCTTTTTGTTTAATTTTCTCCCTTTGCATTCAATTTCTTGTTGTGCCTGATGGGTTCATTCTGCTGGGCTTCCTGGTGTTGTCCTCATTGTCTTTTCCTATGATACTGTTTAAAATTTTTTGGAGTGCTGTGTTGTTATTCATGAAGTTTCTAAGGTACTCTTTGTCATGAAAGTATCGTATTTCTCCATCAATTTTGAAAGATAGTTTTGCAGGGTACATCAACCTGGGTTGGAGGTTGTTTTCCTTTAGGGCTTGAAATATTTCACTTCATGATCTCCTTGCCTTGTGGGTTTGTGCTGAGAAGGCTGCTGAGATTCTGATGGGCTTTCCTTTGTATGTAATTTGTTTCTTTTCTCTGACTGCTTATAGAATTGTGTTCTGTTGGGTTTCTGGAATCTTAACTATTATATGCCCATGTGTAGATTTATTTTTAATCAAAGATAGTTGGAGTCATATATGCCTCAGTTATCTGTATGTGAAGTTCTTTTCCCCTACTTGGGGAGTTTTCTGCATTACTTCTATGAACAGTTTTTTTATGTTGTGGTAATCGCTGCTGTTACTTCATTAACTCTGATCAGGCTTATACTAGTCTTCTTTGCACCATCCATCAATTGTTGGATTGATTGCTTGTAGTCCCTTACTATTTTTAAGAAATTTTTCTTTTCCTGGTCACTAATTGCAATCCTATCTTTTATATCTGAAACTCTGTCTTCTCATTGGCTAATTCTGCTGTGTATACTTTCAGGGAAGGTTTTAGTCCCCTGGAAATCTGTTTGCATCCATTTTATGGATTCCAGTTATTTCCTATATTGGTATTCTATCATGTTCCTCAGATCCTCTATTTTTTTTTTAATCTGTGTCCACTCTAGCTTCATTGATCATATCTTATACTATGGGCACAATCTCTCCTGTTATCTGAGAAATTATGTCTGATTTCATTTTTTCCAGGCCCGCTTTTGTTGCTGGCTCAGGAAGTCCAGGTGGTTGAGTATCAGATTGTTCCATCTCTTTTCCTTTGGGGTTGCCTTAGGTGATCTGGAAGTCTGGTTTGGGAATTTATGAGTCATCTCATTTCTACAGATGCAGCCTTCTGTGACTTTGTTGAGGCAACTTTTTGCTCACCCAGTGGTTTTCAATTCTCAGCAAGCCACCAAGCGGATTACTGTGCTACACCTCAGTATACTAATTCCTGGGTTTAGAATGGTTCATTTCTATATCCCTGAGGTGACCTGTTGTCTGGGAGGGAGTCTAGCTGGGACCTGTGCACACTTGGGATGGTATCTAGGTGATCCTCTGCCTGGGACCTCTATGTAGCTGTTGTCCGTGATGCCTTTGGCTGGGGACTGTGCTCCCAAGTTCACGTTGTCTGCATAGGGTTCTAGAAGGCTAGGGTTGCCACTCAATTATCAATTTTATTAGGGCCAGCCTCTGGCTGTTGCTTGTGCATGTGTGTAGTTCTTTTCCAGATGGGACCTCGGCTGTGGCTGGTGGTGCAGTCAGTCTCTGGCTGAAGTTTGTGTGCCTGTGCAGCTCTTTTCTATGTGGGTCTGTGACTTGGGCAGGTGTGGCAGCCCCTTTGGGGTCAGGGCAGGGCTCTGGTTGGGATCAGCCTAGAGCCACATCACTCTGGTCCACACAGCTTCTCCCTGTGATCTGCACACACTTATGGATGTTGCGATGGGCCTCTGGATCCCATTATATTAAAAGTTAAACATAGCTAGCCAGAAATTTATACATCTTATCCTGACTCTTATTGCTAAAGAAAAAAACCCTCAGTTGCTACTACATTACCTACCTGGTTTCTTTTCTCTTCCTGTGGAAAAAAACCCAGATTAGGAACAATTCTCCCGAATGAGAAGAACACAAAAGCATGCCCATCTTAGTGAAATTTCCACATGTTCCTTATTGAAGAACAAAGGTGGTAGGAGAAGAAAACACAAATCAATTGCTAGCAAAAGGAGACAAACATTGAAACAGAAACAGTTTGGCATGAACAGAGGACTATTCACCAAACTAAAGGGAAAATTAAGCCCCAAGAAGAAATTCATCATCTACAGTGGCTAGATTGCTAGTGGACACATAAAGTCACAAATGCTTTCATAAGAACTCCCAAAGCCAAGAAAAGGGAAAGATGTGATCTAGTGTGTCTGTAGGATGGATTAAAATCTCCAAATGTATACCGCCTTAGAATGTATTGCTTGCCCCCAAATGGGAAGCTCCCTGGCCAAACTGAGTGCTCTGGCAGGTCTTAAAGGTGGACTCCTTTCCTGCTTTATATTCATATGGTAGAGGAAGTGCAACTTCAATGGACCCTTCATCATAGAATCCTGGTTGTAACCTGTCTAGTTAGTTTACCGCTTCTAGATGGTACTGAAACTCTGCTGCCCTTCTTACAAAAAGGTGGTTATAAGAAGGATAAAATCAATATCAAAGCAAATCGTAACAAATGAGTACTCCATACAAACAAAACAAAAACCTGAAACAGTTTTCTACTACTGAATGTCTTCTTGCACAAGTCAGCACCCCCAAAATGATTTGTTGTAGGTCCAAATGTCCCCAAATGGTGAAGGTGCTTAACTCACCTCAAATAACACTGCCACAAAAGAAGGTCCAAATGGTGGAGAGAACAGCTCCCTGGAGTTCATTTTCCAATAGGAAACCATGTAGAACCCATCAGCTCCCCAAACAACCTTTTTCCTTTTACCAACAAAAGCTTTTATAGGCAGCTGATGTCACAAATGGGAAAGAAGGGAGAATTCCAGGGGTGAAAAAGTATTCCCAGCAGCTGCTAGAATGCCCTTGGAGTCCCAATCATGGGGTTGCCTAGCCACAAGCACTTAGTACTTTCTCAAGTGCCTGCTGCCTGCCAGTAGGAAACTGGGAAGCTCATACCTCTCAAGAACCAGAACTTGTCTTCAGTCAAGCTAATGCCAAAAGTGTTAGAGACCTAAGGTCTGTATGCTCAGGTTCATCCACTCCATCACTTACCAAATCAAGAGTCCGTTTATTTTGGTGAAAAACAGAAAGGATGTATTCAAACCTAGCCCTAAGGAGCTGGAGAGGGCATACTTGCCTCAAATCACCACTTCATTGGGTACCATGGGATCTACAACATCTGCCACAATATCTGCCACAATGTGAACTATTAATTATTGGGGAAACAATCAATATATTGCTGAATGTTTTTTGTTTTGCTTAATTTAATTAGTATCTAGAAGAATGGGATATGTTTGCACAAGCAACCCTACGCACACATGCTGGGAAGTGCAGAAAGAGTTCTGCTACAAAGAGGTGCAGAGATCTTGCCCAGCTGCCAACCTCCAACTCACAACACCCAACCCCACTGTTGCTAATAGAAATAGCCAGGTCTCATCTCATCTCATCTCATTGAAGCAGCTGCTCACTCCACAAAGAGTGAATAGATGGAAACCTGCAACACAAATTTGAAAGATTGCCAAGTCCCAGTAGAATTTGTCACTGTGTTCTGGAGGCATTTACTTAAGAATAATTAGCAGGTCTTCTGTGCATCAAAAGTGACCAAATCCTGAGCATCCCTGTGGAGATCTATTACTTTGCTTTCAAAACACATCAGAGAAGATGCTTTTCAATTTTAGTAGTAAGGTTAATATACTGAGCAAACACCCACTCAGCATAGAGTGATTTTTATTAAGTATGTTGGTTTGGCAGCTAATAGATTACCACAGATATTGTTCTAATTGACTTTATAGGAAATCCTAGTCAGGAATGTGTTCCCTTTGAAGTTGTTACATAACACAAATATATTTATGAGGAGGAAGTATTTTAGACAGATAATTGTTCTGAGTTAGTTTTTCCTTAACCAAAACCAGACATAAAGAGAGGCAAAATACATGGCAATTGACATAGTATGTTTTAAGAAACATCATAAAGATGTGCCCGCAAAAATACCTTGCTAGCGTTGGCACCACCTGCAAGTTCACTATTTGACAATCACTCTCCCTAGCTTACTGTGTCACCCACATGCAGTTAAAAAAATAAATATCTTAGGGCTGTGGCATGCATCAGTGGTAGAGCATGTCCTGCTCACATAAAGGCCCTGAGTTCAATCCCCAGCATTGCATTAAAAAGTTAAATAAAAATTCTCAAAAACTTAAATTCCTGAATGTAAACATTATATGGCATAAACCTGCATTAAGAATAATAATGACAAGAATGAAAATGGGAAAAGGGGATTTAGAGGAAGATGGGGGAAGGTGGTTAGGAAGGGGAAGGTGATTTTTAAAAAGTTGTATTATGTACACATACTTTCCCCCCCAAGATGAATGTAAACTTCATGTACTGAAAACATGTACTAATAAAAAATTAGGCACCTGGAAAAGACAGTTTTTATCCCTAATTGTGACTAGTGTCATGATTCTTGATTTAGAATAAGTCTTACATGGGAGAAAGAAAAGGAAAGAGTTGGAAATGCGTTAAGTGTTGTCATATGCAGTAACCATAGAGAGGAGTCTGAATTGTACACAACAGGTAAAAAAGAGAAGTCAGTGGTGGCAAGGGTGGGAGAGAATTGTGTGGTGGGGACAAGGTATCACTGCATATGAATTCACCCAATCTTAACCATCCCTGAGAACACCAGGCTTAAACATTTTCTCTCGTGCATGTTTGACACATAGCAATGTCTGGAGGAAAATGAGAAACCCCTTTCTAAAACAGATCTCTGACACTTGACAGTGCTGAGGCCAGGGCCATCCCTCAGAAAAGTTTTAAAGCTGATCTTGTTTTAAGTTTCCCCAATAGCCCTTTTCTGGTCTCTCTCACTCTGCTAGACAGTGGTATTTCTCCTGTCCTTATTTGAACTTTTAGGAAATGATTTACAGGCTCTAAAAGCACTCATCTACTTGGCTTTCTATCTGGTTGTGAAATGAAAGAACTTAATGCCTATTAAAAAGATGTGAAAATTGTTGTAAGGAAGATATGAGATAGGAATAAGAATTTGATGAATGGGAAGCTTGCCCCAAGTTCCTAAAATTAGGCAACTATTGTCTCCATTTAGTGGGAAATATTAGTATCAATTTCCTGATGTAATGCAGCATAGAGTTCCCAATGTTGTTGATAGTATAATCATATAAAAATGTTTGGTTTCTTTAAGCAAGTCTTTATATCCAATTTAAGTTTGCAGGAAATAAAAGGGATAGAGAAAACAGCCAAAGAGTAGTTCAAGTTCAAAGAAGCCTAGAAAATGATTGACTTATTCTTTCCAGAAAAATTGTTGTTATTATTGATGCCAGGGATCAAATCCAAGGTCTTGTATAAACTATGCATGCATTATACTTCTGAGCTATACCCTAGCCCAGAAAGTTCTTATACTAGAGGAAAGGAATTATTCTAGAATAAGTGATAGTTACTGTAAAAATCAGACCCAACAAAGGGTACTGAATAGAATCCTGGTTTGATCAAATAGATGGTAAGGAATATTTTGGGTACTATCGAAATTTGAGCACTCTTGTATATTAATGTTAAATAATTACTAATTTAACTGTGTTGATGTTGTTTTGACACTGAATAAAATATCATTTCTTTTTCTAGAGATGCACTGCAAAATATTTGTGATTTGAATGCCATGTTGACTATAATGTATTTCATCATGCAACAAAGTCCTGAAATTATACTATACTGATTCTTGCTTATTTTACTTGTACTTAATGACAATAAAAAGGTCAAAAAATTGACCAGATACTTCTAATGTAGACAAGTGATTATTACTTGAGCTTTGCTATGCAAATTACCTGTATCACACTCTCAAATACACCAAATGAAGGAAGGTCAAAATATAGTTTTGAATAAGCACACAAGAAACAGTATACCATTTTTATTACTGTGGAGATTTAGCAATTTAAATATACCAGTGTTCTGATCAGCTATACTAATAATCAATAAAATTTAAGGTAAAAAGTATTAAAATTCAGAATTCATTAACAAATATTTAAAGAAGAGTGTTTCAAGTCCAAAAAGATAGAAGTTGATAATACTCACTAGAAACCAAATGGTTAAATATTAAGGTTATATGCTCTCAAGGATACTAAAATCTTGTATTTGAGTCCCTGTTCCACCTTTTCTAAGCTGTGTTCTCATTACAAGTAGCTAAATTTTAGAACCATCATTTCTTCATCTATAAAACAGGTGTATTTGCCCCACAGATCCATAGTATGATTAATGAAATAATGCATGTCAAGTATTTGGTAAAGTTCTTGGGATTTACTCAGCTATCAATTAATAAGAGCCATTTTCTCATTTCAAAATCAATGGCTTTTAATCACTGGTCCACCTATAAGTTTTGGATATTCCATGATTCCCATAAAAACAAATATAAAATTTTGTGAACTCTCATTTTTTTCAGAAGAGGCCCTTAATTTTTAACCAGGTTCTCAGAATCCCACAACTACCTCAAACAATTAATATTTAATGCTCAAAAGGTATTTTCTTCTAGCCAGGCGTGGTGGCACACTCCTGTAATCCCAGCACTCAGGAGGCTGATGCAGGAGAATCGCTGTGAGTTCAAGACCAGCCTGGGCTACATAGTGAGTTCCAGGTCATTCTCAACTACATAGTGAGACCCGTCTCAAAAAAACAACAAAAAAGTTATTTTCTTAATTAATAAATTTCGGATATGTAATGTGACTTTATCGATTGTGGAGACTGATTGCCACAAATTATGTTTCCTATCAAATTGGTGTTGTCACCTCTCCTGACAATATTTGGTTTTACTGAGGATCAGCAGCCAAGAGAAAAGAGAGAGATTGATGAAAGATAGGTTACAGAGAGACCTGATCTTGGGAGCAAGCCCAGCAACATTGTACACAAAGGGCAGAGCTATCTTTTCTTCCTGTCTAATCCTTGTTGGCTCTAGAGAGAGCAGCCCTGATTAATGACTTGTTGTAACATTTTTAAAGGTCAGCCTATGTAATGAAGGTACCATCTCCTAGCTACATCATTAGAGAGACCAGATTTCATCAGGTAAAATGGCACAATACTGGTCTGGAATTTATGTTACGCAAAAGCCTTTGGCTTCTTGAAAATATTAGTAAATTTTTTAAAATCTCATGATAATTTTCAAGCAGTACAATTTTAATCTGGTCTTGCTTCTGCAGTACTGCTGATAAAATCTCCTACAGGAAAATCCCTGCAGAGTCTGCAAATGTGGCAGAAAAAAAGACATGTCTGTAATCAATGATTAATCCTATTGAACATGATTAACACTTCTGCATTCCACCCTATCAGGTCTGAATGCTATGTCATGATTCCACATGTCACTGTATTTTCCTTAAAGGATTACTGTGTCTTTCAAATCCTTCCACAGAGGAGTTATGAGAATCTGACACATAGGTCACATCCATTTTAAAGATCTTGCATTTCTCACCTCAACTAAAGCTTGTTAAATCTCTGATGTGATTTTACTCTAAATTTGCAATGCTGGGTTCCATATAATTCTGAGTGGACTATGCATAGGACTCTGGTAATCAGATGGTGCATCCTCAGAGCAATAGAATAAAATGTCAAAATCTGCCCACTTCTGGACATGCACAGAATATGACTTGGAACAAGTTACTCATACAGGTGACAGGTATTTATTGTGTACCTACCAAGTTCTAGTCACTGGTCTAAGTTCAAGGGATTCATACTAAAGACATTCTTTCCACCCTTTAGCAGCTTCCAGTCTAGAGAGGAGCCAGACATGTCAGCAGAAAAGGTCAATGAAGTATAATAAGTGATATTTATGATAGGGATAATTACAGGATGCTATGAACATCATCAGAAGCAGCTTCATAAAAGGGCACCATCTAGACTAGAAGTTACCTAGGTGCATATGTGCATGGTGGAGTGCTACAGGCAAAGAGAATAGTATGTGCAAAGACTCAGAGGTAAAATAGAGCACAGCATATTTATGAAATGGCAAGTAGGTCCATGGCTTGTGCATAATAATTAAGAGAGGTAATCCAAGAGATGTGGATAAAGACAAGATGATCATGAAGGTTGTTAGAAGCACTACCAAAGTGTATATAGACTAGCTAGAAGACATGAGGGGACATTAAAGGGCTTATAAGCCATAGAACCATGACAGGAATTGAGTTTTATAAAGATAATGCTGATTGTAGTGTAGAAAATAGAATAATTTAAGCTGAGACTTAGGGCAACAGGCCAGGTTGAAAGTGATTAAAGTCGTCTAAGTCAAAGATGATTGCTCTCCAGACTAAACACTGATACTGCAGTGATACTGTAGTGTGCCAGAAATAGCCTCAACTTCAGGTCCAAAACACTCATTCCCCAAGTTTCCAGGAAGTTTGGCTGCTTACACTCCACAGCTGAATCTCTCAACCAAAGGGAGATGATTTCTAAAACATCGTGCTCACATTCTGTGGCTGGCTGACAACTAACACTAGGCAATTCAAGTCTTCAGAACCTTGGGTCCAGTCCTTACCTCAATTCAAGACAGTTTTGAAGGACAACTTTAGCTTGTGAGCTCTCTGTGGAACCACCGAAAGCCTGTGTTGTGACTGCATCCCTGTTCAACTGCTCTCTCTGCCTAGTCCTGCTTTATTGATTTCCTTATAGATTTATTCCTGAAAGTCTTCCCCAGTAAACTTCCTACAGGCCAACTTTTGCCTCAGTCTATTTCTAAGGGACCAGATCAAAGGCAGAACCTCAGTAGTTGTCATCTGTAAAATGAGAGGGAGGATTGGATGCTTACTATAACATTTCCTGTTTCCTCTACAATTCCATGGATTTTGGGATTCTTTGACAATCCTTGCAGCTACTTCAAAACAGCAGGAAATTGATGTGACAGATGCTTAATTTTAGCAAACCCAGCAGGACTCACCACAGCAATTAGAAATGTTTCACAAACATACCACCCACAAATCTTGGACCCAGTTGGGGTTAACATACTCTACTTTTATAGATATGCAGTTCTTAATGGCTTCCATCCCAAAGCTGACTTCGTATAAAAAGTACTGCAACTCCCTATGGACCAGCAGGAAACAGCTCTGTTATCTTTTACTGATACCAGAACTAAAAGAAGTCCAGCACTTTTCTAAATGCACTGCAAAGCTAAATGTATGATTAATATATCAAGTTGTTTATTGCTGCTATGACTTTCTCCTCCCCCTTCAAGAAAAAGTTATTTTGTGAGGTGTTATAGCTATACCTCACTTTTATCAATGAGGATCCATTTCTACACACTAAATAATTTGATTCTGACCATTTCAGCACAAAAGTTTCATACAGACACTCTCTGATTTATGAAGGGTATATTCCTGCAAAGAACTTTTTAAAATGCATATTTCCAAAGTAAGGTTTCATTCCTAAAAATCTGAGAGTTGCAAAGAACTTCCAAAAATCTGGATCTGGTGTTTTTAACCTAGGGTAGCTGGAATCATAATCAGCTTCAGGGGTCTCTGACTCTGAAAGTTGTGTACACACTTCCGTGGTTAGATGTCATAGCTGTTATTAGAGTGTATACTCAAATATAGAGGAGTCCGTAGGCCCTGAAAAGTTAAGAGCCACTTTCTACACCCAAAATATTGCTTCATACTTGATATATCTGGAATTTAGAAAAGTGAGCTTCAGATGACTTACCCAAGGCCAACTAATTTATTAGTAGCTTAATGAACACCAAACCTCCTGTTTGCTTCCTTTCACTCCAGTGAGCTTTCTGCTGGACTAGTCTTGGAAGACATTTCAAACAAAAGCATCATTCCTAGTACATTATAATTCCCTCTCTCATCACACCACATTTCTGCTGCCAAGTAAATGTTTTCTCAAAGGCAACCAAACCCTTCTGCTAGGCTGAGTAACTTTTATAATACCTCCTATTCATTTGGCATTTTATAGTTTTCAAAATACTTTCATATACATGATTGCATTTGATCTTAGCCTGAAAATCCTTTCAAAGTATGTAGCTAAGAGTCAAAAGCACAGACTCTAGAATCGGGCTTCTTGGCATAGAATTACACCTCTGCTACCATCACCTGAATAACTAAGCAAGTTACCAGCCTCCCTGTGCCTTAGTTGTCCTCATCATGGGAAATGAGGATGAGGACTGCACCTACTTCATGAACTCACTGTAGAAACTAAGTTAATATCTGTCACACAGTACACTTTCAATAAATATCAGCTGCTATTATTTTTATTTTGTATTCACCAATAGTTTTTATATTATTAATGAGAAACAATAATATTATGTGACTTTCTCAGATATGTCCTGTAAATAACACAAGGTGTTTTAACCTTAAGCCAAAACTTTTTAAAACTATAACATGTAGACTTCTGTGTACAAATAAAACAACAATGAAGTAATCAGTCTCCCAGTGTTTAAAAAAGCTATGGATTTTCTTATATTCATTGAAAATCTGTAAATCATCACTAAGTATGCAAGCAGAAAAATGCAAATCTGTCCTGAGCTCTCTTTTTATTTTTTGTTCTTAAATGCATAGAAAAGAAAAGCTAATAAAATCATTGAACTGTTATACTTAAGCCTCTTTTGAAGCCACATTTTGAGGTAATGAAAAAAGGTATTTTTTCATTAAGAAAACATATTGTCTGTAGTCAATTATTTGGTAGAATTTTTTTTAAGTGAAATGATAAGCACTTTTTAAATGCTGGCAAAGAAATAGGCATGTGACTCAAGAGACTCAAGGTCACACCTCCAAATGATAATTAAGGCTGTGCTTATGGTGTGCTGAAAATGAGCAGGGCCTCAAACAAAAGTAGTACCAGAGTGTCACTGTCTCCTGGCTAAAAGAACAAGGATTCTTCAGTCATCTCTCTTTAAATTATGCAGTGGCCACTTCATTGCCCTTACTCAGAACTCCCAAACGCATTTGGGATAAATTTTAGAGGAGCCCTTGGAAATGATTTCTTCAATCATCACAAAACACTTTTTATAAACTTCTCTACCCAAGTCCTTTTTTACTTTGCATGCTGGGAGGACTGTATTGTGTGAAAAGCATTCCTTTTTCACCAGAGCATTTCTGAGAACAGTGGGCATGTTCCTCCACACTTTGAATACTTATGCAATCTATTACTTTGCAATTTTCCACCTATAATTTTTAAAGGTCGCCTACAACCAAACAATCAACTGAAACCCTGACTAAACTGACAAGGTTAACAATATGGATGTGAGAAGATTATCTTCTTTTTAACCTTAATTTTATTCCCATGTAAAACATTTTTCCAGTGTCATGGAAACCTGCGATGTCTATTAGTTGCTTTCAGTAGTGACTTTGTGCTTTGTGATAACAGGATATTCCAAATATAGCTACCTTTGGCAAACAAAGAGTTGATTCTCAACTTTTCTTTATGTTGAAAGCAACATAGACCAATGTGTTTATCATAAAGTAATGAAAAGGCTGTCAATGGGCTGGGTCTGAGGAGTTTTTTGAGGTTGGAATAAATCATTTAAGTTATCTTGTCCTACAATAAGCTTGTAGATTTTTTGACATTTGTTGTGGAAAAAAGAATTTTTAGGACTCATCAGTGAGAGGTATGAGAGGATTTATTAGGTAGAGATTTGGGGTCTGCATTCAAAACTGGAGTATGGGCACTCAGAAGAATGAAACACGTTACTTTTTGAAATAGGAAACATTTGTGTTGTTTTTGAAGGGGTAGAAACCCTGAGATAATGCAGTCCACCCTCCAGAAGGGCACTAGCTCATTCTACAGGTATGGGCCCAGATTTTTAAAATAATTTAAATATTTAAGGTGGGATTCTCAAGTTGTTCCTTTGTCTTATGATCAGCTCTTTTTTTAATTAAACCAACTTATATAATTTAATATTTTTGAAAAATTTGAGGTGTGATGAGTCTGGTAGTACAGAAGCCTAAATTTAACCAAAGGGATGTGGATATGGATAACCTTGGGTAACTTTGGCTGGATTTTGGAAGTTGTAGTGCTCTTAAAACTACAACTTTTAGCTATGATTTTCTTGTCTCCTTCTCACCTATTTTTTTTCATTTTTTTCTAAGTTGCTCAGCTATGCTTATATTACTGGTATCCACAATAGAAGAATGCTGAAGCCAGGGTCAGATCCTGGGAGGGCATAAGACTGCGCTAAGAGGCCATGGTTAGGCTTCTACACTACCACAGCCTTCTAAATCATCAGCTCTTCCACTTCCAAAGTCAGCTGTAACCCAGATTCAAAGACAAGTCCTGGCTAAAAGCATAAAGGCAGTGTAGTTTAATGAAAAGAGCAACTAGATTAAAACCCTCAGGCCTGAGTCCTATTGCAAGTTCTATGCAATCTAGATGTGTGCCTTTAGGCAAAACTTTACAAACTGGTTTCCTCTTCTGTAAAACCATCTAAGAGTAGTTTGGAAAAAGTGGTATTGTTGTCAATTATAGCATGCTAACATAAACAATCCTAAACCAGTAATTTAGCATCTAGTTTGTTGTATTCCTAGTTGCATTATGTGTTTGAGATTACAACATCCCAACAATCACATCTATCTCTTGTTTCTCTATACAAAAGACCTTAACTGGAAATCTAATCTTCATAGTGACTTCCTGATCTATAATCTCCATAAGTAGCTCCTTAATTTTTATGTTGCCTACCCCAAATGCTACTCCTCTAAACTAAACACCAGATACTAGCTACCCCAACCTCCTCTATCTGCCACACACCTGCCTGGGTAGACATTTTAGAATGTGGACTTATTGTGGTTCTAAGTTGGTTTGCTAACTGGTTTGGGGCCAGTGATACTTGTTTATAGTGCCTCTTCTCATCTTCTACCCTAGAATAATGAAGTCCTATATTTAGACCTCTCTCATGCACATGCTCAACTGTGTGTTTCAAAGACTCTCTTCCATTTTACTATCCCTAAACTCCACTGCTTGACTGGACTGATCTTCTCAGTTTTCCCCATCACACCGCTTCCCAGGCTCCCATCTTTAAATGTCCCAGACTTTTCCAATCCCCGTTTGAAGGCTGACTGCTTGCTTCTTAGGTACTCTTATGATGACCAAAGATCTTCACGTGTGTCTGAACTCAGTGGATAAGAGAGGCCAGACTTGTGTTACGATCCCTTTAACTGAAAAGTCCACCTTGGGACCAAAATCAAGGCTAATGAATACAGTGTTGCTGTGGACCCATTAACAGTGATGTTGTAGGAATGCACCAGGGTAGTGAGCTCATCAGTGTGTGTTATGATTGTCCCAATTGGTAGATACCCATGGCATTAACTTGTCTAAATTTTACCTCTCTGTGGGGCCTTTCTTCTAAGCACCTCTCTTTTTTGACTTTGTAGTCTCAGATTCCACACTCCTTTCTGCCTGTTCTCATTGATGTGAAATATAAAATGGGTATTAGTTCCATATTTTTACTCTTCTTCCTTCTCCATCAACAAGTGGGTGTTTTCAAAACGCCCTCTGAAAAAAAAAATCAACAGGCTCTTTGGATTTATAGTCCAATCACTCCCTTTTCCGATTCGAGTACATTTCTAAGATTCAAAGGGTGTTAGGGAAAATTCTACATATATACCTTTTCTCCGAGCCCAAGATTGCTTGATTATCCTATCATGCACTATTATTCCACTATTAAGGGACTTTGTAAATATAATTAAGATTGTGAACCTTACGATAAAAGAATTACCCTGGATTGTCTAGGTAGGCCCAGTCTAACTATGTGACTTCTTAAAATGGAGATTTTTTTAGTTGAAATCAGAAGAGGTAGAATAGAAGAAGCAAAAACTGGAAGCCAGGGAAATTTAAGGCATGAGATGTATTCAATTGGCGTTTATTGCCTTGGATGGAGACCACAAAACAGTGAATGTGGGAAGCCTTAAGAATATGAGAATTACCTTCATCCCTACTCCAAGCAAGGTAACATTCCTCAGTCCTGCATTTCCACAGTACTGCCAAACAACCTAATTTTCCCTTATAGCTTCCCGAAAAGAATCCCTATGAGACCCTAAGCACTGCGACCACAGAAACCATGTTGTATTAGACTTTTGAGTCACAGAACTATGAGATACTGCATTTGTGTCAATCTAATTTACTACATCTATGATAATTTATTATAATGGCTACAAAGCTACTATATCAGGATAAATACTTCAGAATACTCACAACTTTCTCTTCATCAGCATAATTAAATATTATTAGTTTCAAGTAGTCCTTTCTATTAAGCTATGTCTTTCTTGCTCTTGTTTTTTAATTTGAAGTCCTGCCTCTCTGCTCAAATATCCATTTAATACCCACACTTGCACACCAGATTCAGCCCCATCCAGGTAAAACTACATTGATTTCTCCTATGCCCACCCTCAGATCAAAACAGAAATGCTATCTGTGGGCACGATCTATAGAAGGTCAATGTTGCAAAGCTTCGTGTGTAGTCATTTTCAAGATAACAATTCATTGGCAAGTACTGCGATCTCAAACTAATGTGAAATTTTCCATACTACCATCCCTTTCCCATCTGTCTCTACTACTGTTCCCTTCTCTTAAATGGTCTCGCCACTGTACCTCTTTCTATGTCTTCACTGAGCTCCATACTGAGATATACGCTATAGAGTAATTGTTCTTTGAAGAATAGCGTTAGACATCTGGTTTGAGCCATGCCTATCACAGCTTCTGGTACAACACTGAAACTGAGCTTTTACACCCATAGGCAAATATAGCACTGCAAAGTTAATTTGCCAGAAATTTACTGTTGCTTTTAAAATAGGCAGTCTCCTGTGAGAGACATTTGCGAGGAACATATAAGACAAGAAATCTAGAAGCAGTCCATTTTCATGTTGTCACATTTGAGTTCAATTTTCACCTCGTTTAGGTTATTTTCTTAGTATAGAGTCTAATTTCATCAAATATGCAAACCTCCTTAGGGAAGGATGGAATTGGTAATTGGTATGAACTCTGGTTTGATTGCACATACATTGGTCAATTAGCATTTCAAACAAGTATCAAAGAAGTTAAGGAAGATATCTTCTTCTATTACATTTACTAGTATGAGTTGGAAGCTTCAGAAACTCTAGGAATCTAATTTTCCCTGCAAAGTTAAAGAGAATGAATTTGGTTGGAATTGAGGGGTATTTTTTCATTGTAAGCTAGAATTTTTATAGTATGGCAGATGTGATTTTCAACAAAAAAGCAATATTGGGGCTTTCTAAAATATTTCCTTTTCTGTTATGGAGATACACCCACACAGCCTTACCTCATAGAATAAAACATCCTTAGAAGTTCTATTAAAAAAAAAAACAGACCACTGAGATGTCCTCAGATAAGAGAATATGTATTGGTAACGACAAACTTTTCACTATGCTGAGATAAAGCAAAGAAAAAGGAAGTATGGAGGATTTTGTTAACTGCCTCCTCCTCACCATAGCCTTTAAACAGCTTTAGAAAATTCAGCGTGAGCCTCTCTGGGGTACCTAACATACTTAGTATAGCCTCTCCATTAACAATAATCTTGGCCTTGCTCAGAATCCTTGGTCTTTTAAATGTTCTAGAACTCAAGATAACTTACAGCCTCACTATTCATTTCTTCTAATGTCCCTAAACTGTGGTACACACCAGGCCCTCTGATACTCCACAACCTGGATGTAGCCTCAAAACCAGAATTGGGGGCTGATGTGGTGATACATCCCTGTAATCCTAGCTCTTGAAAGGCTAAGACAAGAGGATCACAAGCTCAAGGCCAGTGTGGACTACACAGTGACATCCTGTCTCAAAAATAAATAGCCAGATTTCCTCTCTGATTCCTTGTTTTCCAGTAGCAGAGAGGGAGAAGAGTTATGTCTGCATTCCTCAATGTTTTAAGACTTCTTATATATCACTTAATTTGTTAGTAAGAGTTGCAAATCAATACAACTTGATCAGTGTGTGCATAAATAATAAACACCAGGTGTATCATATACTTAAACTCTTCAGTTACTCACATCTGAAAGCAGCTAAACAACTAAATATCTACACACAAATAGCCATCTTCGCTGGCAGTGTCCCTCTGAACTTCAAAACTAACAGCTGGTATCAATGCAGCCAAATTTGCAAGTAAGTATTTAAATTTGCAACTCCTGTCCCAAGAAAGTAACCACGAAAATTCATAGGTGTCTTTACCAGAGGTTTCAAAATAGGCTTTGTCAAAATGTCTGAGGGCCCGAGAAAATACAGGAGATAAAATAAACAAAGAATAATGGAGCCTGTTAACCTTGTAGCCTTCCATTCTAAAATGCAACTTGACAAATCACAAGTCTAACATCTACTCACAAAGAACGACTTTTCTTGTTTTGAATAACCTGAAACCTCTGCCCATGTGGTTGGCTCCAAATTTCAACCTCTATCCCAATTATAGAGATGGGAAGGAGACAGAAATGAGAAGTAGTGCATAGAAGTCAGATCTTTGCAGAGGATAATGTCAAGACTAGGGACATCAATAGCCCAAAGGCTACAGGTTGGGAATGGAAATAAGAAAAATTTAATATAAAACCGGGCCAAACCACTGACTCATAATGTGGCCTTTGGCAAGTAAGTGATATTTTCACTATGCTCCAAGTTTCCTACCTCACAATTGCCACTGAAGTTGTCTGCCTATTCCTAGCAGCTTCTCATGCTTGCAACACATTTCATTCAGAATGTCTTATTTGAGAAGTTTTCACCTTGGTCATTGGTGATGCCTGAAATAATATCACACCAGAGTAGCTACAGACATCACTGACTACATACCACTGCCGAGCCTCACACTATTGAATGGTTTGGTGGGTGGATATTAAAGAAATAGCGATCACTGTAGCAGTTTGGCTTAAATGACTGTTCCCTCACACTTATTTGTTCAAGAAAAAAATGCTTCTCAATGTTTCATAATATCTAGAATGAAAAAGGGAAGAGAAATGTAAGAAAATTTTTGAAACTAGAAGCAACACTCAAAGATTTGTTTACCCATTTAGCTGCTTTCAAGATACCAAATTTACTCAAGGAGCAAAACAAAAACTCAGAATATGAAGTAACATTTTGTGCAGGTTAAAAAAAAATGATACCTGTACTACCTGTTGGAAAAATCAAATAGCTCTTCATTTGCTCTCTCTCCCTAACTCTAAGCCATGTACATTTGAGGCAAAATTGTAACTACATGTTTTCTCATCTACCCAGTACCCTCTCTGAGTCTCTCCAATACTCTCGAAAGGCTTTTGAACCAGGTAATATGCCTCTACATTTTCAAGTTTGTACCTAAGTCATCCTATATTATTTTTTCCCATTGTTTATTGGCGCATTTAAAGCAAACAATTTAGTTACATTTATTATTGGGATCTTGTACCTTTACACGATATGTCTTGGTTCTTACTTTTTCCCCATATCCCTGCCCTCCCTTCACCCCTTTCACCCTTCCCTATTTACAAAGACTTTGTTTCTATTTTTTCCTTTTTACACTTTTTTTTCTTTCCTCTTATTTCCTTTCCCTTCACCTTTCTACTTCCCTTTTGGCTATTTTCTTCCTATTTCACATTATATAGCCTAAATTATTATTTTACCAATCATATGTCACCCAAAGCATTACTTTAAAATACAGATGCCTGAGTCTACCCTCTAAAGACTTTGACTTTGAATATGCAATCAATACCCCATGCAACTCTTTGTAAGTCAATTTGGGAAACCTTTGCTCTAAAGTCTTCTACAACCTTGCCTCTGAAGTTCCAAAGTTGCAATGTCATCACCTAAGAACTCTTTCAATACATTAATTCTGAGACATTGCCCAGCCCTGGGATCTGTCACATGACAAGATTTACACAGGTGATCATTTACACAGTAAAGTTTAAGAAGCATTATTTTAAATAGTTTGTATTATCTGGTGACCAAATAGTCCCTATGAAAACTTCTTTGAGAATTAGTTTCATAGTTAATGCCTCCAACTCATTTATTCATTCAACTAACAGTGATCTGTTAAGTGTATGAGCATTGTGCTAGGTACCAACATTTATATTTTGCAGAGTTCTTCAACTAGAAGAATCCATCTTTAATGGTGGAATATCAGGCACTAAGACAGGTTCATAAGGATATTTTGAGAGTGAACAAATCATATCAGGACCCAGCTAGGGTTAAGGGTAGGCAGCAATGGCAGCATTGCCTTTGCTTTAACTGCCTCCTATATGCAATTCAGACTTGCAGTACTGGCTATGTTGAGACCTGTGCAGCTTTCAGTTGCAGAAAAAGTGATTCATCGTTTTTTAAACATCATTTAAGACTTTGCCTCAAAATTCCAACCAATATCTCTCACTTGGGTGATGGTGGTGAGGAAGGAGAACAAATATATAAAAAGACGTACTTATGAAATAATTTCCTTCTTAAGACAACACACAGCAAAGAATTCAAGCTGAATACACTGTCAGATAATTACAGTCAAATATTGGACTTCTGCTTTGTGATTTCAAATGGCTTAATGGGAAAAAACCATGAACATTGTATTTAACCTGGATTTAAATATTTGTAGCCAATTTGATATCTTATAACTAAAAAACCAAGTGACTCTGTGAGGTTCAAAAATAAATTATGAGAGGTATGGAAGAAGGGGGCTGGGTGGATTAACTAGTGGTCAACTTGTAATGCCCTGCTACACTGAATCAGCATGGTCTGGGCATGGAAGACCACCTGAAGATCATTGCCAACAGCATTAAAACAGAACTGTCAAGGAAGATCATACCCTTGATTTTCTTGGAGAAGCTTGCTGTGGCTGGTTTTCCTGATATGAACTTGGCTGTTCTTGTAGGAGGAGCTCAGGTCCTCGCTGTCACTGGGGATGGCTATTGTTCTCCTCAGGGAAGCTCTGATCTTCACCTTCAGCTTTGCATCCTAGCTCCAATGTAGATTTCTCAGTCTAGTGGAACAAATACTTCACCCTCTGGAGTAGGCTTTCTAGCTTCTACCACTAGCCTTTGGGCCTTCCAAGGGCAGATCCTTGATGCAGACTTGCATGAGAGATTGCCTTGGGCTCTAGGCCTCTCTCTAGACTCCTGCAGGATATTGCCATGGGTGCTAGGCATTTACCTGGATTTATGTAGGACACTGCTGTGGGATCCAAGCCTTCAGCTAGATTCTTTGGGTCTCTAGTTTGCAGACAGATCTCTTACACGCCTCTGTATTTGATTTTTTGGATAAATATTATAAAATAAACCTTTGAATTATGTGTTACACTAAACGTTATTAACTTGCAAACCCTGACTACCACAAGGGCCGTCAAATATACTGTACTATATTAAAGTATCCAGAAAATGATTGAAAATTTTTCAGCATGTTAAAGCAAAACCTCCAACTAAAATCATATTAAAGTTTTCAGAAACAACTTTAGAAAACTTCCCTATTTATTTTGTCCCTTTTATATATAGACAGAATTTTAAATAATGGTTTTATTACAAAAATTTGTTTTGTTAAGTACAAGGTCAATCATTTGAATGATTAAAGGTATGTTTCTCTTCATTTCATTCTGGTGAACACATTTGGAAAAGAAAAATAAAAACATAATGGCTGCCAAATTGGTCCATGCTGTTCTGCCTTTCACCATCATTATATCCATTGTTCAGAACAGAAATGTTCCTCTTCAATGCAATGTTTAAGAAATAAACATTGTGTTTCTCTGAATTTTGCCATTACTTTGTGCATTTGGCCTTATTCTGTTAACTGTCTGGAGGCTTTTCTTTCAGGATATGAGACCTTCAAATCATGTATGCTGCGATCAATTGGGCAGGCTATCTAGGTGATGGCTTTGGATTTAAATAGAAAGGATTTTATCACAGTGGCTTTGTAGTATAGTTTCAAATTGGGAATTGTTACACCTGGTGCCATGTGTCTATTGCCTAAGATGGCTTTTGCTATTCTAGGTCTCTTGTGGTTCCAAATGAATTTTTGGATTCTTTTTTTTCTAGTTCTGTGAAATATAGTGTTGGAATTTCAATTGGCATTGCATTGAATGTATATAGCAGTTTTGGTAGTATGGCCATTTTCACTATGTTGATTCTTCCTACCCAGGAGCAGGGAGAAGTATGTGCACCCATGTTTATAGCAGCACAGTTTGTAATAGCTAAATCTTGGAAACAACCTATTTGCCCATCCGTTGGAAACTGGATAAAGAAGTTGTGGTTTTTCTATAAAATGGAATATTACTCAGCCATAAAGAGCGAGAGAATAGATTCATTCATAGGAAAATGGATACATATTGAAGATATACTCCTAAGTGAAATAAATAAGTC
>NW_022900951.1:94747433-94753788 GCF_012274545.1 Fukomys damarensis
GTGAAGGGAGGGCAGAGGTAAGGGGAAAAAAATGAGAATCAAGACTTGCCATGTAAAGGTACATGATCCCAACAATGAATGTAACTGTACTGTATCCCTAAATGTACCAATAAACTCAATAAAATTAAAAAAAATAAAAAATAAATAGAAAGGATTGTGTCATGATCTGTTCCAGCTTGAAGAATGGCCAAGGCAACACACTGGGACAGTGCAGCTGCTGGCCAGCTTCTAGCCCTAGCCTTGACTTTCCCTGGGAAGTCAGTTGTTCTCTACTACAGATTAGAAAGCATCAAAGACTATCATGAGAGGTGTGTTATGTATCTGAAAGATTTCTTATCTCTGAGGCAGTATGTCTACCTCTCTTATCCCTATGGTTCTATTGACCAACACAGACTTTTGTTGCCTCTTTGACTTCTGAATTCTAAATCTTCCTATATTCAAGAGGATAGGTTCAGATTAAATCTGTGATTAATTTTTAACCATTTTCTTTACCTTCCTGGTTTTGAGCCCTACAATATTGATTACTCCTCACAATTCAGAGGAACAGATCTTATTATAAATAAGAGGACTATTCACTATATATCTATGTGTAACATACACATGCAGACAAGTAAGCTTTCTTATACAAACTTTATATGAAGCACTGAGAATTATTTCTAATTATGACATGAATGTGTGATACATAACATAACATATGATAATGGAGGAAGGAAAGAGAAGGCAGGGGAAGGAGCAAAATATAAAGTGTGTTACTTGCATATACCAACTCCACATGATGAATGCAATCATTATGTACTGAAAACATGCACTAATAAAAAATAAAAATTACAAAAATGAATGGGGTCCCATTAATGAAGCAACAGCCATTGTTTAGTTTAATTCTCGTTGTTCACCTCAGGCCTAAGTAAACATTGACTCTGTACCTCACCCTGAATATTTTGAGAAGCATAAATTATATAAAAAATTACATGAGCCCTGCCTATGGTTCCAGCACTTTAAAGTATTGAAACAGCTTTTCATAAAAAGCTCTTTCAAATAACTTTCATTCAATCATTGATAACCCCCACTAGCAGGTCAAATCTACAGATGCCAGTTTATAACTCTTCTAAAAAAGTCCTATTTTCCTTTCTGTTTCTAGACTCTAAATTTTCTTTCCTTGTTAGCAGGAAGAACAGGGGATGGAAAGAAAATTACGGTCATAACCTGCACATGTTCACAGCATGCTTTTGGTGACTTTTAGTTGACATTAGCACACAGTTGGTTTCCTTAGAAACTTCTATAACAGGTTCAAGCCTCTTTCAAACCCATTTAAATGTTTAAGAGACCATGTCCTTTTTCCTTTGAATATTTTAAAAAAATATTTAAAGAGTTTAATGTGAATTTTAAAGGAGCATTATAAGTGGATTTCTACCAGCTACATTTACAGATGTTTATAGCTAAAAGATATACTTTAAAAGACATGTTTACTTTTTTATATAGGTGTACATAAACACATAGACATATGGGAAATTCATAGCCCAAACTATTCTTTCTGATTCACTGGTTAAACACACACTGAACATCATATAACAGATAAAAAGAAATAATACAGCATATTTATTCCCACTGAGGTCATAATTATGCCAGTGCTAAGGCCATTCCTAGCAGGTGTCCAGGAATATTTAACTCCATACAATATCTCAATCTACTGAATAACTGCTCCTTAAACAGCCGTCTCTTCCTGAAAATTTATCTCCAGTGTTTTTGTGATACAATACTACCTTCATTATTCTATTTCTTGGACTCTAACATTTACAGTGTATGCTTACAGGTTGAGCTTTCTCTTTTCACCCCAATTGTTTGAATTTTAGATTTGCTACTTTTCTTAGTATATGTTCACTGCTTCAATTACAGCAACTAATGGTATAGTTTCAACCAACACTTTATTGCAAAAGATTAAAAATCTAAGTTATACAACCCTGACCTTTCTCCAGAGACTTAACCTCACATAACCTGGCAAATTATAGATAGAAATCCTCCTTCCATCTCCAGGTCAATGTAGCTGAAATACAACTATCATTTCCCATAAATCAGCACCATTTCTAACCTCTGTTTCTGTATCAGAAGCACCATCGTTCTCCTGGGTTGCAACCTTGGTATTGTTTTGTATTTCATTCTAATTCTCTTCCCTCATGAGCTGTCATCTTTGGTGCAACAAATATTTGCTGAGTATTTAATATTTACAAAACACTGTGCTAGACATTACAAAAATAATTGAGTTTTGTCCAGTTCTTTATATATAAGCGAGGTGAAAGTCTTCATTTATGAATAACATAATGACTTAGGGAATCCTTCTTTCTAGTATCAGTATCTAGAAGTAAGGAATTTGAGTCAGACTTCTAAATGCTCAGCTGAACTCTCCTGAAATAGAAATCACCAGAGAACAAAAATGAAATGATACCTGAAATCCAGAGCAGTAAGCATATGGCCTGACATTAGGATATCTTAGGAGTATCTTAAGTATGTCTGTTGATCTCTTTTGAATCTTAAAATCTTCAATTTTCATGCTCACACATGTACAAAGTTAGAAATGAGGCATGGAGATATATCTAGGATTCATAAAAATCTAGACGAGAATAATATCCATACAAGAACAAAAGACTGAAAGTACTATTTCATGAAAAAAATGAAACTCCCATCAAAATACAAATGTAAGGAAGTTCCTTAGCCTGATAAAGTATATTTACCAAAAATTGACAGTGATCACACTTAGTAAGATAACATGAGAACCATTGATTTTAAATCTGGAACCAAGACATAGATGTTCTTCAACTTTACTCCTGTTCAGTCCTGTGCTGGAGAAGGGGTGGGGAGGGATAATGAATTACTATCAGTGGGCAACAATTTTTGGAGGGAAATAATGGGCAATTTCTAACATTAAATCATGCCGATGGTTGTACAACTCTGTAAATATAGTAAAAGCCATCAAATTGTATTCTTGAAAATGGTGCCCTTCATAGTATAAAAATTTTGTCAATAAAGGTCATTAATAAAAATATATGAAATACCCCCATACATAGTTGATTTTTACAGTGGTTCAAGAGCAACTAAATAGATAATGGATAGTCTTTTCAGCAAATGGTGTTCAAAAACTTGGATATCCATGTCAAAAAGTGACTTTAAATCCGTACCTCACACTCCACACTAAAATTAACCCCAAATGAATCATGGAACTAAATGTAAATCAAAACTATAAAACTTATAGAAGAGACCATAGGAGAAAAATCTTTGTGATCTTGGGTTGATCAAAGAGTCCTCAAGACATCAAGAATAATCCATTTAAAATTTGATGAAATGGACTCCATCAAAATTTAAAATATTTGCCCTATGAAATCCATTAATAAAAAACTAAAAGAGAATCAGCATGCTGAAAAATATCTATAAATCACATATCTCACAAAGGACTTGTATGCAGAGCATACATCTTACTCTCAAAATTAGCAATAAGAATGTAATGCAATTTTAAGACTGAGAAAAATATCCTAACAGACTCCTTACAAAAGAAGATATGTTGATGGAAAATAAGTATAGAAAAACCTGTTCAATATCGTTTATCACAACAAAATTCAAATTCATACGAAAATGAAGGGTCTCTACACAGTATTTTAATGGCCAAAGAACAAAGCAAATAAAGAAAAACAATACCAAGCTCTGGCAAAAATGCCAAGCAACTGGAATTTTTACATTACTGCTAGCAATTCAAAATGATACAGACCTTTTGGTAGAGTTTAACAGACTTTTATAAAGTCAAGAATTTATTTACTCCTAGATATTTTCCAAGAGAAATAAGAATTGAAGTTTATACAAAATCGTGTATGTGAATGTTTATAGTAGCTTTATTTATAATCATGAAAAACTGGAAACAATTCAGAGTCTTTCCACTGATGAATGAATAAGTATAGTACATACATACAATGGGATCCTACTCAGCAATAAAAAGCAATGAACTACGAAAATACACAATGTCACAGATAAATCTTAAATGCATATTGCTGAGGAAAAGAACTCAGATTAAAAAAGCTAAAAACACTATGATTCCAGTTTTATGTTATTTTGCAAATAACAAAACTATAGAGACAAAGAAAGAATTAGTGATTTCCAGAGGCTGAAATGGAGGAAAGGTTTATGGCAAGGCAGTAAAATGAAGGAATTTGAGAGAGTTATAGTAATTTCGGTGCTGGTGGTTCTGCAATTGTATGCATCTGTCTAAGCTCATGGAACCCTATACCGAAGAAAACCAAATGCCACTCACTATGATTTTTAAAAAAATAGGATTCACTAAGATTGTAATATATGTGTTACAAAGACACAAACACAAACATAAAAATATTAATTATATTCTTGGTCATCAGTACTGAAAATTAGGCAACAAATTTTCAGGAATATATTATTTGCAGCAGTAACAAAAACTATAAGGTATTTAGAAATAAAATGTGTGTCATAGCTTTCTGAAAAAAAACTTTATTGATAGAAAATAAGACTCATATAGGTGAAGAAATAAGACAACATTGGATGGTAGAGTTTGCTGTCATAACCATCTTATTTCTCCTGTATTGAATATAAATTCAGTACAGGTCCAATCAAAATCCTAAAGTGAGCTTCTGTGGAACTCGATAAGCTAGTTCTAAAATTCATATAAAACAAAAGACCCACCTACCCTCTCATAAAAGAAAAAGAAGAATGTAAAGGAAAGCAAGTAGAGCGATTCTAATATATATCAAACTTATTTTGTAATGTACAGTAGTTAAAATACTGTGATATTGATGATACAGGACAGATCAATGGAGCAGAATGGGAACGCAGAAACAAATATCCATTCTGTGGACACTTGATATATAAATAAATAGAAAATAATTGGATATTTAATACACGGTTCTGAGTGATTGTTTCACTCTACGGAAAACTTCATAGAAATAAACTAGATATCATCTTGAAACATTCATAAACACTTATTCACATTTATAAAATTCTTTGATAGTAAAAGAAAACTAAAAATTTGGCAAAGAAAATTTTGGAGAGTGTTTTATGATGTTAGGGTATGATGGCTTTCTTAAACAAGACATAAAAGATACAAATAATAAAGGAAATAATCATAAATGTTACTGTAAAAAGTTCTGTACAGTATAAATCAATATTTACAAGTGAAAGACAAATAATAGAGTGGGTGAAGTATTTTGCCGCTTTTATAACCCAAAAAGCATCAGACACTAAAACTACATAGTCTGTTATGATAGCCACTAGCTACATAGCCTGTTGAGCCTTAGGAATGTGGCTGACACTGAGGTATGAAGTAAGAAGTGTGAAATACCATATTTCGACATGACATGAAAACATAATATATCTCATTTACAAGTTTTGTATGGACTAAATGTTGAGATGATAATATTTTGGTTGTGTGGGTTAAAGATAAAATATTATTAAAATAAACATCTATTTCTTATTACCACCCTAATGTGCTTACTAGAAAATTGTAATATTTCTATCAGACTGCAGTGATTTAAAACAATGAGAAATGTATATAGACTCAAATGGACAATAAAACAAAATGATATTCCACTTCTCCCAATGAACAAGGAAGTATAAATTCAAAAAAATGGGATATACAGCAGACTACTACACTTTAAAAATCTGACCTTAAGTGGGGTGTCATGGCACATTCCTGTAATCCCAGCAGTGGGGAGGCTGAGGCAGGAGGATTGCTGTGAGTTTGAGACCTACCTATGCTACATAGTGAGTTCCAGGTCAGTCTCAACTACATAGTGAGACCCTGTCTCAAAAAACCAATAAATAAATAAATAAATAATGAAAATCTGACCTTACCACATTTTTGCAAGGATGTGGAACAACTGGAGCTTTGGCACATAGGTATATAGTGTTGGGTTGTAAATGGCTACAACCACTTCAAATACTTTGGTAGTATCTCAGGGTTTGAGATTTGCATTTCATAGTATCCAGCAATTTCTCTTAGGTACATCTATGGTTAAAAAGAAATCTTACACATGGGCACAGGAGTTGTATAGAACATTCTTTCCTACAACACAGTAACTGTGAAAAATTGGAAAGAGCATGAATTCCATCAAGAAGAGAATAAGTAAATATATTGTGGTTCATTTAGACAATTTACTTCCATTGCACAGCTAATATAAAACAATTAGAGCAACAGTTCTCAAAGTGTGATCACCAAAATATGTTAGCAATGCAAATTCCTGCACCTCCAACTCAGACCTATAAAATCAAAAACTCTGGAGATGGGCAGCAGTAAGATGCATTGTAACAAACCCCCCAAGGCATTCTGATGCATGCTAAAGTTAGAGAA
>NW_022900951.1:94754288-94783282 GCF_012274545.1 Fukomys damarensis
TATTTCAAGAACAATGATGTTACAGAAGGATATGGCAGTATGATGTCATTTATATAAATCTTATCTTTTTCAAATAGCATCTGACTATTTGCAAAAGCAGCTACACTGTTTTATTGTTTGTGGATGCATAAATGGTAGTGAAAATATAAAAACATATATGGAGATGATTAATATCAGATTTATGATAGCACTTCCAGCATAGACAAGCAAGCAAGTGGGTAATGGAAGAGGAGGGGTTAAAATAGGATATTTCAACTGCACTTGTGATGTTCTATTTGTTTAGAATGTTTTTAGGATGCTGAGATAAATCTCTGTATGCACATCTTGATGCTGTTGTCTAATTAATTGCTCAGAATAAATTTGGAGAGGTAGAATTGCTGAACCATTTCTTTCAATTACTACTAATACAACCATAATTCTGTCTCCTTGGGTGGGCAAGTATTGCAATTACTCATTACTAATAACTTTAATATGAACCAAGCAACTCAGCATACACTTTGAAACCCCCAGCTTCAAAAATGTCATTCTGCATATATTATCTCCTCATTTAAACAATTTCAGTGGCAAAACAACTTTAAATTAACTCCTGACTCGATATTCAAGTGCATCCAATAAAAG
Organism: Fukomys damarensis; assembly: GCF_012274545.1. Taxonomy (NCBI): domain Eukaryota; kingdom Metazoa; phylum Chordata; class Mammalia; order Rodentia; family Bathyergidae; genus Fukomys; species Fukomys damarensis. The sequence goes on from NW_022900951.1 coordinate 94,754,907, forward strand.
TTTCCTATCTACATCAACTTTATATTGCCAGTTACATAACAACATCCTGGATAAAAATCTCTTTTGGTCAAAGGAGTTCCACACATTGTTTCCTACACTTGTCACACACATTTTTACCTCCTTGTTCTTGCTCACTATTCATCACCCCTTGTTCTCTTCCCTCTAAGTCCTGCTTGCACCGTAAAACCTGATCCAAGTTTAAGTCAACAGCATCCTTACCCCCCATCATTCTAAAGCAAATTAGATCATAAATAACCCTCAGTGATCATTTCTTCCTCTGAATGCTTCCAGTGTAATCTGTGTCACAATTAGTGCTTAGCCATATCATACTGTATGATTAACTTTTATATACCTGTGCCTGATCAATCCAGCTACACTATTTTATTTTGTATTATTCTGTATTATTTTTCCAGTAAAATTTTATCCTGCTTCGGAGAGAAACTAAGTTAGTTCCAACACAATATAAATAGTCCAAGGCCATAGTGCAGCACCAAGTAGATTACCCTACAAACAACCTAGAGTACAAGTTCTCTGAATGATAACTGTATTACTGCTGATTGTATATTTAGCATCCAGCAAATTTTTGTAGGAAAGTTACTAGGCAGCCAATGAGTGATTGTTGTTGAATAAATAAATAAATAAATAAATAAATAGATGAATACATGGATGGGTTTTATAATTTTTTGTAATAATTATTACTGTTTCCATGTATTAAATATTATTTGAGCCATGGAAAATTAATTTGGAAGACAAACCTCACAGATGCTCCACAGCCCTCACCATCAGCATTTTTTTAAATTGGAAAACTTGATGAAGTCAACCCCTTGTTTGAAAACTTTATGGTTATAAAACAGAAATTAAAATTAAAATTGACTAGGCTTTCACTATTTATTATGTACTCTCCTAGCTCCTATTTGATTTTTTCCACCTCCAAAATCAACTATGTCAAAGAGGTGTCATTGTTATTCTCCTTTTGTGAACATAGAAAAGGAGAATCAGAGAAGTGAAAAAGCTTTCTCAAGGTCACATAGCTAGCAATAGCAGAGCTTGGTTTCAACTCAAAGTCCAGATGTTTTATTCTACAACATAGACGCTTATTTGTGGCATGCTGAAAGAGGATAATTTGTAATGGTTAATCTGGATCATCAACTTGATTGTCTTGAGAGATGCCTAGGAGGTTAGTAATGCACACTTTTGGAATGTCTAGGTGGGTCATGGAGATGTGACCTTGAGATTCTATTTGGTCCTTGACCCTTTTCTCTGCTCCCTAGCTGCCATGAGTTTAGCAGCTTTTTCCATCACTCCCTCTGCCATGATATTTCTGCCCTGGAGCCAGCTGACAATGCACTGAAATCTCTGAAACCATAAGCCAAATTGAACATCTCCTCCTTTAAGTTCTGTATGTCAGGTATTTGGTTGCTGGAATTAAAAGCTGATTAATAAACACTTCTATATACCATCTGACTAAAATGTCCCATAATAGTTTTTTCTGTAATATTCTAGTAACCTAATAAAATTTACTTAAAGTCCCATACTGTTTAATATCCACAGTTTATAATATACCTGTAAAGCATCTAGCCAATATGTATTATAACCCAGTTAACTATCAGTACTATAAAATATATTTCCCGCAGACCTCAGTACAGGCCAACATATAAAGTAAATGCTCAGGACATGTTGTCAACTGACAAAACTCTTCAAACAAATTGAGAAATATATGTCAGCACAAAGGCCACCTTCTATTTACTACAGATATTCTAGAGAATATCTAGAGAAGTAATAGTTATTTACACTCTGAGACATCTTACAGATTTATTGAAATACTGACTTTTGCTGAAATACTTTGTGGATCACTAATTTATCTTTGTACACCTATTAAGGTATTTGTACAACTATAACTGTGCTATATTTTGTTTATGCAATATTCAAGTATTTATATGACCTGCCATTTATCTCAATAATTATCTCAATAATTATGCTACTAAGTCTAAATGAGTATTTTAAAAATCAATCTATATGGTATATTATGCCTCTGTCCTCATATCTATTGTCTCTGTGAGAAGTCATTCCTTTGGAGGTTGTAGCAAATCTCCACGCAGAAAGGTTATGCAGATAATGAGAAAGGGAACAAAGCATTTAGGACTTTTTGACACTGCACATGCAAAATAATTGGCAAGATGCCTCACATACTAAAAATCATTCAATCTATTCATGTATGCACCAACACCCCACCCTCAAAAACCCTAAGAAATGCTTAAACAGAACATACTTGGTCCTATCCAGGACAGGGAAAGGATTAAATTAAAGAATCTGGTGCTTCTGGCCACTTTCTAAGATGGAGGAGAGAGTTAGCACCCACTGTTTTCCTGCTGATCAGCTTACTTGTCTCATCCTGCTAGTCTCTGTATCTCTCTTTCACCCAGGCAAGAAGGGCTATACTCATGCCGAAGCATTCCTAACCCTATGCAGTTCAGACTTGTAAGGAGAGATGAAGTCTACTGCATATTAACTACTATAACTTTGTTTATCTCACTCTAGTGGTGTTTCACTCACAAGTCTTAGTCTTATGGGGAAAGGAAATTGTAAATAGAAACTGCACATTTCATTCCTCCACAGGTAATTTTCTGTAGTACATCTACTGCAAGCATTCTAATTCCAAGGAATGAGGAAAAAAAGCAATATGATAAATCTATGAAACATTTCCCTATGATTGTCATATCATGGTCCTTCATTAAAGGTGGGGGTAACGTACAGGCAATAAAACAGTTTCCCAAGGGTGGTGAACTGCCAGCTTCTACACACTTTCCATCTCAATTTGAGGGTGGAAGAGAACATTTACATTAGTAGATGCATTCATCAGTTCTCCTTATTAAATTCCTAAAGTAGTTCTTTAGAATCCTAGCCAGTGTGTTCTTTCCTTTGTCTTCCAAGATTTAGCAAATTTAAAAGTTAGAGCTTGAGGGTACCTAGAGATCCACAGGGATAAATATGCTATTCTTTTTTCTGTGGTCCAAACAGCTGGAATAAGAGAAAGGATGACAGTGACAGAGCCTGAAGGAAGAAGGAAGCTGCTTTGTCTGTCATCTCTATCCCAAGAAGAACAGGTGTTCAATATCCGCATATGTGCTCTACATGCAAACAAGGCAGCAGTCGTGCTATGCACTTCACAGTCATTAAGAAACTAGGGGTTGAGGATTTGGCTCAGTGGTGCCACTGCCTGCCTCGCAAGCACAAGGTCCCAAGTTCAATCACCAGTACAAAAAAAAAAGCAAAAAACTAGGGAAAATGTATTAAGTAACCGTAATAGTCATTACATAGCTCTTTCAAGTATCATAAAAAGGGCATTGAATTTATAGCCAAGTACAAATTAGAAGAGACTTTAAGGAGCATGGCTCAGAGCTCACCGTAGAAGTAAAAATCTTTTCCAACATCCCAGAATGAGTAATTTTAACCAATGACTTCCTCTGTTCTCTAAACATTATTTTCCACATCTACACAAAGCTATATGAACCTAAGCCAGTGCTTCTCAAAGATCTGATGAATGCCACACTTGTCTCAGAATCACCTGACTGGGCATTTATCAAAATTAATTTCCATGAGTCCCTCAGAAGATGCATGTAATCAAAAGTGTTAAAATTGAGGGTGAGGGCAGAACATCTTCATTTTAAAACATAGCTACAGTTCTGATGTACATATATAATAAGCTGGAAAGGTGCTCCACTTCCCATACATGTTCATATTGTTGCCCTTTCGAGACTGTACATTCTCTCCAACTTAATCTGTGAATGACTTTCCTTTGTTTCTAGGCTCTGCTCAAATTCTGAATCAGTGTTTCTCAAAGTATGGTTCAAAAAAATTTACATTAAGAAATCCTTGCCCATCAACAGATGGACAACGGATTGACAATAGTGGAACATTATTCAGGCATAAAAAATAATGAAATCATGTCATTTACAGGAAAATAGATGGGACATAAGAGCAGGATGTTAAGTGAAATAAGTCATACACAGAAAATGAAATAGCATATGGTTACTCTTATAAGGGATTCCTAAAACATAATTGATTAGTACAATAAAGGAGAAATGGTAGGAAATAAGACGGCAGACTTCTTGGACATAGGCAAGGAGATTAGGGGGAGGGTGGGTAATGGGGAATGGGCAAAGGACCAAAAAACATAACTATTACGTATTGCAAAGATATACTAATAAAAAAGTAACACTTACATCAGAAAATAAAGGAGCATCTACAAATGGATTGCTATGAATTAGAATCTCTTCTAGTTTGTCATCATATCAATTTTCATGCCTTTAAGAGAACTCCAAGAAGCACAACCCATAAGGAGATAAATGAGGCTCAGAGGAAAATCCAAAACTTTCTAATTCAGGTAAGCTCAGTCATCAGAGATCATCAAGTCATGAAAGAATGTATTTTCAGATCTTTTCCTGCTTACTGTTAACATTTTTTAAATTTTTATTGAGTTTATTGGTACAATCTAGGTATATAATACAATTACATTCATTATTGGGATCTTGTACCTTTACATGATAAGTCTTGATTCTCATTTTTCCCCTTGTCCCTGCCCTCCCTTCACCCCCTCCTCCCTTCCCCATTTATAAACACTTATTTCCATTTTTTCAGTTTCTCATATTTTTTTCCTCTCCCTTATTACCTTTCCCCCACCCTTCCCACTTTCCCTACACCTTTAACCCTTTACTTCCTATTTCACATTATTATCTCATTAGGATCTTGTGTACTATTATAGTTTTTCACACCAGAGAAACTATTCGGTATTTCAGTTAAAGAAATCTCTATATGAACATTAAAAATAGGGAATCCTAAAATAAAACTAAAAAGGAAAGTAAAAGAGAAAAGGCAATGATGTAAGATTAAAATAATCCTTAATTCTGAAGATGAAAATGGTCTTTGAACATATTTAAGTTGCTTCTTGCTCTTGTAGTCTTATATTATTCTCTTTTTTCATTATTTAGAGAATATTAGTTTCTGCAATCAAACCCACATAGATATGCCCTTACATATGTAATACAGTGCATTACCCCTGTAGAAATGGAAAAAATTAACATTTCTAGACCATTATGGCTGTTAATTTCTGTACAATGCTTACTGTTAACTTTTTAAAACCAAAAAAAGAAGAAAAGTGCCTCAGTCAAGGATACTCTGCCTTTGTTAATTCTGTAGGTACAGCAGACTGCTATTGCTTATTTTTCCAAAAATTCTCAATTCTTTTTTTAATGACTTCCCATATACAATAAAATTGTCAAATTTAGGCTCCTCTGTGGTCTTTGTGATTTATACCAGTAGACTCACCATCTGCACACATCAGTTTATAAGCAAACTATTTCCCCAATTTGGGTTCATTATCAGTCCAGGTATGTAATACTCCCAATGCCTCCTAAAGCCTATGTAACTGAAGTTAGAAAGCACTCCAAACCTACATCTATTTGCAAAATGAGGAAGATAGCACATGAGATTATCTGAGTTCTTCAATGTAAAAATAAATAGATTTACCTTGCAGAGTCACATATGTGATTGAAGAATATTTTTAGGTATACAACGTGGCTTTAAATGACAAGGAGAATATGCAGAAGAAGAGGAGATTTGTTTCTTTCCTATAGATACATAATCTATTATAATGATTTGCTGTCATATAATCTGCAGGAAGGTCCATACCATGATGGACCTCCTAGCCATGATGCTAATCCCAAACGTCAGAGTACAGAATTTTCCCATGTCCGTCCACCCATCCATCCATCTGTGTATTCAACAGATATTTATACTAATTTCTCCAAGTCCTATTCTAGGTGCTGCAATACAGCAATGAACAAACAGATAAAGTAGCTAACCCCATTAATCTTCTATTCTATTGGAGAAAATTAACAATAAACAGGAAGACAAAAAGATAATTTCAAAGAGCAAAAAATACTTTAAAGAAAATAATCTGAGTACTAAAACGGAGTGACTGCAACATTGGGATCCAATACTGGGTAATTGAGAAAGGGCTCTTTGAGAAGGTGATTCTCAAATTGAAATGTGAATGACAAGAAGGAGCCACTAATAGGAAGACAGGATGGCACAAGCACATGTAAAGACCTGATGCAGAAAAGAGCTTTGTCTGGCTGAGGTTTAATGGAGAAGGCCAGTGTGACTATAATAGAGAGAAAATAAGAGAGTGGCTGGAGATGAGTTTAGTTAAGGAGACAGAGCCAGACTGTACAGGGATTTGTAGGCCATAGAGAATAGAACAGACTTTATACTAAGTGCAATGGAACAGCACAGAGAATAGTGAACCATGGAAATACTATATTGGAAGATGTCTTTCCTTTTTATTTGTAGTACAGTGGACCTTTGAGTTATAACCAGCCTGACATACAAACAACTTGGGTTATGAACAGAATTTTAGTTTTAACTTACAAAGTCTTGAGTTATAACCCAAATGCAGATTGTCTGTGCTTCCAAATGGTCTCAGATACAGATTTAACCCTTAACAAGTTCTGGAATGAGCATAACAGCATCCTGTCCTGTGTGGGGTTCACTGAGAAATCCTGTGCTAGTGTCTCTCTAAGTACACTGAGAGCTGCCTGGATACAGGAAAGAGACTTTGAAGGCTATGTAGAGGACCCTGAGCCGTCAACTGACCAACCTGAGTTATAACCAGCCCTTGCAAATGAACTGAGTTTGTAAGTCAAGGATCCACTGTAATAGTCTGTCTATCAAACCAAGACTGTATTCGTAGATACTTGAAAACATCATCTTGCCTAAACCTTTCAATGTCGCATCTAGAAAGTTGATTATTTCCAGGTAAGGCAACCGTAACTCAAGGTTATCCAAGGACATACAGCTAATAAGTGATAAAACCAGGATTCCAATCCATGTCTATCCTATTCCAAAGTCACTAATGAGCACTATACAAACATTTATTGCCAATGAAAGTAGGATTAACCATATGTTACCATTTATGAAGCACTTACCACATGCAAAGTACTAGGCTGAACTCATATAATATTCACTGTTATACTGTATGAGAAGTTCCATTTTTATGGCATTTTGCAAATAAGTAAATTGTGACTGAGAGAGACCATGAGTTCATGGTCACAGACTTGAGAAATTCAAACCTAGATTTATCTGATCTGAAAGCTCATACCAACAGCATTTCTCTACAATTCCAAATGTCACATCGTTTAAATTATTTAAATTCAAATGTTAGCCTACTTTGGGAACTTGTCACTATCCTGCTCCTTTATGCACAGTCAGCAAGTTCTCAGGAGATATTGCAAACATTCTATTATAAATAACTGAAATAATAGGTAAGTGAGATGACATTTGCAAGATGGCACCTTGTTTGGCTCCTTACAGGCAGAGGATGATGTGAGGAAAGGAAGGTACAATTTTTTGTGTTATATCTGTGCCTAGGAGACAATAAGTCTTCTGTCTTAGTTATGAATAGGGAAGGAACAATTGGATGGGCCTGTAATATCTTTTCCTCTTCTCATTTTCTCATATTTTTTTCTTTTCCCTTATTAGCTTTCCCCTACCCTTCCCACTTTCCCTAGGGCCTGTAATACCTGAAAGCATGTTAAGATCCAAATATCTGGTGGTAATGTGTCCTGAATAGAACCTCTAATATATACATTAGAGTTGGTGAACCTATGGTAAGCATGTTATTTGTTTTACATTTAAGACAAAAATTCATTTTCTCATATTTTTTTCTTTTCCCTTATTAGCTTTCCCCTACCCTTCCCACTTTCCCTAGGGCCTGTAATACCTGAAAGCATGTTAAGATCCAAATATCTGGTGGTAATGTGTCCTGAATAGAACCTCTAATATATACATTAGAGTTGGTGAACCTATGGTAAGCATGTTATTTGTTTTACATTTAAGACAAAAATATGTTAATGTATGAATTGATTTTTCTAAACCAAAATCTCAGTATTTGGGTTTAATTGAAGTGGTGGCACTTTGGGATAAATGAGTGGGTTTGGGGTTGCAGTTTGGGCACTCATTTCCAAAAGGCTTGTTATCCTCTCATTACAGGATGTACACGTGTACCCACTCCTTTCCATATGCCCAACAATGCTTGGGACTCCTAAAGGCCCCATTCTATTAAAGAAAGGAAAGAGAAAGGAAACTTGTTCAGGTTGGTTTATAAATGGGAGGCTTAAGGTTGATATTATTTAAACATTTTAATGAACAAGATAATGAAATACAAACTCTGATAAAAATATGGTATAGATTTAAAATTTTAAAAATTAGATAAAAGACATTGCCATTAAAACCAAAAAAAACTCACCCTCATTTCCACCACATTTATCTCATCATTTTCACAACTTTCTGAAGCAGTTCTGGAAGTCCTTTTTGATAAGTATCTTTACACAGTGTGATAAAAAATGATACAGTGAATGCAGCTGCCAAGTGCCCATCCAACAGAAAGGCAGGCTCATAAAAACATTACAGTGTGTCCTCATCTACTTTATTTACTGGATCTGACACCATGTGACTTCTAGCTCTTCTCCAAAGTCAAAATGACTGTGAAAGGTAAACATTTTGAATCAATTTAAAATATGGAGACCTGCTCAACAGTGCAGCAAAAGACACAAAAGAGAACTTCTAGAACTGCCTCGGCAAGTGGCAAGAAGGATGAGATAAGTGTTTTTGAAGCAAGGGTGAGATTTTGATGAAGATTAATAGCAAGGAGTCTTTTACTATAATATTTGTTTAAATTTGAAATTCACCGTATTTTTATCATCTTATATTTTTCAGCCACAAAAAGAATTAAAGTATGTAAGTATACATGCTACAGTATGAATAAACCTTAGGAACATTATACTAAGTGAAATAAGTTAGACTCCAATGCCACATATTATATGATTCCATTTATATGATAATACCCCAGAGTATGCCAATCCATAAAAACAGAAAAGAGATCAGTGATTGCCAGACTCTGGAGGGGTTGGAAGAAATGGAAAGTGGCTAGTTTGGGGATTTGCGGAGGGTGATAAAAGTGTTCTAAAATTAGATGATGGTGATGGTTTCACAACATCATAAATTTACTAAAATCCACCGCATTCCACACTTAAGGTGAATTTTGCGGTATATAAATTATATTCCAATAAAGCTGCTATAAAAGTTATCCATGTGACATTGAGATTCTGCCTCACCCCAGAAAGAATGGCTGCTATCAAGAAATCAACCAATAACAAATGCAGGCAGGATTGTGTTCTCCATTGTTGTTGGGAGTGCAGACTGTTGCAACCACTGTGGAAATCCATATGGAGATACCTCAAAAAACTAGGATTAGAGGTCCTATTTGACCCATCTATCCCTCTGCTGGATATCTTCCCCAAAGAATTAAACGAATCATACCACAGTGATATATGCACACCCATGTTTATAGCGGCACAGTTTGTAGTAGCTAAAACTTGGAAACAGCCCAATTGCCCATCAGCTGGAGAGTGGATAAAGAAGATGTGGTTTTTCTATAAAATGGAGTACTATTCAGTCATAAAGAATGCGAAACTACAGTCATTTATAGGTAAATGGATGCATATTGAGGCCATACTCAAGTGAAATAAATAGGACACACATGTGTAAATATAAATTAGCTTTTCTGGTGTGAAAAAATAAATGTGTAAACAAGGATCAAATTGTATAATTGATAATGTGAAATAGGAAGAAAAGGGCTAAAGGAGTAGGGGAAATGGGAAGGTAGGGGAAAGGAAAGAAGGGAAAAGAAAAATTTAGGAGAAAAGAAAAAAATGGAAATAAAGTCTGTGTAAATAGGGAAGGGTGGAGAGAGTGAAGGGAGGGCAGGGTAATGGAGAAAAAATAAGAACCAAGATACATCCTGTAGACGTACAAGATCCCAATGATGAATGTTATTGTACTGTATACCTAAAAAGTACCAATAACTTTAATGAAAAAATATACATATGGGGAAATAATAACAACATATATTTAACATCTATACAAACCTTAAAGCTGTCTAGACAAAAGCTTTTATGGCTACTAGAATCCCCACAAAAACTCGATCCTGATGATAAAATTTTCTTTCTTCCTTGTGCTTCTCTTTTTCTTTAATCTTAATAATAGTCATCCTGCAAGTCTCCAAGAACATAAGCAATTGAGTGGTTCAAGACTCACGGAAAAAGAAAACATCTTGAATCTGTCAGTTGACACTTTCATCTGACAGATAAGAAAAACAGAACACAGAAAGTTTAAGCAATTTATCCCATGACAAAAAATTGCTAAACTGTGCAACCAGAATAGAAGCCTAGCCAATATCATACATGAGCCTATGTTCTTAGTCACTATACTTTCTACTACTTCCAGTAACAGTGGTGATCATTGTAATACTAGCTAAAATGTACTGAGCACCTGCCTCTGATGATCTCCCCAATAGTATACCTCTGAGGTAGATGCTTTATTAATGTTCATTTTGTAGGTGGCATGGAAAGGCTTGGTAACCTACCCAGGGCATAGGGTGAACAACCTTCCTAGAAAGTAGCAAAGGATGGAATCAAATCCAAGCAGTCACTAAATTCTGCCATCTTTTTTTTTTTTTGATATTTTGATTCTAACCTCACATAAGAGGGGTGACTTAGCACACACCTGACTCTTGAGTGCCAATCACTTTCATCTTCTAGCCTGTTCTGCCCTATAAAATTAATCAACACCTGTCTAGTGTCTCTCATCTCTTCCCTGGGCACCTGTGGCTGCTGACTGTGCCAACCTAGTCCTTCTGGCTCTTCTGAAGAAGAGAGTAATTTTCCCCAAACATAAATCATGCAGCAGTGAGTGCACTGACCAGCCTTTGAGTTATACAAAGACAACTTTGGCTTTTCTCTTTTCATGCATTTTGCACAACAGAAAGCTACTGGTACAGCCAAATGTCCACTGAAAGCTGCAACAGGAGCCTTACAGGCTCTTCAGCTAATTAAGAATGTAATTTAAGGATTGAATTTAAGGATTTTTCAGGACCTTTGGTCTAAAATACATATATTTTATTAGTTGAAAAAAAGCTTTCCAAAATGAGGCATTAAATATAAGTGCTGATTGAATTTTATCTCTCTAGGTAATTACAAAATAAAAATGAATCTCACTGCTGAATTTTACAAGACATTTAGAGAAGAACTACTACCATTACTCTTCAAACTTTTCAATGAAATTGAAAGAGAAGCTATACTTCCAAATTCATTCCTGGAAGCAAGTATCACTCTGATTCCCAAACCAGAGAAAGATACAACCAAAAAGGAGAACTACAGACCAATCTCCTTAATGAATATAGATGCAAAAATCCTTAATAAGATACTAGCAAACAGAATACAGAGGATTATTAAGAAGATCATCCATCATGACCAAGTCGGATTTATTCCAGAGATGCAAGGGTGGTTCAACATACGAAAGTCAGTGAATGTAATACATTATATTAACAAAGTCAAGGACAAAAACCATATGATCCTCTCAATAGATGCAGAAAAAGCATTTGATAAAATTCAACACCCATTCATGATAAAAACCCTGCAAAAAATTGGAATAGATGGTCTATACCTCAATTTAATAAAGGCTATTTATGAAAAACCATCAGCCAACATCATATTGAATGGCCAAAAACTGAAAACCTTCATGTTAAAATCAGGAACAAGACAAGGATGCCCACTATCACCACTTCTCTTCAATATAGTTCTGGAAACATTAGCCACAGCAATTAGACAAGAGAAAGAAATTAAAGCAATAAAGATAGGAAAGGAAGAAGTTAAACTATCATTATTTGCTGATGATATGATACTCTACATTGAAGATCCAAAAAACTCCACCAAAAAACTTCTAGACTTAATTGACAGATTCAGTAAAGTATCTGGATACAAGGTGAATACCCAAAAATCAATAGCCTTTCTATACACAAATAACAGACAGACAGAAAGAGAAATAAGGGAAAAAATTCCTTTTACAATAGCATCCAAAAAAATGAAGTATCTAGGAATCAATCTAACAAAAGAAACAAAAGATCTCTACACTGAAAACTACAGCACTCTGAAAAAAGAAATCGAAGAGGATATAAAAAAATGGAAAGATATCCCCTGCTCCTGGGTAGGAAGAATCAACATAGTGAAAATGGCCATACTACCGAAACTGCTATATACATTCAATGCAATGCCAATTGAAATTCCAACACTATATTTCACAGAACTAGAAAAAAGAATCCAAAAATTCATTTGGAACCACAAGAGACCTAGAATAGCAAAAGCCATTATAGGCAACAGTCACATGGCACCAGGTGTAACAATTCCCAATTTGAAACTATACTACAAAGCCACTGTGATAAAATCAGCATGGTACTGGCAAAGAAATAGGCCTGAGGATCAATGGAACAGACTGGAAGACACAAAAACAAATGCAGATGTACTCAGCTACCTCATCTTCGACAAAGGAGCTCACCATCCTCAGTGGAGGAAAGATAGCCTCTTTAATAAATGGTGTTGGAAAAACTGGATATCAACCTGTCACAGATTAAAATTAGACCCTTATCTTTCGCCATGCACTAAATTAAAATCCAAATGGATTAAAGATCTAAATATTAAAACAGAAACATTAAACTTGCTGGAAAGTAAGTTAGGCAGAACTCTGGAAGACATTGGTATAGGAAAAGACTTTATGAACAAATCCTCAGTAGCACGGGAACTAGCAGAAAGAATCAACAACTGGGATCTCATCTTACTAAAAAGCTTCTGTACTTCAAAAGAAACCATTAGCAGAACTAAGAGACAATCTACAATGTGGGAAAAAATTTTTACCAGCTGTACCTCAGACAAAGGACTATTATCAAGGATATATAAAGAACTCAAAACAATCAGTCCCCCCAAATATAAAGACCCGATCCAAAAATGGGCATCCGAAATGAACAGACATTTCTCATACAAAGAAGTGAAAGCAGCAAGAAAATATATGAAAAAATGTTCCACATCACTGGTCATTCGAGAGATGCAGATGAAAACAACACTGAGATTCCACCTCACCCCACAAAGAATGGCTGCTATCAAGAAATCACACAATAACAAATGTTGGCGGGGTTGTGGGGAGAAAGGAACCCTCCTCCATTGTTGGTGGGAGTGCAGACTAGTGCAACCACTATGGAAATCAATATGGAGATACCTCAGAGAGCTTGGACTGGAGGTTCCATTTGACCCAGCCATCCCTCTGTTGGGTATCTTTCCAAGAGAACTAAAAGAATCATATCACAGAGAAGTATGTGCACCCATGTTTATAGCGGCACAGTTCGTAATAGCTAACTTGGAAACACAACCTATTTGCCCATCCGTTGGAAACTGGATAAAGAAGTTGTGGTTTTTCTATAAAATGGAATATTACTCAGCCATAAAGAGCGAGAGAATAGATTCATTCATAGGAAAATGGATACATATTGAAGATATACTCCTAAGTGAAATAAATAAGTCCCACATGTGTAAATACCAAATAGTTTCCCTGGTGTGAATATTCTGCAACAATGCATAAGATTCTAATAAGATTACTGACATTTAGAAATGGGAGGAAAGGAGCTAAAGGTGTAGGGAAGGTGTGATACGTAGGGGAAGAACAAAAAGGGAAAAGAAAAAAATGTGAGAGAATGAAAAGATGAAAATAAAGTGTTTGTAGATGGGGAGGGGAGGAGGGGGTGGGGGGAGGGCAGAGGTAAGGGGAAAAAAATGAGAATCAAGACTTGCCATGTAAAGGTACATGATCCCAACAATGAATGTAACTGTACTGTATCCCTAAATGTACCAATAAACTCAATAAAAAAAAAAAAAATGAATCTGATAATAGATTTTTAAATGATACTACCCTTCATACAGGATAAATTTCTTTGATTTTCCTCTCATATGCATTCAGCTCTGTATAACATACTTTAAGGCAAGTACTTTTTTGTGCTTGCTTCAGCAGCACACATACTAAAATGGCAAGTACATTTTTAAGGACAATATTACAACTTCTTTTGACAGATGTAAATATGAAATATATTGCAATATCAGGACATGGGCAGTGACAAAGCATGGATTCTAAGGATAATAAGAAAATAGACAGCAATGTGAGGCTAAAAGCAGCAGGCTAATGGATAAGTCACCTACAGGTACCACAATCAATAAAAGAAAATCAAGAATCTGAGATCTAGAAGGGCAAAGTAAAGGGAGCATCTGGGACTCTATAATCTGGATTCTGGGAGGTCTGATAGGAAAACCAAACAAAACAAAAACAATATTTCAAATACCCTACCAGTAGTCTAATTATCACTACAAATCTTATACTCCAAGTTTTATTGCTACAGTTGTCCTTCACACACACACACACACACACACACACACACACACACACACACACACTCACCCTGAGTAGACAGGAAATGGTCTCAGCTCAGTATATGAGTGGAATTGGACTTGAAAGGGTCAGAAGAGTAACAGCAGCTGGCCATAGAAAGAGTGAAGAAATCAATAGCTATAGCTGGGCCCCAATAAATGTCAAAAAGTCCTTTATTAAGGCAGTGTTGTTCTCAATTATGAATATGCATGGACTGAACTGGTGGGTAGCAGATTGCCTGAATGGCTCTTTCAACAGGGACCCAGTGTCATTCTGGTGTCACAGAGCCAAGGATGGCACACAGGAATGTTGCTGTCAACAGCACCTGCCCTGGACTCTTCTGTCTTGTCACTGTACACTTCAGACGGTGGTCTTCAAAATTCCAGACTGCATTGAGCACATCTTATAAAATGTGGAATGCTTTCTTTCTAAAGTCCTCAACTGCAGGAAAAATGTTACTTTTGTGCTCTTTGAAAGAAATCTTGTATTATTGAAACAGATGAGCAATAGCACACTTGGTACTACAGTGGTGACCTTGGTGAATTTTTTTCATAATAAGTAACCACGCAGTGGGTGAGAGTTAATATCCTGATGGTCAATCTTTTATGAATGCTGCAGTTTTAAAGGACAAACCTATTGTATCATGGCCCTGCTGCACCACATTTTTATAATCTTTGCTGTAGGAAATGCAGCTGAAACTTATGTAATAGCTGAGGAGAGGGGCAATGGAGAGTGACTGCTTAATGGGTATATGGATATGCAGGTTCCTTTCAGGGTATTAAAATGTGTTAGTGCTGGATAAAGGTGATGGTTGCAAAACACTGCGCATATATGAAACATTACTGAATTGTACACTTTTCAAATAGTCAATTTTTATGTTATGTGAATTTTATCACAATATAAAAGTATGCTACTTGCATCAAATAAACCTATACTTACTTTGTTCCAGGTATATGGCTAGATTATGGGTGTATCAATAATGACCAGTTAATATTTTTTAAGTTTTTGTGCAAAGGAATATTTGTAAAGTCCTTGTGCCAGGAAATATTCTAAGCAGTGTACATTTACTATTTTTTGTTCTTTTATTGAATTTATTGGTACATTTTAGGTATACAGTACAGTTACATTCATCATTGGGATCCTGTACCTTTACATGACAGGTCTTGGTTCTCATTTTTCCCCCTTGTCCTTGCCCTCCCTTCACCCCCTCCTCCCCTCCCCATTTACAAACACTTTATTTCCATTTTTTCATTTTCTCATATTTTTTTCTTTTCCCTTATTACTTTTCCCCTGCCCTTCCCACTTTCCCTACACCTTTAGCCATTTTCTTTGTATTTCACAAGGCCAATTATCTCATTAAGATCTTATGTACTATTATAGTTTTTCACACCAGAGAAACTATTCAGTATTTACACATGTGTGACTTATTTATTTCACTTAGGAGGACATCCTCAATATGTATCCATTTTCCTATGAATGAATCTAATTTCTCATTTTTTATGGTTGAGTAGTATTTTTTCCATCATAGCACATCTTATACAATGTGAAATAGGTACTGCTAGTCCCATTTCACAGATGAAGAACCTGACATATGGGAAGGTCTAGTCACTTGCCTAAGATTTCATAACTAGTAAGTGGTAGAACCAAGATTTAGTTAAAAATAGTTTTTCTCCAGAAACTGTGTATTTAAGAATTATGTGACACTGCCTCAGATACAGACATTGATCTCAAGAATTTGGCAGTCAGTTGATAGTGAGTGCCAGCAAAGTTTGCAAGAGCGACACCTAAAGAAGAGCAGAGAGCAGGGAAGTCGCCAAGAGTTAGCAACTGAGATAAACCATAACTGATGAATAAGAATGAAACTCACAAAAAGTAAGAAGGAAATATTTTAGGCAAAGGAAGAGATCCTTGAAAGCAAAGGAATGAGAACTCTGCTGCAGTAGTTAAGATTGATATTCCGACAGTAGAAGAGTGGCAGTCTGTGGAGTTAGAAAAAAGGGGCACGCAGATCATGGAGGCTTGCTACCTTATATTGTAGGGATAGAAAAACTCCTGATGTGTTTTAGGCAGGGAGGACATAATCAGAATTAAGTTTTTGTAATAACATTATCATGGCCCCTTTCAAGGTTGGAATGTAGAGGGAAGAAGAAACTGAAAACAGGAAAGGAAACATATATAGACGATGTGTTACTAATCTACAAAATTTTTTAAAATGCACTGAAATAGAAAAATGGTAATTAATATCTAAAGGAATGGATAGAGTGAATAAATATACAGGGATTCAAATAGGTAAGACTCATAATCTCAGTTGGAATCTCAGAAACTTGGTGTTGTCAAAAAGAGCAAGTGAACTATTTCCCTTGATAAGGGTCAACTTTCTATTGTTTTTTAGGAAATGTTAAGAATTATCACATCTAAGCAGAATTGGGGAATCACTAGTCTATTCATTTTCAGAAGCTTCCCTTTGAAATTCTAAATACAGTCTTTATAAAGCAACATTCAGGAATACCAAGTTATTTTAGGAAAAAAAAAACAACTCCAGACTCAGTGCCTAAATAAAAGTCATGCATTCCTACAGAGTTGAAACAAAAATGAATGATTTGAAATGGATAAAAGAAATTAACATTGCAGCATGGGTTTGTCTAGATTGCTTTGTCATCCTAACTGCATGTGGTTTCAAGATAGCAGGAATGAAAACATCATGCCAGGAGAGTCAGACTTCATTGGAAAATGATCTTGGCATCAGAAAGAAGAGAATGAAAGAGTGAAAACAGATTGTGGTGAATTATAAATCACCAGCCAAAAAAAAAGTTTTCCATTTCAGATATCTTTTATTTGACAAATATCTCTCTTTCACACTGTTCAGTTAAACACCCTTTCCCCCACAATATGTGCAACTATTTAGAGATCACCAAAAAGAGCACACTACAATCTTCCACCTGAGTTGGATCTACAGTGTCAACAAAGACTTGAAATGAAGCAAATGACTTGAAAATACACCACAATTCAAATGAAGCACACAGAAAATGGTCTGCCTTAATTACTTTTTCATCACTGGATCCAAAAATCTGATGCCTGCTACTTGAAGGAGAAGAGCTTTATTTTGCCTCCAGTTTTCAGTCCATGGTCAGCTCAGCTGGCTCTAAGGCAGAAAGGTCATGATGGAAGAAGGGCCAGGCAGAGAAAAGCTGCTCACATCATAGCGTCCAGGAAGTAGAGAGAAAGGAGGAGCCGGGGGGGGGTACATTCTTCCAGTTCAGGCCTCTATCCAACCAGGCCTCATCTCTTAACAGCACATTCATCTATTAATTCATCAGTGGACCAATCCACCACTGACGGTAGCATCCCCATGACCCGATCACCTTCCAAAAGCAGAACTTATGAGTGCATGAGGCATTTGGGGTAGATTCTTTGTCTAAACCATAACAGTATGAGATGAAATATAGTGAGTAAAGTTTCAGTGAATTGAATGACAGGAGGGTTCTAATGTGAACTGGAGGGATCCCTGGGAGTTCCCATCAGAAGCACAACATAAGCCACAGCAGAGTGGGAAAACAAAAGGGCAGAGGCAGCAGCAAGCACTCAGGACTTAAGGACATCTGGCTGTCTTGGAAGGATGCTGACAAGAGGAAAGGACACAAAATCATGTTTAGATGAGTCAGGTGGAACCAGACTGCAGATGGACTTGAACACCAGGTAAACACATCCAGTCCAGGGTTTTTTTTCACTACTGTAGATGTCCACTTAATAAAACCTTAATATTAGCTTGCATGATAATAATATGTGACCCCCAGAAATGGTTAGTTATATATAGGGGTGTATATGATAGAAAGAAAATATAAAGTTTTTAATAAGTCAGTACACAAAGGAAAATAGTGGGGAGACTTCTCAGGCCAAGATAGACTACTGAATGCTCAGAGTAGTAAGATTCACTGAGAAGAGGATGTGAATATCATAGCTCGAATGGAGCAGAATGACCAACCAGACTGGGAAATCAATGATAACAGAAGATGCTCTGGAGATGGCACTGAGGCCCTTGAGTGAATCATTGTTTAGGAAGGAGATCACACCCCTGGAAGAGAATTTGCTGTACCTCCCTTCCAACTCTGGGTCTCTAGTTTGAAAATTAAATTGGCAGTGAAAACTCATTTGGGGGAAGTATTGTGTTTAGGAGATCTTTAGAAAGAGAGGGATGTTCTAGAGCTCCATTTTATTTCATTTGATAACATTCAATATTTTAAAACCTTCCACTATACTCATTCTCCTCTAAAGCACACAAGGTCTTTCCCCTCCCCCTCTCCCGAGTGGTTTGGTAATAGCTGTTTGCAATATCCACAGGATGCAGCTATAATCAGTGAAATTGCTGGAACTCTTTGCTTTGCTGATTCAGCAGATGTGCTTAAGATCTATAAGAATATAATGATCTCCTGTAAATAGTCAGGGCTAGCAGTTCCAAAAGAAATAAAAATATAGGTATAATCATTAATCATTTTCGTATGCATTACTTGGAGGGGGATGGAAATGAACTGATAAATTACCACAGGCAAAATGCTAGGCTAAGAAACTTACATAGAAACCTGCCATATTTGAAAGAAGTGTTTGAATTATCAGTTTGTCAGGGATCCTCCTTGGTAAGAACAAGGACACCACATGAGGCAGCCCCTAAGTGATTCACTACTGAGGCAACTGATAATACATTATATTTATGAGTCAAATAAGGACATTTGGAAGGATATGAATTTCCTCAGAGTTTAAAGTTTGGTCTCCAAAATCAAGAGTGTTCTACTTTATAGGCTTTAGCCAGCTTTATGAAAAACACATCAAAATCTTAACTGTTTAAAAATATTGGTAACTGTTTATGGAAGATTTTTCTCTGTCCTTGAAATTCCTCAATGTGTGCCCCCCCAAAGGGGATCAGTTTAACTATGTGAGATCCCATTTCACAAATGCTAATCATAAAATCTTCATTGTTCACTCATGGTGAAAATCATTTCTAATCACCTTTCTTACTAAATAATGAGGATGGAGAAGAATTGAACTGCCAACCCTAATGAATGTGAATGCCTGAGCAGAGGATTCAATTCCTCTCTCACATACATGGAGAAATCTCATCTTGCACAGCTTTTGAGGCGGGGAGAGGGAAAAGGAGGGGTCAGGATGAGAGAGAGAGAAAGCAAGGGAATTGATTTTGCTTCCTACCCCTGCTCAAGCCACACAGGCAGAGATCCATGAGACTATCATTCAGCCACCAGCAACTTTGATTTTAAAAGCATAGCAAATACCACTTAATGGTACATATAGCACCAAAGGTGTGCCAGATGTGGTATCAGAGTTGTCACTAACTAAAATATTGTATTTTAGTTGTATTAATATTTTAGTTGTAAATTGGAGAAGAATATTTCAGTGTGCACATTTGTGGGTGAATAACCGTGAATTACTCACCAGTTTTTTTTTAAATACCCACCAGAATTTTTTGCAATAAATCAAGAAAATGTCACCAAGCCAAATACCAGACTACACAATGTTAATTTAGATCATAACACACTATATTACTTATGTAAGAAGAACATAAATAAGCACAATAAAAAATAGCTTCTGATTTAAGGTTTCTTTTTGTCAGTCAAATGATCTCCACCTTCATTTTTTTCAGATGAGTAATACTGAATTCATGAGAGAGAAATTTTCAGTAAGGGAATGTGCTATTATAGAACTTTAATGACATTACCTTAATAAGTCCACTCCTACTAGCCTCAGACCCCATTAGGCATCCAGTGGGATGTGGCTTTCATCCTAGTGTAGCGATTGCAGAGTCTTGCTCTTAAGGAGACTGTGCAGAGATGTAAATGGCCAAGCAAAGCCAGGAGTGGGACTCAGGGATTTTTATCATAGCTTAAGGAAAATGATTTTCTTTGTTTCATTAGAAAAAAATGTCTACATGAATTGAGGAAGGAAGGAAAATTAGAGAAACTCTTAAGAAAAAAATTAATGTAAATAGTATATGTATTTACTATCTCTTAATCATTTTAAAATGCCTTTTCATTATTAAATATAATAATTTTTTCTTTATGAAGGATGAAAAATTGATGCTCAAAATTATAAGCAGTACAGTATATAATTCTTAAACTTTTATAGTGACCCAAAGGATCTTAAGTCCCCTTTAAACAAAGAAACTAAGAGTCTTCAAACAAAGACACTGAGTCCTTGCTTTTTTCCACTGTCACTCTAACTTTTGGCTCATAATTTTCCATTTAAAAATAGTGCCACAGAATTGTGTATCTCTCCAAAAACCAAGTTTCACTATATTTTTAAAAATCCTTTCTAGATAGACCATTTGATTGCATCACAAGTAAATCCTAATAGGGCATTTGTGGCTGAATAACTATTGCTTTCATACAAGTGTATTCCAAGTTATAGTAGCTCTTTTTAAAACTAAATTAATTTTGATGATCTCCCTGATTGCTTTATCTTCCAAGAGATATTAACTTGGATTTTGAACTCAATACTTTGTTGCCGTGTCGTTTGAATACTGCCTGTAGTAATTCTTAAAATTAGTTCTTTTGTTAAAAAAAAAGTGCCCTCCCCACAAGTGTCTGTGTTTTCTACATAGGCTATTTTTCCACAAAGTACACAAAGTTAGACATGTCTGTTGTGCCAGGATAAGTGCATAATCGCATGAAAAAGAATAAAGTTGTAAGTCGTATCTTCCCTCACACCATGTACAAAATTAAGCACAAAATGAATGAAAGATCTAAATATAAGAGCCAAAGCCACAAAATTCTTAGAAGAAAACATAGAAGTAAATATGTATGATGTTGTATCTGTTGATATTTCCTTAGATATGACACCAAAAACGAACAGCCAAAGAGAATAAAGACAAGTATTTCACCAAAATTACACCACACAACACCAAAAAAGTGAAAATAATCTGACAGGTATAGAAGAGAACATTTGTAAATAATATGTTCAATATTCTCCCAAACCACCATAAATGTTTCGCAAGATCTGAAGAAATTGGAACCTTTATACATTGCTGGTAGGAATGTAAAATGGTATCAGAGACCTCTGCAGTAGGTTCTGATCTGTTTGGTGCTATGGTTCAAGGCTGAAAAAAAAAAAAAAAAACAGAAAAGAAAACTAAAACTCAGAACTAAAGAGACAGAGAAACCAGGGAGTGAGGGCAACCAATGCATCTCATCCAGCGAAAGCACTTGTAGTGAGAACCTTGTCCTCCTAGGTAAGAAGGTTTGAAATGTGGGAATGGAATTTAGGTGTGAGTTATTCTGATATCAGTATGTAGGCTTTGGTCAGACTCACTTCTCAAAACAAACCAATAGAGGGGGTTAACTCCTTATTTCCTGCACTGCTTACAGCCCTCTTTGGGCATAATCAATATTGCAGTCCCCTACAAAATGATATAGCATCTATAGAAAGCAATTTGGCAGTCCTTCAAAAAATTAAACAGAGTTACCATATGATGCAGGAAACACACACATATTCAAGAGAAAAAAGTGCTCATGAAACTTTGTACAGGAATGTTCATATGACCCTATTCATAAAAGCCCCCAAAGTGAAAACAACCCAAATGTTCCTTAACTGCTGAGTGGATAAACAAAATGTAGAATGGAATATCATGCAGTCATAAAAAGAAATGAAATATTGATCATGATGCAACATGGATGAACCTTGAAAACATTGTGCTAAGTGAAAGAAGTCATCCACCACAGACCACATATTGTATGACTGCATTTATATGAAATGTTCAGAACAGGGGAATCCACAGACATGGGAAGGATATTAGTGTTTGCTGGAGGCTAGTGATAGGGGATGAGAGGAAATGGGGAATGAGTGCTACTGGATATAAAGGTTTCTTTATGGGGTGATAAAAAGTTCTGGAATTAAATAGTGATAGTTGAATGACTAAAAACTAATTTTACACTTTAAAAGAATGAATTGTATGATACTTGAGTTATATAGCAATACAGCTGATTTTATATAATATAAAATTTTTCACCAATTCCATATATATGTATATATATAAATATGTATATATATGTATGTATATAGACACACACACAGAGCCCAATATGATAATGATCAGAAATATTTGCCTCATTAGATGTTAATTTTTTCACGTGAGAACATCTTATGACAGGACAATTCAATGTTACTTTGGGCTTAATGACACAGTTGAATAGGTACAGTCAACAAGAGCATTTTCTATCATGATTATATCACGACATCTATGATCTCTGTTATCTCCTCAAATGAATCCTTTTATGAGAAAATGTATTAATTATTCATGGTGTTTTCTTGAGTGACCAGACAGACACACATTGTGGGAAATGAAAACCAAAAATCTTCTAAGCAAAGTGACATAAGCAAGAATGTCCTTCTCACCACCTTCATAACTGAGGAAAACTGTGCAATATTATCTTTTGTTCACGAACTCAGCACCCTTTTCTTACCTTACTCTTTGTCAACAGGCAGATTTTTACGGATTAAGTCAACTGTGCTCCCATTGCCCTCAGGCTTCCTGTGGAGTATGGTCAATAGGTGGTCCCAGTAGGAGAGCTGGCATAGAATTAGCAGTGGCTGTATCCCTCTGTCACTAGCCCAAAGTGCTGTCAGGTGGCCCTTTCCTGAAGTGAGAGTTCTTCCAGCATTTTAGCAGCATTTCCCTCCTCAAACACATGTAGGCCTACTAGTTGTGGCAGCTCCTTGGGGTGTGTCATTATTCCTCATTTGTTTCACTTAAACTTGTTCACACTGCTAGACTTGGAATAAAGTCTTTATTAAATTCTGCTCAAGCACCCACTTTGAATGGCCTGCTTCCTGCTGGTACATTTAAGGATTTGGGAGCTTTTCCTTCTACAGAATTATAACAGACAGCCAGGCCATAGTAAGCCTGGAAGGGCTTTGTACATTTCTCATGATTTTCTTTTCTTTATTTCCTTTTCAACAATTCATCATATCTGGCTGGCTGTCATAGACTAAATTCTAAATTGCTTGGAGTAGTACAGCCCTGGTCACTTAGGGCATTTAAGTAGTACTTTCTTTGTCATTTTAAAGAAAGACTAAATGATGCCCCCTATAAAGGCTCTAGTTTGTTCTTGTAGAACGACAGCCCACCTAGATCTGAAAATAGCTATTATATGGGAAGCCAAATGCCCATTTGAGCTGTAGATAATCAATGCCATTGGGGAATAATCACAGAATTGCTAAGGTAGTAACTTTGCTGCTGCCTTTGCAAAAATGTATGAATTGAGAAAGCACTATTTCTATATTTCTTCATACACAAACACACACACACACACACACACACACACACACACACACACACACACACACACACGGGTTCCTGTGCCACCCATCCCTAAATCCCTGTCTTTCAAGACAGCAGTTCATTCCAGTATCTATCTTAGTTTCATATTTTTAACTTGAATTTAAAAACCTATTCATTTTCTGATCTTATTAGAGTACCCTACCAACACTACTCTAGGCACACTAATGTTCTGTTAATTAGATTTCCACCTGCCTTGTGCATATTTAGAAATTCTTCCACAGAAATTATATGTAATGGCTATGATTAACAAGAGGATTCAAACCAAGAACTTATAGATTTATTACCATATCTTACAACCTTTTCTCACCCTTAAAAAGTGCAGCCTGGCCTTCATTTTGCAAATTAGTTATCACTGTAGTTAATGCTATAAAAAGAGCAGGAATGTGAATATGAATTTGCTATTTAGACAATTTGTTCCTAAGAATATAGAAGAAAAGTTTTGCAGATTTGTTTGATACTTTCATTCATCTTGACCCAAGTAAGTCCTAATTTGCACCCCTACCTTCTACCTCTTCCACCAACCCGATCTTTCTCCTTGCCTGTTTCTCTTTTTATATTAGAGTGCATCATATTTAGTTTTTTTTTGTTTTGTTTTGTTTCTTTGGTACTGGGGATCGAACTTGTGTCCTTGCACTTGCAAGACAGGCCACTGAACCACTGAGCTAAATCCCCGGCCCTGAGTGCATCATATTTAACAAAGCTCCCTCTGAATTTGAAAGACGACTTTAGAAGATCTCAGTGCTTCTTGACCATATTATAGTACCTAGGACTATAGTACCTTCAGTGCCTCCAAATTTCTTGCGAGTTGCAATTTCTCCATCATGAGTATACAGCAATAGCAATGCAAGTTTTTGTGTGCATTTGTGTGTGCAGGGGGGTGCCTTTATCTTATCTTTTACTCTTTTTTATTCTTCCACTAGAACTATTATCATTCTGGCAAAAATTAAAAGATATTTTATCTTCAACTTGTACTGATTCTTGAATCAACAAGTAGCCTGTTTAATGGCATTTCATATTGCTCAAATATTATTGCCTAAAGCATCACCAAAAAGACCAGCTTGATTTAAAAAGAAAAGTTGATCTAGACCCCAGTTACTAGAGTAAGGAAAGCAAATGATAAAAGAAATCCCTGCACTATTTCAGCAATGAGTTGAAACCTTTGGATCATAGAATGGGCTGAGTTTTTTTGTTTGTTTGTTTGTTTGTTTTCTTTTTAATTGAATTTATTGGTACATTTTAGGGATACAGTACAGTTACATTCATTGTTGGGATCTTGTACCTCTAGATAACAGGTTTTGGTTCTCATTTTTTCCCCTTGACCCTGCCCTCCCTTTACCCGCTCCTCTCCTCCCCATTTACAAACACTTAATTTCCATCTTTATTTTCTCACATTTTTTTCTTTTCCCTTATTACCCTTCCCCTACCCATCCCACTTTCCCTACACCTTTAGCCCCTTGCTTCCCATTTCACAATGTCAGTTATCTCATTAGGATCTTACGTACTATTACAGTTTATTCACACCAGACAAACTATTTGGTATTTACACATGTGGGACTTTTTAATTTCACTTAGGAATATATCCTCAATATGTATCCATTTTCCTAGGAATGAATCTAATGGCTCATTCTTTATGGCTGAGTAATATTCCATTTTATAGAAAAACCACATCTTCTTTATCCAGTCTCCAACTGATGGGCAAATGGGCTGTTTCCAAGCTTTAGCTATTACAAACTGTTTCACTATAAACATGGGTGTGCCTAAATCACTGTGATATGATTCTTTTAGTTCTTTTGGAAAGATACCCAGCAGAGGGATGGCTGGGTCAAATGGAACCTCTAGTCTCAGCTCTTTGAGGCATCTTCATATTGATTTCCATAGTGGTTGTACCAGTTTGCACTCCCACCAACAATGGAGAAGGGTTCCTTTCTCCCCACAACCCCGCCAACATTTGTTATTGTTTGATTTCTTGATAGCAGCCATTCTTTGTGGGGTGAAATGGAATCTCAATGTTTTCATCTGCATCTCTCGAATGACCAGTGATGTGGAGCATTTTTTCATATATTTACTTGCTGCTTTTACTTCTTTGTCTGAGAAATGTCTGTTCATTTCAGATGTGCATTTTTGAATTGGGTCTTTATATTTGGGGGGGCTGATTGTTTTGAGTTCTTTATATATTCTAGATAGTAGTCCTTTATCTGAGGAACAGCTGGTAAAATTTTTTTCACATATTGTAGCTTGTCTCTTGTTATACCCACTGCCATGTGTCTGTTGCTCAGGATGGCTTTTGTTATTCTAGGTCTCTTATCGTTCCAAATGAATTTTTGGATTCTTTTTTCTAGTTCTGTGAAATATAGTGTTGGAATTTCAATTGGGATTGCATTGAATCTGTATAGCAGTTTTGGTAGTACGGCCATTTTCACTATGTTGATTCTTCCTACCCAGGAACAAGGGATATCTTTCCATTTTCTTATATCCTCTTCGATGTCTTTTCTCAGAGTGCTGTAGTTTGCAGTGTAGAGGTCTTTTGCTTCTTTTGTTAGATTGATTCCTAGATACTTCATTTTTTTGGATGCTATTGTGAAAGGAATTGTTTCCCTAATTTCTCTCTCAGTGTGTCTGTTATTTGTGTACAAGAAGGCTGTTGATTTTTGGGTGTTGACCTTGTATCCAGCTACTCTGCTAAGAGTGCCAATTAAGTCTAGAAGTCTTTTGTTGGAGTTTTGGGGTCTTCAATGTAGAGTGTCATATTGTCAGCAAATAATGACAGTTTAACTTCTTCCTTTCCTATTTTTATTACTTTAATTTCTTTCTCTTGTCTAATTGCTATGGCTAATGTTTCCAGAACTATATCAAAGAGGAGTGGTGATAATGGGCATCTTTGTCTTGTTCCTGATTTTAAAGTGAAAGTTTTCAGTTTTTGGCCATTTAATATGATGTTAGCTGTTGGTTTTTCATAGATAGCTTTTATTAAATTGAGATATAGACTATCTATTCCAATTTGTTGCAGGGTTTTTATCATGAATGGGTGTTGAATTTTGTCAAATGCTTTTTCTGCATCTATTGAGAGGATCATATGGTTTTTGTCCTTGACTTTGTTAATATAGTGTATTACATTTATTGACTTACATATTTTGAACCGTCCTTGTATCCTTGGAATAAATCCGACTTGGTCAGTATGTATGATCTTCTTCATGATCCTCTGTATTCTGTTTGCTAGTACCTTATTAAGGATTTTTGCATCTATATCGATTAAGGAGATTGGCCTGTAGTTCTCTTTTATAGTTGAGTGTTTCCCTGGTTTGGGAATCAAAGTGATACTTGCTTCCAGGAATGAATTTGGAAGAATTGCTTCCCTTTAAGTTTCATTGAAAATTTACAAGAGTAAAGGCAGTAGTTCTTCTCTAAATATCTTGCAAATTTCAACAGTGAATCCATCAGGACCTGGACTTTTCTTTGTTGGTAAATTTTTAATTACATTTTCAATTTAACTGATTGTCATTGGGGTGTTTAAAATGTTTTTATCTTCTTTGTTCAACTTTGTAATTCATACATATCTAGAAATCTGTCCATTTCTTCTGTGTTTTCCAATTTATTAGAGTACAGGTTCTCAAAATAGGTATTAATGATCCTCTGGATTTCTGTTGGATCTGTTGTAACTTCACCTTTTTCATTCCAGATTGCATGGATCTGAGCCTTTTCTTTCCTTTTTTTGATAAGATTAGCTAAGGGTTTGTCAATTTTATTTATTCTTTCAAAAAACCAATTTTTTGTTTCAATTTATTTTTTGTATCATTTTCTTAGTTTCCATTACATTGATTCATGCTCTAATCTTTATAATTTCCTCTCTTGTTTGAGGTTTGAGTTTTTCTTGCTCTTGTTGTTCTAGGAGTCTAAGATTCATCATTAGGTTGTTTATTTGAGCTTGCTCTGTTTTCCTAGTGTGAATATTCAGTGCTATGAATTTTCCACATAGAACTGCTTTCATTGTGTCCCATAGATCCCTGTATATTTTAGTGGCATTTTCATTTATTTGTAAAAACTGTCTAATTTCTTCTTTAATTTCCTCTGTGATCTATTGGTTGTTCAGAAGAGTGTTGTTCAATTTCCGTGTGTTTGTCAAGTTCCTACACTTTCTTCAGCTATTGATCTCCAGCTTGACATGTCTTTAAGTTTTAAAAAAATGTTTTTTAAACTGTTACAGTAAAAAGCAAATTGCCATTTATCCCTCTCAAAATACTCACTTTGAACATGCTTCTTCCATTGTTAATTATTCTTGCCATTTTCTGTAGCAGTTGTGGAAGTCTTCTTTTGTTTCTTTATGAGAGGTGATCAAAAATATGGTGAATGCCACTATGAAGAGGCATCTGATGGAAAGATAGACTCACAAAAACATCACAATGTGTTCTCATCAACCTTATTCACTGATCTGGCACTGTGATACTTCTGGTGCTTTACTAAAGTCAAAATGACTGTGAAAGTAAACATTTTGAATCAATTCAGGATGTCAAGGAAGCCATGACAGAGCAACTAAAGACATTCACAAAGGAAGACTTCCAGAACTGCTTCAGAAAGTGGCAAGAAAGATGGGATAAGTGAATTCAAAGTTAAAGGCAGTATTTTGAGGGTTATTAATAGAATGTTTTGTAATGTAACATTTAAAATAATCAAATGT
>NW_022900951.1:94783416-94837057 GCF_012274545.1 Fukomys damarensis
TATATTCCTAAAAATGGGTGTGAAACAAACTGTCTATCCAACCAGAATAAAATGGGTAAAAAGCTTTAATAGGTTTTTTAGGAAGAAAAAACACAAGAACATCAAAGAAACCCTCATTAGTAATTATGATGCAAAATAAAACTCTAATGATATACCCTTAGACACCCACCAAATTGCCAAAAAAAGCAAACTTCAATGAAATACCCAATAGTAATGAAAATGTGGTGTTTGAAGACTCTTAAAAACCTTTTTTAAAAGTCTTACTAAAAAAATAGGCTTATATTACTTAGTGAAGTTGAACATGCATATATTCTACTACTAGGTAAATACCCAAGAGAACCCTCACATGTGTACAGCAAGAGACAACAAAAATAATGTTTATAATGGTACTTGTTTCCAATATAAAAACAATTGGGAAAATCCAATATTCATAAATAACAGATTAGGTGAATAAATTGCAAGTGTGTCCCTATACAGCAAAAGAAACAAGCCACAGCAACATGCATGGATAAAACTCACCAACATTGGTATAGTGCTGAGGAAGGACACACCAAGGAGTTTTCAGGTACTAGCAATAATCTATTTCTTTATCTAAAATTCCCTTTTTATGTTTATTCTCAGACATCTTATTTTATGTATGTATATATATATATATATATATATGTGTGTGTGTGTGTGTGTGTGTGTGTGTGTATATATATATATATATTTCAAAGTAAAAATATAATAAATGGGCACGCATTACATCCATGTGGGTAAATCTCACCCTCCAATCCCCTAAAACTCTCACTATACTTTGGTGTTATTTTTTCAGTATTTGTGAAGACTGGTGAAAAATTGACCACAGAAAGCACCAGTTAGTCTTTTGGGAAGGACTCTTTAGTCATTTCTGTTTTTTAAAATGTTCATATTAATTTATGCACATTTGAAGAATTAGGCTGAAATTTTTTACAGCCTCACTGTTCCAGGAAAAAGATATGGACAACTGCATTATGATTGAGTCCTCTTTCCTTTAGAATCAAAAATGCATGCTGGATAAAAATAAATAAGAGTTATGGAATCTCTAATCCCCTAAACTCATCAAAGAAACCCTTGGTAAAAAGAAACACTGCAGAAGAATACTCCTTAAGAGAATCCTTTACTGTTGCATCCAAACACTTCACCTTTTCTCCTTTCTCGTTTCCTTGATAACAGCCAACCTTGGCTTCCTCACTACTTAGCTATCTGTTCACTATCTGTCTGTTCCAGTTTATGACTTGAATCATTTCAAATTGGGCTGCCTGCTTACAGAAAATAATTTAGACTTAATTTCTACCCATGTTCTTGCTTTGGCCACCAATCTAACCTAGTTCCTTATATGCCTTGTATATTAGTCAGCTTTCTCATCATTAGGACAAAATATCCAACCCCCACAATTCAAGGGAGAAGAGGTTTGTTTTGGCTCACAATTTCAGAGGTTTCAGTTCATGACCTGCTGGCTCCAAAACAAAAACACCATGGCAGAAGAGCATAGTGGAACAAAGCTGTTCATTTCGTGGTGACTATGTATCAGAGAACAGAGGAAGAGAGGGAGCAAAATCACATCCCCAGTGAACCTGTGACCTACCTACCACCGGGTCCCACTTTCTTTTTTTTCTTTTTTTTTTTTTTTTGAGTTTATTGGTACATTTAGGGATACAGTACAGTTACATTCATTGTTGGGATCATGTACCTTTACATGGCAAGTCTTGATTCTCATTTTTTTCCACTTTCCTCTGCCCTCCCTTCACCCCCTCCTCCCCTCCCCATCTACAAACACTTTATTTTCATCTTTTCATTCTCTCACATTTTTTTCTTTTCCCTTTTTGTTCTTCCCCTACGTATCACACCTTCCCTACACCTTTAGCTCCTTTCCTCCCATTTCTAAATGTCAGTAATCTTATTAGAATCTTATGCATTGTTGCAGAATATTCACACCAGGGAAACTATTCGGTATTTACACATGTGGGACTTATTTATTTCACTTAGGAGTATATCTTCAATATGTACCCATTTTCCTATGAATGAATCTATTCTCTAGCTCTTTATGGCTGAGTAATATTCCATTTTATAGAAAAACCACAACTTCTTTATCCAGTTTCCAACGGATGGGCAAATAGGTTGTTTCCAAGATTTAGCTATTACAAACTGTGCCGCTATAAACATGGGTGCACATACTTCTCTGTGATATGATTCTTTCAGTTCTCTTGGAAAGATACCCAACAGAGGGATGGCTGGGTCAAATGGAACCTCCAGTCCAAGCTCTTTGAGGTATCTCCATATTGATTTCCATAGTGGTTGCACTAGTCTGCACTCCCACCAACAATGGAGGAGGGTTCCTTTCTCCCCGCAACCCCGCCAACATTTGTTATTGTGTGATTTCTTGATAGCAGCCATTCTTTGTGGGGTGAGGCGGGTCCCACTTTCTAACAGCACATTCAGCTACGATCATCAGTGAGTTAATCCATTGATGAGTATAGCAGCCTTGTGATCCAATCACCTCTCCTAGAGTCTCTGAATGCAGTCAAAGAGGCACTTGGGATTAATTATATTGGCCATTCTGGCCCATACATGATATCCACTGATATTTACCTTGCTTCCTTCCAGCCTCCTATCAACTGAAGACCAGGACTAAGTTCGTGACTTTCAGCCATTACATTCACCATGTACACACCTACAACTGTATGTAGCCACTTCTTCCCCAATCTAATGTCATCAACTACAATTAACTCCCCACATTACCACCACGTTAAATCTATGAAGATCAACTTGATTGCCACAACTTAAATGACACTGATAAGTTAGAATTCTCAATGGTTCTAAGTACCTCTTTGTCCAAGGCCACAACATATATCTATGCCTGCTGTTCTAACCAATTCTGTAGAGTCAAATAGTGGCAAAGGCCTAAAGACTAGGGCAGACACTGGAAAAAATTTGTATGAGTGGACCAGGTGGATGTTCTTTGAAGACAAAGCACAACACAATATTATGTTGCTTAATAACAGGCACCAAAACATTAGGATTGAGTTTATTTCACCTGGGCAGAAGATTCCTTCAAAAGAGCAAAAAGTCTCTCCCACTTTCTAATTCCTTCTGCCTCGTTAACTTCTTTTTTTTTTTCATTAAGTTTATTGATACTTTTCAGGTATACAATACAGTTGCATTCACCATTGGGATCTTGTACCTCTACATGATGTATCTTGTTTCTTATTTTTTCCCAATTCCCCTGCCCTCCCTTCACCCTCTCCACCCTTCCCTATTAACACAGACTTTATTTTCATTTTTTCCTTTTCTCCTAATTTTTTCTTTTCCCTTCTTTCCTTTCCCCTACCTTCCCACTTCCCCTACTCCTTTAGCCCTTTTCTTCCTATTTCACATTATCAATTATACAATTTGATCCTTGTTTACACATTTATTTTTTCACACCAGAAAAACTAATTTGTATTTACACATGTGTGTCCTATTTATTTCACTTAAGAGTATGGCCTCAGCATGCATCCATTTAACTATAATTGTCTCTAGTTTCTTGTTCTTTATGACTGATTAATACTCCATTTTATAGAAAAACCACATCTTCTTTACCCAGTCTCCAGCTGATGGGCAACAGTTGCCCATCATCTGCCTGGTTAACTTCTATGCTTGTATGTCAAACTTCAAATCCGTTGCAATCTCCTCTATAAAATCTCTGTCCCAACAGATTAGCTGACTCTATTATGTGCTCCAATACATAACTTCTTATATTCCCTCTTATAATGCATAATTATAATATATGGAAAACAGTTCTCCATGAGAGAGGAACCCTGAGGACAAGGTAAATTTCAAACCAAAACTAAATAATTAAGATAAACAAAGAAGATCACTACATACTTCTGAAAGGAACAATCTGAGAGGACGAGAAAGCAACCATAAATATATATTCACTAAATCTAATGTCATCAACTATACAAAACAAATACTAAGGGATATGAAAAACCAAATAAGCACTACACAATTGTAGTGGAGAATGTCAATACCACACTGTCACAGACAAAAATTCAACAATGAAATACTAAAACTGAACCAAGCTTTTGAACAAATGCACTTAATTGAAGTCTGCAGAATGTACACCCCACAAAATCAGAATATACATTCTTTTTGGCTGCACATGGGTCATTTTCCAAAATACACCTCATACTAGCTTACAGAACATATTTAAGTAAATGCAAAGGAATTGAAGTTATCCCCTGTATATTATCAGACCATAGTGCAATTAATCTGGAGATCAATAGCATAAGAAACTGCAAGACCTTCAAAAACACATGGAAATTGAACAACACTCTCCTGAACAACCGATGGGTCACAGAGGAAATTAAAAAAGAAATTAGACAGTTTTTATAAATAAATGATAATGCCAATAAAACATAGAGGAAAATTTGAGTCACAATGAAAACAGTTCTATGAGGGAAATTCATAGCAGTGTATGCCCAATCTAGGAAAACAGTGAGGTCAAATAAACAACCTAATGCTGAATCTTAAGCTCCTTGAAAAAGAAGAGCAAGACAAACCTAAAGGTCATACAAGAGATCAAATTATAAACATCAGAGCAGAAATCAATGCAATGGAGACTAAGAAAATGATACAAAATATCAACAAATTGAAGAGTTGGATTTTGGAAAGAATAAATAAAATTGATAAACCTTTAGCCAACCTTATCAAAAAAGCAAAGAAAAGTCTCAAATCTATGCAACTAGGAATGAAAAAGGTGAAGTCACAACAGATCTAGGAGAAATCCAGAGGATCATCAATACCTACTTCAAGAACCTGTACTCTAATAAATGGAAAATGAAGAAAAAATAATCAGATTTCTAGATACATATGAATTACCAAAATTGAATGAAGATATGAAAATTCTAAACACCCCAACTCCAATCAGTGAAATTGAAAACATAATTAAAAATTTACCAAAGAAGAAAAGCTCAGGTCCTGATGGCTTCACCACTGAATTCTACAAGACATTTAGAGAAGAACTATGGCCATTGCACTTTAAGCTTTTCAATGAAATTGAAAGGGAAGCAATATTTCCAAATTAATTCCTGGAAGCAAGTGTTTCATTGACTCCTAAATGGACTAAGAAAGAAAACTACAGGTCAGTATCCCTAATGAACATAGATATAAAAACCCTCAATAAGATACTAGCAAACAGAATACAGAAGATCATCAAAAAGATCACACACCCTGATCAATTCAGATTTATCCTAGGGATGCAGGGATGGTTCTACATATATAAATCAATAAATGTAATACACTATATTAACAGAGTCAAGTGCAAAAATTATGTAATCATTTCAATAGATGCAGAAAAAGCATTTGACAAAATTCAATACCCATTCATGCTAAAAACCCTGCAGAAAATTGGAATAGATGGTCTTTATCTCGACTTGATAAAGGCTATCCATGAAAAACCAACAGCCAACATCATATTAAATAGCCAAAAACTGAAAACCTTTACATTAAAATCAGAAACAAGACAAAGATGCCCACTATCACCACTCCTCTTTGATATAGTTCTGGAAACATTAGCCACAACAATTTGAAAAGAGAAAGAAATAAAAGGAGTAAAGATAGGAGAAGTTAAACTGTTGATATTTGTTGGTAATGAACACCCCAAAAACACCACCAAAAGACTTCTAGACTTAATTGACAGATTCAGCAGAATAGCTGGATACAAGATAAACACTCAAAAATTAATAACCGTCTTGTACACAAATAACAGAATCACTGAGAGAGAAATTGGGGAAAGAATCCCTTTCACAATAGCACCCAAAAAATGAAATATCTAGGAATCAATCTAACAAAGGAAGCAAAAGATCTCTACAATGAGAACTACAGAATTCTGAAAATAGAGATCAAAGAGGATTTAAGAAAATGGAAAGACATCCCCTGTTCCTGCGTAGGAAGAACCAATATAGCGAAAACTGTCATACTTTCAAAACTGCTCTACAGATTCAATGCAATTCCAATTGAAATCTGAACAGTATGTTTCACAAAACTAGAGAAAATAATCCAACAATTCATTTGGTACCAGAAGAGACCTAGAATAGCAAAGGCCATGCTAGGCAACAGAGACTTGACCGGGTATCACAATTCCCAACTTGAAACTACTACAAAGCCTCTGTGTTAAAAAACAGCATGGTACTGGCAAAGAAACAGACCTGAGAATCAGTAGAATAGATTAGAAGATGCAGAAACAACTCCAGACATACTCAGCCACGTAATCTTTGACAAAGGAGTCAACCATCCTCACTGGAGGAAAGATCGCCTCTTTAATAAATGGTATAAGAAAAACTGGATTTCAACCTGCCAAACATTAAAACTTGACCCCTATCCTTCACCATGCACTAAACTAAAGTTGAAATGGATATAAGATCTAAATATTAAAACAGAAATACTAAATTTACTGGAAGATACATTAGGTAGAAATCTTGAAGATATTGACATAGAAAAAGACTTTAAGAACAAATCTTCAGTAACATGGGAACTAACACAAAGAATCAACCTGGGATCTCATCTTATTACAAAGCTTCTGCCAGCAATATAAACCACCAACATCATGAAGAGACAACTCAGGATGTGGGAAAAAAATTGTACCAGCTGTTCCTCAGACAAAGTTCTACTATCTAGAATATATGAAGAACAATTAAAACAACAGACCTCCCAAATTTAAAGAACCAATTCAAAAATGGGCATCTAAAATGAACAAACATTTTTCAGACAGAGAAGTAAAAACAGCAAATAAACATATGCAAAAATGTTCAACATCAGTGGTCATTCAAGAGATGCAGATGAAAACAACACTGAGATGCCATCTCATTCCAGAAAGAATGGCTGCTATCAAGAAATCAACCAATAACAAATGCTGACAAGGTTGTGGGAAGAAAGGAATGTTTCTCCATTTCTGATGGGAATGTAGACTGGTGCAACCACTGTGCAAATCAATACGGAGATATCTCCAACAACTAGGATTAGAAGTTGTATTTGACCCATCTATTCCCCGGCTGGGTTTCTTCCCAAACA
This sequence comes from Fukomys damarensis, assembly GCF_012274545.1. Lineage (NCBI taxonomy): Eukaryota > Metazoa > Chordata > Mammalia > Rodentia > Bathyergidae > Fukomys > Fukomys damarensis. Next base: position 94,790,488 of record NW_022900951.1, read on the forward strand.
AATTTTAAAAATCATACCACAGCCAATATATGCTCACCCGTGTTTATCACGGCACAGTCTGTAATAGCTAAAAGTTGGAAACAGTCCAATTGCCCATCAAAAGGAGAATGGAAAAAGAAGATGTGTTTTTTTTGTTTTGTTTTGTTTTGTTTTTTTTACATAAAATGGAGCATTACTCTGCTACAAAGAAGGAAAGACTAGAGATGTTTATAGCTAAGTGAATGCACATTGAGGCCATACTCTTAAGTGAAATAAATAGGACATACATGTGTAAACACCAAATAGTTTCTCTGGTGTGATAGACTAAAAGCATATTTAAGGATCAACATGTATAATTGATATTTTGAAATAGGAAGGAAATGTCTAAAGGAGTAGGGGAGGTGGGAAGGGTAGGGGAAAGGAAAGAGGAAAAAAGAAAAAAATAGGAGAAATGGAAAAAATGGAAATAAAATCTTTGTAAATAGGGAAGAGTAGAGGGGGTGAAGGGAGGGCAGGGGAATGGGAAAAAATAAGAACCAAGATACATCATGTAAAGATACAAGATCCTAATGATGAATGACTGTTGTATTGGAAAAAATGGAAATAAAATCTTTGTAAATAGGGAAGAGTAGAGGGGGTGAAGGGAGGGCAGGGGAATGGGAAAAAATAAGAACCAAGATACATCATGTAAAGATACAAGATCCTAATGATGAATGTAACTGTTGTATACCTAGAATGTACCAATAAACTTAATTGGGGAAAAAAGTCTTTTACAGTTACTTCTGAGAGAAAGGGGTTTATATCAAGGCTGAGGCATCAACAAAATTCTATGTTTCTCTCTATGGCATATCTAACAGCCAGAGCTAAAACATTCCTAGGACTGGATGGCCTCCCCCTTTCACTCTCTCTCTTCTCTTTCCAATCTAAAGTCTATTTTCAACTGGATGATCAAATCCCCCACCTCTTCTCATGCTAAATTAAAAACACAAAAAGAGCTAGTTTAGAATTTCAAGCTTTAGCTAATTCATACAGAGCTAATTCTCTGAAATTAATTTCGCCAATAAATTAATTCATCAAAGCCCATTAGTTCCAATTATATCTCAGAGTTGCCCTTCTGTCTACTTGCCTCATGACTGCTCTTTTGCTATATGCCTGAGAAACAGAGTGAGAGAAATGGAGAGTGAGCTAAGGTCATCAACTCCCATGCTGACTCTCATGTCTACCCCATCTCTTGCTGCACCTAAATTACTGCTGCATATTTCAGTGACTCTGACATTTCAGAAAAAGCATCCAAAGCTGTTGTGTCACTCCTATGTAGATATTCTTATCATTCTCCAATTTCATTTCTCTTTTTCATAAAAGAAACCTCTGCATTCTGCAATTAATTAAGGATATATGACTAATTTTATTTGTTTGTTTTGAGCCAGCATCTTACTATGTAGTTCAGGCACATTTTGATCTCACTATGTAGCCCGGGCTGGCCTTGAACTCACAGTGATCCTCCTGCCTCAGTCTCCCACCAAGTGCTGGGTTTACAGGAGTTTACCACCATGCCTGGCAGGAAATATGACTAATTCTAATGGAATATGGACATTAGATGTATCATTCCACCTTGGAACAATCAAACATCCTTTGTGATTCTCCAGTGTTTTTCCTCACTCTGGTATGTATTCCAAACCATGCAGTTAAGAGATGGTAGAATCCATTTGTGTGGGTTCCCTGAGTATCTGTAGGGAGTAGATTTCTTGCCAACCTCAGTCTGACAGCTACTATGCACAAGAAATGAACCTTTGATATTTTAGGACACTAAGATTTTAAGGTAAATTAGTTACTAGAAGTATAACATGGTCTTTCCTGAGTAGTACACACTCCAGCAATATAAACTATTTTTTTAAATATTTTAAAACAGTCAATGAAAACACAATTTTGGTGATCAATAATTAGACAATTTCAGATGATGGAAAGGTATGCTGTTCTCATAAAGGTGCAGAATCTCCCCAACACTAAGGTTATTTCTAATAGTATACAGAGTACTTTGGTTTGCCTGTCCTAAAAGAACCATTTATGCCTGCCTTTTCATAAAGTGAACGAATCCTATACATACCATCTGTACAGCCACTTTTGGTGCTATGATATTTGTAGTCTCTTCTGAAATAAAGTTTGTGGAATAGAGAGTTAATATAAGAGTAGAAGAGCCTAAAAGCCTGGAAAATAAGTGAAGAAAGGTCTGAAGAACAGGGTATATGAGTCACAGAAGGTAAACACATACTCTTTTGTCTATAAAATCTTACACAATCTGTTCCTAGCTAATTTCTCCAGCTTTCCACTCAGGGTGAATCAGCTGGACTCCTACAAAATCAGAGCTTTCATGTATGCCTTCCTAGTGCAGGAACATGTTTCACCCCATTTACCTGGCCAATTTTTATGTATCATGCAGATCTTCAAAAGCCTTCCACAATTCAACCACGCTCTCCTATCCTGTATGAGGTCCTTGTGTCCTACAGTCACATAATACTTTACGTTTCTTCATTAGTACCTAATGCACTTTTGTGTCCTCCCTCACTGCCAAATAAAGTGTCTGGTAATTTGTAAACACTCATATGCTTGATGAATGAACCAGTGGATGAGTGAATGGATGAATGGCCCCAGCTCTCCAGCATCCATCCCAAACTATGAGCAACAGGTGTAAGTAAATAGAATTTTTTAAGTAATAATATCTGAGTGCAAAATTGTGTGTGGGGGGTGGGGGAGAAAAGGGAGTTAAAGAACTTTGGTTCAAAGAGTATTTGCAAGGGCTAAAGGTGCAGGGGAAAATTTAAAAATTTGAGAAAAGGAAAAAAATGGAAAGAAAGTATTGTAAATAGGGAAGGGAGGAGGGGGTGAAGGGAGGGCAGGGATAAGGGGAAAAAATGAGAACCAAGACCTGTCATGTAAAAGTACAAGATCCCAATGATGAATGTAACTGTTCTGTATACCTAAAGTGTACCAATAAACTCAATGAGGGGGAAAAAAGTATTTGCAATCATAGTCCTCATTCCTGAAACACAGGACTTCCTGAAACCATAAAGACATTGGAATCCAGATAAAACAATAGAAGATGTGACATGCTTGGGTGGCAGATACAGATCAGTGTGCATACTCGCAGCATGAGTTCTGTTCCTTGGGAGTTCTCATCAGAGTTTGTTCCTTTCAAGTTCCCCTACATATATCCAGGGGTAATTCACAATGTGGTTGCTCAAAATTATTTCTACCTCAATAAGAGCCCATTTGTTGTTTGTTCCCCCTTCCTGTTTTCCAATAGGATATACAAGAAGACACACTAGATCTCATCCTTTTACAAATATTGAAAAATGTGTTAATAATTAGCACAAAGTACAGTAGTGGAAGTAGAAATTATTCTTAGGAGTCTAATTGCACTTCAGAAAAATGTGTAGTTTGTAACTGTTAGTTTACATGTATATAGATAGAACCAATAGGTTCCAGGAGATTCTACTTCTTCCTCCAATCTCAAACACTTCCAGACTAAAGTTACACAGGAGAGATCCCTCCCACTTAGCCCTCACCACCAAGGTAAGAGGTTTAACAGTGCTCCTTATTATATTGATGTGTCATTTTTACTCAAAGATTTACTACTTCTAAGGACCCAGTTTATAAAATAATCTCTGATGCTCACTCAGTAAATACTATTAGTTGATTGAGCTGCTAGGGAGCAATAATGAAATCATTTGTAAAGCTGTTCTGAAAAATTCTACCATCTACATGGTGCTGATACTTCTGCCAGTCAACTTTGGGGTTACTAGAAGCCTTCAGTTGCTACAGTGAAACACTCATTTTCTACTACAGATTTCAGCACACTTTTGCAATTGTCAGCCTGGCCCTGGAGTTGTCAAGTTCCTTTGAAGACTCCAAGAATGCTTATCAAGAGTATAACAGGATTAGGTACCATTGTGTGACAAGAGAAACTTCTAAAAATCACCAGTAGGTTTTCAACACTAGAATTAGTAAGCAGAGGATCCAGATCCCACGGAGCAAGCCTGGGGTCAGAAACTGAGCATAAAGGAAAACAACAGATAAGGAAAAGGCCCTTCATATGTCTCAGTGTTCTACTAAATGGCCCCAATTCCAGGATCTTAAGAGCTATTTGAAAGCTAAATATTCTTCTAGGCTGAAATATGTTCATACTTAGGCAAAGGGGCAGAGAAGTAGGCTCAAAATAAGAATTTAAATCTTCACCAGAATCAGAATGGGATATAATGGAAAGAATTTGAGGCATTAGCCAACTATGTTCAAAAACTGCAGAATCAGGAAAAAAATTGAAATTGATGACACCATTTGCTAACAATAAAGATATCTAGGTAGTATTGTCTCAAATACCTCTAAGGGATACTTTGATGTCTGAAAGGGGAAGAAAAAGGAAAGTGATTTTAAATCTGGGCTCCCAGTGGGATAAAAAATACCTGAGCTGACTGACTTAGAAGATCTTGGTTCTAATCATGATTCTGCTACTTACCAGCTTTGTGACACTGGCCAAGTCCTTCGCCTCTGCAGATTTTAATTTCTTTTTCTACCAACTGAAGTTAATACTTGTAGACAGAAAAAAATCGAAGATATTTAGAATCCAAAGACTCCAAATGTTTCAATTTAAAATGGTGATTGGGTCACTTTAAAATTTTTACTAGTGGTTCTTCCTTCAAGTCACACAAGTCACACCCCATACTGTTCAGCATTTCTCATTCTCTTTCTGGTAGGTAACTTTGTAAGTCTGGAAGCTTGTTCTGAAAAAAATCTTTTTTACAGTACAAAAAGGAATAACAGTGAACTCATGCAGTATTGGATGGAGGTTTTAATTCTTGCCTCAATTTGGCATTCCTTATTAACAGCCATATGTCCTACATAATAGCTTATGGGACAGCGTAGTATTTCATGGTAGACCAAGGAGTCAGAGACCTGAGAAATTTGGGTTCTAGTCTCTTTTTTTAAATAACATAATAAATTAGGGTGCTCAAGTTATTTAACCTCTGTTTTCCAGTTTTCTCATTGTTAACCTAATAATGACAATGATAATAATAGCAGCTCCCATTTCCCAAATACCTGCAATGTGCTTTATACATACATGATCTCTAATCTCCACAATAGCTCTCAGTAAAAGCCATTGTCATTCTGGGAGGCTGAGGCAGGAGGATCCCAAGTTCATGTGCAGACTAGGAGAGTTAGTGACTTAGTAAGACCCTGTGATAAAATAAAAGGGGCCAGGCATACAGTTCAGCACAAAGGTCCTGGGTTCAATCCCCAGCACCACCATGATGAAACAAAACAGAACAAAAAAAAATAATAAAAAGATTATCATCTATCATCCTCATTTTACAAAAGTGGAAACTAAGGTCCAGCGGGATTTAAGTACCAAAAGATCCAACATTTTTCCAAGGTCAGCCATTAGAAGTGGGATTCAAATCAGATCCTTCTGACTCCAAAGTACATTTTCCTTTTCCCTCATTATTTCATGTTGCCTCCTATTTAGGGAAATAAACTAGAAAATCTCTAAGAACCCTTCCAAGTCACATATCCCAGTATTTTTTTAACCACAGTAATTATACAGCTAGACTTAATTAACAAAAAGAAATTAATTGTGTAATGCTTATAAACTACACCCTTTTGTTTCAGCATGGCTTTCTTAATTCCTGCTTTTAAAAGATTGCTTACATTTTAATTGGAGATCTTGAATAACTTACAAAACTTGCTTAAATACCTTTGTATTTTAAAAAAAAGTTTTAGCCTTTCAATGAATCAAGAGATAGGCAAAGCACTTGTAATAAATTCGGGCTTTAGAGAAATGTTCAAACCCCAGTAACTGAAAATACAATCATAAGAAATGCTGTATTTTTTCAGTGAAACTTACTGGAGCATAGGGCTGGCCCTGAATAGAAAGGTACTGAGACAAAAAGAATTCCCCAACCTACAGGCCTACTATCTGGGAGTAAATGAGAAGCAAAATTATTTTCATTCTGGGCAAGAATATAAGCCCACTACAGTGGTAGGTGTAGGAACACTCTTCAAATTCCTGATTGAGTTAAGGAGGAATTGTAAAGAGAGGAGTGGAAAGATGTCAAAACCTGATTGACTTGAGAAGTCTGAAAACCAAGTGTATAGACTAAAAATTCATGTGCTGTAAACATATACACTGCTACAGATCGAATGTTTTCTCCCCTCCAAAATTCATTTATTAGACATCTAGTCACCAATGCAACAATGTTGATGGATGAGCTTTCGGGAGGTGTTTTAGTACATGAGAATTATGCACTTATGACTGGATTAATGCAGCTCTACCTAAGGCTTGCAAGAGTGAATTTCGTAGAATTTTTACCAGCTACTCCTCAAAGGTCTAACATCTAGAATTCACAAAATACTCAAGAAAATCAGATTTTTCCAAAATTTAAAGACCCAATCCAAAAATAGGTATCTGAAATGAATATACATTTCTCATATGAAGTACAAAGAGCAAATAAACATGAAAATATCTTCAACAACAATGGTCATTCAAGAAATGCTAATTAAAACAACACTGAGATTCCACCTCACTCCAGAAAGAATGGCTATTATCAAGAAAACCAACAACAAATGCTGGTGGGGCCATAGGATGAAAGGAACCCTTCTCCATTGCTGGTGAGAGTAGACTGATGCAAACACTGTGGAAATCAGTATGGAAATTCCTCAAAAAATTAAAACTAAAGGTTTTATTTGACCCAACTGCTCCCTTTCACAGTGATACATGCATATTCATGTTTATAAGCACAATTTATAATAGCTAAATCTTGGAAACAGGCCATATGCAATCAAAAGATGAATAAATAAAATATTGCATTTAGATACAATAGAATGATACATTGCAATAACAAAGATAAACCTGAATCATTTGTAGTAAAATAGATGTACCTCAAGATCGTAATCTTTAGTGAAATCAATTTGACACACAAATTTAAATATTACATTGTTTCTCTTGTGTGGGAAACCCAAAGGGTAAATAAGGAGGATAATGGAGGATAGATATTGGGATGGGGGAGAGGGAAGGAAAGGAAGGGAAAAGAAAAAAATGGAAACAAAGTCTATGTAAATGCGGTGGGGAAGAAAGGTTGAAGGGAGGGGAGGGGAATGGGAAAAAAAGATTAAGATATATTAGGTACAGGCACAAATTTCCTATGATTAATTTAATCACTATGTATGATAAATATTACTAATAAAAAAGTAAAGTTAAAAAAGAGTGCATTTCCTCTCTCTAATTATTCTGCCACATGAAGATGCAGTGTTTCCTCTCTCCAGCGAATGCAGCAGTGAGGCACCATCTTGGAACCAGAGACGTAAATTGCTGGTACCTTAATCTTAAGCTTCCCAGCCTCCAGAAAATAAAAGAATACATTTCTGTTCATTATCAATTATCCTGTCTCAGGTGTTATGTTATAATGGCATGAACACAGTCTAAGTCACCCCTGATGTGAATATATTTGGAGATAGAGCTTTTAAAGAGGTATGTAATATAAAATGAAATCTTAATGGTGGAGCCCTAATTCAATAGTACTGATCTCCTGACAAAAAGAGGAAAAGATACTAGGGATGCACGTACACAAAAGAAATGCCATAAGAGGACCCAGGAAAAAGTCAGCCACCTACAAGTCAAGGAGAGAGGCCTCAGGAGAAACCAAATCTGCTGATACCTTGATACTGTAATTTCAGCCTCCAGAGCTGTGATAAAATTAATTTCTGTTGTTCAGACCATCCAATCTTTGGTACTTCAGTAATAATAACACATGTTATAGAGTTCAGATGAGCTGAGTTCATATCCTGCCACTTGCTATTGCTACAGTGTTGGACAAGTCTCTGCACCTTTCTGAGTCTCCACTGTCAATCTGTAAAATAGGGATAAGAATATCCTTTGTTGGTGGTGATGTGCAGATAAACAGAAGGATGTACACTGACAGGCATATAATGCTCCTCAACTGGTGATGGCCATTTTTTTAATTAACAATTTCAGTTCGCCTGTTTTTACAGACTTGAACTTATTTTTGTCAAAGTTCAGACATTGTACATTAGCCAAACTAGAGAAGCTTATTTTTTACTAGAATTCATTCCTTAAAGTTTAATTATCTTCTTGTTCAGTTGGAAGTTGCTATATTTTCCTCCTAAGCCCATTTTAAATTAATCTGTGTCTCTCTATGCATCACACAGAAAGCTTCCTTAAGTGTTATATTCACTCAATAACATAAAATAGGATTCCTTCAGTTAACTCCCCACTTTAACTGACTCCTTTTTGAAGTTAGTCCCTCTAAATTGAGATCTGCATATTAAAGTCAGAGTATGTCCACTCTGACAGCACTGGCATGTTTCTCTCACAAGCCTCATCAGAACTGCCATTTTTACTCCAAAACCTTTGTCAGAGTCCCCCTTTCTCATGGTAGAGACTGTTGTGCCTCCCACAATGACTTGACATCAACAGGCAACATAACATGATAGAGACATGTAGCAAATGAAACTCAAACATTTATTATAAAAATTGTGAAATTTATTTGCTGCTGTTCTTTTTAATAAGACCTTACACTTCCTTGTTTGGAAACTCTGGTAGGCAAAAAATAAGCCATAAAAACCAAAGTACTACTGTATATAGTCATAGACCATCAGATTTAAAGACCAGACACAACTTACACACATAGTTAAGAACAAACATGTGTATCTCTTGAGTTTCCACTTAAACTGCTGTTGTACCCAATAATTAATTGTTAATTCGTGGCCATTACAAAATGAAAGTCTGCTGGGTATGGTGGTCTATATCTATAATCCCAGATACTTGGAAGGCTGAGGCAGGAGAATCATGAGTTTGAGGTCATCCTGGGGAACTTGGTGAGATCCTGTCTAAAATTTTAAAAAATAATTGAAGGGGCTTGGGATGTAACTCAGCAGTAGAGCAATTTACTAGCATGTTTCATTCCTAGGTTTCATCCCAGCACTGGGAGAAAAAGGAGGAAGAGGAGGAGGAGGAAAGAAAGGAAGGAAGGAAGGAAGCAAGGAAGGAAGGGAATTGAGATGGAGGAGAAAAAGAGAAGAAGAGGAGGAGAAAAAAAGGAGGAAAGAGGAGAGGAGATAAGAGGAGAGGAATGAAAATCTTGGAATTTTCAAAAGATGGGAAAACATCAGATCAATCCCCGTTCAAATCCTACCTGGGCCATATGTTACTTGGGTAAGTTGAAGACTTTTGGTGTTTAATAAATATTAATTTCCTTTATTCTGCTTCATGATAAGAGCTAAGGATCAGTCAATATTCTATTTTTCTGACACTACAAACCAAGTCACAGTTTCACTGATTATTCTGTGTGATGTTACAGTTAAAATTCTCATTAGAGAATTTGCTGATATTTCTTCATGATGCAGAGATTCATATTTGTTATTTAGCTGCAAAAACTCTTCAGAGTCCTGAACTACATGACTGAATACAGGATTAACCATTGCTTGTGATTCGGTATCAGTTTACCGCACAGCACCAGTTCGTGCAATACATATGCATATAGATACCTTAGAAAGACCTGACTCTTTCTTCAGTTAGTCAATAAAGTCATATATTCTTTGTGGATAAGCAGAGCTGGCTAGAAGGCAACAGGTGCAGTAATTGACTCTGAATGAACATAGGTTACCAGGTCAGGATCAGAAACAGGAGATTGCAGAGTGAACTCCAAAAAAATGTAAATCAGATTCATTGGACTAGGCCAACTTAAGAGGCAGGCAAAATGGGGAAATCCTGTCAGCCCAACAGAGTTAGTTAACACTAAAACAGCATGTACCAACATCTAGCACAGAATCTGAACTGCTTTGATGCCCTTCCATGGGTTGGGCACTCCTCCTGACTTATTTGCATTCTGATAACTTCTCTTTTGATTAGTGATATCTGTGATTTTCAGGTATGAATTTTTGCATCAAAAAGAAAAGAGAATGGAACATGATAACATGCTCTAATGGTGAAAATAGACTCCAGGAACACTTGCTCCATTTTGTAAAAAGACATATGGTGAGGAGTGGTGTCTTGATTGAACCAGTTCACCACTCAGAAAGCCACCTGATATGAGAAATCATTGTTTTCCAATTCTGTATCCTCCAAATATTTAATGCTGTGTTTATCAAAACAGCTATTGTGGCAAATATTAATAAATCGTTGCCAACTACATTATATTTATAGCTGTTCTTATTGTACAAGCCTGTCTAGTAAGGTAGGTTAAAAGAAGGCTAACTCCAAAATATGTGTGGCCTTGGCATGAACATTATGGAACTACTGGAGATCCTAAAGTCAATATTATGAACTCTGTAATGATTAATCATGATAGACCAATATGACATCTATCATTGTTCATATGTAATGACCAATCTGTTGTGGTAATATTTCTCAAGCTTTTATGTGCACCAATACTGTAATTTTGTTTTGAGGATTGTACTCAGTGCCTTACACATGTTAAACTTATGATCTATCACTGAGCTACATCACCAGACCTGAAATTCCTCTTAAATTACAGATTTTTCTGATCCCAAATCTAGGGATTCTGATTCACTAGTTCACTAGGTCTACATCGGGGCACAAGAACCTCCACTTTCACCAAGCAACTAACATTGGTGTAAATGGTTGTGAAGCACCCTTGGGAAATCACTGAGTCTGTGTACACATGAAAAAGAAACAGGGTGGGAATAGAGAGAGGCACTTCACTTGACACGAAAGTAGTAAGTCTTTCTTCTGGGTGTGGGTTTTAAATAGAACCACAGAAATATTTTAACAGTAGATTTGGCTTGCCCATTGGCCAAGGAATGACATTCAATGTTATACTAAGGACATTTGACACCAGGCTTGCAGTTGTCACACACAAGCTGCAACATCCTCACCAGCTCTTGGGCTTTAGTTCTCTTATAGAGTCTAATGCACCAAATGCCTGTCAAGACATATTTGGGGGTAGAAGAAGACCAGCAAATGATTTTCACTGTTTTGACATCAACATTTCACCTGCAGCAGCTTCCAGATCTCTCCCTTCACTATAGGTTGAATATTAAAGGTCAAATAAGTATTTTTAATTCAAAATGCTCTCCTATTTTCTAGTCTCTCAGCAAATACTTGCTTCTTCATACCTAGTATTTATCTGGCCCTAAGATCCAAGTACTGTGCTAAGTTCTCTACATGTCTCATCCTATCTGAACAACAATCCTAGGAAGTAAGTACTAATATTATTCCCATTTTATAACTCAAAATGATGAAGAAATGTGTCCATGACCACACATTAAGAGGTAGAAACAGGATTTGACCCACAGTAAGAGCAAATATGCTTAACTATCAAATATATTAGCCCTGATTATATGGATTTATGGGTCTTAAAAAGGTCATGGCCCAGCACCATTAGGAACACCTGATAACTTCTTAGAAATTCCAATTCCTGCGCCCTGCTGTAGATGTGATGAATCCATAGCTCTGAGGGTAGGGCTACATGGTCTGTTTAACTAGCCCTCTGGGTGCTTTTGATGTATGCTGAAATTTGAGAACCACTTAATTAATGAACTGGCTGTAGAACTCCATGTGTCTGAGAATTGATTCAAAGCCTTCAGTTGGTCAACTACATCTATCCATTGTTATTGTCAGTAAACTTCCCCAATGGGAGAAGTAAAATCACTGGGAGACCCATTTATCTTGCAGCTGGGAAGCCACACCTTTTCTCATTTTTATGGGGTGTTTTGTTTTGTTTTGTTTTTTGGTATCAGAGATCAAACTTTGGACGTTGCGCTTGCGAGGCAGGCAGCAGCACCACTGAGCCCTGGCCCTCTTGTTTTTAAAAATAGTTTTTCTACAAGCTGAATAAGAACTGACAAACACTAGTTTGCTATCATCTAGGCATCCATTTGCTCATTCACTTCATTCATTCACTCAATTATTCATTTGTTTATTCGATAAGTATTTAATAACATCTCATGTGTCTAGTACTAGTGCTGTATGCTAAGAACATATAAAAGGTAGAAAATGACAATACAGGAAATTACACAATATATGGGACTGGACTTTGAGATATACCAATAATGCTGACTAATTCAGAGGCTATGACTCAATACAGGCAACAACCAATCAGTTCAAAGGCCTTGGGTACAGAAACATGTTAGACAGCTTTTCCTCACTGTGACAAAACACCTGAAAGTTAACTTACAGGAGTTAAGATTTATTCTGGCTTACATGTGGGAGCCCGCTGGCATTTGATATTGGAAAAGTAACTTCTTCTACCATTGAGGCATTGACACAATCTATGACTCTATTTGGCTTTTCTGAGACAAGGGTCTCAGCTATACAGATGAGATTGACCTGGAGCTCACTGTGTAATCCAGACTGGTTTTATGGGATTACGGGCGTGCACCACCACGCCCGGCTCAAGGACTTTGTTAAGTATGACCTTGTGATGGGAGGAACTCAGATAGCCAAAGATCTGATCTCCTCCCTAATAGTTGCTTGGTGCTTCCTGTTGGCCTGCCTTTAAAAGGAGCTGTTTCTGTGAAATAAGGGGGACCTCTTGTCTCCACACTATTGAGTGTGCTGTCCTTTCTCAATCCTCACTCCCCAACTCAGGTACTTTCGTGTTGTGACGGCTGGACTGCCACACTTACAGTTTTAGAAATTGTAGTATATGGTCAGCCAGCACCGTAGATTTTAGTAATGTGGGAAGCAGAAACATCATAGTAGAAGGGCATGGCAGAGGGAAGCTGCCCACCTCATGGCAGCAAGGAAGTAGAGAGAGAAAAATCCAGAGAGAAAGGAATGGGGATAAAATGTACCCTACAACGCTACACCTTCAGCAACCTGCTTCATCCTATTAGGCCTGCCTCCTAATAAGTCCATTCAGCTAATGAACTCATCAACAGATTAATCCACTTGATGAAATTAGATCCCCCCATGATTCAATCACTTTCCTAAAGTCCAGTAACTGGCAACAAATTCTTCAACACAATGAGCCTTTGGGGAGATATTTTGGATCCCAACCACAACAAAATCTTAAAAGGAATACAGTCAGGCAACCCAAGCAAATTGCTGTTTTCATTACTGTATCCTAAAGAAGGTATGCCTGGGCGTGAAATAAAACCCCTTAAGGACTACAATTCAACTCTGTGTCAGACAAGCTTCATACAGAGGTAATTGCCAGATGGCTTTTCCAATGTCTTCCATATGGCAGAGATAAAAACTGCTACAATAGGTAGTTTTGATTCATCAGAGTTTGTTTACTAAAAGGTTGACATCCAAAAAAATAAAACTTTGGATTTAAAAAAAAATCAGAGGATGACCTTTCAAAAGCTTAATGAAAGATGCCCATGTTCTAGAGTGTGAGCTCCATGAAGACAGGGATCTTGGTGTTTATTTTGGGCTCTGTATATTTAAAGTACTGAGAACAGTGTTAAATATATAGTAGATACTTAATAAATATTTGTAATGAATTATTCTGACCTTCCCTAACTTCATGTTGTTCTTTTCAATAAAAGTGATTTGTCAAATGTGTCAATTGGAAACAGCCCATTTGCCCATTAGTTGGAGACTGGATAAAAAAGATGTGGTTTTTCTGTAAAATGGAATATTACTCAGCCATAAAGTATGAGAAATAAGATTCATTCATAGGAAAATGGATACATATTGAGGATATACTCCTAAGTGAAATAAATAAGTCACACGTGTAAATACTGAATAGTTTCTCTGGTGTGAAAAACTATAACAGTACATAAGATCCTAATGATATAATTGACAATGTGAAATAGGAAGAAAAAGGCTAGAGGTGTTGGGAAAGTGGGAAAGGTAGGGGAAAGGTAATCAGGGAAAAGAAAAAATATGAGAAAATGAAAAAATGGAAATAAAGTGTTTGTAAATAGTGAAGGGAGGTGGGGGTGAAGGGAGGGCAGGGACAAGGGGAAAAATGAGAACCAAGACCTGTCAGGTAAAGGTACAAGATCCCAATGATGAATATAACTGTACTGTATAACTAAAAAGTACCAATAAACTCAATGAGAGAAAAAAAATTAAAAAAAAAAAAGAAAATGTGATCATCCCACTTAGCACAAAAGACCGTGAATCTTGGCCAATCAGCCAAAAATTAACTTTGGAAAAATAAGTCACTTAAAAGCATTTGTGCCGGATACAGTTTTTACTCCCTAGAAAGTCTTGCAACTGGAACAGTCCTCCTGAGTTTTTTTGCTAGGAGCCCGGCAAAATGAGAACACAGGCTGTTTCCTTCCTGGCTAGCCTCTGGAAATTCCAGGATGACCTAAGAATGGCCTTGGCACTTGTTTCCTTTTCCACAGATGCTGTCATAGACACCCAAGGCTAGGAAGCAATGGGCAGGTGATCAAATGCCTGACGTCAAGGTGCCAGACTCAGAGCATTGAGAGATTGAAGCAGGAGGAGTAAACTCTCATACAACAGCCAAAGAGGAAGCCATTAGCAGAACTGGTGGCTCCAGAAGGTCCTGACAAGCCCTCACTTGGGCTTTGCTGAGTCGTTCCATTCGAATACTCTTGTTGAGGCCCTCCATTGAGAAGTTTGAAAATTTACAAGTTGGTTTCTTCTGGACAGGACTGTCTCAAGGCCACTGGATGGATAGAGCTAGTTTGGCTGGTTTGGGTTTCCTCTGAAGATGCACAATTTCCATTCTCCATAATTTTTATACTATCAGTATTCTTACAAAGTGTACAACTGCTTTCAAGTTCATAAACTTTGTGTTCTTCCCTCTATATATTTCACTGGAATTCTCAATAGGTCAATTATATTAGTTTCCTTTGGGTGACATAACCAATGTACCACAAAATGAGCAGATTAAACAATGGAAATTGTCTCACAATATTGGTAATTGAAAGTCTGAGATCAAGATGTCTGCAGAGTTGGTGTTTTCCAAGGGCAGTGAAAGACAACCTGTCCCATGCTTTGTGCCTAGCTTCTGGTGGTTTTCTGGCAATTTTTCTTGTTCCTTGGCTTGTGCATATAACACCCCAAATTCTGCCTTCATCTTCACATGGCATTCTCCTTGTATGCATCTGCCACCAAATTTTCCCTTTTCATGAGGGCACTTGTCACACTGGACTAGAATCAAACTACTCCAGTATGACCTTATCTTAACTAATCACTACTTCATTTTTCAAAAACAAGGTTAACTTTTGAGTTATTGGAGGTTGAGACTTAAATACATAAGTTTCGGGGATATACAATTCAACATACAATATCAAGCATCTAAATAGAGAATCTTTGATTCTCCATTGACTTCCAAAAAATAATTGCCAATGAATATACTCAGGTATAATTACCAACTCAATAGATAATATAAATTATATTAGATCATGCAGCAAGCATTCTCAAATAGCATAAATGAAAAAATGTATTAATTCATTATAAAAATAATTGTTTACAATGGGGAAGTCATAAATTGGGAAAGATTGTTTTCTTATTTCAATGCTTAATTAAAAGAGAGAAAAAATGAAAATTTTAAAAAATAAAATGCATTAGAATAAAGTGAATATTTTTCTGCTAAGCTCTCTGCCTTCCCTGAGATACTCACAACTGGAAAAAAGTCAAGTTTCTGGTTACTCAAACCCTGTTGCCTACCACATTGTGGAAGCTGCTAGCTCCTCAAATTGAAGCAATTGCTCTGAAATGAAGGAAGAAAAAAAGGCAAACAGCTGAAACATTTTGAAAATGCAAAGGGAAATGAGCAAATGAGAGGAACACTATCAAAAGCAGTGGATGGAGAGTCCTGAGGAGACACTTGCTGAAAGCTAAAGCCCCTATACATCCTGCCATCAAATGGTGCAGAGCTAATCAATTCCCTTTGCAGTGACTGGAAAAAAGGTGATGATGAGGAATGTTGAAGGCAAATGTAGACAAGACAGCCAGGCAAAAGGCTTTTCTAGGAGTCTTTAACACATCACAGCCCAAGGTTTTATCCTCAACATTGCATGTACAAAAACTCAATTTCGTGTGTCTTTCCACATGTGTCAGATTTAGAAATACTGACTAATGCTGCCAAATTGATGAGAGATAGCTAGAGAACCCAGAACACCCACATATTCATTTAGGGTGCATTACTTATAAAGGCCAAAGTGGAATATGTGCATAGTCAAATCTCTTCCTGGTATTAATAAACCACAGACTCAAATTCATCAACAGAATATTGCAGGATGCGCATGAACCAGAGCAAAGAAAAGATGTTGCTCCTCAAGAATATTTCACCCAGGCCATAGTGAGGCCAAAACCTCTCAACTCTTTGAAAAAAAGGCTCCTTATAGAACCTAGAATGTGTATGCTGACTCTCCTCTTTCCACTGGCACATTTTCCCTTTAAATAAATAATATTGATTATACTATCATCAAAACTTTTCTCCCAAATCCTAGCTTGATCAACAATAATATGTCTTTTACTTTTATGTGCTCATTGTAAGAGTTAAAATCCCAACAATTTTGCCTCTGGATGGCTTCAACCCAATTTAAAAATTCAGTATCTCCAATTGTTTATTGAGCTTCAGAATAAGAATCTAATATATGATATGAATATGATGTCTCCTGATATGAAGTGTCTTTATTTTCTTGATATCTCCTTAACCTCCAGAACACACACACACACACACACACACACACACACACACACACACACACAGTACAAGTCCCGGTTTCGGTGATCAGAAATTTAGGTGAAGTAAGAACCAGTGTTGCCTAATAAAATCTTCGTAGAGACCACCATTGTTCTCCACACTTCAGCTTCTCTTCCAAGTACTACCGCACTGTTGTGCACAGTGCCTACACTAAGGAGGGATGCCCTGGGCCCTCTTTACTCATTCAGAGGTTCCCTTCCCCCAGATTTTCCAGATAATAGTTATCTCATATCCTGTGGTTGCTGCCCTCCATTTATGTTTATAAGATTCTTTTGAATTGTGTGTCATATGGCCATAGGATTCCTAGTGAGAGGTTCAAGACTATGCTGTGCTTTATTTCTATTTGTTTTACCTGCTTGGAATGGAACCCAAACAAACAAATCATTCTTTCTTGCTCTTGCTCTCAGGGACTCAGCGGAATTGCTGTACAAAGCCAAGAGCTGCTTTGCCAGAAATCAGCGTCCTTCCCTCACAGTAGGGGGCTGGTTATTGTCCAACAAAGAGATGGTTCACAAATGCTGGTGTCACAAAGGCTAAGAGGCAAGAAATCTTTCACCTTCTTTCCCCAGAAATAAATACTCAGAGTTCCTTCTTGATTCACTGTCAGTTCAGTTAACCAACTATTGACCGAGCACAAGTAGGTTCTCGAGGGGGAGAAAATAATGAGTAAGAAAAATCCTTGCCCTCAAAAAGCTTAAATTCTGCAGAAGATGTACTCAAAGGAGTTAGGAGGCTAAGACAGTGGTTGAAGAGTGGCACAAAATACTGGAAAAATAGAGAAGGTAATGACTGATTAAAACGTTTTGCAAGAGTGTATGCCAGACCAACAGATGGGAACCATTTTTTCTCAGAGCTATGTTGATGCACATCCTGTCTGCTCCAATAAACGCCCGCTATTTGACTGTCTCATAGGTGGAGTTAAGGTGCTTTTGCCAGCAGGAAAAGAGAAAGTAGAAATTCAAGGTAGAAGGAATAAAAAGATGGTAGGAAGGATAAGAGAAAAAGAGATCGCTTTATTTACAAAACGGAAATATTCACCACTAATTTTTATAGTAGTCACTGCTTTGGTGGAATTAAATTGCAAAGGAACTGAGTTGGATAGAATCTAAGAACTCATCATAGTCAACCACCACATAATGTTGAATTCCTCTCATAATATAATTGACAAAAAGATTCCTCCAAGGGAGATATTAAAAAGCTTTAGGTGGAAAACAGGTACTTAAACTAGGTCTTAAAACATTGATTTTTTTTTTTTTGCAGTGCTAGTTATGGAATCCAGGGCCTAATGTTTGCTAGGCAAGTGTTCTACCTCTGAGCTATGCCCCCCAGCCCCTAAAATAATTGAACATAAATACTTGAAAACAAAAATAGAATGAGAAAATGACAATATTTAAAAGACTCTAAGAAAATGTAGGGCATTTTCAGAGGATAAATGTTACAGGTTGCGTAGAAGATACAAGTGTAAGAGGCGAGAAGTTGCAAATGGGGTTAGGAATCTTGGTAGGAGTTACTGGAACATGAACAGTTCATGTTCATAACAGGCAAAGGAATCTAGATTTGATCTCATACATAATAGGGAGCTATTGACCATTTTAGAGCAAAAAGGGAGACATGATTACAAGTAGATTTAAGCAGGTTAATCTGTCAGTGCAGTGGAGAATGGGTTGTAAAACAGAAAGACTGGAGGTAGAAAGGTAGATTTACAGGCATTCGCAGTATCCCAGGAAAAGGTCTGAACTCTAGTTGTGGTAGAAAAGTACAGATAGAAAGAGACATGAAAAAAAAATAAAAGACATGATTTCATAACTATTCCAGAGGTAGGACTTGGTGATTGGTGTGTGTGTGTGTGTGTGTGTGTGTGTCCCCAGTATTTAAAGATCTTCAAAGAGTTAGAGCATCTATTATTTTCTTTGATCTTGAAAATAACTATGAAATAGGTAATACCGGTATTTTGTTCCCACTGTCCAGATAAGGAAGTACAACTTACAAGAGGTGAGTGTTGTTTTGAATAAAATCAATTTCAGGACCAGGACAACTATCCAGGCCTCCTGGAAACCAGAACACCATTTTTTCCTTTAACATTCACAATCCTATGCTTTTAATCCTGCCCTTGTACAACATTCTACCACTAAGAATACTTCTCTTTGCTCTTGTAAATGATGTTGTTTTTTAAAAAACGGTCTCATTTACTGAGTATAAATTGCTCATGAGAGACTAACCAACTTTCATTAGCTTGTTTCCTTATCGTGAAAATAGCTCCAGCTCAAGGTAATCATTCCCTGTAGCACTTTAATCTCTCCTGAACCATATTGCTCTCTAGGTTTCAGAAAATGTGAAGGGAAGAGCATCATTCACCTAGGCTTCCCACCAGACAAGTGGTTGCTGGTGTGATGTAAGAGAAGCCTGTATTACAATTAGAACAAACAGTATGTCTTCTTTCAACTATTGATTTTGAAGATTTCAGCTAGAAATAAAATGAAAACCTAAAAACAATCCCATCTAGGGCTATTAAGATCACTTCCCAAAGAAAACCTGTGTGATAACTCACTGCCAAACCTTCTCTGCTCTTGAGACAGACATAAATTGACAGAGCGAAACCTGCCAGATTAACTCCCAGCAGCAGATAGGAACAATACCTGGTTTAGTGGCAAAATGAAGGGCAAGTAAAAAGATATTTCAACAATGCACCAAGACAACAGATACTAAGTTAGAGTTACACAGCAATTGTAAGTCCTGGTATTTTATTGCACAATAAAGTGATCATAGGTAATAATGTATTTAAAATGGCTGGAAAAGAGGATTTTGAGTATTTCACTATAAAGGATGATAAATGTTTGATAGGGTTAATACGCTTATCAGTATGATTTAATCTTCACACAATGCATATATGGCTCAAAACATCATATTGTACCTCATTAATTTTGTACAATTTCTGTCAACTAAAACTAGAATTAAAAAAAGAGGAAATGTACCAAGATCAAAAAAATTCCAAAGGCCACATGACAGGAAGAGAACAGCGGTTAAAAATGACTCTGTTCAGGTAGGCATAAAGGCACAACATAGTTATGGATAAGGTCATTAATTGCATATTTCTCCACATATAAACAGTAAATATTTAGCTTATTGATTTCTCAGAGAAGTCACACAAATTTGAGCTATTCATAATTTTAGCCTTGTAACAAAAACTTCTCCTGTCCCTGCTTATATGATTTAGCAATGTTTCAAGACATAAAGTTGTAGAATTTGAACTTCTGGTTAAGGAATTCTGGTATAAAGGTATAAACCACTGATAAATAAGGTCTTCATGAAGTGTAGACATGGAACAAACTGTGTGTCAGGGGATCCAAGAAAAAAATGCTCCAGTGCTATAGAGATGAAAGAAAAAAATACCTCTATATCTAGATTGCCAAACCAGAATGGGACCTATAGTTGACTTTCCTTCTTAAGTCAAGTATAGACATTCAAGCTCAAGGCCATGTATCTCAAAATATGTGCTGGGCTCCTGGACTCTTCTCTCCAATAGACCAAGCTGGTGAAGAAGTAGTGAATTTAAGCAACCAGATAATATGACTATGCTTTACTTTTTTTTCTTTTTTAAAATTAATTAATTTTATTGGTATATTTCAGGTATACAATGTAGTGACATTCATCCCTGGAAATTTGCATCTTTACATAATTCCTCTTGGTTCTTATTTTTCCCCATTCCCCTGCCGTCCCTTCAACCCCTCCACCTGTCCCTCTCTGCTAAGACTTTGTTTCCATTTTTTCTTTTTCTCGTGTTAAATCTGTTCCCATCTTTCTTTTCCCCACCCCTCCCATTTCCCCTTCTGGTTTGCACTTTTTCTTACTATTTCAAATTATCTATTATACCTTTTAATCCTTATTTACACTTTCAGTTTCTCACACTAGAGAAACTATTCAGTATTTACACATTTGTGTCCTATTTATTTCACTTGAGTATCACCTCAATTTGTATCCATTTAGCTATAAATGTCTCTATGTTTTCATTTTTTATGGCTGAGTAATATCCATTTTACAAAAAACCGCATTTTCTTTATGCAGTCACCACTTGAAGGGCACTTGGACTGCTTCCAAGTTTTAACTATCATGAATTGTGCTGCTATGAACATGGGTGCGCATATGTCAGTGTGGTGTGATTCTTCTAATTCATTTGGAAAGGTAGCCATCAGGAGCATAGCAAAGTCAAATGGGGCCTCCAGTCCTAGTTCTTTGAGGTATTTCCATACTGCTTTCCACAGTGGTTGCACCAGTCTACAGTCCGAAAAGCAGTGGAGCAGGGTTCCTCTTTCTTCACAGCCTAGCCAGCATTTAATGTTGGTTGATTTCATGATAGCAGCCATTCTTTCTGAGGTGAAGATAATAATAGTTACACTCATAGCATTGTTGTTGAAATAGTTCCAAGGATTAAGTGTTTAATAAATATTAGAGTTTATTTTTATCTGATTCACAAAATAAACCTAGTTATAACTAAAGAGAATCAGAAGAGTTTTAGTAATAGCTCTGATGAAAAAAAAAAAAAAGGGAGACCAATAATTTAGAAAAAAAAAAAAACTTAGCCAAAAACCAGATTGGCACTGTGGCAAAAACTGTTAGTTCATTCTTAGTATCCATTTGGTCTTTTTTTAAAACTGAGCCTTAACTTTTAGTGCAGCTCACTCAACACAGAGAAGAGTGCATTTCCTGGCCTCCCTTTCAGCTAAGTAAAGCCATGATCTAAATTCAAAAAAGTGAGCCATACAAAAAAGTGTTACAAGGAACTTCCAGAAATTCTCTTTAAGATAGAGATAGTATACTCTTTCTCCTTTATTCCTCTGTTTTTCTGTCTAAAAATAGATGTGATAGCAGGAGCTCTAGCAACCAGCTTGCACTCTGCAAATGGTGCCTCAAAGATAGTTCCAAAATGCGCTGTTTAACATCTGGTTCATATCTAGTGTGAACTTTTTCCTTCATTGAAATATAAACTTGAGACTACTCCATACAGAGTGTAAATAGTTTCATCAGATTCCTTTCCAGCAAAAAAGTCTATGACAGGATATTAAACAGTATCAGAATACTGTATACATCGATCTGATGGTTCTCTTGACTTATGATGATCCTTACATAACCATTTTCTCTGCTAGAATTTAACCTTCATATTGTAGGCCAGTCATTATTTTAGTTCTGCAACAATCTTATGAGGGATGGGTTGACTATTATTATTTCCATTAAACAAAAGTAAAAATTAAAGCACAAAGAAGTTAATCAACTTGTCTACTACCAAATATCTGGTAAGTATTAGTGTCAAATTTCAAACCCAAGCAGTCTAATGACAAAGCTAATTTTCTCACCAGCTATTACTCTATGCAGCTGCTTGGAAAAAACTGAGATCTCATATTGTTGACCACCTGTGTCTTCAATGCTGGTCACAACTACTGACAAATATTAAAAGTTTAATAAATATATCTTAATTAAATGAAGGCAAGAATGAGGGAGAGAAAAACAAAGATCAGAACATGTGGAAAACACTAAATTTTATTTCATATACACAATGAGGACCCCAGGTCACATCTTTCCAGAAATATTTTTTAAGTGTACAATTCTATAGATGTAGATCCTACTCGCAATGCTCTGAGGCAATCTCCACTGAGGTTGTACTAGCTTTAGCCAAGAATAGTGGTTGGACAAACAAAATGAAGGTCCCCCGATAAAACAAATTCCAAGGGCTTTTAAGAGCCTTTTCTATCTCGACCCTAGCAGTGAAATTTATCCTCCTTGACCTGATTTCTGGAGTTCTCAGGAGGCAAGGATAGACTCTGATTCATCAGGATCACCACTTAAACCAGAAACATAAAAATCTCCCATCACTTTTGTCTGTCTTGCTCTGCACCAAACACAAAGGTTTCATCCACAGTGAGTGTAGTGACAACTTTAAACAGCAAAATAATACCAGATTCAGATCCCATGAGTTGGAAATGCAGAGTGTACACAGGACTGTCATTGTCTCATCTCCCACCCTGAGCTTTGAAGAGCCAAGGACATGCAATTCCTAGTTCTAAAGTAGAAAAAGGAATGTTCCAAGGAAGCTGAGAATAGGAAAAATGAATCTAGTTTCACACTCAGAGTCAAGACTATATTAAAATGTTCAAATACTACCTGCTATTTTCTAAGTACACAGTCATGGAATTTATGTAAGATCCAACTGTGCATTTCTACCTGTGCATTTCTACTTAGAGTCATTCTAGTGGTCTGAGTGACCTCAGTCCTGAGGTTGAAAGAGTTCCTTCCATAATATTTATGGTAACTCCCTGAATTAAGCTTCTCCCTTTATTTTCAAATAAGAAAGTGCCTTCCTCCACACTCCCATAAATTGTAGCCACTTTATTCCCTCTCAGTCTAGGAGAAGTTTGTAAGATTCTTGAAAGTTACATACCTTTAAAATTTCATACATGAAGTATGAAGATCAAAGATATGGATTACACTCATCAGATTTCTTTTATAGTTATATGAATCATAATTCAATATGGTGCCTTATTTATATTATTTTTCACAGAGACATCACTTTCATAATGTGCAGTGCTTGTGATAAAGTGACTATGTACCAGGTACAGTACTCAAACAGGACTTGGAAGGACTTTACTGGGATTAAACCTCATGTAGCCTTACCGGAATTGGCAGCTGTACGATCTCAAAAGAAACAAAAAGCTTAATAGGTGAAACAAAACAACTTTGGTCACATAGAACAGGGGCTTTAGCAAAGTTCCCAACTTGACTAAACCTGAACATGCTTATTTTTCTAAGAAGAAAGGTCTACACATTCTGAAATATTTTGGACTTCAAATATTCCATTCCATTTTCTCCTTAAGTCCACTGGAATTTCTCAGACAGTGCATCCTGACTTATAATTGGAAAATACAGTCACCACATTGGTAGAGAGTTTGAACAGTGATAGGAAGATGTTATACAAACTCTGAGAAAAAATATGAGCAAAATAAAAACATGCAACAAATTTGCCCTTCAGAAGCTGATAAAATGCTGAAGAAACTGAAGTTTTTCAAATGACTGCAAACATAAGAACCAGGCTCAACTCAGTGAAGACATTAGATGCCCTTCTTTGTGTAAATCAACTTTGCTAAAAAAGAGGACATTTACCTTATTCAGAAGGAAGTGATATTCTTTACGATATTCCTTCATGATGCACTTCATGACATTCATGAGTTGGTCTAGTTACAGGCCTTATAACTATTAAGTATTTCTGTTTTCCCAAGCCCTAATTTTGCCTCAGTATACCTCTGGCACAAGTTTTATCATGAAGCAGATAGCGCAGTACTTAAAGGTGAAGACAAATCATTTGGAAATATACTGTGTTGGTACAAAACAGAGCTTAGCTGTTTCTTCATATAAAACAACTATATATGATATGATTCCTTTAATTTTGGGGGGAAGATACCCAGAAGGGGAATAGCTGGGTCAAATGGGACCTTCAATCCTAGTTCTTCGAGGTATCTTTATGCTGATTTCCATTGTGATTGCACCAGTTTACATTCCCACCAACAGTAGAGCAGGGTTCCTCTTTCCCACAGCCCTGCCAGCATTTGTTTTTGGTTGATTTCATGATAGTGCCAATCTTTCTGGGGTGAGGTGGAATCTCAGTGCTGTTTTCATTTGCATCTCTTGAATGACCAGTGATGTTGCACATTTTTTCATATGCTTATTTGCTATTTCTACTTCTTTATCTGAGAAATGTCTATTCATTTCAGATACTCATTTTTGAATTGGGTCTTTAAATTTGGGAGGTCTAATTTTTTAAAGGTCTTTATATATTCTAGGTAGTAGACCTTTTTCTGAGGAACAGTTGGGAAAAAATTTTGCCCACATTGTGAATTGTCTCTTCATGCTGTTGGTGGTTGCACTCACTGTGCAGAAGCTGTTTAATAAGAAGAGGGCAGCTCTCAGCCCAGCCCCCAACCACAGCAGCAGACTGGTAGGAGGCAGAGCAGCAGTGGAGCCTGAAACCGCCACCCCCTTAAATCCCCCAACCCATCCCCTGTGCACCTCTGGCCCCCTGGTTTATCTGGTACCTGGATTCACACCACAGAGGCAAAGGGGGATCATAAAGGCCATTCTCCTGAGCTCTAGCCTCAATTTTTATTTAATTCACACAATTAAAGGTGATAGATTAATAACTACCACAAACTGGGGTTTTCTAAGATGTGCTTGATGCTTTTGTGTAGTTGATTCTATCACTTGGGATAAGACATTGTGATTGATCTAATCAGTTGTCCTTCCTGGTATAATGAAAGAGAGATTGCCTCAGAGTCATTACAGACTCAAAACCTAAAGACAAGCTATAACAGGAAGATCAAAGTATTAACCCAGGTATCAAACAAAAGACAGCACCAACAACAAAATTAGAAATGGGAAGACATTCAAATAAGGCTCAAGGACAAACATGGACTTCCAGCTTACCAAGGGCAAATTCTGGGGAAATGAGTTGGAAAAGTTTGATAATCAACCATCTGGACACCTGAACTAATAGCACAGGAAGTAACAAAACAGATGAATGAGGCTCTAGAAAAATTCAAAACAGAAATAGTTTCTCAAATAACTACATAGAGAGTGAGCAGAATGAATGACATGATTAGATACACTAGAAGAAAAACAGATTAAAAAATACATGAGCTCAGGACGATGATGGAAGTCATGAATGCCCAGCAAAGGAAAAAAATGGAAACCAAGAGTGCCAAAAACAGGAAAGTAATGGAACCCATGAAACAGATACAAATAGATATCCAGGAGATTAAAAGCTCAAATGAAAGCTTACATAACAGACTGAGCCAATATGAAGACAGGATATCAGATATAGAAGAAAGGATGTTGATCAGTGACCATGAAAAGAAGGATCTCTTAAAACTAGTAAGGGAACATGATAAATCCAACCAATAGCTCCTAAATGATATAAAAAATTATAATATAAGACTGATAGGAGTCCATGAAAAAGCAAGAGAAACTACAAATGACATAAAAAAAACTGTTCACAGAATTAATGACAGAAAACTTCCCAAAAAGAGCAAAAGAATGTGACAGAGATGGTGAGCATAATGAAAGACATGATCAGAGACTCTAGAACAGAAACAGATTTTTTAAAAATAGATGAGTTCAGGACCATGATATAAATAAGGAATCCCCAGCATAGAAAAGAAATGAAATCCATGAAACAGATTCAAATAGATATCCTGGAGATTAAAAAAAAAACTCTACTGAAAGTATACATAACAGAATGACACAATCTGAAGACAGGATATCAGATATAGAAGTCAGAATGGCTGTCAATTAACATGAAAAGTGAGATCCCTTAACAATAGTTAAGGGCCATGAAAAATCAATCCAAGATGTAAGCCTCATAGGAGTCCATGAAATAGCAGGAGAAACTAGAAATGACATTAAAAAAATAAACTCCATAAGATTAATGATAGAAAAGTTCCCAAACAGAACAAAAGAAATTGACATACAGATAAGTGAGGCATATAGGGTACCAACTAGCCATGAACAACAAAAAAACTACACCTAGACATATAATATTCAAGATCCCAGAAATCTAACAGAAGAACAAAATACTGCAAGCAGTTAGAGAAAAGAAACAGAACACATGAAAAGGAAAGCCCATCAGAATCACAGCAGACTTTTCAACACAAACCCTCAAGTCAAGGAAAACCTGGAGTGATGTATTTCAAGCCCTAAAAGAAAACAACCTCCAACCTAGACTGATGTATCCTACAAAACTGTCTTTCAAAATTGGTGGGGAAATAAGATACTTCCATCACAAAAAACACCTGCGAAATACTTTATTTCCATTTTTTTCATTTTCTCATATTTTAAATGAAAAAAATGGAAATAGAGTATTTGTAAATAGCAAAGGCGGGAAAAGGTGAAGGGAGGGTAGGGGTAAGGGGAAAAAATGAGAACCAAGACCTGTCATGTAAAGGTACAAGATCCCAATGATGAATGTAACTGTACTGTATACCTAAAATGTACCAATAAACTCAATGAGAAAAAAAAAAAAACCTGAGATACTTCATGAATACCAAACCAGCACTACAAACAATTCTAAACAATATCCAGGAAAAAGACAGTGAAGGTCACAAATCCACTAAGCCCAAAAGAGCAAATCCATTAGGCAAAGCAAGAAATTAAATGGGGGGGGGATTAGAAAGGTCCAACAACAAGGCAATAACATTATAATGATACACCACTATAAATTAAACATAACCATCAATATTAATAGCCTTAATTCACCAACCAAAGGAAAAAGACTGGCAGAATGGATTAAGAAGCAAAATCCAACAGTATGCTTTATACATGAAACTTACCTAGTTCAAAAAGAAACTCATAAGCTGAAAGTAAGATGATGGAAAACATTTCTCCATGCAACAGGAACCTGCAAAAAAGCAGGGAAAACTATATTATTTGCAGGCAAAGTAATTTTCAAACCAAAACTAATTAAGAGAGACAAAAAGGTCACTACATTCTTTTAAATGAAACAATCCAAGAAGAAGGCATGACAATCAGAAATATATATGCACCAAATACTAATGTCCCCAACTATACAAAACAAATATTAAGGGATATGAAAAAACAAATAGACACTAATGCAATTGTAGTGGGAGACTTCAGTACCACAATTTCACAAATAGACATGTCATCTAGGCAAAAAATCAACAATAAAATAGTAAAACTGAACCAAGCTTTTGAACAAATGGACTTAACAGATGTCTACCGAGTGTTCCACCCCTCAAAAACAGAATATATATTCTTTTTGGCTATACATGGGTCATTCTCCAAAATAGACTACATACTAGCTCATAGAACATGTTTAAGTAAATGCAAAGGAATTGAAGTTATCCCATGTATATTATCAGACCATACTGCAATTAAACTGGAGATCAATAGCATAAGAAACTCCAAGAACTTCACAAACACATAGAAATTGAACAACACTCTCCTGAACAGACAATGGGTCACATAGGAAATTAAAGATGAAATTAGACAGTTTTTACAAATAAATGATAATGCCAATACAACATACAGGAATCAATGGAACACAGTGAAAGCAGTTCTACCAGGGAAATTCATTGCAGTGAATACCCATGCTAGGAAAGCAAAGTGAGTGCAAATAAACAACCTAAAGCTGAATCTTAAGCTCCTTAAAAAAGAAGAGCAAGACAAATCTAAAGGTCATATAAGAGAGGAAATTATAAATATCAGCAGAAATCAATGCAATGGAGACTAAGGGAATGATACAAAAAATCAATGAGTGAAATAATTGATTTTTCAAAAGAATAAATAAAATAGATAAATCCTTAGCCAACCTTATCAAAAAAGGAAAAGAAAAGGCTCAAATCCATGCAATTAAGAACAAAAAAGGGGAAGTCACAATAGTTCAGGCAGATATCCAGAGGATCGATACCTACTTCAAGAACCTGTACTCTAATAAAATGGAAAATGCAGAAGAAATGATCAGATTTCTAGATACGTATGAATTAGCAAAGTTGAACAAAGATATAAAAATTCTAAACACCCCAATTAAAGTCAGTGAAATTGAAAATGTAATTAAAAATTTACCTAGTGGAAAGGAAATAAGGGAAAAGAAAAAAAAATGAGAAGATGAAAAAATGGAAATAAAGTATTTGTAAATAGGGAAGGTAGGAGGGGGTGAAATAAGGGCAGGGGTAAGGGGAAAAATGAGAACCAATACCTGTCATGTAAAGGTACAAGATCCCAATGATGAATGTAACTGTACTATATACCTAAAATGTACCAAAAAACTCAATGAGAAAAAAAATTACCAAAAAAGAAAAGGTCAGGTCCTGGAGGCTTCACCATTGAATTGTACAAACATTTAGAGAAGAACTATTGCCACTACTCTTTAAACTTTTTAGTGAAATTGAAAGGGAAGCAATACTTAGAAATTCATTCCTGGAAGCAAGTGTTACTTTGATTCCAAAACCACGGAAAAACCCAACCAAAAAAGAGAACTGTAGGCCAATCTCCCTAATGAACATAGATGCAAAAATCCTCAATACAGTACTGGCAAACAGAATACAGACAGTCATCATGAAGATCATACACCTTGACCAAGTCGGATTTATCGCAGGGATGCAAGGCTGGTTCAACATATGTAAATCAATAAATGTAATACGCTATATTAAAAGAGTCAAGGACATAAACCATATAATCATATCAACAGATGCAGAAAAAGCATTCAACAAAATTCAACACCCATTCATGATGAAAATTGGAATAGAGGTCTTTATCTCAACTTGATAAAAGCTATCTATAAAAAACCACCAGCCAGCATCATAATAGTCAAAAATAGAACACCTTCATGCTAAAATCAGGAAAAAGACAAGGGTGCCCACTGTCACCACTCCTGTTCAATATACTTTTGGAAACATTAGCCACAGCTATTAGATAAGAGAAATAAATAAAATGAATAAAGATAGGAAAGGAAGAATTTAAACTGTCAATATTTGCTGACGATATGATACCCTGCATAGAAGACCCAAAAAACTCCTCCACAAGACTTCTAGACTGAATTGACAGATTCAGTAGAGTAGCTGGATACAAGGTAAGTACTCAAAAATCAATAGTCTTCTTGTATGCAAATAACAGGCTAGTTGACAGAAAAACTAAGGAACCAATCAATTTCACAAGCATCCAAACCAATGAAATATCTAGGAATCAATCTAACAAAGGAAGCAAAAGATCTCTATATTGAGAACTACAAAACTCTGAAAAAAAAAAAAAAGAAGATTGAAGTGGTTACAAGAGAATGGAAAGCTATCCTCTGTTCCTGGGTAGGAAGAACCAATATAGTGAAAATGACCATACTTCCAAAACTGCTATACAGATTCAATACAATCCCAATTAAGATCCCAACAGTATATTTCACAGAACCAGAGAAAACAATGCAAAAATAGATTTGGAATCAGAAGAGACCTAGAATAGCAAAAGCCATTCTAGGCAACAGAGATATGACAGGGGGTATCACAATCCCCAATTTAAAACTATACGACAAAGCCACTGAAATAAAAACAGCATGGTACTGGCAAAGAAACAAACCTCAGTATCACTGGAATAGATTAGAAGATACAGAAAGAACTCCAATGTACTCAGCTACCTCATCTTTGACAAAGGAGCCAACCATCCTAGCTGGGGGAAAGATAGCCTCTTCAATAAATTGTGTTGGAAAAACTGGATTTCAACCTTCCAAAGATTAATACTAGACCCCTACCTTTCACCACGCACTAAACAAAAATCAAAGTGGATTATAAATATAAATATCTAAACAGACACAAACTTGCTGGAAGATAAGTTAGGTAGAATTCTCGAAGACATTGGCATTGGAAAAGACTATGAACAAATCCTCAGTAGCAAGGGAACCAGCACAAAGAATCAACAACTGGGATCTCATCTTATTACAAAGCTTCTTAACTGCAAAATAAACCACCAACAAAGCTAGACAAACCGAAAATGTGGGGAAAAATTTTTATATGCTGTTCCTCAGACAATGGTCTACTCCCTAGAATATATAAAGAACTCAAAAAAATTACACACCCCAAATATGAAGACCCGATTCAAAAATGGGCATCTGACATAGACACTTCTCAGACAAAAAAGTAAAAGCAGTCAATAAATGTAGGAAAAACTGTTCAACCTCACTGGTCATTTGAGAAATGCAGATGAAAACAATACTGAGATTCCACCTCACCCCAGAAGCATAGCTGCTATAGAGAAATTAACTAATAGGGGCCAGAGATTTAGCTCAGCGGTTCAGTGGTCTGCCTTGCAAGCGCAAGGACCCGAGTTCAATCCCCGGTACCAAAAAAAAGAGAGAGAAACTAACCAATAACAAATGCTGGCAGTTTTTGTGAGATAAAGGAACCCTTCTCCCTTGTTAGTGGGAGTGCAGACTGGTGCAACTACAGTGGAAATCAATATGGAGATTCCTCAAAGAACTAGAACTAGAGGTTCCACTTGACTCAGCCATCCCTCTGCTGGTATCTTTCCAACAGAATTAAAAGAACCATACCACAGTGATATATTTGCACCCATGTTTATAGCAGCACAGTTTGTAGTAGCTAAAACTAGGAAACAGCCAAGTTGCCCATTAGCTGTAGACTGGATGAAAAAGATGTGGTTATTCAATTAAATGGAGTACTAATGAGGCATAAAGTACTAGAAACTAGAGTCATTCATAGGTAAATGGATGCATATTCAGGCCACACTCTTAAGTGAAATAAATAGGACACTGATGTGTAAATACTGAATAGTTTCCCTGGTGTGAAAAGCTAAAAGTAAATAAGGTTCAAATTGTATAATTGATAATGTGAAGTAGGAAGGAAAGGGTTAAAGGAGTAGGGTACGTTGGAAGAGTAGGAGAAAGGAAAGAATGGAAAAGAAAAATGTACTATAAAAAGAAAAAATGGAAACAAAGTCTTTGTAAATAGGGAAGGGTGGAGGGGATGAAGGGAGGGCAGGATTATTGGAAAAAATAATAACCAAAATACATCATGTAAAGTTATGAGATCCTAATGATGAATGTAATTGTACTTTATACCTAAAAAGTGCCAATAAACTTAATGAAGAACAACAACAACTACAAAAAAACTGGGCTTTAGCAGGTGTTCAAATCAAAGTTTTTCTAAATTCAACAAAGAAATCTAATATACACTTTATATCTTGATAAGTATAGTTCATCTAGGAATTTTTCCTCACCTGTATCTGAAAGCCCAGTCTCAAAAATCTTCAGATGAATCTTGTTATCTCCAGCTGGCATCACTTATAGTACTGAAGACCAGACCTCAGGAGTTCTAAATTCTAATTCAAGCCTTATTACTAACTCACTAATTGGCCATAGGAAGAACTGCAACATCCTTGCTCCAGAGATTGCCAGTGCTAAGGACAGTCAGAATATAGACGAGATCAGTAGATTAAACCTGCCTGTTTCCAACCTGTGCCATATCAAGTCCAAAATGGGACCTCCCCCCTCTTTACTGCTACCAGTATAAAAGATGGGCTTAGTGAATTGAGCCCATTGGTTCTGGACAAGTTTGAAAAGGATGCATGTATGTTATTTTGCTTCTTTTGGGAGAGTTTATTTACCAAAGAATAGAAAGCATATGCCCAATGTTTGGGGGAATACAATGTACTGTCTAGAAGCATTTATAGACATTCATGCGACTTAAAGGCTCTGAGCAGAGGCTGTAGCCCCACAGAAGTCATACTTTCCTTCAAAATCTTGGCTGTCCTTTTATAACCTAGAATAAATGGATAAGTTATAAGATAATCCCAGTTACTCTGGAAAGGAGACCTAATAAAGCAAAGGAATGACTGACAGGTCGTTAGAAACACAAATGCTCCTAAATTTGGGGGAAGAAAGCAATTACTGATTACTGAAAACAAGCACACACCTTGGACTCAGAAGGTGTGAGTGTAAATTTTGGCTTTACCAATTTAGCAAGTGAACAAGTCATAACCCCTTGGAGTTACAGCTTGCTTAATAACAAAAATGTGAAGTCTACTCCATGATCTATTTTATATTACTGTTGTTCACTCATTCATCCCCATAATTAAAATGATTGAATGCTGACTATTCCAGGTACTGGGCTAGACACTAGAGATGAAACAGGAATAAACAAGCCCACATGCAGCCCTTGAAATACACATATAAACACAAACACTGTCACAATGCTGACATTTGATATTCCTTGATAAATAGCTCCCATTTATTGAGCACTATTTTGTAGTAGATACTGCCCTAGGTCTTCTTTCTAAATTACAGCATTCCTTAAGAATTGGCATTATCATAGTGACTTCTTTGCACATGAGATAACTATAGTTCAGAAAGTTTGAGCTATTTGACCAAAATCACAGACCTTCCAAGTGGCAGAGCTGGAATTTCAAATTAAGGCTGTCTGGAATCTAAAACCATAATTTTCTCCACTCTACCGCACTTCGCATGTGTGATGTGGCTATTAATCGGGTATATTTTCTTTCCTGATCAGGTATATAGGTAACTTTTTTTCCCCAATCCAGCTTCTTCTTTTTTTTTTCTTTTTACTGAGTTATTGGTACAATCTAGGTATACAATACAGTTACATTCATTACTGGGATCTTGTACCTCTACATGACATGTCTTGGTTCTCATTTTTTCCCCTTGTCCCTGCCCTCCCTTCATCCCCTCCTCTCCTCCCCATATATTTCAATTTTTCCATTTTCTCATATTTTTCCCAATCCAGCTCTGAAAAGGATAATAAATAGTGTTCCTTAACTCAGCTCTGTTAATGCAGTCTGTCTGAATTGTTCCCTAGAAATGATGGTTGCAAGTGAAGATGACTAAAATAGTTCTAGGCAAAAAAAGGCACATCAGCCTAATAAGGGCTGGATGACACCTACAGTGTTTATTACCAAAAGAGGGAGACTTGATGTGTACAGTCTCTAGGACTCAGTGTCAGGCCAATTATGAAACAAAGGAACACTGTGTTTCCATTTTTCCTTCAGGGATTATCACGATCATTTAGCATCACTGGTAAAGGGTCATAAGGTAGCATGAGTAGCAGTTTTCTGGATGACTTGTGTTGATGCAGGTCACTGCACAGAGAAACCTTAAAACTCTTCCTTGCACAAGTCACAGTTGCTACCATGAGGCCCAGGTTTTAACGTTAACTCTTCATTCATTCATATTCAGATAGCAGTTATATTTCCACTGCAATAGATACTGTATAAATGATTAAGAAACTGTGCTTAATGACTTTTAATTAATTGCAGGAGAGGGATGAAAGGAAATTTGGAACGCCTATGACCCAACTGTCACTTCACAGAGGAGCAAAGGAGAGCTCAGGAAAGGAAAGTGATTTTCACATAGCCACACAATCATTGCTTACTGCACACTGCAAAAGAAAGAAAAATCGGGGGGAGGGGTGGGGTGATGCGAATGTCTAATGCGCATGAACTAAATTTTTCATCCTTCTCAGTCAAAATTGAATTTTAGAAAGGTACATGCCTGTTATTTTTTCTTATAGACATTACAAAGAAAAAAGACCTTTCATTGACTCAGTGGAATTGAGTTTCGTCATCTAGAAAATGCGGGTACTGCCATTAGTGCAGCTCATTTCCTGAGGTTCTAACAAAAACAAGTATGATTGTCACTGTAGGAAATGGTGATAGTTCTAAGTTAAAAGCTACAATGCGCTACTCCAGTTAATTTACATAATAGGGCTCCTATGACAGGCCCCTCAAAACCAAACACTGTCTTCCTTCCCTAGGATGTTCACCCAATACTGCCTTCTACTCTTCCTAGCCTCTGGCTAAGGAAATTTAAATCTTTGAGATACAACCACGATTACAAAATATTGTATAGAACAGATATCTCTCTCCCCCTTTCTCCTTCCCCTAATCAAGATCATTTACCTGTACTATTGGATTTCCTCTCTGAAGTTTGAGATTCCTTATTATAAAATGACTCACTGTAGAAAAATAAAAAAAATCATTTGTAGTCTCTCTGTCACAGAGGTGCTGCATAGGGCATTCATATAGGAGAACAAACATCCTTCACTGGAAAGGGCTTGAATGTCAAGTTGGCAGAGCCCCAGCATCTGATTGGGATTAGGAACACTCATCTCAGGACTATCTCTGGAGGTATTTTTTATGTGCACACACACACACACACACACACACGCACGCACACACACTCCCTCCCTGGCTTGGTGGGAAAAAAAAAACATTTTTGAGCATTATGAGGTTTTCTTGCATTAACAAATTGTGTAGTTTCACTAAGTAGAAAATCAGGGTGACATTTTTTAGAGAAATGCAGATTGTTATAATGTTCCTATCTAAATTATCCAAAGCCCTTACAAGCTTGATACGGTTCACTTAAAGATCATTACTCATGTTACTGAGTGGGCTGCAGAGTTATTATGCCTACACAAGGTATTCTTCTGGGTATTAGAAATGACAGGAGTTAGCTATAGTACTGAATGTACTGGAATTAACTCAAACTTGAAAGTTCCATTAGCATCATATAAGGGAAGATATTTATCTTTATTTATCCTGCAACTAAAATCAGGGAGAGGGAGGTAGAGGGGTGGAGGTATTAAGTGATTTATAATTGAAAATGTTCAAATAAGCAGAAAGGCTAAGGATTACACAGGATGCTGTTGGTAATTAGCAGTATAGCCATTCAAAGTTGTGTTTAACACAAACCACTAATGAAAAATTAGAAGAGTTTACTTTATAAAAGTCCATCGATTTCTCTCAACTTTATTATTTTACTTGGCACATAAAGACTACCTGCCATGTGTCATTTATAACTGAGATCAAAGGAGAATCATTTTAAAAGAAACTGAAGAAATGATTGCCTAAGCATGGAAAAGATACTCATTAAGCTGAGTTAAAAGCTTCTTGTGTGCTTCATCATACTCCCTTAGAAGTGTCTTGAGTTTTAATTAGCCTTTATCCTTATCTCTAGTAAAACAGGCTCATAAAGTTTTCTGTGCAATTTGCACAAAGGCATTTAAAAATATGTGATCAACCACCTGGTAGACACGTAAGCTCATTTCCATCCCACTTTAGACTTGTTGCAGGCAATGTATGTATATTTGTATAACTTAACTAATAATAGAAAATTATGGGAGATGATATTGGGAAAATTGGCTCCATTAAATTAGAAAGGAATATGCTCCCAAAATTTCTGTAGGCAGAGGCCTAGTATCATAATAAGAATGGTTTACAAAATGAATTGCAAGTAACTTTAATGGAAATTATATTATAAACCAGGATGATAGACTCTCTTATTCAGAATTTGATTCTGTCCCATTGTGTTCTTAAAAAGACAATCAGAAGCTAATGGGAATTTATGAAAAATGTATGACGCATATAAGAGATCAGTTATTTAATAGTGCCACAAAGAAGTCTGTGGATATTGTTTCTTTTCACTCATTAGTCAATTTCAACTTTTTGATTATTTTGTTCAATGAATCCATTGCCAAATTTATGAGTATGGTATTGCTACCACTGAAATCTTGTTGCCAGTCTTTCTATATTTAAGATTATTACCTGGAGATGAAATGCACATTTTAAAGTGCATCATTCATTACTCTAAAATGTTTTCCCCCACATTTCACAGAGCTTCTTGAATATGGAGCTAAAATCTAAATGAAAGTCAAATTGCCTGAATGCTCATTTACTCCAAAAGCAAACCAGACTTCCCTTGGTATACTCTTCGGGTTGTTGATGGTCAGATGACTTATTTTCATTATGTATGAAGTTTCTCTGTTATTATCATTGAATTTGTCTTTTCATATTCTCGGAATATCTACAAAACACAGTAAAGAAGAGAAAGGTTTGAAGTGCACCCCTCCTACTCTGTATGATCTCACCTACCTCTCAGGGAAGCAACTGATCCTCCATGCTAGAGTAAACTCAGCATGTCCCAAGCTGGCAGAAACCACCTGCTTCTCTATGGCCTGGTTCTGGCAGTGTAGCTGCCCTAGCCCTGCCCAGAGACGATCTGAGCACTGATCAATGGTATAGAAATTTAACACAGAAAGCAGAATATGAATATGCTTCCCCCAGAGTGCAGAGTGTGGCTTTTTTAAATACATAGCACAGCCTAGTTCAGACATTTCAGTCCCACTGTCTATTCAGTCTTCACCCATTTTAGGTAGGTGACCCTATGTATAGCTGTAGCAAAATGGTTCCATAGCTTCAAATAATACCATTTGGCTAACCTGTATACAATCATAAATACCTAGGGGAAAATCATTATTCACTATGAAATAATTATTTTTATTTGGCATGATCATAGTATAATTGCAAAAAAACCCTATCATTTATTAAGTGCTTACAGTGGTTCAGGCACCATTCTATATGCTTTATTGGCACTATCTCATATAATCTCTACAAAAATCATGTAAGGCCAGCACCACAATTATCTTCACTTTTGCAAATGGAAAAACTGAGGCTCAGAAAGTAACTTACCCAATATCCTTAGGATAGGTAAGATTTAAACTGAATTTCTTTGCTTTTCCAAATCCATACTCCTAATTTTCAAGCTGGTGATGCCTAACCCTGCATTTTGGACTCCCAATTAAACTTGCATTCCTGCAAGTGATATCCAGGTATCAGCAATGTTGAAAGACAATCAGATGTTTCTAAACAGATAAAATATTTTGAAGTTTTGTTCATGAAAATACTAGTGGCATACTTGAGTTACTTTTGCAGGTTAGTAAGTGGCCATGGTAGACCTTGGAAAAGATTTGCCTATCTGAGAACCAGTTTCCTCAAGAGCTCTAAATATCTAATTAGGATTGAATATACCAAGATCTGTGGTTTCAATCAAAACTTGAGAAACATCTAATTAAAATTTTCAAATAGATTTTACTTGTCATCTATTTGGACCTAAAATAGAACAGTCCAACAAAAACTATCCCACAACTGAGGGCATCGTTGTTTGAGTAAATCCCTCTAATGTCCCACTACTTTCAACACATTTTTATTTTACCTGTGGGAACCCTAACACGTCATTTGTTTTCTTAATGCAGGCTGGAACTGTTAGTGTCCCTTGTCTGTATTCTCACCTAAATTCTTACTCTTCAGGTATAAGTGGCAGCCATTACCATGATGGTTATTCTTCCTTTTATTCCTTCAACAAGTATTGCTGATGTATTTTTACCAGCCACTCATCTATATGGTCATGTTTTAATATTTTGATTTTTAAATTTTTATTTGTTTGCTAATGAATGCTCACAGCACATAATGATTATATTCCTCATGAGAAGTTGGTATGGGTACATAGCATATCTTCATTCTCTTTTGATCCCCTCCCTTATCTCTTGTTCCCCTTCCCTTTTGCAAACGATCTATTTCCCTATTTCCTATTATCTAGCTTTTATTTTATTTTTTTCCTCATTGAATTTATTGGTACATTTTAGGTATACAGTTCAGCTACACTCATCATTAGGACCTTGTACCTTTGCATGACAGGTCTTGGTTCTCTTTTTTCCCCATACTCCTGTCCTCCCTTCACCCCCTCCTCCCTTCCCTATTTACAAATACTTTATTTCCATTTATTCATTTTGTCATATTTTTTCTTTTTCCTTATTTCCTCTCCCCTACCCTTCCCACTTCCCCCATACGTTTAACCCTTTTCTTCCTATTTCACATTGTCAATTATACCGTTAGGATCTTATTTACAATTATAGTTTTTCACAACAGAGAAACTATTCGGTATTTACATGTGTGATTTATCTATTTCACTGAAGAGATTATTTTGTTCTTTATATTTAGGGTTTCTCATGTGTGATATTTGTTTGTGTGTCCAATTAATTTCTCTTAACTCTGTGGTTTTCAGGTGAGTCCATTTTCCTACAAATGACTCAAGTTTTTCCTTTTTTATGGCAAAGAAGTACTCCACTGTGTGTAAATGCCATATTTCTTCGTTATGCATTCATCTATTGATGGACATACAGGCTGCTTCAAAGATTTAGCTATTATTGATTGTGCTCATATAAACATGAGTATGCTAGTGTCCCTGTAATATGATGCCTTTAACTCTCAGAAAGATATCTAGAAGGGGGATATCTAGGTCAAATGGAATTTCAAGTTTCAGTTTCATGAGGAATTTCCATACTGATTTGTATATTGGTTGTACTACTTGACATACCAACCATCAATGTAGAAGAGCTCCTTTTTCCCTGTAGCCACCAGCATTTTTTGTTATTTGCTTTCTTGATGATAGCTGTTTTTTCTGTAGTAAGATAGAATCTAAGTTTTATTTTAATTTGCATATCTTTAATGGCCAGAGATGTTGAATACTTTTTCATGTATTTATTGGCCATTTGTACTTCTTCTTAAAAAATGTCCATTTATTTCACTTGCTCATTCTTTAATTAGGTCTTCTGTTTGGGGGGATGGGCTCCTTTTTTTTAGCTCTTTATATATTCTAGATATTAGTGCAGTGTGTGAGGAATAGCTGACAAAAATTCTTTCCCATTCTGTAGGTTGTCTCATCGCTCCTTTGGTTGTTTGTGTGGTGCAGAAGCTTTTAATTTGAAGTGATCCCAGTTGCTGATTCTTGATATGATTTAATGTACAATTGGTGTTCTGTTCAGAAAGCTCTACATCTGTCTCAAGAGTTTTACCTATTTTATCTTCCTAGATAAAGTGTTTCTGATTTAATGTTTAGATCTTTTAT
The DNA here is from genome assembly GCF_012274545.1 of Fukomys damarensis. Lineage (NCBI taxonomy): Eukaryota > Metazoa > Chordata > Mammalia > Rodentia > Bathyergidae > Fukomys > Fukomys damarensis. The sequence goes on from NW_022900951.1 coordinate 94,829,389, forward strand.
TTATTTTGGTTTTAGTTCAGTACACAGTGAGACATATGGGCCTTTATTCAGTTTTCTGCATGTGGATAGCCAGTTTTCCCAGTGCCATTTCTTAAAGAGCCTATCTTTCCTTCAGCATATGTTTTTGGTCCCTTTATCAAAGATCAGATAGCTGAGCCTGGGGTTATTCTTGCATCCTCTTATCTGTTTCACTGATCCTCTTATCTGTTTTTATGCCAATACTATGTTGTATAAATCACAGTAGCTTCCTAATACAACTTGGAATCCAGAATTGTGATGCCTCTTGCTTTGCTGTTGTTGCCCAGAATTGTTTTTGTTATTCTGGGTCTCTTCTGGTTCCATATAAATTTTAGAATTGTTTTTTCTGGTTCTTTGAGTATTGTTGTTGGCATTTTAATTGGGATAATACTAAATTACATCAATTTGGAAGTATCAGTCTGAAAGTACGGCCATTTTGACAATATTGATTCTACCTATCCAAGAACAAAGCATATCTTTCCATTTTCTGATGCCCCTTTCAATCTCCTTTTTCAGCATACTGTACTTTTTGTTGTAGAGATCTTTCACCTCCTTGTTTAGATTAATTCTTCTGTATTTAATTTTTCTTGATGCTATTGTGAATGATATTATTATCCTAATTTCTTTCTCTGTGAGTTATTGATATACAGAAATGTCATTGATTTTTGTGTGTTTAGTTTGTATCTTGCTACACTACTGAATTTGGTTATTAATTCTAGGAGTCTTTAAAATTTTAATTGGTACATGTTTACAATACATGAAATTTACCTTCTTCTTAGTAGGTACATGTGTGTAACACAGATTGATTCTTTTTTATTCCCCTTCCCCTCCTCGCCCTCCTCCCTCCATCTCTAGATCTTCTTTCCCCATTTTCATTATTATTTTTGTCATTATTATCACTATTACTTTAAATTCAGGTCTACAACCTCTTTTGGTAGAATTTTTGAGTCTTCTATGTAGAGAATCATGTTCTCTGCAATATATTCTCATTTTTGAGTACCTCATTTAAGCAAAGATTTTATAGTAAAACAATAGCAGTTCATCTATTACAGAGAAGCAAACAAGCCTTCTTAGTATCTCTTACAACTATTAGCATTTAACCACATAAAAAAGTCATTAACAAACTAGGTAATAACTACAAACTATTTAATAGCAAAAAAATTATTTTAAAAACTGATTGATGGGCAGGGGATTTTGCTCAGTGGCACTGTGCCTGCCTTGCAAGAACAAGGTCTTGAGTTTGATCCCAGGTACCACAAAAAAAAATACTGATTGTTACAAGAACATTGAATGAGCTGCCCTTACAAATTTCTTAGTTATGACATCTTAAAGTAATGAACAGATATAACCTTCAACAGTTTTAAGAGAATACGACCCTCCATCATTTTAATAATTATCAAAGTTTGTTCTCTGACTTGTTAACCTACACTTTGACAAAGTCTTCATTTTAGTTATTTATTGACTCTCTGGAATAGTTACTCTCTGATTTATTAAAGGGCCAGGTATCTCTTTGTTCCAACCAAGCAAGTTGGAACTATAGAAATGTGCCACACTCTGAGTCAAGTTTGAGACTGTTCATCTGAAGCTGGTAACTGAGAGGAGCTAGTGCCTAGAAAGCTCTCTCCACACTGAGAAGTGGTTTGGTTTCTCCTTTTAAACCATGCTTTCAATTGAGGAGGGCTCAAGGGGAGAGCAAGCGGAATTTTATAGAAGCAGAACCATGCCAGGTTAAGGAGGACAAGAGGAAGTTTCGCATTCTAGGTGAGCTACAAAATATTCTGCAGCTGCAGCAAGTTTTCTGCCAAATAGGATGTGGGTTTTGGGTGCTCTGTCCAGCACAAGCACAAAATGTTAGTGAGGCTCAAGATGGAGTCGGGTTGGCTAACACATCTTGAACTTATACACAGAGCATCATACACATTAATAATCTATGGAATTCATTTAATAGACCCAAATACATTGTCATTTATTGATTTTCAAGAAGCCAAGAATGCATGAATTTGTACTTAGCAAGCAACGCTAATATTTTAATTTAATTATAAACAACTCAGATGTTTCACTTACATATTCATCTAGTTTAATCTTTAAGTTATCTTTAAGCTGCCTACAAAACATAAGACCAAACAGGTACAAGTCAATGTCCCAAGCCATTTCTTTTGCTGAAGAACAAACCTCCCCAAAGTTGGTATACTGAAATTCTCAGACACTTAAACTATACTCCTGATTGGCTAACACAAGCAAAATGTATGCTAATAGTCCTGTGGACATCTTTATTTTATGTTTTAAACACTGTTTAGATCATGTGAACTAAAAGGAATTCAGTTTATGTTTTAATTAATGAATGCTTTTATTTTAAATGTGGTACCATGTAAACAATTTACAAACAAGTACACATTTATACATAACATATAATATATACACACATTAACATACATAAGAGAAAGACTTCCTAATTTACTAGCTTTTTTAAAAGTTATACTATTTGCATGCGTTTTCTTTTACAGTTCGAAGCGATACATAACCCTAAAACTGCATGTCTGGAGGTAGGCTTTCAAATTTTAGCAAGGTGAGAAATTCTCATTCCAAGGGAGACAATCTATTTGAAAATTTTCCTGCCTTAATTTCTTATAAGTTTTCTTTATTTTAAAATGCTCCAGCCTCAGGCTTTAAGGCATTTCCCTTTGCAGCAAGGTGAGAATTTCACATTCCAAAGGAGGTAATCTGTTTGAAGCATTTCTCCCTTAATTTCTCATGGGTTTTCTTTATTTTAAAATGTTCCTACCTCGGGTTTTAAGACATTTCCCACTACATTAAAATTTAGACATAGCTGGTCAGAATTTTACACAACATATCCTGACTCTATTGTCCTAGGCCTCTAGTGTGGAACAAGTCTCCTCACTAAAACACAAAGACAAGCCCCCTGTAGTCAAATGTCCCCATTTTTCTAGTTGAGGAATGGAGGTGGCAGGAAAAGGAAATAAAAATCAATGCTAGCAAACAGAAATTTTACCACACCAGTTTAGGATGAACCAAGAACTGTCAGCCGAAATGAAAGGAACTGCTGTAGCAGAGTGGGATGTATGAACTGCTCCTCGTCTGGAACACACAAGAGCTGAGGTCATAAATTTCAACTTCAAAGATGAATTAGAGAGACAGAATTTAAAATAAAAGAAGACAGTTGATTTGAAAAAAGGCTGAAAAAAATATGGACAGCTACCCTGGAAAAGTAGAGGGCATCAGAAGAGAATACTGGTGGGTTTTTGTCCTCAGCTCCTTTTATTTAGGACTAATGATTTCTCCCATTCCCCAGTGTGAGCACCTGGATGTTACCACCATGTCATTAGCTCTGTGGCTGTCTTTGATCCTAACCAGGACACCTCTATCTACATTCTTTTTGGCCCTTTGATTTTTCCTTGTCCCTTTGTGATGGATAAGTGTGTGGGAGGGGAGACTTATAGAACAGTAACAGAATTAATGATTAAATAAAGGGGACATTTGTGTTTATATATTAAATATGTGTCCTTAGGTGGCTTCTCCTTATCTCCTTTTCATTGTATCAGAGGAGTGTGAGGCGGCTGGTTACCCTGTCCTTTCGTGTTCCTAGCTACATCCCTGTTTTGCCTGTACATTCTTCCTGCTACCTTCTTATGTTAATTGTGCTGCCTGCTGCCTTCTTCTCTCTCTCTCTCTCTCTCTCTCTCTCTCTCTCTCTCTCTCTCTCTCTCTCTCTCTCTCTGTCTCTCCTTTTGTCTTTCCAATTGCTGGAATCTAACTGCAGAGGCAAAAAGCTGCCTTTAGTAAGAGTTCTTATTAATTTATGTAATAAAATATGAGACCCTATTTTATCCTTTTGCCTGCCTATGACACCCTGTCTCTACAAATCACTCTCTCTCTCTCTCTCTCTCTCTCTCTCTCTCTCTCTCTCTCTCTCTCTCTGTCTCTCCTTTTGTCTTTCCAATTGCTGGAATCTAACTGCAGAGGCAAAAAGCTGCCTTTAGTAAGAGTTCTTATTAATTTATGTAATAAAATATGAGACCCTATTTTATCCTTTTGCCTGCCTATGACACCCTGTCTCTACAAATCAGAGTTCACTTTCCAGCAGAACACCAGGAGGAACCCATCAGCCGCTCAAGACAACCTTTTTTACTTTTGCCAACAAAAGCGTTTATTGGCAGCTGATCACACAAACATGAAAAAAGGGAGAATTCCCGTTAGCAAAAGTATCCCAGCAGTTACTAGAATGTCCCTAGAAACCTGACCCAGGGTTCAGCTAGCCATGAGAAGTCATTCCCCATTTTCAGGTGGCTTCTGCTGTGCCAGTAGGAAACCAAGATACCAGTGCATCTCTGGAGCCTGCACTTATTTCTTTGCTGGCTATGCTAGGAAATAAGCAGCCATTCAGGTCCATATGCTCGGGTCCTTTACCCACCACAGACTGATGAAACCAAAGAAGATTATTTTGGTGAACAGAAGAAAAAAAAATTGTATTCAAAGCTAGATCTGAGGAGGTTAATGGGGGTCTCATTGGCCTCAAATCACCATCTCACCATGTACAGTTGTGTAAGGGTGTGTCTTTTTTTTTTCCTCATTCAGTTTACTGGTACATTCTAGCTATACAGCACAGTTGCGTTCATTATTAGGATCTTGTAAGGATGTGTCTGTTAAAGCAAGAAGCAGAGGAGAAAGAAGGATACAACAAGATAATGGACTTCTCAAAGCTTGCCTCATTGCTCTCAACTATCTTTCACTTCCTCCCTTCCACAGAGAAACGAAACTGGGGCCTGACCTCCTGGGAACAGTATCTGAACGTACTGTTCCTTTCATCTGCGTCGAGAAAAGGAGGGTTGCCCTAGGCTTGAGCAATTCAGAGAAGTTGCTTTTCTCTAAAGAAAAAAATCTAACATTTAAAGTTCCATTTTGCCATGCCAGTTACACCACATTCCTCGTACTGATCTAGGATGCATTAATATAAGATTGAGCAAATCAGAAGAAACTGTTGTGCCCTCGTGGAGGCTATACTGTCTCCTTCAGGAGACAAGTAAAAAAATATTTTATTTTGGGCAGGGGATTTAGCTCAGTGGCACCTTGCCTTCCTGGCAAGCACAAGGTCCTGTGTTCGATCCCTGGTATGAAAAATAAAATATTTTATTTCTCTAAGAAGTGCTAAAGAGAAAATGATAGCAGGATAAGGAATTAGAAAGATGAAGGTGGTATTGTGGATAAGGGTTTCAAGGAAGACCTTTCTGAGGAGGTAATTTGAGATTTGTTTTTCTTATTTTGTTTCTTTTTTCTTTACATTTTCATTCTTTCCTGTTTTTTTTCTGGTGGTGGAGATACAACCCATGTCTTCATGAAAGCTAAGCAAGTGTTCTGCCACCAAACCACACCCCCAGCCCAGGAGGAGGGAAGGGCAAAGCCATCTGGTGGAAGAATATTCCAGTCAACTGGAAGAGAACTTTTTTTTTCTAGAACTACAATAAACCACTTCAGGAGACTTCACATAGGTGAAAGTTGTGTTATTGTCGGTTCTAGTGTCCAGGTTGGGTTCCCGGGTTCTCGTGCGTGAGAAACAAAGAATTGGACATGGCATGTGATGGCAAGGAAGCAGCAGCAAAGCTCATTAAGACAATAATAAGCTAAGAGTGAGTGGACTGGGACCAGCAAAAGGAAAATGGTGGGAGAACCAAGGGCATAGGGGTAAGGGTTTAAATGTTGCACCTACTTTAGGATACCTCTCATGAGAGGTCTTTCAAAGCGTGATTGACAGGGTGCTGAGTCTATTGCACACATCCTTCCCATAATTCATTCTGTTATAATTGTATGTATGAGATGCAGTCCATATGTATGAACCTTCATTGAGCTCCAGATGAAAACACGTTATTCCAGATCATGTGGGAAGATTTGCTGTGCATGTGGCTTGCTTTGGAATTCTGGGATTTTTCAGGACAGGCTTAGGGGTCTTTGTCTCCCTTATGTCAGCTACCCTGTAGTAAACCCAGAGGCAAGAGTTGAGGGTTGGCCCTGGGGTATCACCCAGCTTCAGGTGAGTGGAAGGGAGTGGCTCAGAGCCCCCAGTTGTTCTATCTATATTAGTTTAGCCAGGTCTGTGGCTGTACCTATGTAAGTTAGAAACAAGAGTAGCTCACCTTAGCCTAACCCTGACTTCTTAGCCTCTACCTCTGAAGCATCTTCTATCACAGGTTCATTGACGTAACCATAGCAAAAGATCTGTTTAGCAAAGAAGCAAACTAAAACACAGTAACAATAAAAGATATAATGGCTACATGGTCATCATACCCAAGATGGAGAGGGTTTTTGCTTACAAAATGGACTTCCTGGTTATTTTTCTAAGATATCTATATTTCCATATATGATGTAGTCACATGTACATGTGAGAGAGGCCTGTTGCAAGACTCATATTTCACACTGGTAGTTGAAATAGTACCAACAGTTGGACTACATTTAATTATGCATTCATTTATCTAGGGTCATTTCAACAGCCTGCAATAAAATTCCCCTTACTCTCAGAAAAAATTTCTGAATTAAAAAAAAATACTGCACAGGTGGCTTTGTAAATGTCAAAGACCATTAAAACTCACAAACGGGTCAAATTGATAGGAAAAAATCTATCATGCCCAGAAACAAAAGAGCATTACAGCTGTCCAAATGTTGGCCAAATATAAGAACTCCTGTGCAAAATAATAGGAAGCACTTTGTGGAGGAGCAAGACTTGTCATTTCAATTGATACCAATTAGGAAAAAATATAACTCAAACCTGTTAGATGTCAGATTTGCTTAGTTTGTGCCTCTCAAAAATCAAAAATTGAATTCTAAGGAACAACTGAGGTTAACAGTAGGAAAAATGTATACAGCAATAGCTCCTGAGGGACTAGAAGGAACCCCAAAAGTGGGTTGCCAATGAGGTCACTTCTTTAGGAATGTTTTGTAGAGCAAAATCACAAAGTGAGTACAAAATCACAAGGTGGGTCAAATTATAATCAACCAAAATGATTAAAAGTGCAGCTGATTAGCTAATATTGATCCAATAGGGAAGCAGGTCATATAGCAAGGGTATATAGAAAAAGCAAACACATTTTTGGGAAGGAATGAGTCCGGATGCTCTGGTCACCCACCTGAGAGACTGATGAGCTTCCTGAAATAGGTGGTGCTAATTATAGTATAATTCCAAGTTATTGCTTATCCTTTAGGAAAACATGGCAGCCTGACCACTGCATCTTTATCTTGAGCCCTAGTCTTCTTCAGATGTGCTTCAAGCCACAATTCTGATGTCTTTATCATTTTTTTCTAAGTTCCTTGAGCACCCAGTCTTTCTGCAGCTGATTGCCTATTAATTTCCATCTAACTTAGCAGCCTAAAATAATACTTTCTTCCAAATTCTGGAAGCAATTAAATCAAAGATACAGTTTCCCCTAATGACTTCATGCTATCGGCAAATAATGATCTACGTCTTCCCCAAATGGTCTCCAAGAAGCTTGCACTATAGTGCCCTCAATGAAGACTATACTATAACATTTAGATTCAACTTCCTCTGAAGTTCCATCATCTGGAAGGATTGGTAAAGGTGAAGAGGTCACTGGAGTGTGAGAATTTTCTTTTTCTTTTTTTTTTTTCTTTTTTTTTTTTTTTTTTT
>NW_022900951.1:94837116-94908673 GCF_012274545.1 Fukomys damarensis
TTCCTCTTTCCTCTGGAGATTCATCAACTTGAAAGGAGGGGGAAAAAAAAAAAAGAAAAGGGGAGGGGGGGGGGGTTTTTTTTTTTTTTTTTTTTTTTTTTTTTTTTTTTTTTTTTTTTTTTTTTTTTTTTTTTTTTGGTACCAGGGGATTGAACTCAGGACCTTGTGCTTGCAAGGCAGGCAGCAGAACCATTGAGCTAAATCCCCAGTGTGAGAATTTTCTACAAGACACTAATAATAAAAACTCTCACAGGAACAATTTATTTTATTCAGGGATTCAGGACAATATCAATCATTCAAGACACTGTCACTCTCCAGTCACTCAATTAAATTTTAGAAATATTTCCTACTAAGGCAGAATTCTTTTCAGAGCCAAAGAAGGGGAAACTATACAAAACCATAGGATGCTTCCTTCCTTACAGTTTACCTCACTGGCCATCTTGTGTGCCATTCAAAGACAGTGTTTTTGTTTCCTGAAAGAGAAATCATCAAGCATCACTTTAGATGCTAATGCTGAATGTGCCTCTGTAATATCCCGGACACATAATCACCTAACTTCTGTTTATACTTCTAGTGACTGGAAATTCACTACTTAAGACCTGCTTTTCTACATATAAATATATTCAACCAGTAGAAAACTCTTGCTTCTGCTGCCTCTGCTGCCATTGTTCTTCTATGCATTTTTCCTGCTCTTATCTTCTAAAGCTGTTCTATGCAAATCAGCATCCAGTAATGTTATATGGATATTTGGATCTAAAGTCATACTATGAACTAAAATTCAAATCTTAGTTCCTCAAAAGTGGTAACCATTTAATAAGGGCACAATAGCCAATTGTGAGTATGGCTGTTGTGTTCAACAGCATTTCAGTAAAACATTTCCATCATCTCAAAAAGTTTTATTGGGACCAGTGATGGATAATACTGTTCATCAGCAAGACAGAATATCTACTCTTTCATCCATGTGAAAAATTATCATTTCTTATCCGGAATAAATAATTTTACATCCTTCCACTTTGAAGAATGATATATTAATTTTCTACTGCTGTATAAGAAACTATCAAAAAATTAGGGACTAAAACAACATTCCTGTATTATCTCACATTTCTGAAAGTCAGAGGTCTATGAGTTCGAATGGCTTCTGTACTACTTGTCTCACAATGTTGAAATCAAGTTGTTGGCCAGGCTAGGTTCTTGTTATCAAGTGATGAATCTAGCAGGTATAATACAGGCTCTTGTGTTAGACTAGCAATGAACTGTAAGCACACACCAGACAGCAAGTGGAGAGCGGCTCCATTTATTAAAGAACTTGGGAAGTTTGTTCAGGGCAAGTCCATTCTGACAAAAATATGGCTGAGCAGAGAAGGAGAGCCAGGGTGATGGGAAGGCAAAAGCAATGCACACAGTACACATCATACAGCAGCCCTCAAATGAATCAGGCTTTTGGAATTTAAAGGATTTGCACCTCAGCCCTTAATCTCTATATATGATAAACAAGAATTATTGACCAGGCTCTATGTCATCTCAGGGGCTCTCAACATGCACATTTGTCCCAGAACTCACTGTGATCTTAATTACATGTAGGATGTATGTAGTATATATTCATGAACCTTTAATAAAGTTGGGGTAGGGTGAAAGTGACTGAAGATTAGGCCAGGAGATCTAAGAACTATGTGCTCTTGCCTAAAACATCAAAGATTTACTGGGTTTTTGTTCTATGATTCTCTACTTCTCTTAGGACAATGAAAGGAGGAATGGCCTTGCGGTGCTGTTTAAAATTAAATGAGTGGAAGGGAGTGACTTCCTCAGCTCCTCTGTTTCTAAATGTACTACTCTATCTGAAGGCTCAGGAAAGTGTGTTCATTTCAGCCAGTGGCAAATCCTATTTTGTGCAGCTCTATGGCTAAGCTCTGCATTTCCTTTCTGCCTCTTAGTATCTGGAGACTACTTGTTACTCCTCCCAGGTGGACCTTTCTATGTCCTCCATTTATAAAACCAGCAACCGTGAATCAAGTCCTTTTCATGCTTTGAATACATTTGATTTCCTTACATGCCACCAGCTGGTGAAAACATTGATTTTAAAGGTCTCGTGTGATTAGATTGGTGTCACCTGGAAAATATTTTTAAAATAAATTTAAAAGTCTATTTTGCAGATATACATGTCATATTCACAATCTGGGGGTCAAGGTGGGAAATCTTGACATGCTGTTTTTAAAATTCAATCTACCACAACCATTTCTTGTAACTGTCTCTCAAGAATATGAAACTTTAAGTCATTTCCACTTTTGGATTCTCCAAAAAAGAGTGCAGTCAGGCATGGTGGCACACACCTGTAGTCTTAGCACCAAAGAGGCTGAGACAGGAGTATTTCCAGAAGTTTGAAGCCAGCCTGAACTGTGTAGGAAGACCCTGTCTAAAAAAAAAGAGAAACATTTCTCACAAGAAACATTTCTAAAATTTATTTCCAATCAAATTTTTATAAGTTATATAAGTGTAGTTTGAGGCCTCCTAAAGATGAAAAAATTAATTTCTGGAATGAAACCAAAACACAAAAATAAAGTTCTCTTCTCACTAATCACAATTCAAAGAAGTTAGAAAATCACAATTACAGTTTAAGTTCCCAACTTACAAATGAGTTCTGTTCTGAGTGAATGTTCGTTCATAAATTAGATGTATCATAATCCGATGACATGAGTCTTACACAGTACACTTGTGAAAATTCACAACTCAAATGTTCAGGGACTTACTGTATTCATTTAATGATATTAATCAGTGCTGAAATGGTATTCACTTGGAGAACCTGCATCCAAGAAGCGCTTAAGTGGGATCATCTCTGTTCAACTAAAATATAATGCTTAGTAATGAGAAGAAATATAGCAGGTTTTAATAATTAAGATTATAATACAGGAAATCAAGCAAAATTAGTAGAGTCAGTGGGGTTAGAAGAGATTTAGCAAAACAATACATTTAATACTAATGTGAAATATTGATCTTTCCATTACTCTTATCTGATTAGCCTGGCTAACTCAAAATGCTAAATTTTACAAAAGTAATTCAGTCTTTGTGGCTTCCTAGAAAAGACAATTATTGGGATGTGGAACAAGTTAGAAGTACTCAATAATGTTTTAAAAATGCTTGAATCTAGCTGTGCGTGGTGGCACATGCATGTTATCCCAGCACTACGGAGGCTGAGGCAGGAGGATCACTGTGAGTTCGAGACCAGCCTGGGCTACACAGTGAGTTCCAGGTCAGTTTCACTACATAGGGAGACCGTGTCTCAAAAAAACGAAAAACGAAAAATATTTGAATCTTCCTAAGTGAGAAAATGTTCAAATGGTGAGCCAACAACAGTATTCCTGCAGCTAGAAATAACAATTGGGTAAAATATTCAAAACATCACCAAGAATCCTCCCTTTAATAATTCATGAATCTCCTGGGCAGATAGGTCCATATATGGTTCATGGATCAATGTTTTTAAATATACCCCAACTCCTCTGTAAAAAGGCAATAGTCATATCTATCTTACCAATATCAAGGGCAAAGGATGGAGAAGAAGCAAAATAATAATGGTTTAAATGTGCTTTAAAAGGTTAAAATAGCTATATGTGTAGAGCGATGATGATGATGATGATGATGATTACTGAGATTATAGTGCACAGAACAGAAGGAATCTACTTTAGTGGATTCCCATAACCTCCCACAAATACAGAGGAACATGTTGTGCTGCAATTTGCTCATCTCAAATTGTGTATACAGTGAATGTATACACAATTCTAGAGTAAATTGTGACTTAGAATTACCACAATATTCCACTTTTCTGGAGAACAACAATGCTTTGAATGAAAATAGTCCATATCCTCTGTCAGTAGATGACAAAAACAAAGAAAGGTTCCTTGATTTCCATTTCTAGTAGTATATGCTTTCTATATTCTGCTCCCAGCATCCCCTATTCCCACTACTGACAGGATGCCATAACTATTGACAAAGGCAATGTATAAGACCAACCTTGAATATTTTGTAAAGGACTCTTAGAAGATACCACGATCTCCAGAATTTTTGCCAAGTCCTACTACCTCCAAATAAATTGTCCCTTACTTAAATCTCTGTTCCAACTTTTCTCACAGTCCATTTTCTTCACCATTAGAAATCATGCCATCAAATTTCAAAACTGTAAAGGATTGTTAAAATTGAGTCCACCCATAGCTTTTCTAAATGTGAACAATGAGGTGGAAACATGTTAGGGTCCCAAAGCTCAATCCTATGATTACATTTATCTCTTCAGAATCATTCCTCATGCTAGCCTAGGATTCCCACTACCCATATGAGTAAAAACCTATAAAATATGACTGATTTATAAAGCCAAAACTGAAAACATGGGTCAGGGTAATAGCCTGAGACAAATGCTGAGCAAGATCCAATATGGCCAGTTTATTCATGTTGCTATGTAAGGAATATACAAGTATGTCAGGTCATTTTTAATCTATTCTAAATTTCTTTCTTACAGAAAAGGTGCAGAAAATAGCCCAGTTCACATCTACTCTCTCTTTCCCTCATGTTAACTAGCATGACCTTAGCACAATTATCAAAACCAGAAAATTACATTGGTTCAAAACTTTGAACTAAACTACAGATCTTTTCAGAATTTCACTAGGTTTGTTGCATTAATGTCCATTTTCTGTTGTAGAATCCAAGTCAGGCCCCATATTTTAATGGTTTGTGCCTCCTTGGTCTCTTCCAATCTCTGTCAGTCCTTTAATCTGTCTTTCACTTACTTGACACTTTTCTTATGGTACTGGGAATTGAATCTAGGTAGCATTGAGCTATATCCCATGCCCTATTTATTTTTATATTGAGACAGGTTCTTGCTAGTCTGAACAGGCTAGCCTCTGTCTCCTGAGTAGGTGGAACTATGGGCATATGCACCTTGATGAATATTGGTTATTTTATTAAATGTTTCTCAAATATTTCAGGTCATTTTAGAGAAGTACAAATGTCATGGTTCAATAAAGTGGAGCTTTCATTTTACATCTTTGTCAAATTCATCTTGTACTGCTCATCTTTAGTTAAGCAGTACCTGGGTTTTATTCATTTGTGACCATTCCTTAGATGAATGAAGTCAAATTCATCATCACTCATTTGCCAGAATTAGACTTACTATTTTTCAGGTTTCTCTGGAGAATCAGTTTGTGTTGCACCATGAGTAATGGGTGACATTTCAGTATATACAATGTGAAGCCTATTAATATGTTAATCATGGGTCTGTGCTATTATCTTACCTAGTTTAATTATGACAGAGTACTATGGTAAGGCAGAACTACTGGGCACAATGAAGCAGTCAAAAGCCACGAAGATATGATGTATGTGTTACATGAAATGCTCTGGAAATGCAAACCACAGGAGAGCCCAGCAATCTTAACTCAAGCCAATTGTATTCCAAAGCAATAAAACCTTCCAAGTTCTGAAGGATACTGAGCATGATGTACAGCAATAAACATGCCATATTCTATACCATCATTTGATTTATTCCACCCCCATAATAAAAGACAGTGTCCATCATGAACTAGAGGACACATGCCTGTGGAAGGAGGCTGGGGAGAAGCCTATCTTCAGAAGGGATGCTGGGCAAATATCTTAAGACCTCAGAATTTGAGTTTCACCAACTATAACATGTAGACAGCAGAGCCACCTACATTTGGCTCACAGGTCTGTTGACAGTAGAGGTAGGGAAGGGAGGACAAATGAGAAAGAACATAAAGGAGAAGACACTGGACACAATAGAAGAGCAGGTGTGGCTAAGTTACATAAGGGATAATTTGATATCATTATCAGTGACACTAAAATACTACTAGTCTTCTTACAAAGCCCCTGGCCAACAAAACTCCAAGGATTATATTTTGATGATCTTGTTGAAAGTGAACTCTTGCCCTGTCCTTGTGCTATTTGTTGCCATCTTTCTTCCATAGCTCTTCCCATGATCTCCATGACACAACTTTATCGAGGTGTTTCTTCTTGACAACAGGGACTTCTTGGGAACAACAAGCAAGTCTGTTGTTGGGACATATCTTGCTCATAAATGTCAGTCATATTAATAAACAATTTACCAATGAAGAATGTGTTTTGCTATCAGATCCTCCCAATAACCCTGGAAAGAAGTAGAAGTGTTATTTCTACCTTAATGAGAAAAGAGAGACTATCGCAGTTCACAATTGTAGCACTGCCAAAAGGATGAGAGATTCCTCAGTCAATGCCCAATTCAAACTCCAAAATGACCCAGAGGGGCAATACTTAGCAGAGGCTCCTCAGCATGACAGAGTCTCATAAAGACAGTCTTGAAGTAAAACTTCTGCGGATTTTTATTGATAGAACCAGAAAGCAAGAATAAAAGACAAAAGGGCATCTATTCATGAATTCATTTAGGGGACATAGGAAGGGCAGGGAAATGTCAGGGTGGTTTGTTACATGACTGACCTTAGGATCAATCTAAGTAATAAAATGGAGTATGAGGAGTACAGGGGCCAAAGCATTCATTCCTTAAGGCAATGTGTTTTGATCTTACTTGGACTTGTGGCCCTGTAGGCTATCTTTTAATCTCTAACCATGCATCCTGGGAAGTTTGAGGTGTGTGGCTCCAAAAGTCCTTTCCCTCTGCCTATCCATCTCATACGTACCTTGGGCCAATGCCCCCACATGATACTTAGAGTTTGAATAAGCTGATTGAGTTCACATGAGCCAAGTGACTTCCATAGTGCAAGACTAGAGAAAAGAAAGAAAACTTATTTAAATTCCAAATTTGTCCCATTTTTATGCAAAGCTTAGAGGAACAAACTCAGTGACCTTCAGGGACCATCTGACCTTGGGCCACCACAGGTGTTGGACCATAAGAGTGGTAAAGATAGTGGCAAAATGGAGGGTGTGTATGACATAGGTAGGACAAACTAAATGGCCTCTTATGATGCCCTCACACTCAAGATCTCATTTTACCCTCATTACTTGTAAGGTTTTCATTTTCATTTTCATTTTCACCCCCCTTGTACATATGAGGGCACTGGTTTTAAAGATGCTAAGTGCTCAGGCATTGCTTTGTGTAGGAGTGGTGAGTGTGGGACAGGGTAATTTTTTCTATGAGACCTTATTGCCTAGACATATAGAATACCTGACTTTTGTAACTGCTACCAAGTGCAGAAAGACAAAGAGATTCAGAACAGTCTGTGGATGAACATTGCTTTACTGTGTTTCCAGTATAAATCCTTTAAAATTTTTAGAACATTAAAATGAAAAAAGTCTTATTTATGCCAAAGATGGAATTTTTTCATAAAATTCATACATGTCACCCCAAAAAATTCAGAGAACAAGACTTTGAAGAGAAAAAAAATATTACATTCTGATGTTATAGGCATTCCAAAAATGGAGCACTAAGCATAAAGGGATTAAGGCACTCTAATATGAGACCTGACTGAGCTAAAGCGATTCCATGTTGGATGAGTAATGGCCCCAGAGGCCGTTGTGTACCACTTCCCTTTGTATTTGTACCCCTACCTATGTTTGAACCTTTGCTTGGGAATGTAAGACTGCATAACTTTGTGTAATCTTTACTGCATAACTTTGTGATCTTAAATTCCTAGCCCCAATTGTGAATAATGTGAGTTAATGGGAAAATGCTTAAGAGTTCTGGAAAATGAGATGAGATCTGGGCCATATGCAGAGACCCAAAGTTAATTGTTTTACTGCTTGCTTGTCCAAAATGCCTTAGAGACCCCCCATAAGCATCTTTTAATCATCAGTGTGTGATTGCTAAGTACATGGCTGCTGACCACCAGCTGACCAGCAGCCTTTGTCCCCTGCCTCCAGGTTTTGAATGTTAAACCCCCCCATCCCTCTTATAAAAAGGACCTCAGCCCCTGAGCTAGCGCCTCTCTGAGCTACTTGGCTCCGGGAGTGCCGTCTGGCCAGACTAATAAAGGTCTGTTTACCATCTAACCTGGTGTGTTCCTTTCTGGTGACTTTCATTCCTCCATCGAGCTCCTGGAGCCTTGCTGAGCTATAGGTCCCAGCATCGTGGAGGCCCTTTTGGCTGATCATGGCTTCCGGAAGTAAGGCCCTGGGTCTTGCATCTTGAGCCCTCGTTGAGCTATAGGACTCAGCATTGTGGAGGCCTTTCAGCTGCTCATGCTCTGGGGAGTGGAAGTGAGACTTTAGGTCTTACACTAGTTCAGCGTTTTTCACACTACCATACACTGCACCTTAGCAGCCTGTAAAATCAGTTTTGTGGATAATGAGAAGCAGTTAAAATAACAGAGCCAAGAGTGGTGGCACATGTTTATAATCCCAGCACTCTGGGAGGTTGAAACAGGAGGATCACATGTTCAAGGCTAGCCTAGGCAATTTAGTGACTTATGGATACGCTATCTAAAAATACAAAATAAGAAAGAGGCTGGGGATGTATTTCATTGTGAAGTCCCTGAGTTCAATCTGCAGTACTGCAAGGAAAAAAACAAAATAGAAAAGAGCAGCACAGAAAGTATCAAGAGTCCTTCTAGTGTTTGCATAGTGACATTATTTGGTTAATATTATATTCACAATAAAAAAACAAACAAACCCTTTGGGAAGGTCCTTTTACATTGCAATCTCTACTCTAGATGAAGAAAATGAGTGTGAAAGTGATCTGTCTAAGGTCATACAGCCAGTTTTAATGTGAGAGCTGATACCACACCTCAGTTTTCTACCTACCTGGCCTATGGCTTTGTTATTCCATCACTATGCCTGCACAACGAATTATTTGAGAACTGTGGTAAAATACATCAATTTTTAGTTGTACATGAAAAAACTTGTATATCTGTGAAGTAAGCACTCTGAGTATAAGTACTTGATATCTATATTTTCAGGAATCAGAGTTCCAGCTTGTTCTGCTATAGTACATGGCAACATTAAAGGAGACCACTATTCTCTGTTAATATTTTGTTGCTGGAGTGATATCTGTAATTCTTTCGAGGAAATGGATGGTGCAAGATATGATCTGATAGCATGCAACATTCCTTCAATTCCAGGGTTGCTTTCCTCAGGGCTCTGAGCTATGAAGGGAGGGTAGACAATTTGAACTTTGGGACAAGAATGGAATGAGTAGAATTCCTCTCTCCAGGAATTTCTTCAAGGGCATGAGGACAGAATGTTCTAGAATGGAAAAGTAGATAGAGAAGGTAAGGTCAGATTAAAGGAGAGCTCTACTAAGGCTTGTCCCCTTGGTGTTTCTCTGAGGGTAAAAGAATGAAGACAGAACATTCTAGAAAAAGAATCACTGCAAAGAAAGCAGATTCTATTGGAGGCTGAAGTTGGACAAAGAAAGAATGACTATCATACATGATCATGAATTTAAAAGTTCTAAATAGAAAGTAGACCAACTCTTTTATTATGTGGATTTTAACGTGTGGATTTTATTTCTTTCTTTTATTAAGTTTATTGATGCATTTTAGGTATATAGTACAATTACATTCATTATTGGGATCTTGTACCTTTACATGACAGGTCTTGGTTCTCATTTTTTTCCCCTTGTCCATGCCCTCCCTTCACCCCCTCCTCTCCTCCCCATTTATTTCTTATCTCTTTGTTCTTCCTTTGATTTGTTTATTAATTTATTTTATTTTATTTTTTGCAGTACTGGTGATTGAGTCCAGCATACTCAAACTGAAGTATATCCCCTTTAAAAACACTGTTTTTGAGTCAGAGTCTTGCAAGGTAACTAAGTTGCCAAGGCTGGGCTTCAACTCGAGATCCTCCTGCCTCAGGATCCTAGAGTGCTGGGATTACAGGTATGTGCCTTTAATTACAGTAATGTGTCTGCACATTTGAGCACCCTGGAGAAGCTAGTAGGGAAAAATGGGATTTAACTGATTGTCCCTTATATATACAGCTGGTGGAGCACAATTCTTTCTGGGAAGCTGGGCAAACAGGTTCTGGGTATAAGGTACAACACTGTACAGCTAATAATAATGCAGCAAAAGGAGACTGAGTTGCCATTTAAAAAAATACACAGCAGGGCTGGGGATGTAGCTCAGTGGTGTCACTGCCTCACACAGCAAAGAAAAGTTCATTGGATCTCTCACCAGAGACTGAGAATTTGAACAAAAGAGGCCATTAAATGCTTAAGGAGTTCAAAAGGAGAAATGTAGGTCATTGGTCTGGTGAAAGCCAAGCCTAGAAACACAGTCTACTATCCCAATCTTGCTTTATTTTTTTTTTCACAATCCAACATCGCTTTGTCCTTCCCACACACATGGAGCAGATGGACTCTCCTAGCATGTCTGTGATCAATCTGCCGCCTTTCACTGCCCACTTGCGTCCTACCTCTGAGGACCAACCTTTTCTACAACTGTTGGAGATCACTCCCATTCTCATTCCCTGGTCAGACTTTGATGAGTCTATGAAACAACTGGCTTTGTTTTTCCAAGGTCAGGTTCTCAGATGCCTGAGGAACTCATCCTTCAACTGCCCTTCCTGCAGGAAATGGCCCTCCTGATGCATCTATACTTCTATTAGACACTGCCATGCTTGAGAATGTGTTGCCTAATAGTGAAGGCCCACTCACATTCGTCATTTTTCTCCAAACAAGAGCAGACTTTTCTGATAATTTAAAAATAAATCATATATATTTCAGGTATATAATATCATGTTTTAAGATATATACTTTGTGAAATGACTACTATAATCAAGCTAATTAATATGTCCATCATCTCACATACTTATAGCAATTGTTAACTTCCTCCACTTAGAAACTTTTTATAATAGCAAATAGCAAAAATATTCTTAAAAAGAAAAATATATTCAGCATCTCACTCCCAGATACAGATTAAAGCAGTTAAGTGAACACCATTCTATGTAATTTCTTGATATCTCTCCATATATTAACGTATTTTAAAAATGAATTAACAATGTCATATGTACCATTTTGTAACTTGAAGTTTCACTTAACAGAGTGTAGAGGACACATTTTCATCTCAGTAAATTTATGGCAGCACCATGATCTGTCTCTTGCTTTTTTTGTTGTTTTTTGTAGTACTGGGGATCGAACTGTGGTCCTTGCACTTGCGAGGCATGCTGTGGAATCCCTGAGCTAAATCCCCAGCCCACACCGTTATCTCTTAATAATATAATTAATAACACTTTTTCCATCCCTTATTCCCCTCCCTTTTCCCCCCCTCTACCCTTCCTCTTGTCTAATAAGTACTGTATCTACCCTCTATTTTTTAATGCACATTTTAGGGGAAAAATATATCTGTTTTTGTTTGCTTATATTGTACTGTGGGTGGAGCCAAGAACCTTCACACTGAACTATATCCCCAGGCTTTCTTTTATGTTTTATTTGCATACAGGGGTCTTGCTAAGTAGCTAAGTTGCCCAGACTGGCTTTAAATTGGAGTTTTCTTGCTTCAGCTTCCCACAGTACTGATATCATTGTAGACAATTAAGTCAGTTAAAAATATTACAGGCAGTCAGACAGGGCTGGGCCCTCAAAAAAATCAGTGCCAGAAGCCAACTGTGGCTGGAGGTGCATTCATGGAAAGCCAGGCTTTAAAACAAAGAGAACTGATTACACCCACATATTTCCTGTAATGATGAAAAGCAGTAATTGATATTCTAAATAGGCATCAATCAATTCCCTGGGGGACCAAGACCTTAACCCATCCCTTCCAGGTAAGATCCTTGACCCACCCCTTCCCGGAAAATCTTTGTTCCTTGTATGTGTGCTGTGTGACTTGCTTCCCCATTTTATCCCCATTTCATCAATATTACCTAAGATACTATACTTGTAATCTTATTGGTTGACCATAGTTTTGTGTCACCTTGTACCCACCTTGTGATTTTCCATTGGATCAATATTACCTGAGCCACTATGCTTGTAATCTTATTAGTTGACTATAATCTGCCTCACCTCACCTTAGATCCACTTTACTTCCTGGCTTTGTTCTATAAAACTCCCTTGAGAATCACAGTCCATGGGGCAACCCACTTTCTGGGACCCTCTGTCTCTCTTAGACTGAAGCTATCTTTCTCTCAATAAATTCTTCCTACTCTTAGCCTCCACTGTTACTAAAACTCATTCTTCAGATTTAGAGAACACGAACTTGGTGTATCAGACATCTAGCATGTTGGGAGTTACAATAATTCCTTTTGTTATTTGGAGGTCCATATAGCATATGCCCTATATCAGGATCACATGCATGTGCCACCACACCTGGCTAGATACTCATTTTTCTGAGTCTGACTTATTTCCTTTTACACAAGAATCTCCAGTTTCATCCATTTTCTGAAAATGACATAATTTCATTCTTCCTTACTGCTGAAGAATACTCATTGTATTAAATGTTTTCTTTATCCATTCATCTATTAATGGACAAAAATATACATCGGAGAAAAGACAACCTCTTTAACAAATAGTTCTGGGAAATTTTAATATCTATGTGTGGAAAATGAAACTAGATCTTTCTCATGAAATAGGACTACATTAAATTAAAAGGTTTCTACACAGCAAGGGAAACAACAAACTGAATGAAGAGACAGCCTACAGAATGATAGTAAACCTTTGCCAGCTGCTCTTCCAACAGAAGACTAATATCTAAAATACATAAAGAACAGAAAACACACCAAAAAATTAAATCAACAAATTGACAAATGAATTCAATAGACACTGCCCTAAAGAAGAAGTAGAAATGGTCAATAAGTACGTAAAAAAATTTTCAGTCATTAAGAAAATGCAAATGCAAACCAAAATCACATTGTGATTCCATCTCATCCCAGTCAGAATGACCAAGAATACAAAACAAACAAACAAACAAAAAATACATGCTAGGATGGAGTGGGGGAAGAATTTTTCTATCCTGCTAGTGGAATATTTAGTACAGCCACTATGTTAATCATTGTGTAATTTTCTCAAAAAAATAAAAAATGGAACTATCATATGACTCAGTTAGACTACTCCTTGACATATACACAAAGGAATGAAAGTAAGTATGCTATACGAATATCTGCACACCATGATCATTACAGCACAATTCACAATTGCCAAGATATGGAACCAGAACTTCTGGGAAGATGGTGAAACAACAGACAGCAACAAATCAGCTTCTCCAAAATTCACAATGCAGACCTGGAAAATAACAACTTGGGGAAGAAAAGAATGAGGGAGGTGGATCCCTGGAACCCAAGAAGTATTTGACAGGAAAATTGGAACCTACAGAGAAATTGAAGAGACCACAATGCAGAAAAATGAAGAAGCAGCCATTTCTACTTGGCTTCTGGCTCATCATGTGAGAAAAGAAGATAGAATTCACAGAGAGATTGTGAATGTGAGTGACTTCAGACATCTTCAGGCAGAAATACACCAGTGGATAGAAGCAGAGCATCCTGTGCTCTACAACAGCTGGTGAGTGACTCAAGTTGAAGTTTCTGCCATATCCCCTGGAGAGGATACTTGTTTGGCCACCATTCTAGTGAGAGGCCAACTGACCTGGGACTCAGGGCAGCCATAAGTTGGCTTCATCTCAATGCTCCCATTGTTAAATTCCCACACTGACTAGTTGAGGGACAACCACGGAAGATGTTATATGAAAGTGAACCAGGTCCGCTGATTCATATGAAGAGGTAAGCAACTAATGAGGATTATAATGAGAAACCTATGAAAGGGAAGAAAACAAAAAGAATCCTCACCAGATGTGAGAAATATACAGAATTTTATATTCAAACCATGTGCTAAGTGCCCCTATCCCTTCTCTGGGCTCTCTAGATGAGGTTGTATACTGCAGCTGCTTATACCACTTCTAGAGAAATTATTGTTTACATCTTTTTCTGACTCCACTCCCAGAGATGTCACACAATAACTTAAATTGGCCCTGGTGAAAATGTTTACACCACAGAAATTGAAAAATGATATAAATTGGGTCATATCTCTTTCTTTTCCATGGGTTGTTAAAGTATTGACTTGGATACTACCAAGCAAGAATGAATAATTGAGCTTAAATGTGGAGAACAATAAAAAAAACAGGAAGATACTGAAAGCGGTGAGAAAATATGACTAGGTCACAGAATCCTAGGACTCTACAGAGCTGAATCAATTGGCTCATGTCTAGAAAAGTTTCCTATATTTTTTGGCCAATCCTGGGGACTAGGGATTTCCTGCTTGAGAGCATCATCCAGAGGGTCTATGCTCTGTATCAATAATTTAGAACAAATTTCTCTTTAGCTTTTCTTGTGCATAGCTGTAGTTTTTCACCTACAAAAAAGATAATCAAGCCATATTTCAGAGGCTGTGATTCAGTTTCTTCCTAGATTATTATTTCTGATTTTCCAATTGGTATACAGGTTCAGAGTTAAATTAAATGAACAGAGCCTTATGTTCCCCAATTTTCTGACACTCTGGTATTGTGCATATGTATTTGAGGAATTTACTAGGATAGAGTGGTAAGAGATAGATTCATGAGGTTTTCTTGTACCTGCTATCTTAATCTCACAGTCTGAAGACACCGTAAATAATGCTTCCTCATTGATATGTGCAATAGCAGTATATTCTTTTTTATGTGTATTTTTAATGAAAATATAAAACAAAATTTCATAACACAATAAGAGAATAACAATAGTTAAAACACTCTGTCATCTTCAAAGTAGTTACTCATAGTACAAGACAGACAAAAAAGATTCTCTTACAAAGAAACAGATAACAGCACAAAATTTTCTTTTCAGTGAACTAAGATAAACTAATAGTACAAAAGAAGCAAATTAGTGCATATATTAAGATATTTTGAAAACAACAGAATAGATAATTAAGGGAATTATTTGAACAAATAACTATTTTCTCTTTATTTTCTTTTTTCATTATTTGTATATATATATATATATATAATTTCTTATATCAGAGAAACAATATGATATTTGAGTCTGTGTGTCTGACTTACTTCACTTGCTATGTTCTAAAGATGCATGTATCTGCCTATGAATACCTCATCTTTCTTTACAGCAGCATGGTACTATGTTGTGTATAAGTGGCACGTTTTTTTTATTGATTCATCTGTTGATGAACATGCATGTGGTTTCCAAGATCTAGCTATTCTAAATTGTGCTGCTATAAACGTATTGTGAAATGGGAAGAAAAGGGCTAAAGGTGTAGGGAAGCTGGGATGGGTAGGGGAAGCATAATAAGGGAAAAGAAAAAATGTGAGAAAATGAAATGATGGAAATAAAGTGTTTGTAAATGGGGAGGGGAGGAGGGGGTGAAGGGAGGGCAGGGACAAGGGGAAAAAATGAGAACCAAGACCTGTCATGTAGAGGTACAAGATCCCAGTGATGAATGTAACTGTACTGTATACCTAAAATGTACCAATAAATTCAATTAAAAAAAACCCAAAAACATAGGTATGCATGTATCCCAGTAATATGATAATTTTAACTCTTTTAAGAAGATACCTAGAAAGGGAAAAGCACAGCCAAATGGGATTTCTATTTCTAGTTTTTTGAGAACTCTCCACACTGATTTCCATAGTGGTTGAACTATTTTACATTCCCACCAACAATGTAGTAGTTTCTTTTGCCTCACATCCTTGCCAGCATGTTATTATTAGAATATTTCATGGTAGCCATACTTTCTAGAGTAACATGATATTTTAGTATAGTTTTAACTTGCAGTTTCTAATGCCCAGAAATCTTGGACATTTTTCATGTATTTATTGACAATTTGTATTTCTTATGAGAAGTGTCTATTCATTTCATTTGCACGTTTATCTATTGGGTCTTTTATTTAGGGGAGCGGTTCTGATGTTTTGAGTTCTTTATATTTTAAATATTAGTCCTTTTATTAGTCCTTTGTCCAAGGATTACCTAACAAAAAAATCTTTCTCATTCTTTAGATTGCCTCTTCATTCTGTTGTTTCCTTTGCTGTGCAGTTTTTAAACTCTGATGTGATCCCATTTCCAATTTGTTGATTTTGTTTTGTTTTGTTTTGTTTTTTCTTTTTGAGACAGGTTTCTTGCTATTTTGTTCAGGCTGGTTCAAACTCACTATGTAGCTGAGGCTGGCCTTGAATTTGTGATGATCCTCCTGCTTCAGCCTACTCAGTGCTGGGGTGTGCCACCCCTCCTGGCTTCATTTGTTAATTCTTGATGCATTTCTTATACATTTGGAGTTCTGTTTAGTAAGTCCTTGCCTATGCATAGGTCTGCAGCCTATTTTATCTTCCAGCAGGTTATTCAGGTTTAATATTTAGTCCTGGGTCCAAGTTCTATGTTCTGCACATGGACAGTCAGTTTTCCCAGCACCATTTGATACAGAGGCTATCATTGATTTGTTGCATATATTTTTGTAATTGTCATCAGTTCTTGTTGCATTGATCCATTAACCAATATATAATTCCTTCTTTGCCTCTGTTTTGATCAGCTTTGACTTGAAATGCATTTTACCTAAAAATAAGATAACTACTCCAATTTGTTTTCAGGTTCCCATTGCATGGAATATTGTTTTCTGTGGAGTTTTAATGTATGAATTTTTGTGTTAAATGTTTCTTGTATACAGAAGAGCATTGGATTTTTTTTTCTTGATACATTCTGCTAATCCGTGTCTTTGGATTGGTGAATTGAGTCCATTTACATTAATAGTTATCATTTATTAGTGTTGACTTATTACTGTCATTGTATTATTTTCCTGTTACTGTTTCATTTTCTTTCCCTTCGACCTAATTGCTGGCCGGGAATTTAGCTCAGTGGTTCCAGCACCTGCCTTGCAAGCGCAAGGACGCGAGTTTGATCCCTGCTACCAAAAAAAAAAAAAAATTAATTGCTACCTCTACTTGATGCATTTATTTTATGAACTTTTGGCACTGTTTGCTTTATTGTGTCTTTCTTGAATCTCCTTGGAAATTTGTTTGCAGAGTTGGTTTTGTGATCAATAATTTATTTAGGCTTTCTTTATCATGAAAACATCTTATTTCTCCATCAAATTTAAAAGGTAATTTTACAGGATATAACAGTCTGTTTTGGAAGTTGTTTTATTTTAAAGTTAAAGCACTTCATTCCAAGCTCTCTTTGCCTTTGTAGTTTACATTGAGAAGTATGCTGTAATTCTTATAATTTTTGTTTCTAAATCTTCATTGTTTTTTCTCTAGCACCCTTCAAGATTTTGTTCTTGTGTTGGATTTCTAGTGTTTTAATTATTTTGTGCCATGGAATGGATTTTTCTGACCATTCTATTTGGAGTTCTATATGTCTCACTCATCTGTACATGAAATTCTTTTTTCACACATGCTGTTTCCTGCTATTACTTCTATAAACCGATCTTTATGCCCTTTGTATTGTCTTCTGATTTTTCATTGATTCCAATTACTCTTAAATTAGTCTTCTTTGAGTTATCTAGCAGTTACAGAATCCATCTTTCATGTTCTCCTGTTGCTTTTAAGGTATCTATCTTAACTGATCATTAACCATGGCTCTTTCCTTTTGATCTGATCCTCTGTCTTTACACTGGTCACTTTTATTGACCATACCATCAATTTTATTTTTAATATCCTGAATTTCTGTTTGGAACTTTTTTATGGACTCCCATTCTTTTCTACATTGGGCATTCATGTTTTGAATCCCTTTCTTTAGCTCTACCAGATTTTTATTAGTATTTTTTCTAGAGTCATTGACCATTTGTTTCATGTGGAACATTGTCTGATTAGTTATATCTTCTTTAAATTTATCAAGAACCTTATTGAATTATTTTACCTCCATTGATACTCTTTCAGACTTTTCTGGTGCGTAGCTTATGATTTCCACCCTCTTGATCCCCCCTGGATCAGCTTTGGGGGAGTTGAGGGTTTTTGGAAGAAGTTTGTTGCATTGTCTTTTCATGTTTCTATTTTTTTTTCATTTTTTTAATGTACTGGGGTTTGCAGCTTCTTTGACATAGTTCCCAATTCTTCAGGAGTGAGCCACAATATTTTTATGACCCCCAGGCAATCCAGATATTGCTATACAGATAAAAACAATTGACAGCAACAACCATATCACCATGAATATAGTAGTAAAGTTAGCAAGAACAATGGCATCAAATATCAACTGGATACTGACAAACGCCAAGAATCACTCATGAACTTCCCTCAAGCAGAGAAAAGAGGTCTGATTTTAGTGAAGACACTTAGTGTCTTTAGTGAAGACAATTTATATATTGACCTACGTCGATTCTGTTAGACGTAGGCACTGGTACAATAGTTCAAGTATGCTGCTGAACTAAACTCCATCTTCTTTAGATCCAGCCCCACTGAAGAGTATACCCTCCCAACCTGGCCTCCAACCAGAGGATATAGGTGCTGTGATCCTCCTGGCCTGAGCCTAAGCTTCCCAGGCATCCCAGGAGATCCCTGTTTTGGTCTCTCCTTTTTCCCCAAGGCAAGCTCTAACCCAGTCTCTATGGTAGGGTAACACTTCAGTCCTGGCGTGAAACTCTCCTCCTGGGTGTTGACCTCATCTTCAATCAGGTCAGTCTGTGTTTGTCACTTCTGCTGCCCTGTGCTATGGAGAACCCAGGAGTAGAGCTGCCTAGGATTTGGTAGTTTGGCTGCTGTCTTCCTGTCTTCTGCATGGATCTTGCAAGGCCCAGGCCAGTGACAGTGGTGGTGGTGGGGTAGGGGGTTTGAAAGGCCTCTCTCCTCCAGCCTCCCACTCCATTTACACAAGGCCTGGGACCAGCAGTGACATTGTTAGGGATAGTGTGAACAGTTCATCTTTGCTCTATCTTCTATATGGGTCACATGAGGCCTGGATCCATCAGCAGCATTGAATGCATGAGATACATGAGTTCTCTCTGTTCCTGTCTTTTACACAGGTTATGCAAAGCCTGAAATGCAGTCTATTTGTGATGATTTTCTGACCTCAAGATCATGTCCCATGAGAGTTTTTAAAAAATTTTAACTCATACCACGCATGAGATTTTACTAGTTCCTCAGAAACATTTCTCCAATTAAATCACAGAGGTGAAAGTCTTTACTGTGGCAGAACCTATTAATTCTTCACCACATTTGTTCCCTTTTTCTTTGTTGTCCATTCTTAGACCATATTTCTTAGTCTCCTGGACAGTGTGGAAATTGTGTATTACAATATCCAGACCTGACTCACAAATCGCCACACTTGCTCTTTAATCATTCCCCACTTCCCTTCATGATCATGGGGATGAAGATGATTATAGTTCTTCGGGAAGGCACAAATGAAAGACTTGGTTCCTGAGTGTCTGTATGGATGAGAGCTATCCTCAGATCCTGACTACTGTGCTTAAGTGTTACAGTCATACTTTGGTTCACAAACTTAATTTGTTCTATGATTTTGGAAAAGATGGCCATAGTTGTGTTTATCATCTGACGCAATTTGCAAACAAAATCAAAATTTTGCCAAAAGCTTTTGTTTGGGAACCAAACTGCAAACAAAAGCATCCATGAAGTAAGGTACCACTGTACTGTATATGAGTAAGAAATTGGCATGTTTTATATGAACTATAATCATTCTGAGGTATGCTTATTACAGTAGTTTAGCCTACTATAAAAATATAAAAGCTTTCTCTGTTCAGTCTTACATGTGCAGATATCCCAGGCATAGTTCTTAAGCTTCTGGTTCTAATTCTGAGAGCTATGAAAAAAATGCAAAAAGTACTGCCCTATTTCATCCCTGATTAAAATTTCTGTTGTAGGGGAAGAACAAAATTCTACAAGCATTTAGAGAAAAGAAACAAATCATGTACAAAGGAAAGACCAGCAGAATCACAGCAGACTTTGCAACACAAACACACAAGGCAAGAAACGCGTGGAGTGAAGCATTTCAGGCCCTAAAGGAAAACAATTTCCTACCCATATTGATGTACCCTGCAAAACTATCTCTTAGAATTGATTGAGAAATAAGATACTTTCATGATAAAGACAGCTTAGAAACTTCAGGAATACTAAGCCAGCACTCCAAAATATTTTAAACAATATCCTAAGAAAAGACAATGAGGATCACAACCCCCAGGAAGTCCAGCAGAATGAATCCATCAGTTACAACAAGAAATTAAATGGAAAGGGGCAGAATACAACAAAAATGAAAAGTCAAGACAAGGATAAGACAATATATCAGTTATAACCATCAATGTTAATTGTCTCAATTCACCAGTCAAAAGAAATAGAAAGGCAAATGGGTCAAGAAGCAAGATCCAACAATATGCTACCTAAAAGAAACACATTTAATTAAAAATCTCATAGACTGAAAGTTAAAGAGTAGAAAACAATACTCCATGTGAGAGGAACCCACAAAAAAAGCAGGAGTAGCAATCCTCTTTGCAGATCAAGTGGACTTCAAACCAACATTGATTAAGAGAGACAAAGAAGCACACTACATTCTTGTAAAGGGAACAATCCAAGAGGAAGAGATGACAATCGTAAATATATATGCACCAAACACAAGTGCACCCAACTATATTAAACAAATACTAATGGACATGAAAAATCATATAAGAGCTAATACAGTAGTAGTGGGAGACCTCAGTACTCCACTGTCATAAATAGATCAATAAACCAGACAAAAATAAACAAGGAAATTGTATAACTCAATCAAACTCTTGAACAAATGAAATTAGCAGATGTTTACAGAGTGTTCCACCCCACAAAATCAGAATACACATTCTTTTCTGCTGCACATGGATTGTTTTCCCAAAGAGATCACATACTCACTCATAGAACATGTCTAAGTAAGTGCTAAAGAATTGAAGTTATCCCGTGTATTATCAGACCATAGTGTGATGAAACTGAAGATCAATAGCAAAAGAAACTGTAAGAATTTCATTAAAAACATGGAAATTGAACAACACACTTCTGAATAACCAATGGTCACAGAGGAAATTAAAGAAGAAATCAGACAGCTCCTACAATTAAATGTCAACAATACAATATATCAGAATCTATGGGACACAATGAAAGTAGTCTTATGAGGGAAATTCATAGCAGTGAATACTCATATTAGGAAAACAGAGCGAGCTCAAATATACAACCTGATGCTGAATCTCAAGCTTCTAGAAAAAGAAGAGCAGGCCACACCCAAAGCTCATACAAGGGAGGAAATTATAAAGATCAGAGCAGAAATCAATGCATTGGAGACTAAGAGAACAATACAAAAAATCAATGAAGCCAAGAGTTGATTCTTAGAAACAATAGACAAAATTGACAAATGCTTAGCCAACCTTATTAAAAACATGGAAAAAAAAGGCCTAAATACATACCATTAGGAATGAAAAAGGTAAAATTACAATGTTCCAACAGAAATCCAGATGATCATCAATAACTACTTCAAGAACCTATATTCCAATAAGATGGAAAATACAGAAGAAATGGACAGATTCCTAGATGTGTATGAATTACCAAAGTTGAAGGAAGATGACCTAAAAATTCTAAACAACCCAATATCAATCAATGAAAATGAAAATGTAATTAAAAACTTACTAAGAAAAGTCTGGGTCTTCATGACTTCACTGCTGAATTCTACAAGACATTTAGAGAGGGACTACTGCCACTCCCATTTAAACTCTTCAATGAGATTGAAAGGGAAGCAATATTCCTGAATTCATTCCTGGAATCAAGCGTAACCTTGATCCCCAAAGCAGAGAAAGACCCAAGCAAAAAAGAGAACTATAGGCCAATCTCATTAATGAACATAGATGCAAAAATCTTTCATAAAATACTCGCAAGTAGAATGCAGGAGATCATTAAGAAGGTTATACACGCTGACCAAGTGAGATTCATCCTAGGGATACAGGGATGGTTCAACATACACAAATGAGTAAATGTAATACAGTATATTAATAGAGCCAAGGAAAAAACATATGATCATCTAAATAGATGCAGAAAAAGCATTTGACAAAATGACAAAATTCAACATGCATTTATGATAAAAAACCTTCCAAAAAATTGGTATAGATGGTCTCTGCCTCCATCTGATAAAAGCCTTCTCTGAAAAGCCAACAGCCAATATCATACTAAATGGGCAAAAACTGAAATCCTTCACACTAAAATCAGGAACAAGACAAGGATGCCCCCTATCACCACTCCTGTTCCATATAGTTTTGGAAACAGTAGCCACAGCAATTAGACAAGAGAAAGAAATGAAAGGATTAAAATAGGAAATGAAGAAGTCAAATTATCATTATTTGTAGATGACATGATACTCTATATAGAAGACCCCAAGAACTCCACCAAAGTTCGTCTAGACTTAATAAAGAAATTCAGTAAAGTAGCTGGATATAAGGTCAGCATACAGAAATCAATAGCTTTCCTGTACATGAAAAATAGATGCACTGAGAGAGACGTGGGAGAAGCAATCCCTTTTATAATAGCATCCAAAAATTTGAAATACCTAGGAATCCACCTAACAAAAGAAATCAAAGACCTCTATTCTGAAAACTACAACAATCTGAAAAAGAGATTGAAGAGGATATCAGAAAATGGAAAGACATCCCTTCCTCCTGGGTAGGAAGAATCAACATAGTGAAAATGGCCATACTTCTAAAACTGCTGTATAGATTCAATGCAGTCCCAATTGAAAACCCAGTAGCATATTTCACAAAACTTGAGAAAAAAATCCAAAAATTTATTTGGAACAAGAAGAGACCTAGAATAGCAAAGGCCATTCTAGGCAACAGAGACATAGTACCAGTTATCACAATCCCTGACTTGAGACTATACTACAAAGCTACTCTGATAAAAACAACATGGTACTGGCAAAGAAACAGACCTGATGGCCAATGGAACAAAGTAGAAGATGCAGAAACAAGTCTGGACACACTAAGCCACCTCATCTTCAACAAAAAGAGCCAAACACCCTCACTAGAGGAAAGATAGCCTGTTTAATAAATGGTGCTGGAAAAACTGGGTTTCAACTTGCCAAAGATTAAAATTAGACCTATATCTCTTACCATAGACAAAGCTAAAATTGAAATATATTAAAGATGTAAATATTAAAAAAGAAACACTAAACTCGCTGGAAAAGAGTTTAGGTAGAACTCTTGAAGACCTTGGTGAAGGAAAAGATTTTATGAACAAAACCTCAGTTGACCATGAACTAACACAAATAATAGACAAAACTAACATAAATAATCAACAAATGGGGTCTCTTCTTATTAAAGATCTTCTGTACAGCAAGAGAAATCACCAAGAGTGAAGAAACAACCCATAATATGGGAAAAACATTTCACTAGCTCTTCCTCAGACAAAGGTCTACTATGTAGAATATATAAAGAACTTAGAAAAATCAGACCTCCCAAATTTAACAACCCAATCCAAAAATGGGCATCTGAAATGAGATATTTCTCAGACAAAGAAGAAGAAATAGCAAATAAACATAAGAAAAATGTTCAGCATCACTGGTCATTTGAGAGATGCAAATGAAAACAGCACTGAGATTCCAGCTCACCCCAGAAAGTATGGCTGCTATCATGAAATCAACCAATGACAAATGCTGGCAGGGCTGTGGAGAAAGAGGAATCCTGCTCTACTGCTTCTGGGAGTGTAGACTGGTTCAACGATTGTGGAAAGCAATACGGAGACACCTCAAAGAATTACGATTGGAGGTCCCATTTGACCCTGGTATTCCCCTGCTGGGTATCTTTCCCAAAGAATTAAAAGAATCATAATAGATTGATATATTTGCACCTATGTTCATAGCAGCACAATTTGTGATAGCTAAAACTTGGAAGCTGCCCAATTGCCCATAAAAGGGAGACTTGATAAAGAAAATGAGGGACTTTTAAAAATAAAATTGAGTACTACTTAGTCATAAAGAATAAGAAACTAGAGACATTATAGCTAAATGGATGCATATTGAAGTGATACTCTTAAGTGAAATAAAGAGGGCACATATGTGTAAATACCGAATAGTTTCTGTAGTGTTTGAAACTGAAAGTATAAATGAGGACTAAAAGGTAAAATAGATAATTTGAAATAGGAAGAAAGGGTACAAATTGAAAGGGGAAATGGGAGGGGTCGAAGAAAAGAAAGATTGGAATGGAATTAACATAAGAAAAAGGAAAAATGGAAACAAAGTCTTTGTAGATAGGGAGGGGTGGAGTGGTTGAAGGGTGGACAGGGAAAAAATAAGAACCATGATGTATTATGTAAGGGTATATATTTCCAATGATGAATGTTACTACATTATGTACCTTAAATGTACCAATAAAATTAATTTTAAAAAATGTTTTGTTGTAGGAGATGTTTCCACTGATGGTCAACATGAGGCTTTTGTGTCTGTGAGCTAGGTCCAGGTCTCTTTTTGTTTCAGGCCCAGCATGCTCAGAGACTTGCCAGGAATACCAGACATATACCATGCCTACTTTTCTTACTCTAACACAGACAAATATTCAAAAATTGTGTTTTTGAGACATAAATATTTAGTGGGCATTTAAATGTATACTGGGCAATTGGGAATTCTTCTGGCAGGAAAATGGTATTGGTTTGAAAAAGGAAAATGTGTTTAACTTTATATATAAATCTTGAATTATTTAGAGGAGGGATATAATAATATCCATAATATACTTTAACATACTTTACCAAAAATTCGTTTATACAAATATGGAAAATTATAATTATTATTTATAAATAGTAGATATCTAGATGCTCATTATACTATTCTGGCTATATGTTAAATATGTTGTGTGAAAGTTTTAGTATTGAAAAATGAAACATAAAGAGTTAATTCTTTGTAAATAGCTCTCAAGTGGTGGGCTGCCTTTTAAAATAGAGTTCAAAATTAAAATTCAATATTCAGCCTCCATCTCTAGTCTTTGACACCTTGACATATTTTATTTATTTTTTTAACAAAGTATACATGCATGTGTGTATACTTATGTAAATATTATTTGGTAATTTTTCTTTTTTATACATGAATATAAGTATGTGGTTATACATATATGTGGATAGATGTTTGCATGCGTAGATAAGTGTATATATGTATATACAATATATTCACATATATAAATTTATATAAACAAAAGAAAAATCCAAAAATGCTTAAAATTGTGATGTAGCGTATTTTTATCCCATTTTATATTAAAATGCTATTATAATCTACTAAAATTGATTTTTAAACTAACACTAGCTTTTCCTAAATTTTTTGGTATCATGATCCCTTTACATTCTTCATATTTTGAGGACAGTCAGGAGGCTTTGCTCATGTCTGTTATATTTATTGATATTTACTGCATTAGCAGTGAAAAATGAGAATATTTTAGAACACAAGAGTCCACAGACTCATATTCCATCACTTAACAGACCAATAGCATTCCTTTACATCCTTTAGCCTCTGGAAAAGTTCACTGTATGCTCCTGGAGGAATGAGAGTACAATTAAGTAAGTGATGTCAGTGTTGTGATGAAAATCATTTTGACCTCACGGTCTCTCTCAGAGGGTCTCAATGACAGCATGGTGCCTGGATCACACTTTGAGAACCTCTGTCCTAGTAAGTTTTGACGAAGAATTTGAAAAACACTAATCAGAAAAGGCTCAAACTGATTATGAAGAAATTGCATCAAGTAATTCAGTTGGCTAAATTTTGTTTCCTTATGCTTTCCCTGGGTGAGGAGATATTATGATTAATTTCATATAAACCATTCTTAGCCAATTCATGCCTGTTACTCCCCCTTAGCAACTGGTCCAAAGGGCAGTCCAATGTCCAAAATTGACTTCATCAGATTGAAAAGAATTTAAGTCTCATGTTTGAGAAAAGGACGGGTGTAAATTAGGAGTGTTACTGGCAAAACAGAGTGTGGGAAAAGAAAAAAAAAGAGCAAGTGTTTGATGACACTGAGCTAATTATATCATGCTTGGGCATCCCTCCCCTCCAAGAGGGCTTTGCAGTTCTGAAAGGAAATATTTCCTCATGGATAGGGTTGAGGTTTTCTGTAGTAAAAAGCATAGTGAGATTTTAGGGAAGCCTTGTAAAATATTCCATCCTGGTCTCTGCTGTGTAATAAAATTGTTTCAATTTGCTTTTATGAGACACAGTCTTGCTATGTAATCTTTATTGGTCTCAAACTCACTAATTAGCCCAGGTTGGCATGAAACTTGCAAGCCTCTAGTCATCTCCCAAGTGATCACATTAGAGGTGTGTGTCAGTATACTTGGCTATTTTCAATGTATTTTGCAGGGTGAGTTGTATGTGGCCCTAATCGGCATGGAACAAGCAAGTAGTTCATGTAATTAGGAGAGATCTGCAAGATGAAGTTGTATCACAGAGGACATGAGCTAGAATTTCACAGACGGGTTACTCTTTCTCTCTGTGTTCTCTTTTATTTCTACTTCTGTGGCCACAGAAGTTGTATTTTATTAAAGTAGTCTCATTTCTGTATAGACTTCCACTCATTCACTTTCCAAACACATATCTTATGATTCTGCTCCTATATTGCCTCTTTGCACACCTGTCATAGCCTCTGGCACATTACATTGTTAATATCTATCACCCAAGTAGATTGAGCTCAAGAGGCCAGGAATTGCTGCATTCATCTTACAGCCCTAGGTCTTTTCATTGACTATTATGAAATAGGCTTGCAATGAAGTTGGTTGAAAGAATCAATTAATGGTAATGAAACGTCTTTTTAAAAGTCATAATTCAGCAAACCAGAGCCTGTGAGTCAAATCTGGCCCAAGGCCTATTTTTGGGTGGCCCGTGAGCTAAGACTAGCCTTCACATTTTGAAATGATTAAAAAAATAAGTCAAAAGAACAGTATTATTTTGAAATACATGAAAATTACATGAAATTCAAACATCAGTGTCCTTAAATAAAGTTTTATTGACATACATCCATGCTCATTCATTTATATATTATCTGTGCCTGCTTTTGCACTTCCAGCAGTCAGGTAAATGTGATAGAGATTTTTTTGTCCCAAGAGGTTTAGAATATTTACTATCTTTATACAGAAAACATCTGCCAAACCTTGTTGTAATACTTCCTTTTGTTGTTTCAATAGAGGTATGGTTTTTAATCTCACTTTTTTCTTTTAATGTTTATCTTGGTGAAACATTTGACAATCATGTGGTAAACACAATTAATGGAGACACCAAAGAATACTAAATTTAATTAGAGATGAAATAGGTACTTGCTATAAGATCTGAATTACATTAACTGATGAAATATTTTAATCGTTCAGCATCACTATTGTTTTATTACATAGATATCCTATTTGAGCATTAATATTTAAGTTTTTAAATTGACAAAAGCCCAAGATATTAATAGTTAAACTTTATTTATTTAATGCAGGTTAGTAAATCTTATCCTAAAAATTGCATTGGTGTATTTTGTATCAAAAGTCAATTCACTGATGTATCAAAATATATTTTGCATCTGAATAAAATGTCTCCATGTATCTGAAAATACTGGATATATTACATACAAAATTATACTAATTTTAAGTGACAATTGCATAAAAACATACTTCTATTGATGGTTGAGTTTTTCTTCCTTCATACTAATTTTTCTCTATTTTGCACTATTATTATTACCAAAAGTTTTAAAACACTGCATTACTCGTCTAATTTAAAATAAAATGTTCACCGTACATGGTGACACATGCCTGTAATCCCAGCACTCAGGAGGCTGAGGCAGGAAGATTGCTGTGAGTTTGAGGCCAGCCTCAGCTACATAGAAAATTCATGGCCAGCTTGAGCTACATAGTGAGACCCTGTCTCAAAAACACACACACACACACAATAATAATAATAATAATAATAATAATTAATTAATTAAAAATTTCTTCAACCTTGAGTACTTACTGTGCATTTACTTTTCTTCCTGCCTATTCCAAAAGCTATCTGGTGTGCAAAAGACAATGGCTTGAAAATGAAAAACACAAGGAAAGGTATAGGAGGCAAGAATAAAATTAGAGTCAGTGCCAACTTTCATGTAAGAATATCTGCTTACTCTTCTTGGAAGAAAAACACACAAAGTTCCTTGAAATGAAAAAAAGTCACATGGTGGAACTAATTAGATAAAACATTACTCAATTGAATTGTGGAACACTGTATTATGCATTAACATGAGGGAATTGTTTTAGAATCTCCCAAATAATTACTATATATTTCTACGTACATATATTTAAAGTAATATTAGAGAGAGAAAAGTTTCAGGTTATAATTTCACGTTTTAGAGAAAATAACAATAATCAAATGAATTTTCTGAAATTCTAGAAGCAAAGTAAAATCTTTCTTCATCCTTTACACCCTAGCTACCTTGACCAAGAATGAAAATCATAAACTTTTTGATATATCATGGATATTATTGTCATGGTCTGGGTCTGAGGGTCCCAGAGGCTGAAATAAGCAACTTAATGCATCCCTTTAAAATAAATCCACAGGTTCGCCAACTCGCATCAAGGTAAAAGAATTTTCAGGACACATCAGTAAAAGAGGAGTGAGAAGGATTTATTAGAGTTTGCACCCAACAGCAGAGTGAGGATGCTCAAAAAAATGTGGCAGTCATATGTGTTTCGGGAGGTAGGAATTTGTGGAATTCGATAATCTATAGTATTAGTCTGTCTCAGCTTCAATTTTAGTCTCAGAAAGTGGGAGAGGGTGGCCTACCCTTAGTGTGTTATCCTATGGGAAATGCCAGGTGGGAGGTCCCTTCAAGAGTGAGAGAGGATCACTTGCAAGTAAAAGGGAATAGGAGACCCATTTGCAGTGGAAAGGCAGTTGCCTAGGTTGGCCTATTTTGGGAGCAGGAAAACAAAGAAAACAAGTTGCGCTTGTGTTCTAAAGCTACAGTTTTTCTTTAAAGTACAAATTTACAAATTTAAAATTCTGATTTCCTTGTCTCCTTTCTACCTAACTTTATTTCTTGTATCCTACCTCATTGTAAGTCTTTTTTTTCAATTAGACCAAGAATTTAAAACAGCCAATTGTAAGAAATGCTTATAAGGCCAACCAATAACTAGCAGGTAGCTTTTCAAAAAGAAAAATATAGAATTCACAGTGAACTAAAATGTGTAATAATTTCCCAAGTGTTAGAATTGTTTAATAATAGCTCTTACTGTAAAGTATGAAGTTAATTGCTTCTAAATAATACATGTCATGGATACAGAAAAGGTAAGTTGTTGAACAGAACTGCGCATGCTTCGTATTTTCTGTGGCAGACTGCAACATATAGCTAACCCTACTTCCTCTTCTTCCTGAGAACATAGCTGATATTTTACAGGTCCCCATGTGTTTATATGGCCACAGGGCTAATAGCCAGTAGTGGTAGAAGTGACATGTGCCTCCCTCAAGACTAACCTCAAATCTGCAATACTGGTTTTTTTTTCCTTCTACCAACTGAATGGGGAGGATTCTGCAGACCTAAAGGGGACAGGCCACAGGATGGAGAGAACCTCTGCTACTTGGAGTACAGCAGCCTGACTAGGAATACCCACAGTAGACTTTTTAGTAACATTAGTTCATCCTATACACTCCTCCATTCTAGGCAGGCATTTGCTATATACCAATGGCTAAATCCACTCTGCCTATAAAGAGAAAACTGAAATCACTGGACCAGTTGTTCCCACTTAAGAAGAGTCTTGCCCCAGGATGCCTTTCAAATTCATACCAGGTTCACTCAATATTCAATAGTACCACTGATGGGGAAATTGTATTCCTTAATTATGCTTAACTCTGGACAGATCTGGCTATGCTACTGTAAGACCTCAATTACAAGCCCATGCTAAATGACAAAGGGCCTAGGAGACAGTGCTCTAACCCCCTCCCATTGTAGCCATAGCCCCTACTTTTGTTCTAACCCTGGCTTAGGAATGTAAGGCAATATTTTACTGTTTGAAGTCCAGATCCTGATTAACGTGTAAGTTAGTGGTTCTAGACATAGAGACTCCCAGTTAATTGTCAAACTGTTTGCTCATCCAGAATGTCTTGGTGACCTTTCAAACATCCATCCTATAGGTATCTGTTACTCATCAATATGTGACTGCCGAGTATGTGGCTGCTGACCACCAGCTCAAATCAGCAGACCTTTGTCCCCTGCCGGCAAGCCTAAAATGTTAACCCCCCTTTTTACCCCTCTATAAAAAGGACCTCACCCCTGAGCTAGCACCTCTCTGAGCCAGCTACTTGGTTCTGAGAGCGCTGTCTGACCAGACTAATAAAGGTCTGTTTACCATCTAGCCTGGTGTGTTCCTTCCTGGGTTTCTCGTTCTTCCGTCAAGCTCCTGGAACCTGTCTGAGCTATAGGTCCCAGCATTGTGCAGGCCCTTATGGCTGTTCATGGCTTTCGGGAGTAAGGCCCTGGGTCTTGCCTCCGGAGCCACCGTTGGGCTACAGGACTCAGCATCATGGAGGCCTTTTGGCTGCTCACGCTCCCTGGAGTGGAAGTGAGACTTTGAGTCTTACACTACTAACTCCCCACTGCTTAAAAAAGATGATGATCCTCTAGTTGTTTTTGAGTAGGCCTCAATGTTTGGATCAGATTCCTTTTGCTCACCATTTACTGATAAAGCAGGAGAGATCACAATATGGTCTTAACATAATTCACAAATAATTTTTTACAAAAGTATTTTTTTTCCTTTAGGATATTATGTCAAGAAATAATCTTTGAGGTCATTTCATACAATCCCTGCACAGTAGCCAAAGTAAACCTCCTTTCTTTTCATTCCTATTTTACATGAGGAATCCCAAGCACAGAGAAGTTAAATAGCTTGGCCAGGTTACACAGCAAGCAGCAGATTCAAACCCAGTCCAGAGGTGCAGTTCTTATTCTCTCACCGTGCCCCTTCTTTACTAGGTCTTTTAGAGTTCAGCCTCCCTGAAGGCCCTATTCTCTGCTTCTTTACCCTGGTCAGTATTAAGGTCAACCAGGCACTTGAAAACTATTTTTATGCAGACGCTTGTGAAGTGACTGTATGCGCTGTCATCCCACCCAAAATTTTTCCCACAGGGTGTTTCTGAATCTGTGTCTCACAGGCCCTGAAACTTCAGTGTGTTCAGTCCTCATAGGGAAGTTTACCTCAAAAATGTAACTGCTCTCTGAGGTGGACACGGCAGGGCACACCTGTAGTCCCTGCTACCTGCTACTCAGGAGGCTGAGATAGGAGGATCACATCAGTCTAGTTCAAGGCTAGTCATCTGGGCAACACGGTGAGACCTTGTCAAAAAAAGAAAAAAAAAGCAAGAATAACTGTGAGTCATGTCTCACAGTTCTGTGGAAATGGAGTAGAGCCAATTAGCATCTTCCACAAATTAATTTTTGAAAGACAACCAGCAATGAGTTTTCATCAATGAAATTAGACTTGATCAAAGTCTTTCTTCCTTCAATAAAAGGCATAAAGAATTACTCATCCAACCTACATAGTGCTCTGCATTTTGATTAACTAAGTGTTGCAAAAACCGGTATTTAATAAAAGAAAGTCAAATCAGACAGTAACAGGACACCTCAGAGCACAATGACATTAATTTTTTTTATTGAACAACAACAAAAATAGATAAAACATGGAAGTTGAATTCATTGAGCAAAAACAGCTCTCCCGATGAAGCTGCTATATTTTGTGCTAAATAACCTCACAAACTGAGAGTATACAGATTACATATAGTATGCAAGTTACCTCAACAGCAAAGGAGAAGGAGTAGAATACAATTTTTGAAGATAA
Organism: Fukomys damarensis; assembly: GCF_012274545.1. Taxonomy (NCBI): domain Eukaryota; kingdom Metazoa; phylum Chordata; class Mammalia; order Rodentia; family Bathyergidae; genus Fukomys; species Fukomys damarensis. The sequence continues at coordinate 94,868,757 of NW_022900951.1, forward strand.
AATTTGGTCAAGTGACAAATTTAGTTGCTCAAAATTTCTAGCCCTTATACACTTAAATTCATACGATTCTACATCTGTGCATTCAGTATGTGCATACTGAATTCCCATTTTAATGGAAGCTGCTTCTGAGAAGAAATTTTTGAACTCCACACTTATTTGATTTGACAATTTTTAAAATTTTGTGTTTTTTAAAATAAGTACATGTGTGTATTTAAACACACTTAAAAACCCCCAGCCTTTCAGTAATAAGCAGAGGGGTCATGCTTTTTTAAAATCAATATCTGTGAATTTCAGTTATTTCTCCTGTGTGTCTAAGAAACTTTATATGTTCTCAATGCACCCACACAGTCAGGCGGGTTGACAGATATGTCAAAAATACTTTATGAAAAGAGGGAGGTAGCTCATGCGAGTTGGCAACCTTTTGTATGTTGTTTCCCATTGGAGCAGGCTGCCTCCCTTTGACATCTTACAATCAAAGACAAAAGGAAAACTTTTTACTTCGAAGCCTAGTGAGCACGGTTGTACATTTACTATAGTCCACCTTCAACTTGGCTTATAATGTAAGATGACAAATACCTCACACCCAGTACACAGCATTAAAAAGTACTGAAGAAACATTTCATAGATAATACCTTTTTTCATATGTTAAATATCAGCTTCTATGGGATACAGTTTCAGGATGGTTTTGTTATCACTTTAGAAACACTCTAGGCCAAACAAACAGCACAAGTAACATCAATATCATCTTTTTTTCGGTATCTGTATCAATTACTGGAGGCTAATTCTAACACATATACTACTTAAGGGGGGAAAAAAGAAGAGAATTCATGACACATTGCAAAGATAAGACTATAGCATCTTAGTTGTAGGGATGATGTTAGGGTGCAGAAAGAGGGGACTCTCTAGAAGGTGATGGTGTAGTTTCTTCAGGTGGAAAAACTGTGAGTGTACAAGCTCGAATGCCACCAAGGGACTCTGGGAGATCAAAAACCTTATGCCATTCATCCTTATCTGGATCATATTTCTGCACTATCTCTACCATACAACGATTATTCCAAGAATACCCACCAACCACATAGATTTTATTTTCAAAGACAGCAACCCCAACATCACTTTGCCCTCTTAGCATGGCAGCAATAGGGGTCCACTGGTCAAGGATAGGTGAATAGTATTCACAGCTTAAGACATCATCATAATCACTGGTTCCTCTGAAGTGATTGCCACCGATGACATACAGCCTTTCTCCCACTGTACACATGCAATGCAGGCCTCGGACAGTGGTCATCGGTGCCTTCTGGATCCATTTGTCAGTGTCAGGGTCAAAGCACATGAGCTCTTTTTGGAACGTGTCATGAGTAATTCCTCCTAAGAATGAAAATAAAAGGCATGAGGTAAACAGATCACAAAAATGAAAAAGTGAGTAAGGCTCTCTATCATAATTTTTAGCCACACTCTATGACACATTATAACTTATCAAGTATTCTTATAAACGTTTGACTTCTGTAAATATTCTTTAAACTAAAAATAAGGAAAATAACATTTCCATGTTCTTAAGGAATGAAAAAATGGCTTTTATCAACAAAAAATGTTGGCGGGGTTGTGGGGAGAAAGGAACCCTTCTCCACTGTTGGTGGGAGTGAAGACTGGTATAACCACTACGGAAATCAATATGGAGATACCTCAAACAACTAGGATTAGAGGTTCCATTTTACCCAGCCATCCCTCTGCTGGGTATCTTTCCAAAAGAATTAAAGGAATCATACCACAGTGATATATGCACAGCCATGTTTGTAGCGGCACAGTTTGTAATAGCTAAATCTTGGAAACAGCACATTTGTCCATCAGTTGGAAACTGGATAAAGAAGATGTGGTTTTTCTGTAAAATGGAATACTACTCAGCTATAAATAATGAGAAGCTAGAGTCATTCATAGGAAAATGGATACATATTGAGGATATACTACTAAGTGAAATAAATAAGTCACACATGTGTAAATACCAAATAGTTTCTCTGGTGTGAAAAGCTATAATAGTACATAAGATCCTAATGAGATATTTGACTATGTGTAATAGGAAGAAAAGGGCTAAAGGTGTAGGGAAAATCGGAATGGTAGGGGAAAGGTAATAAGGGAAAAGAAAAAAATATGACAAAATGAAAATAAAGTGTTTGTAAATGCGGAGGAGAGGAGGGGGTGAAGGGAGGGCACAGACACGGGGAAAAAATGAGAACCAAGACCTGTCATGTAAAGGTACAAGATCCCAATAATGAACGCAATTGTACTGTATACCTAAAATGTACCAATAAACTCAATAAAAGAAAACAACAACAACAACAACAAAAAGTAGTACCCTTTGGTTTGAAAGTCAGCTTGGTTCCTTTACTATCCTTTATTGGGAAGTCATTTCTGTAGTATTTACCCACAATGCCAAAGTACCACTAAAACAATTATGTCTCATTCCCCCACCCCACAGAGGATTTGGAGCTCCCAATATAATAGCATAGAAGCTACACACATAAAATAGGTATACAGTGTAAATCATTGACTAGTGGAGCATATGATTTCCTGGGTAGTTCTTTCAATATAAGACATCCTGTAGTTGTTCATGAATTAACACCAGGAACCTGAAAATTACTCACTACAGGCCTCTCACTGATCCTTCTCAAATGTAGATTTCATAAAGTAGTATTCAGAGAATGAGTTCACAGACCTCCCCTTAAACCCTTTGATAGCTCATAATATATCTGCTATTCTGGCACTGGCAGACCTTTAGATAGGAGAAAAATTGTTATAGAGAGACTGTACCAGGGTCAAACAATAAGAACCTGACTAACAAAATTAAAAATCAATTGCAAGGGTCGGTGATTTAGCTCAGTGGTGCCGATGCCTGCCTCTCAAACGCAAGGTCCTGATTTCAATACCTAGTACAAAACAAACAAACAAACAAAAAAACACACCAAAAAACAGAAAAAAAAGAAATCAATTGCAGAAGTGATCAATACATTAAGATAAATTTAATTTTACAGAAGGGTGATTTAAACACCAACAATTTGTGAATGAAAGTAGTTACTGTGATACTGAATAAACTAGTCATTCTGGAATTTTTAATAGAAAAACATCTCTGCATGCACCTAAAATGCTGAATTAGCACAAGATTATTCACTAAGTGACATCATAGTAGAACCTTATTATAATATTAAGGGAAAAGAAACTACATATTTTGCAGGTTACACAAAAGGAGAGAATAAACATTAGGCATTATTATGCATGTGTATGCACTGTATACGGTATTTATTATATAATTATACATTTCCTCAGACAGTATAGCTAAATTTTAAGCAAATTAAAATAATGTTTGCTATATATGAATGGTATTTATTCAAATATGGAGTATACTACTGGAAAGCTAATTGGAGAATCTAAATGCTTTCCAATTTCTTCTAAGTTATACATCTGTAGCAGGATTGATTTGTTGCTAGCCTTAGAATTTTCAGAATGCCCAAAGCAATTATATGTAAATGTACACACAAAACTAACTTCGAAAATCAATATAAATTGTATTATCCATTTCTCTTAGAAGCACATATATTACTTTTGTTCACCTGAAATGTACATCACCCCTCCATACACAGTTCCAGCATGTCCATAGTGAGGCTCACTCATTTTGGCAACATAGGTCCATTCATTTGTTCTTGGATTGTAACATTCTACTGTAGCTGTTTTGTAAAAGGAGAGAGAGAGAGAGAACTATATTTAATCTCAAATTTAACAGTTAAGTGTTTCTTTTAGGTGGAACAGTACTAATACTCAGATCTCTGAAACATACATATGATAGGTATGAGATATCTTGGGGGCTCTAATGGTAATTACTGAGACTACATTAATATGAGCCATTAGTAGATGTTACATTAGAATAGATAATGTAAGAATCTATCTCTTTTTTTTCTTGGTCTTTAGTAGTACGTGTTTGTAGTATGTAATGTTTACATTCCTTGAGTAGGACTGATACACATACATAACACAGAAATTGCTAAGGTTTCTTTTAGAGGGAGTCTAGTTATAGCTTTATAACTTGATATAACTAGTTATATCTTTATAAAATTCTTTACTTTAAAAATAAGTGAGAAAAAATACTTTAAATTATAAAAGAGAGGAAAAATACCTCAATTCTGAGTCCCTGTGTTGACATACTATACAAGAACAAGCGTGAGTATATATAAAGCAAGTATTTTTGGAAATGGAGGTTCAATACAGGGCCTTCATACACAGCTATATCCCTAGCTCTTTAAAAAACGTATTTTGTTTTGAGACACAGTCTCACTAAATTGCCCAAGCTGGGCTCCAACTTTGATGCTCCTGCCTCTCAGCGTCCCAGAGTGCCATATATGAAGCACATTTTAAAATTGAGAATGAAAGTATATACACGGCCTGGCTTATGTTCTAATGGCTACAGCCTACTGCTTTATTTCATATTCACAGTACAATTTAGATACTGACAGTAATGTCCACAAGCACACTTTAAAGCCAATAGTTTCTATACACCCATCCCCATGGTAGCAAGTACTAGTACTCTTTTTTTTTCACCCTGTTCCTGCCCTCCCTCCCTCAACTCCCCACTTACAAACACTTTATTTCCATTTTTTCATTTTCTCCTATTTTTTCTTTTCCCTTATTACCTTTCCCCTACCTTTCCCACTTTCCCTACACCTTTAGTCCTATTTCCAAAAGAATTAAAAGAATCAGCACAGAGATATATGTGTACCTATGTTTATAGTGGCACAGTTTGTAATAGCTAAAACTTGGAAACAGCCCATTTGTCCATCAGTTGGAAACTGGATAAAGAAGATGTGTTTTTTCTATAAAATGGAATATTACTCAGCCATAAAGAATGAGAAATTAGAGTCATTCATAGGAAAATGGATACATATTGAGGATATACTCCTAAGTGAAATAAATAAGTCACACATGTGTAAATGCCGAACAGTTTCTCTGGTATGAATGAACTATCATAGTACATATGATCCTAATGAGATAATTGACAATGTGAAATAGCAAGTACTAGTACTCTTTACCAGAAGATGACTAGATGACTGGCAGCATATTTAAAAAGTAAAGACGCTTACTATGGAGATGTCTGAATAGTACATTTATCATCTTTAATATAAAGTATTTTGGAGAAGTGACTTTAACTATTTCAGTCTCTTACAAGCAACCTATTATAACCTTAAGACCAGAACAATGACAGTCAAAACATAAAAAATGAATTTTTTAAAGTGGAAAGAAATAGAGCTGTTACAATGACTTTGGTCAAAAATAAAATCTAGATCAATTTGAAAAGTACACATTATTTATTGTAGACAAGCCAGTGTCTTGCCTCCTTCAACCTTGCTTTTTTTCTTACCAACAAAAGCACAACACTGCTCTGGGAATTTCTGCACCAAGTTCAAAATAACATTCAGTTCAACAGGTTCTCTTAAAGCTTTGCTCAACCATATGATACAGTTCTTGGGAGTTACATGTTAAGTAGAAATCTACTGAGTGTGGCTATTTGATCAATCCATTGGAATAATGTATTGGTGTAGCTACTGATAGCCAAATGCAGTCCTAACTGATGCATCAACCTTTGCCCAATATTCTCTGCTTAACTACAAGTGAGAGGGAGGAGGCAAGAGAGATTTTTTTTTTCTGCTCTATCCACTGGCTTCATTTCTTTACAAAATTCACTAATGCAAATCCTTTTTTGCCCTCCACTCATACCTGTACGTTACTACATCTCATTTTCCTGTACTGATTTCCTTTTCCTCTTTTAGGTTTAAATTTTGTCTTATTTCAAGTCTTATACTAGTCTCATTTTTATCTGCTCTCTTGCTGGCTCTCCTTATTGCTTCAGGTCTGTATCCTTACTGACTTGATTTCTTTCAAACCTTTCCATCAAACAGAAGGTTCTTGGATCCTGAAAAATCTTATCTCAAAATAAGGGCTATTTCTGCAATTAACAATTGGTTAGACTGCTACATGTCCAAATACTATTTTAACTATTTCAAGGCTCTGGATGTCTTAAGTTTTATTTTATTTTTAATCGACACAAAACTATTACACATATTTCTGGAGTAAAATGTGATTTTTGATACATGTATACATTTTATAAATATCAAATCAGGGTAATTAGCAAAACTGCCACCTCAAACATTTATTATTTCTTTGTGGTAAAGTGTCTTTTTGGACGTTCATTTCCATTTAGCTTAAGTATGAATTCCACCACACAAGAAAATCTGACTGAATGTACATTTTTATCTTTCTCTTTGTCTACATTTAACAGGGGACCTAGTACATTGATTTGCACATGGTATTAGCAAATTAGTTAATGGAAAGGTGTTATATGATAGAGTAATCTAGTAATGCATCCTAACTGAAAAAGTTTTAAAAGTCCAGAAATCATCTTCTTCATCTATCTGAAGCCAAAATAGATTTTACTATAGTTGTATACTTTTCTTAAAGCACAACTCTGCCTTGAATTTTAAAATTTCTGTATCATAAAAGTTGTTTTCTATATTTAATTCAAACTGTCCTGAAGTGTTTTTTCTTTTCTTAGTTTACTGCTACTATTTTATGGTGGAGTTGATTCACTAATAATTCTTTATGATTAGCAATGCTTTCCTATGTAGAAAGATAGTGTTACTCCTCTATTAGGGAGTTGATTGCATATTTTTCCTAGTAAGCGTTATAGGAATCCATCTAGACTTTCTCATATAGGAGCCTCTCAAAGCAAGATGGACATTAACCACCAATGACACAGTAACTATGTAGTAAAAGTTCATTGAATCTAATCTTTTCTTTTTCCAGCTTAAAGAATCTGTCTCCTTCATCTTTTATTTTCCTTTTGTATTGCACTGGCCATTGAGTCCAGTACTACGTGTCCAGCCCTTTTTAATTTTTATTTGTTTTGAGACAGGATCTTGCTTAGTTGCTAGGTTTCCCAGAATAGTCTAGATCTTGTTACCTCAGCCTCCCAGAGTACTGGGATTACAGTCATGCACCACCATGCCCAGCCTCACTCATCTTTTCTAGTCCTGTAGTCTTTATTGTCAACCATTAAGCAGTCTCCGTGCAGAACTGCAGTTGCTCTTAGTACAATCAACAGTATTTCCTTTGAAAATAAAATGCCTCTAGTTAAAAAGAAGATACACATGCAACCTGTTTCTATCTTCCCTAATTACAAGACAGTTGGATATGGGTGGATGATTATAACTTTGATCGCAGGAAGGGACAAGAAATGATTCAAGGCAAGGAGTGGGAGCCGCAAAGTTGTGGTTTCATGATAGTCTATGAGATTTGGGAATGCTAAGGAGACAACTGAGAAAATCTAGAGTAAGGGTCCGAAAACTTCAGCCCAAGGCCCAAATCCAGCCCAATGCTGTTTTTGTATGACACACAGGATAGCTATATGAATGGTTTTACATGTTTAAAGGGTTGGAAAAGAGTGAAATGAAATTATATGAAAATCATATAAAATTCAAATTGCAGGGGTCATAAATAAAGATTTATTGGAACACATCCTCACCATATGTTTATGAATTGTCTACAAGTGCTTCTGCAATACAACAGTTGAGTTGATTAGCTGTGACACAGATTGAGTCGCCCATATAGCTGTAAATATATATTTTCTGATAATCTAGAGAATCAATTTCAGTAGTCTAGGTGGTTTGTGTAAACCAGAGAATCTCTTCAATGTATGAATTACACTTAAATTGCTTATTGCATATACATTCGATGTTCTTATTTTCTCAGATGATTCCACTGGGTCTGGAATCAATCACAAGGAATGCTGTGGAACTTCCTAGTTCTTTGAGATTTGGCCTAGAGAAAATTATATGACAATAACGGCTCCCACAAAGGGAGAATGGGCTGTAGAATCCTCGGGCACTGGTTAGTGACTAAGAAAAGCTCAGATCCCTTAAAAAATATAGCGGCATTTGATAAATTTTAGTGATTTTATTGTATAAAAATTTAATATTTTCTATAAATTATTTCATTATTTGAAAGCTTGACTAAGTAATATTTAACTGAGGTGAAAGTTATGCAAGCTGTCATATTCTTTTTTTAAGGTGTCATATTCTTCTTCAATACAGAAAGTCTCAAAGGAAAATTGATTTCTTATAGAATTTTGAACGATGCCAGAAATAAATGAATCCTGTTTTACTTAAGTGACAGCTCCTGTAAGTATCCTGTAGTTTCCCACCACAACCATTTCTGAGGGCTAGTATTTCAGCAATAAGCTCGGCACACTGGTATTTTTTTTAATGTACTAGTAAATTTGGGTTTTCCTTAGGTCCATACACACCATGAAATGATTTTAAAAGGCCAAATCCATTAAAATGATTAAAAATTCTCATAAATGCTGCCATTGGATTTTTTTATAATTATATATGAGATGGTTCTGATGTTCAGCAAGAATAAGTGAAGCACTGGTGATAGTGAAACTATTACATTTTTAAATGACTTTCTCATTAATTCTCTTTGCACCTATTCATACCTCTTAGGCATTCAAATGTGCCAACATGATCAGTTTATATGGAAACATTCACTTATTATAACAGATATGTGTAGGTGGAGGAGGGACTCCTTAAAAACAAAGTCTGGAGAAAAGTTAAAAACTCAGCCTTTCGCTAGAATATTCAGAGACACAAGTAGGAGTTGCTTTACATCCAAAATCTGTGATTCTGCAAAAATGATTGGGCCAGAAAACTAGAAAGGCCAAGTGATACAAACTCCTTTCTTATTTTTATGAAGAGATTATCATTAATGGATATAATTCAGAATAGCTTGTTGATATTGCTCAGTGAGAAGAGAGGTAATCAGGGAAGGGTACATCAAATTTGGATACCTAGCAATATACAATATGACAAGATGAGACAGTCTACTTTTCTTTCCAACTTTAGTATAATATTTGAGGGAACCTAATGGGAGAAAAAAAATAAAGACTCTTGTTTCTTGGTTTTATGTAATGACTCTTTTCAATTTAAAGACTCTTATGGAATTAAAATATACAATTGAGTACACCTAATAAGTCAATCACAATTTTTAAACTTTAAATATATTGTAAAAAAATATTTCAACTAGGATGTATTTGATGAGGATCTTGATTTTAAGGAAAGTAATGGTTTTCTACAAAAGTTTAGTTATTTATATATTATAGGAGATCATTTAAAATGGGATAAAACATCAAAAACTAGACTGCAATTAAATTAGAGTTGCACCTTGCTGCAAAGTATTGGCATCCATATTATAATCGGATGTATAGTTATGGAAAATGCAGTTTATGAAATAAGATTAAAATGGACATATCATGCATAGGAAAAATATTTTTTTAAAAAGTCATTATTCTTAGGTTAAGCTTGGGGATTTTATTTTTCAAGCCTAAATAAAACCAAATAGTTGGTATGTTTTTAAGAACTGTTCACAAAAGTCATGATTCTCATTTCTTTTCACTTTCAATATGAAAACAAAAGACTTTTTTGCTGTTGTTTTTGTGGTTTTTTTCTAGTAACGGGGATTGAATTCAGGGCCTTGCTCTTGCAAGGCAAGCATGGTATCACTGAGTTAAATCCCCGGCCCAAAAGACTGTTTTTAATCAGAGGTGGAGGGACAGTTTCTGAAGGTCATGATCAAGGACGCCTGCGCATATGCCATTTGCTCATTGGGGTAGTCTATTTCTATTTGGGAACAACAGAGGAGAAACATAAAGACTGTAGGAGATACACCAGAGAAAGAAAGTCTCTACCTTCTTGGTTTTATAATAATTCTCTTTAGTTTGAGGTTTTTAATTCCCAGAAGAATAAGGCCTCTAATCAATACTAGGAATAATATATTGAAAATTTAGAAACTGCATATTAACTAGAGTTATAATGCTCACAAGCAAGCACTGACTTTGAAAAAGGCAGCTATTTTCTTTGAGAAAAGAAGTTTCAGAATGACCACAGACTGCCAGGGTTGATGTCTTATTAACTTAATAATTATGTCACACTAGTTGTTTTTCTAAGAAATAACACAGTCACTACTTGTACCTTCAGCATATTTTTAGACATCATAAATTTTAAAAGTATAATCATATTAAAATAATATGTTTGGACTGACTGAGGAAATCTAAAATGAAAAGTCTACACTAAGAACATCAATGGCTCAGGTGCTTTTAAAAATTAGATTAATACATTGGGAAATTTATATAGTTAGGGATTATATCACCGATCTAGAAACAATCTAGAAAGCCTAGTTTTAGAAAAATAGCACGGTAAAAACAAATGAAAAAAAAAACTGGGTAGAAAAGATCAGTAGTACTAAGACCATGCCACTAGCATTAAAGGGCTTTATAAAAAAGGAAAGTATAAGTGCTGAGAGTAGTTATTTTCTCCAATAAATAGCTTAGTCTCAAACCCATTAAAGTATCATCTATTTCTTAGAATATTGAGAAAGAAGATTCTAAGGAGTACTGAATTTATCCAGAGCCAATGCCATCATGTTGATCCTCCTCAGCATTATGGGGCCTGGAATAGTGGCCATCTATAAAGACTCTATGACAGAGAATAAAGGAAGTAAAAAAAAAAAAAACCACCATCCAATAATAATAATGACAGAAATGTTACATTATAATGTTGTCTTCCTATGTTTTTCCTGGAAAAGCAATACTATTCTAATTTAACATAAAATAACAAAATTGTATCTTTTAAGGTTAATTGATGCAGTCAAAGTATTTCTCTGTTAAAATATACTTTTGACCAACCTTAGATTAGAAAGAAAAAAGGTGACCATTAAATGGCTTGCTAGATCAGTTTACAATGAAGAAAACTGCCTGATACTTCAACAAGAGAATGAATTTTGAAACTAATAACTACAGATGAGAATACTCACAGTAAATTAACTTTGGGTAATATTGAATTTTGTACATTTAATCTATAAAGAATATTATTTTACTATGTGGTCTCTAACAAGTATCAAATTATGAAAGTGAAAACACAATAATGAAGTTAATTTTAAAAAAAGACAGTCTTCTGTAAAGAAAGATTTTTAACCTATTCAGTAAAATATCATGTAAACTTTTAAAACTGGAAAACGAAGAAACATGTTAAACTTCGTCCTACGATTTCATTAGAATTTAATTTAGTTTAATAGAGTTTCTAAGTGAACTTTCATATTGAAAACAATGGATGTTGCACAAATCAACTATTCTACAACATACCAGTGCATGTATAAGATATAATTAGTACCCTGACCAACCATATCCATCCAGATAAGGCAAGCAGATGGTCTCTGATATTTTCCAAGAAAAATAGTCTTAAAATAAGATCCTGGCCATAATTTTATCTATAATTTCACAAAACTGTTCAGTTTATGATGTGAAAAGAATATTTGGATAAAGAAATTGGTCTCTTTGCATAATATGAATGTGCACACTTACGCAGTTCCCCAGCTGCATTTCGTCCACCAACTGCATACAGATATCCTTTCAGGGCACTTAGGTGGAAGAAGGTGCGCTTTTCATTTAAAGATGCAACTTGCATCCATTTATTGTATCGAGGATCAAATCTGAACACTGTATCGACTGCTGTTTTTCCTTTTGTGTCATAATTACTCTGTCCACCAACGACATAGAGGAAATTTCCAATGACAGCGATGCCATGTTGGTACCTTGGAGCATCCATGGGAGCTAGGGATCTCCACTCATGGGCCTTTTCATCATACATGCGCAATTCCTTACTGACAACCAGCTGCTGTCTCAGCACTCCTCCTAGTGTAACTAAGTGAGTGGTGTCAGAACGAATGGCAGTCCTGTCTGACTGCATAACTGGCTGCATATATGGCATCATTTGGTAATTGCTGGCTTCCAAAAGCAAATTCACGCAAGTATTGTCAGTTCTCATGAAATCTACTGTTTGCACATAATTAATGAGCTCCTGTGGTGTCATCAGTGGAAATCGGATGTTCTTCATTAATTTTGCAGCAAAGTCCATTCGAGGCTCTTCCAGGCGAAGCCAGCGACAGGTGGCCTTAAAGAGCTCAAGTTCAGTGCAATGCTGAAGGCTATTACTGGAGAGCACAAAGGCAAGACGCTCGAAAGGGAGTTTCAGGAACTCCCCAGTGCTCAGCAGTGCAGGAAAATTCTTTAAGACGAAACTATTGACATATTTATCCACTTCAGTCAAATTATAGGTGTTTGCAATCCGCCCAACTTCAACACAATTGTCTAAAGTGACCTATTAAGCACAGAAAAAATTAGAACATGATTACTTTCTCGACACACACATCTCAATCACACAAATATGCTCACTCTACGAGACTGAATTATGCCTTTTAATGTCCATAGAGATAAAAGTAAAATGTTTATTTATATGTAGCAATAACCTAAAAAGAACATGCAAAGCACCTTTACCCAATTCAGTAGGATGATAAAGAAAATGATTAGTCAGATTGGAAGTTATCTAAGAAATAGTTGCAACTTTGACTATGTCCAAAATAATTAGTTCTCTCATAAAAAAAATCCCATCCTACACACATACAAAAGAAGATTATTCTATAATGGTTCACGTCAATCTAATTCTCAGTGATGATAATTAAATGTATCACACAGCTAGCAGATCCACAAACAGATCCCTGTATTTCCCTTTCACATAAATAGGCATTACCCATTACTATAATTAATAATGTTCCATCAAATGTTAATGATCAGAATGAAAAAAATTTAATAGGACAATTACACATAGGGCAGTTATATTCCATAATATTTATCTGGATATATAAGCGAGGGAATGGCTTTCTTGAGGGCAGGAAGGCTATACCTGCATCAAAATCATGCATACAGATGAGTTTTGGGTATGCACCGCTTGCATCTGAGCAATGTAGCTTTCCTTAGCCACCTTCGTACTCTGATCACACAATAGCTCTACCTGTAGTCATATGAGCCCCAAGACATGTCCCTAGCACAGACTAAAATAAACTGTGTAGCAGAAAAGAGGCAAATGAGGAAACGATAGAACCTCTTCTTTAGTAGGACCTCTTTTCAATAACTGACTTGTCAAAAGGAAAAAAAAAAGGAAAATTCATTGGCAAATATAATCCAAGGAATAAATCACAACAACAAGCTCACAGTACAAATTCTGGTGTTTATCTATACAAATGTTGAGAGAGAGAATAAGCAAAAGGCTCCAATGTGTGTGTGTGTGTGTGTGTGTGTGTGTGTGTGTTTGTCTACATGTGTGTAAGTGTTAATTTTGTCAATATGTTCAATATTTCACACAAAGCTTATCAATGTATTGTTAATCCCATAGCTATTGCTAAGAGATATGTTCAATGCTTAAGAGAAAACTGGCTAATCCTTTTATTGACATTTAATTTAAAAGCTGAAGGAAGCTAAAAGCAATACTCATGTGCATAAAATTATAGCCCAGTTAAGACATTACAGCACAGAAGTCTCCGAGATTAGCATATATCTATTTTCATAGAGTTATTACTCAAGAAGAAAGTATACTCATTTAATCAGTTGAATTGCTTATAAAAATCATAAAAAATGTCTAATTGCTTATTATACTTAGTAGTTGTATATTTTAAATTACTTAAAATATAACTGCAACTCAAAGGGACTAGGAAAATAAATTATGAGTTTCTAGAAATACACAGCTTAACACTGTATCAATACTTTGGATTGATGGTATGACTAGAAGTCCATTTAAATTCAATTTTAAGAGAGACAGGTTGGTGTCTCATAAAACTGTAAGTTGTATAAATGGAGTTACAGTTAGCATTTAATTGCCCAATTAACACTCGGTAGAAGGGATTCTCATTTGGAATAAGGGATATACCTTCTCAAAGCAAGTAAGAAACAGCCCTTCCCCAGAATGAAGGTAATTTGCACTTCTGAACGTATTTACAAGTATGGATAAGTAAAAGTTGATTGCAATGCAAATATAATTTCTGAATATGCAGATTCTCATCATTATTGATATCATCACTAATAAAATCAGCAAAGTATGTGCTCTTTACATGGGCAAAACAGGACCACCAGTTGTGAGTCATCAAATGTAAATCTAAATTTATGGCATTTAAAACAGACCAAGATTAGACTAGACATCAAACTATAAATTTCAGAAATTTTCTGAAGTATTTAATGCCTTCCTTTTTAGCTTCTTCTACTTTATCCTATGAGAAACCATTATAAAAAAGACAGGAGAAAGAAACCTACCATTTATTTAAGGGCATTTGGGGAACACCTTCTATGTATCAGTACAGTCATATATACAGATACACAGGACTAGAAAAAATCTTTACAGACCCCCTCGTCAAAAACGATAGCTGCCTACCCTTTTCTTAAAAATTGCCAGAGAATGTTTTGTAACCCTCTGAATTATAATCTTCTTGATAGAAAGACTAGGCATTTTCTACAGCTTTTGTACAACAGCTACCACAATATGAGTATATAACAAAGGTTAAAGCCTATAAATACTGACAATAAAAATTAAAGATTTAATGACAGATGGAACTAAAAAAGGAATATCTGCTGATTAGGATAGCAAATTATTACAGCCTTATTAATTTTAAAATAAGATACAAGGAAAATATGTAATAGGAAATGAATTTTCATCAAGCACAAGTAATCAAAGAAAAAATTAATAATAGAATATAAGCATTAAAGAAGCAAAATCTAAATAAAATCATAGTTAACAAAAGGAGCAGATCAAAAATGATGGAAAATGGTAAATATTTAGGGGGTAAAGTACAAGATTCTTCTACTATGTTTCATTTCATTGAATAATGCATAACTTGGGTTAAACATATATATCTCCTCAAATATTTATCATTTCTTTATGGTGAATACTTTCAAATCAGTCATGATTTTTTTTGAGACAGTATCTTGCTATGCAATTCAGGTAGCAATGAATTAACTATGTAGTCCAGACTGCCCTTGAACTCACAAAGATCCTCTTGCCTCAGGCTCTCAAGTGCTGGGATTATGGGCATGCATGACCACACCTGGCTAGTCATGGTTCTTTTTTATTATTTTTGGTACCAGGAATTGAACTCAGGATTTTGTGCTTGCCAGGCAGATGCAGCACCACTGAACTAAATCCTGGCCCTATTTAGTCATGATTATTATTTTTTTTTGAGATGGGTACCTCTTTTTATTTTTTGGTACCAGGGATTGAATTTGGGACCTTGCACTTGTGAGGCAGGTGGCAGAACCACTGAGCTAAATTCCTAGACCTAGTCATGATTCTTAAAAATATGACTTATAGTAAAGGTCCAAATGTTTAGACTAAATAACATAAAAAATGGATTGTTATAATATAATATATAATAAATGTAGTGTGCATATATAATAGAATATATTAGATTTTGAAAATTCAAAATATGCTTAGTTCTTATTTGCTTTTAAATTCTAATTAGAAAGAACTCTAATTTCATCTTAACCCACGTAATTTCATATAAAGATTTGACCAAAATTCTAAAGAAGGTACACTTGAAAACAGTTATAACACAAATTAATTAAAGAGGGCCGGGGATTTAGCTCAGTGGTGTCACCACCTGCCTCACAAGTG
Source organism: Fukomys damarensis (assembly GCF_012274545.1). Classification (NCBI taxonomy): domain Eukaryota; kingdom Metazoa; phylum Chordata; class Mammalia; order Rodentia; family Bathyergidae; genus Fukomys; species Fukomys damarensis. Next base: position 94,884,338 of record NW_022900951.1, read on the forward strand.
CAAGGTTCCAAGTTCAATACCCAGTACAAAAAAAAAAAAAAAAAAAGAAGAAGAAGAAGTTTGTAATTAAAATAAGTATACTGGGCTGGGGATTTAGCTCAGTGGTGCCGCCACCTGCCTCGCAAGCACAAGGTCCCAAGTTTGATCCCCAGTACCAAAAAATAAAAATAAAATAAAATAAGTATACTGACATTTAAAAGGCTAAAGTAGCAAAAAAGTACAAAATTCTTCAACCTTATGGGGAAATCTATAAAAACTTTTCAAAAACAATAAAGTGTATCTTTAACTTTCCTTGACATAAATTATCATAAATCATTGTACTATAACCAAACAAACCTCATGGTCATCCTAAAGTCAGTTCCAACATCAAAATTTTTCTGGTGTTATTCTAATCAATATACTAGTACTCGCTGTTGCTTGCTGTTCAAATTATACCTGATGTACCCAAACACTGTCATTAATATAATTTGGTATTTCACAAGCAGATTGCATCAGAAATCGGTGATATTATTTTGTGAAAGGTCAGTGTTATATACAAACAGATTCTCATATAGACAACAAAATGAGTATCTGCGTTTGTACTCTCAATGGAAGAGCAAAGACTAAGAAATTTGGAAACGTTTGAAGTCTCCTCAGCTGTTCAATCAACAAAATTCTTCTTACTGTTATTTGATTTGTTATATTGACAGATCGACATCTAGTAAACCAATGCAGAGAAAGAAAACATGTCCACAGAAAAACACGAGGAAGAAGTTAAACAAGCTATTTGGAAGTGTCAAGGGGAAGATGTAGAAGGTATTTTTCCCTATTCTACCTTCAACATGTGAGAACATACAGGACACAAGGTAGGAACCTCTTTTGCCTATTTCCCACATATGTAGTTCCTTTCTGTTCTATTTCAAACTCTTTTTTTACTTTGTTAATTTCTCCAGAACAGTATTTTAATTTCTCCAAGAGGTAAATAATACCAATCAAAATATAATAGGAATAATTTATATTCCTACCATTTTTGTTATCTCGTTATAACTCCTTATTTTCATTAGTCATATCACTAAAATCTCCCTCATATCAATTTAACCTTCCCACCCCTCTCACTTATAATATATACACAAGTGGAAGCAGTGACCTACAAAAGCAGGAAAAACAACTTTAAAACATTATAAATGCAGAGTATCCCCAAATCCAAAGCCCTATGGCATCTTTATCCTCTGACTAAATTAGTTTTTATATAAAGAAAATGGTTCTCCAACTTAATCTGTTTTGTTTGCTCTGTATATTTTGATATTTAAATTGTAATATTTCCAGTTCAATTACAAACATCCTGTTCAAGAAATTAATTAAAATTAATTATAATATTAACTGATTTATGCCAAAGATTGAAATTTTTGCATGAAATTCATATATGTGATCTAGAAAAATTCAAGGAGTAAGAATTTAAAGAGAAAACATTTCATTATGTTCCATTGTTATGGGCATTCTACAAATGGAACACTATGCATTGAAGGGTAAAATTGGGTTTATTCTGTAGGCCACCCTGGTATTCTCCATAGTAGTAATTCTATGGGACAAAGAATAGATGCTAAAATTTCAAATTGCTGCCAGGAGTGGTGACACATGCCTAGAACCCCAGCACTCGAAGACTGAGGCAGGAGGATCACCGTGAGTTCAAGGCTGAACTACACAATGAGACTGTCTCACAAAATAGATAGACAGAACTTTCAAGTTACAAATTGTAAAAAAAACCTTTAACTCCAACCCATCTGTAAATTAAAAAGTGGCTGCACAATATTTAGCATATTGCACCTATACAATGTCATAAGGACAAAAAGTTATTTAAGTTTTAAAGGTATATGAATAAAAAAAGGTTTTTAACATTTTTTCTCCATGATGTATGAAAGTGTTTTTAGTTTTATAAAAAGTTTTACCTACCCTGCTTTATACCCTTAACTGTCATCCTTTTGTATTCATTTCACAATCCTCTTTTCTGTAGGTGCCAAGAAAATAACATAACAAGAACAAAAATGTCAAATCCTATAAACTGCAATGCTAATTACCACCCGGGGAGAGCCAAGCTATTACTGCAATGGATGCTGCAGTGGATGGTGAAATTCGGCAGAGGATAGGTTTGTCTATTGGTTCTGATGCTTGATAACAGAAAACTGGTGTTTCTACCCCACCAAAGAGTGGCATTACTATCATATTTAAACTTGTCACTCAAAACTAACATATAAAAGCTTTCTGGGTTACTTGTCAACTCACATTTTATGTGCCACTGCTGTTCTTCCTCATTACAACTGACTCAGAGTGGGACAGAAAAGGAACTCTATTAAAAATAAATTTGCCTTACTAATAGTTCTAACCTGGGTAATGCTTTTGTCATGTGAGCTATAATCTCACTATGTCATTAAAAACATAAAACTTATTCCTGCAAAACATCTGATTTCAGCATACAATTATTAAAACACGAAATCATTATCCATAACTTAGCTTGTGGTAAAGTAAAAAAAAAAATCCTCCTTTGTAAATTATTTGTAGTATCTTGAAACTTTCAGTTCTTTTAAGAAAAGACATTCAGGGCTAGGGTTTTTTTCTATTTATCTTGATTACTAAGAATGAAAAGGGAAAGAAATAAATTAAGAATTAACATAGTTTAAATAAGAAAAACAATGCAGGAAAGAAGGAAAAAGGAAAATTTGTATTTTACATGTTCCTAGAACAAAGAATCTATATACAATTTTATGTATATTAAAAATCCTTAATACTAATACTTCGTAATAATACATTCTAATTACTAGGAATTTGCTAAAAGTACTAAATATTAGTATTAAGTAGTAAATACTAATTTGTTTTTCTCACTTTTGTAGATCACTGCTTCCACTTGTATATATATATTATAAGTGAGAGAGGTGGGAAGGTCAAATTGATATGAGAGAGAATTTAGTGATATGACTAATGAAAATAGAGTTGTAACAAGAGATAGCAAAAATAGTAGCAATATAAATTATTCCTGTTTTATTTTGGTTGGTATTATTTATCTCTTAGAGAAATTAAGGATTTATAAATTAAGGATATGTAAATTAAAAAGTAAGGATTCTGAGGGAAGATTCTCATTGTGAAAGCACAAGGCCATATCCTCAGCAAATAGGATGGAGGATTTATTAAATCAACTAGACCAATGCTAACAACAACTAGCCCATAGGCAAGAAAATCATAAACTCAAGAGAGGCTATAATGAACTATACCACAGGTAAGCTTTACCAATGAGAAGACTCTTCCTCATTAGAAATAGGTTTTAGCATGACTGTAAAGGATACTAGTGTGATAAGGAAAAATGACTCCCACCCCACTAAATGTTCAGAGTTTCAGTCTGCCAAATACTGAAGAGTGAATTCTAAGGGACAAAGAAGGTTAAGAGTAGGAAAGTTTTATTAAAAGAAAGCTCCTAAGAGAAAGGAGGGGTCCTGAAAGGGGTTGCCAGAGAGGCTTTCTCCAAGAATGTTTTACAGAGCAAAATCAGTGTGGGTACAATTTGGGTCAAACTACTGTACAATCAATCTATAGGATTACAGTATAGTCGCTTAGGTAATATTGACCCAATAGGGAAAGGAGGCATGGAGCGAAGGGTTATGGCAGCACCACTAACTTTAGATTACCTATAACTTTTAATGTAGAAAGATCAGAGGCACTCTTGGAAAGGAATAGAAAGGGATGGGAGGATTGGTCTGGATGTTCTAGTTACCCATCCAGGTGTCTGATGCCTATCTAGACTTACTGGAATGGGTATTGCCAATTACAGTGTAATCTCCAGTTGCTGTTTATCTCTTAAGCTTACAGGCCTGGCTGTTGCCTCTCCATCTTGAGGCCTGGCCTTCTTCAAGTGTGCCTCTAGCCGCAGTGTTGATGCATTTTTATCTTCTGCATGGACTCCCTGGAGGGCACATCCTTTTTCTAACTGTTTATTAATTTCTATCTAAATTAGTTATCTATAGTACTAGGAATAAAGAACAAAATCTTTAATATAATATTAAATGTTTATAAAAAGAAGGAAATCTTCAAAAGGTTAAAATAAACAGTTTTAAGAAACATTTTAAATAGGTTAAGGAATCAATATTCTAATTACTAGAAATTTGCTAAAATTACTAAATTGTTGGGTTCTCATTTTTAAACAAAACTAGTCTTCTAGAACAAAATTATTTTTATTATTTTGACAATAATATTCATAATAAATATAAAATATACAGTTTGATCCTCTCCTTTCAGGTAAAGGAAATGATCACAACCATTATCTGAAGTTATAAATATTAAAGTTCTATACTAGAGAATGACAACAGTGCAACAATGCATCTTGTTAATGATTATTTCCAAAGAAATCATGGCACTGTCCCTACTTTGTCCCAGGAAGACCATGTGTTCCTAAGATCAGTGTAAAGCAATGTTAAAGATTCTATAAATATAAACATGAAGTGTTACTATTGCATTAATTACTGGACTTGAATCATTTTGAAAAGTACATCAGTGTACTTCATTTTTACTTGATGTTGTTATGTCAGTGGCATAAATTTATGGTACTTGAAGGAATGGGCTTTAAATGATAGAATTAAAATTAAATCTAGGACAAAATCTTAATGATGGCAAGCAGCATGTGAGATTAACAAACTTCACTTAAGCCACTTGTTTATGTAAAGATAATAGAAGCCAACAATATAACACATAACAAAAACATAACACAATGCTGCTGTATAACTCTTAAAGTGGCAATTACTTTAAAAATTTACAAGTAATTGTGAGACAATGATTTTGAGTACCTTAAAATGAAAAATGGCACCTGAATCAGTTATCATTTCTTCATGGGTAGAATATTCCAAATCTTCTCTAGTTATTTGAAAATATACAACAAATTGCTAATTATGTTCACTCTACTGTGCTATAAAACACTAGAAATTATTCTTTGACAGTTGCATTCCTGTATCCATTAACCATCATATTCCGCTATCTCCCTTACCCCTACCTTTTTTGGCTTCTGGTAACCACTATGTATTCTTTATTTGTATGAGATAAACTTTTCTTTCTTCCATATATGAGACAAAACTGGTGGTATTAGTCTTTCTGTGCCTGGCTTATTTCACTTAGCATAATGCCCTCTAGGCTCAGCCATAATGCTGAAAATGCTGAGAATTCATTCTTTTTATAAATTCAAGTAATATCCCATGGTGTATACCTAGAGCCTGTTTTCTTTATTAATCTGTTAATGGACAAGGACTGTTTTATTAATAATATAATGAAGTACATGTTCTTGTGAAACAGTATTATAAGATGGTTCCATTCTCAAAAATTGTTCCTCTTCAGAGCGAGGCCTAACAGCAATTACTTACAAATATTAAATTTATGTTAAACCTACTTACAAATAAGTATATTATTCAACAACACAATGAATAAGAAAACATAAAAATTTACTATTGATATAAATTTTAATCATAAAAGCAAGCTCCAAGTGTTCTGGAAATACTGGCAATTTTTCTGTCCATGGCAGGCCTTCAGTGGTCTAAAATAAGATTGAAGGGTCTTAACTAAAATGAAATACTATCTTTAGGAACTGGTAAATGCTAAGTACTTCACTGTTAGTCAAAAAAGGCTAAACACTATTCAATGAGTACTATGTTACTAAGGAATCAAGACTTATGACCTTACAGATTTGCATAGGATCTTAAGATCTAGTTCTTAAAACCTAACTCCCAAGGGAAAAAAAAAAAAGATCAATCCTAGTTTAACAGATTCTAGAAGCTCAGATTATGTTCCCATACAATTCTATTAAAGAAGAATGCTGTATAAAAACCTTAAGTTACATAATATTGTCAAACAGGAAGGATAACGTATCCATTTTTATCAAACACTGTTAGTATTCCCTATTATTTGACATGGAAAGCTTTTGTTAAATGCTTTTATTTTGTAAAAATGCACCCATTTTAATCTTAACTTGTTTCCAGACTACATACTATGTGACACCTCTCTCTCACGAAAGAGTTTCATAGGGCTATCAACAGCTTTCATAGGTCCAATTCTAAACAGGCTATGTGGCAGTCTACTATGAAAATAGAAGATCTGAAAATATCTTACCCCGGATATAAGAAATACTTTACAGAAGTCCAAAACCGGCAGAATCTGTAGAAAGCTGGCAGCTTCCAGCGTGTCTTGAAGGTTGTCCATATTAAGAGAAAGCTTTGCAGTATAAATGAAATCAATAATTTTCCTTAGACCAACTTTGCTCACACCATGAAGCTTAATGCACATTAAATCTTGTTCTTTCATTCCACCTTAAAGAAAAAGACATTCAATTAAAAGAAGGTAGATAATTAAGGTCAAAGTCATTTCTGCTGCTAATTAAAATCAAGAAAAAGCATTCCTCCCAGAGTCAAACTTTTGCATATTTTACAGCTCAAAGAGAGTACTTAAAGGAGATTATCTCTATAATAATGGAGGTCATCTATAATGCAAGTGCTTCTAAAATGTTTTCCTGCCACTATCTATGTTTGATATATTAAAGATTGGATTAGTTGGAGACTGAGTTCAGATGGTCCATTCAGATATGAAAAGGGAAAGAAAAGCTGTGAAATAAAGATGGATGGTAAGAAAAAGCATAAATTTCCCATTAACAAACAACACAGACCACAACCATACACACTGGCGAATATTCCTTTTGAGAGGATTTCTTCTTATAGAGACAGAGTCCAAAACAACTGAATTTCATTTTAGAAATAAAAGACTTACACATTGATTGATGATACTGTTTGAATACAGATGGAGTATTTTAGAAGGCAAGCTACCTGTGAACATGGCTTTGAAGTAATCACTAGCAGACGCCATCATGACTCTATGCACGGGAAAGGCATCATCTGTGTCACCTGGCATCAGGGTCACATCGCAAAGCAATCCTTCAAGTCGAAGCTGGTCAAATCCCTGAAACAAGAACATGAACTGAGCCACTCATCAAGGTTATGTAAGGTTACAAATCTCTGTGCTAAAACACCACTTACATACTCATGTGCAGCAGTACATCTGGAAAGCAGAGCTGAATTATTCAGGAGAGGAAAAAGCAAACATATTTTTGATATGTAGCTATATATTTTTTTTTCACCATATGAAAAACATAAAATTAGGGATAAGTTAGATTAAGAACAAGGGAAAGTACAGTATATAAAGTCACTTCTCTAATCACCAGCTTTTACCTTATTTAGAAAAAAAATTATCATTAACATTTGTTTTCCCACCCCTATGAGGATAGTAGATTGTATAATGATCCTTTCCACAACATTTTACTTCCCGTAATAATATCTTACTAGCTCTGTTTACCAAAATATCTTGAATTTTTCCTGTTTTTGTCTTTTGTTTTTTATTTTTATTTTTTTTGAGAAAAGAAGTGAGTATCTGTATTAAGAGTAAGATCGGAGTTTACCACTTAGATAGTTCCATCTCTCTGAGGATTAAGAATTGTGCCTTACATATTCTGATATTCAATGTATAGCTGCTGCTTGACCAATTTATCTTTCAAGTTCGATATTTAGTTATCTTTGGTAAAGGAGGCCAGGAAGGCACAACAGGAGTCTCAACTGTCCCAAATGCTTAAAGGTCTACCAGAGAATTAACAGGCTAGCACCCACAGTTCAGAGGAGAGCCAGGGTTCTTAAGAAGAATGCCAGTTAATGAGCTCCTCCTCCCACATCCTTGATATTCTCACTCAATGACAAATAGGCAGTTGTTCTTTTGATCTATTTTTGAGAGAATGAAACACTTTTAAAATTATACCAGGCTGATTCCACATATTTTACAATATCATATTGTACGTGACAATACATAAAATTCTATCATCAATTAAAATAACAAAATTATAACAGGTTGGTAAACTACAACAAAAGGGGACAATATACATTTAATAATGGGGAAAAACAAAGATTTTGGCAAGACTGAATCTATAGTTTCAAAGAAAGAAATGCTTCATTATAATAAAAAATCAGGAAGATATCAACACAAATTGCTTTCCCAGAACATAATATATAATACAAGAACCAATATAAAGGATCACTTTATCCTCTTCATATTTTAATAACTTCACATAAAATTTTAAATCAAGTTGGGTTTCACAGATTTAAGAAGCAAAAGCTCAATATACTAAGAATGAAATTTTTAAAATATTGATTGTACACATATGTATAATATGAACCTTAGTCTAAACTCAACCTAATTGTTGACATAAGTATGCATCAGGAAATGTTGAATAAATACACTGAGGTGGCAGATGACCATCTAGCATTGAGAAGGAAGAGATCCCCAGCCAAAACAGTTTAGGGAATTGCAGCTGAACTCCCCAGTGCTTTGGCATACAGCTAGAATTTAAATTTTTAATTATGATACCAAAAAAACCAACCAACTTTTACCTAGAAGCCATAACTTAGTACTTTTAAAGGCTTGTAGTCACATTGGGTAGAACTTCAACTTTTTCACAAGTTAACATGGAAGCAGAAACTTATTTGTGAAACCTCTGTTAATAATAAAATGAATTGTGCTTAAAGTGCTTGTTTGTGGTTGGCGGTAAAGATTAAGGCAAGAGAAAAGGAACCGAGCCAGGGTTTAGGGAAAAACATTGGCTCCAAGGGCATAACTACTTTTTCCTCCTCCAAATAAATTTCAGGTTAAAAAATTTAAATATATGCTTTTTAAGTGAAAATACAGATTGAAAGCTAAAAGTCAATGGACCAGGGATTTAGCTCAGGGAAACCACCAGCCTCGCAAGCACAGGTCCCAAGTTCAATTCCTGGTACCAGGAAGGAAGGAAGGAAGGAAGGAAGGAAGGAAGGAAGGAAGGAAGGAAGGAAGGAAGGAAGGAAGGAAGGAAGGAAGGAAAAGGAAACTAAAAGTCAACCCCAAGTAGAAGACCATATATACTGTCAAGCATTTTAAAATTCCCTTGAGCAGATAAGATGGACAGCTTTCTGTCTCTGGGCACATAGACTCTGTTGGTCTTGCAGCATGGATAGTATTCTGTAGTGAGGGCACTGCATAAATTACTCACCCACTGCTGTCTGGTTGAACACTTCAATTATCTTTCAACTTTTAAAATTATAAGCAATGTTGTAAGATTTGTGTAAATATATTTGGAGGAGATCTCAGAATTAGAGCTGTTGGCTAGAAAAATTGTATTTTTTAAGATTTTGATTGCTACTGGCAAGTTAAAAGGATCCACTGTTTCTTGGAAGAAGCATCGTATCTCAAGTACTGGTAAAAAAAAGGGAGATGATAAGATACCAATAAAATGAGACTAAATCCTCTACACCATCTTTCTTTGTTTTTATTCATTAGATAATTTTTAAATATTCTGTAAAACAAATGTAGAAATCTTTGAAAATCAATCATGACTTGGTCAGTTAAAAGCAACAATTATTTCTCTTCAATTATTCCCTCTCACTAAACAACAACAAAAAAAACTTCTTGGATCATTAGCTAGCCCTCCTGCCTTTAAAATATCCCTACGAATATTTTAAACTGAAATTGAGTAATGCAGTAGTCTCCATTCCTATTTATTAATCTTTACTCCTTTGAAAAATGCCACTTTTTTATTAGTACATGTTTGCAGTACATAATGATCACATTCATCATGGCTAATTTGTTCATGTACATAACGCACCTTAATTCTTTCCCCCTTCTTCCCCTTCCCTTCCTCTAACCCCTTTTCCCCTTCTGATTTGCAAAATCTCTTTCCATTTTTTTCTTCAACTCTATTTTAGAATCTCCTTTCCTACATTCCCTCCCCCTCCGCATCTCGTTCCCATTCCCTTCTTTTATCATTAGCTGTGTCATAGCTCATATTATCTTCATTCCATTAAAACTGTTCGTGCAAGTATATACTTAATTCTCAAAATCTGGACAGCTCAGCTCAAATAAGACACCAAGTCTTTAACTTTTTCATCCTTCTACATTTTCATAAAACATCTTTTACACTTCCTCAGTATAGTCAGGTGTCCCAAAAGAAAAGAACTGAGGTGCCACGACCACGTCTTATCACATTCTGACAGTCTCCTATTCTATGCTTAATTTAGCTACCTCTGGCAAATTGTCTGCTTTTGTGAGGTTTTGCATTTATTTTCATTCCACGTTAGTTTTGCTTGCTATGTATTTCACAACATTTATTTTTATAAGCATAAATAAATACTCTCACCATCCAATTTCATATTAATGTCATTTTTTCTAGGTTATTGTTATTTTTACCCAAATGAGAGCTGTTGATTTAGATTGCTTTACTACAGATTCTAAATATCTTGTTTATGTGCCATTTTCTGGATATCCCAGCTGTGATTCACAAGTTCTTTCTATAATACACACTGCTGTAGTGAAAAAGTCAGTTATTTCTCTAAAAAAACCATTTATAATCTTCTAGTGGAGAGCGCACATATTAAAAGAAAAAGGAGTCTATTCTCCACAGTTCTCATCTGCCTTCAATATAGCTACTCTTTATTCCTATTCTTAATAATCTTTTTCCCTATTTAACCCCAGAAAGACTCTCAAGCATACTGTACACAATCAAAATGCATCCTCTAATTATAAAATAATTTTCTTCTACCAAATTTGTACTTATCCCTCTTACAAATTTTCTATAAAATTTGTGATCTATCTGTATATGCAAGTCCATTAGACACCTAAACAGGTCTACTTCATCAAAATTGCTCCATTGTTTCTTACATTACTATAGTATCTTTTTTATAAGTTGGCTGTATGTTACTGCTTTCTATAATATCTTTTAAACTACACCAGTTGATTTAAATTCATCTCCTTTATGTCTCAAAACTTATTTTACTTCTCTGCTTTCCTATTTCTACTGGGCTTTGACTTTGATTCAAGATGGATCTATCAGTCCTCAAATGCTATAAAATTTCCCTTTCTTCTATATATCTACCTGTATTTTCTTCTGTTCTTATTCATATCCTCTTGGGTGTAAAAAGAAATGTGTTTTTGTCTTTTCTGAATTAACTTTACCAAATATATCAAATTTTCAAATGTTATTCAACAGGTGAAGATACATTTCTAATGTCCTGAAATAATAAAACATATTGAGTTTTATACATTTTATAATAGTCATATTAAAATAGACAAGAATGAGTTGATGTTATAGAACTATAATCTAGAGACCAGAAAAGCCAAAAGTAATTTGAAAAATTAGTTCAATGTCAACAGCTTCAAATGAAATATAATGCCCTTGTACAAAATGATACACAAATACTGTGAGGTATTAAAAAATAATCAGAAATTAGATTTGTTCATGGATAAATGGATACATACTGAAGATAGACTCCTAAGTGAAATAAATAAATCACACATGTGTAAATACTGAATAGTTTCTCTAGTGTGAAAACTATAATAGTACATAAGATCCTAATGAGATAATTGACAATGTGAAATAGGAATAAAAGGGCTAAAGGTGTAGGGAAAGTGGGAAGAGTAGGGGAAAGGTAATAAGGGAAAAGAATAATATATAAGAAAATGGAAAAATGGAAATAAAGTGTTTGTAAATGGGGGGGGAGGAGGGGGTGAAAGGAGGGCAGGAACAAGGGGAAAAATGAGAACCAAGACCTGTCATGTGAAGGTACAAGATCCCAATGATGAATGTAACTGTACTGTATACCTAAATTGTACCAATAAACTCAATTAAAAAAAATAATAATCAGGGCGAGGGATTTAGCTCACTGTTGCCATGGACTGCCTGGCAAGTGTAAGGACCTGAGTTAGATCCCTGGTACCAAAAACAACAACAAAAAATCAGATAAACAAATCTTTCTCAGAAATCTCATATTTGCACTAGAACTTACTAACACATTATACCTAATTTTGATGGCTATAATTTTGAAGAAGAAATAGATAAAACAGGAAATGCATACTGAAAAGAATGATAAAAATACTGATGGAAAATACATCTTATGAACAAAAATTACGGAACTAAACAGAAGGTTAAGGAACGACTTTACTCCAAAAGTTATGTAAATGAAATTCTTTTTTGGTACCGGTACGGGGGATCAAACTCAGGACCTTGAGCTTGCCAGGTTGGCACTGTGCAGCTAAGCTAAATCTCTGGCTAAGTAAATGAAATGTATTTGATCAAAACAGTACTTGATTTTATGAGGCTGTTCATTTTATTCGAAGGAGAGAAAAGAAAAATGCATTTGTTCTAGAAATACATAGGTTGAACATAAAACTTTATATTAAGAAGAAAATATGCTCTTATTATATAACACTGCTCAGAATTTAAAACCTTCTGATTGTTCCTCATCCCAAATGGTTTTTAAATACTTCTTTAATAAGGTCCCATATCAACTTGTAAACATTGTTTTTTTGTTGTTGTTGTTTTCCTATGTACTCTATTCCATTTGGTTGGGTTATTCTTCACCACTACAAACTTGGGCTTACTTATTTCCAGTACTTTTAAGTGTGACATTATTTCACACATGAAATATTCTCCCTTCTTCAAAGATTAGTTCAGATTTGCCTTTTTTCTCATTAAGTTTATTGGTACATTTTAGGTATACAGTACAGTTACATTCATTATTGGGATTTTGCACCCTTATATGACAGGTGGTCTTGGTTCTCATTTTTTCCCCTTGTCACTGCCCTCCCTTCACCCTCTCCTCCTCTCCCCATTTATAAACATTTCATTTCTATTTTTCATTTTCTCATATTTTTTTCTTTTCCCTTATTTCCTTTCCCCTACCCTTCCCACTTTCCCTACACCTTTAGCCCTTTTCTTCCTATTTCACATTGTTAATTACACCATTAGGATCTTATATACCATTATATTTTTCATACCAGAGAAATTATTCAGTATTTATACATGTGTGACTTGTTTATTTCACTTAGGAGTACATCCTCAACATGTATCCATTTTCCTATGAATGAATCTAATTTCTCATTCTTTATGGCTGAGTAGTATTCCATTTTATAGAAAAACCTTTTTTATCCAGTCTTCCACTGATGGGAAAATGGGCTGTTTTCAAGTTTTAGCTGTTATAAACTTCTGCTATAAACATGGGTGAGCATATATCACTGTGGTATGATTCTTTTAATTCTTTAGCAAAGATACCCAGCAGAGGGATAGCTGGGTCAATTGGAACCTCTAATCCTAGTTCATTGAGGTTATCTCCATATTGATTTCCATAGTGGTTGTACCAGTCTGCACTCCCACCAACAATTGAGAAGGATTCCTTTCTCCCCACAACCCCGCCAACATTTGTTATTGGTTGATTTCTTGATAGCAGCCACTCTTTGAGATTTGCCTTTTTTGTAAAGGTATCTCCAACCAAATCTCCTTTAAAATAATAGGCCACCTTTAGTCCATGTTTCACAGTTTATCAATTAATTGTAGCCTATAAATTTGTTTCCAGTGAAGATGAAGTAACAGAAACTGAATTCACGTTATCTCCAGAAACACCTTGAAACCAGACAAAATATATGAAAAAATAGTCTTAAAAAGAATAAAAAAGGAGTATCTATGAAAGATGAGCGATATGTAACAAGGATAAGAAAAAAAATTAGTTGAGCTCTCTATTTGTTACAACTGATGGCTTAGAGATACCAAACATATGTACAAGGAGTAGGCACCCAGTCAAAAGCCAGCATTCTCCTTGAGGAGAGTCTGAGAAGATCCAGGAAGCTAATTTTTTAGAGCGAAATTCTAGAGAGATCTGCACAGAAAGAGTATGCTAGAGATCTGGAAATAGTCACCCTCAAATATTCAGCTGAGTAATAATAAGTGAATTTGTCTGGGGAGAGAACCAAAACCACCACAAAAGATAGGTTCACAGAGGGCTACTAAGAATTCCTATTTAATTCAAAAGAAACAATGCTAGGCTTTTAGAGTACACATAAAGACTTTAACTCAGAACTGGAAAAATGTTTGTTCTAGAATAAGTGTTGCTCTTCTGTCACCTCTAAAACAGTATGGTACTGGCAAAGAAACAGACCTGAGGATCAGTGGAACAGGTTAGATGCAGAAACAACTCCAGACATACTCAGCCACCTCATCTTTGACAAAGGAGCCAACCATCCTCACTGGAGGAAAGATAGCCTCTTTAATAAAACGTGCTGGAAAATTTGAGGTTCAACTTATCAAAAACTGAAAGTAGACCTCTCATTATGCACTAAACTAAAATTGAAATGGATCAAAGATCTAAATATTAAAACAGAAGCACTAAACCAGCAAGAAGAGAAGAAGACACTAGCGTAGGAAAAGATTTCATGAACACTTCAGTTGTCCGTGAATTAGCAAAAACAATTAACAATTGGGACTTCATCTTATTACAAAGCTTCTGTGCAACAAGAAAAACTATCAAAAGCATGAAGAGCCAACCCACAATTTGAGAAAAAAAATTTTACCCTCTGTTCCTTAGAAAAAGGTCTACCATCTAGAATACATGAAGAACGTAAAAAAATCAGACCTCCCAAATTTAAAAATCCAATCCAAAAGTGGGCATCTGAATTGAACAGACATTTCTCAAAGAAATAAAAGCAGCAAATAAACATATGGAAAAATGTTCAACATTTGAGAGTTGCAAATGAAAACAACACTGAGATTTCACCTCACCCCAGGAAGAATGGCTGCTATCAAGAAATCAAACAATAACAAATGTTGGCGGGGTTGTGGGGAGAAAGGAACCCTTCTTCACGCTTGGTAGGAGTGTAGACTGGTGCAACCACTATGGAAATCAATATGGAGATACCTCAAAGAACTAGGATTAGCGGTTTCATTTGACCCAGCTATTCCCCTTCTGTGTATCTTCCCAACAGAATTAAAACAATCATTCCTCATGTGAGAAACTAAAAGTGTAAATAAGGATCCAAATGTATAATTGATAATGTGACATAGGAAGAAAAGGTCTAAAGTGGTAGGGGAAGTGGCGGCGTAAGGGAAAGGAAATAAGGGAAAGGAAAAATATGCAAAAAGAAAAAAATGGAAACAAAGTCTCTGTAAATGGGGTGCAGTAGAGGGGTTGAAGGGAGGGCAGCAAAATGGGGAAAAGTAAGAACCAAGATACGTTATGTAAAGGTACAAATTCCCAATGATGAATGAATGTATCTGTATTG
Source organism: Fukomys damarensis (assembly GCF_012274545.1). Taxonomy (NCBI): domain Eukaryota; kingdom Metazoa; phylum Chordata; class Mammalia; order Rodentia; family Bathyergidae; genus Fukomys; species Fukomys damarensis. Next base: position 94,899,455 of record NW_022900951.1, read on the forward strand.
TATGCCTAAAATGTACCAATAAACATTTTTTAATTGAGTTTATTGGTACATTCTAGGTTTACAGTACAGTTACATTGATTACTGGGATCTTGTACCTTTACATGACAGGTCTTGGTTCTCATTTTTTCCCCTTGTCCCTACCCTCCCACGAAACCCTCCTTATTTTAAAAAATTGTTTTCTTTGTTTTTAAATCCTACTCAATTTTTATCATTTAAAATCTTAAACTAGAATTACCAATCTTTTAGATTTTATAGATTTTTATTTTTTTAACTTTTATTTATTTATTTTTTGTACCGGGGATTGAACTCAGGTCTTTATGCTTGCAATGAAGGCACTGGAACCACTGAGCTAAATCCCCAGCCTCCAATAAACTTAATGAAAAAAAATTAATTCCCCACTAAGGCATTAAATTTATTAAGAGTTAAAAAAAAAGAATCGTACCACAGTAATATATGTGCACCTATATTCATAACACCACGGTTTGTAATAGCTAAAACTTTCAAACAGCCCAATTGCCCATCAAGTGGACACTGGGTAAAGAAGGGGTGTGTGTGTGTGTGTGTGTGTGTGTGTGTGTGTGTTTTAATAAAATGGAGTACTACTCAGCCATAAAAATAAGAAACTAAAAAAAAAAAGAATAAGAAACTAGAGGCATTTTTAGATAAATGGATGCACCCTGACGCCATACTCTTAAGTGAAATAAATAGGATACATGTGCAAATATCAAACAGTTCCTTGGGTGTGAGAAACTGAAAGTGTAAATAAGGATCAAAATGAATAATAGATAATGTGAAAGAGGAAGAAAAGGTCCAAGAGGGAAGGAGAAATGGGAGGGGTAGGGGAAAAGAATGAAAGGAAAGGAATGAATATGAGAAAAGGAAAAAAATAGAAATAAAGTTGTTGTAAATTGGCAGGAGTGGAGGGGTTGAAGGGAGGGCAGGGGAATGGGGGAAAATAAGATACAAGATGGATTATGTAAAGGTACAAATTCCCAATGATGAATATCATCATATTATATACCTAAAATGTACCAATAAACTTTATGAATTTCTTTAAAAAAATTAAGTGACAACCATGTTAATGGTAGCAGAGGAACTGGGAAAGAAATCAGAATTTAAAGATTCACCAAAGTACTAGTGAATCCCCACCCCAACCACCTTTGTCCCAGTATACTCCAACGCAGACTTAGGGCATCCTATAACCTGGGAGCCATCACGTGGCAACAGATAGCCCCCACCCCCAGACGATTCCTAGGTTCTGAGGGTGAAAGAACTGACAGTGGTAACAGAGGGGGTGGCAGATGTCTAAAATGCTGAGGAAAAGGACATGTATGACAGCCCTTTTGTGGTGAATACCCAGTGTTATTTCTTTGTGTCCTTGGGCCGGGATGTGGGTGCAGTTGTAGTAATGATATGGCACAGCAGGGGAAATGAAGCCCTAGCTTTCAGGATGAAGGACCACAGAGAGAGCCCTGGCAACCTGAACAGATTGAGGAAGATGGATGAAAGGAAGGAATAAGGAAAGAGACTGTGCAAAATTCTATACCATGAAGCACTGCCCAGTGATACAAGAGAAAAACTATTGATACACATGACAAAGTGAATGGATCTCAAAGATTAGCCTAAGTAAAAGAAGTATCAAAAGCTAACAAACTGTACAACAATTTATACATTTTCAAAATGATAAAAATATAGTGACAGAAAACAGCTCAGTAGTTTCCAAGGTTTGAGAGAAATGACCACCAAGGGATAACAAAAAGGAATAAGGTGGGTGCATGTAATGATAATGTGCCATAATTATGGTGATTAAATAAAAATGCCTATTTATTCAAAGTTATAAAATGTATACTAATAATACACTCTTACTGTATGTTCCAATTTATAAAGTGAAAGTAAAAGGGTGGTAAAATATATACCAAGTTAACACTAAAACAACACTAGCATGACTACAATATGGGACAAAAGATATTTCAGAGCAAAGATTATTATGAAGGCTAAAGTGAGTCATAATAAAGGTATCAATCCACCAAGAGAACATAAAATCCTTAAAGGTTTGTATGTTTATATGCTTCAAAATATATGAAGCAAAAATTGAGAAAACTATAAAGAGAAATAAATTCATAATTGTAGCTGTAAATTCTAACACTATTTAAAACTTGATTTAAAAAGTGACAGGTATTAATTAGGACACCAACGATTTGACCATATTAACCCAGTAGATAACCTTAACATTTGTAGAACACTTGATTATAGAACAATAGAATACAAATTGGTTTTAGAAATACAAGAGCTAGAATTAATTGTGAGTTATAAAACTAGTCATACAATTTTTAAAATACTTAAATTTAAAGGATTAGAGTATGTTCTCTGAACTATTTAAGTTAGAAATATAAAAATGATCTCCGAAAAAATCCCCCAAACATTTTGAAGTTAAAATAGACTTCTAAATAATTCATGAAGAAATCAAAAGGGAAACCAGAAAGTATTCTAAGTGAAAATAAAAGGTATCAATAGCTCTGGGAGGGCTGGGGATTTAGCTCAGTGGTTCGTTGGCTTACCTTGCAAGTGCAAGGTCCTGAGTTCAATCCCCCATATCAGAAAAAAAAAGAAACACACTCCTAAAAATATGATAAGGAAGTACAATTAGCTTTATTTAATTGACCTGGGCAAATTTCCTGGAAGAAACAAGGCACTAAAGTTTATTCTGGAAGAAACAGATAACCTGAATGGCCATACTACTATACAATTGAATTTGAATTTAAAATTTTCCCTCAAAGAAAACTCTAAAATGAGTTGCTTTCACTATGGAAATAGACAAAACATTAATGGAAGAAAGAATACCAATACTTCAGAAAAACATCCAGAATATCAGAAAAAGGGAATATGTCACAACTTATTGTATGTGGCCAGCATTTTCTTTTTTTGTTTTTTATTTCAGTACTGGGAATGGAACCCAGGACCTCCTGCATGCTAGGCAAGTGCTCTACCTACACCTAGACCTTTGCATGGTCTTAAAACACAAACCAAACAAAGAAAACCAAAGACAACAAAAATCAAAATCCATCAGGAGCACAGAAAAATATTTTTAACAGAATTTATCAAATCAAATTTAACAGTGTATAAAAAAGGCAATACATCATGACCAAGGAGGGTTTATCCATGAAATGCAAGATTACTTTAGCATTAAAAAGTCAATATATGGGCCGGGGATTTAGCTCAGCAGTTCGGTGGCCTGCCTTGCAAGCACAAGGACTCAAGTTCAATCCCCGGTACCAAAAAAAAAAAAAAAAAAAGTCAATATAACTCACCATATTATCAGGCTAAAAAAGAAAAATAAGAAGATCATCTCAGGAACTACAAAAAATATTTGACATAATCCTACAGCCATTCTTGATTAAGAAAATAAAATACCTCTCAGCAAAACTAGAATAGAAAGGAATTACCTCAAACTTAGAACTAACACCATAGCCAAAGACTTAATGTTTCCCCCCTAACATCGACAACGAAACAAGAACTTTTTTTCTCTCATGTCTATCAATCATTTTTCTGGAGTATTCACCCAGTAAAATAAGGCAAGAAACAAAATAAAAGACCAGAAATAAATAAAACCATTTACAGACAAAATAGTCTACAATGAAAAAAATTCTATATACACTTCAAAAATCCTTCAAGATAGAGTATTTTATTATTTGCAATATATAAAATTAATGAAACAAAATGAATTAATATATAATAGTAACAATCCAAAATTACAATTATGTATTACAGCATATTTGACTCTTGAGTTGGTGTGAATGAATCCCATCTGCCACAGCAATACATGCTAAGTAACCAATAATACTCAACTGAAAGAGAAGAATCATAATATACTAAAGAAACCTAAAAAAGGACAGCCATAGACTCTTCGAACTTACGTCCTAAAGATAGATAGATAGATAGATAGATAGATAGATAGATAGATAGATATATACACACACACAATTGGAAGTATAATTTATTGTACTTTCTCTATTGAGTACCCCAAGAGCTATTCCCAAGAAAAACTATGGCCTCATTTCCCTATGTTCTATCTACCATTAAAGAACTATAAAGAAATAAACAGTAACATTTTCATAGACACCTCAACAATTTAAATGATTTGAACTCCTCCTTTATAAAATATAGCTTCTAGTAATTATGCACCTGAAACTTATGTTAATACAGTTTTCAAATGGTGCATCGTATGACCAGAAGCTTTTGAAATATGGTAGTTATTCAACATGACATGATTAGCAACCCAAATATTTACTGTAGGATAAGCATTCCATGAAGTTAACCAAGTGGAAAGCAACACATATTAATTTGTACAGACTTTTAGAATAATCTGTTTAACATTTGATTTGCTTTAACAGTAGATAAGAGATTATGATTGTGCTTTTATAGTATCTTAGGACTATAAAATGATATCTTACACTGACAGAGCTAAAATTAGAGAAAATGAGTGGGTGAAATGGAGGAAAATATGAAGAGAGCGGGCTGAGAGGAACCGATCTTTAAATGAGAAAATGTCAATTAGCAACCTAGATAGCCACAAGAAGGAGCCATTTTTAAATTTTGGTAGGTTTGAAAAAAACATAGCCAAAAACCAAGAGGTGGTTTGTTCTCACTATGTAAGTATTCTACACTTAATATACAATGTCACCAGCTAAAGCTTGATACCCTAGTTATGGCCTCCTTGACTTAACAGGGATCCTTCCAAATGGCAGTTAATATTTTTATGCCTGTTTTTGCTTCTTTTTGGCAGGAGAGGAGAACTGTAGGCAAGCAAAAAGACAGTATGTATAATTCCGCTTTTTAGCTAATAAAATCTATTAGATAATTCATGCCAAATTAGCTTTTGTTAATATATTTATTCATCCTCATAGTTCATGAACACTTAATATTTATAGACATTGTATTTTAAATGATTATATAGTTTAGAGGAAGATTAGAAGAAATACAAATGCAAATTTACATTCAGATAACTTGGAAGTCCTAGTATCTGTCATTTACTGGCTATGCAAACTTGAGCAGGCCTCCTAACCTCCACAAGATTCACTTACCTATAAAATGGAAACAACAATTTTTGCCATTTCTTTCTCATGTCATTTTTTCAAGTATCAGTGAAGCCAGTATATATAACAGTGACTTATAAGCTGCTATCCAAATTCATTCATTCCACAGACAGTATCTATAAGAGCTGTAAAAGACACTGAGTGGTTCCTTTATGCCAGGTAAAGGGCTAAGCTCTTTATATATTATCTCTTTTAATTGTAATGATGATGCTAAAAGTAGCCAAAAGATGGACGTTGATTAAGCATCACCATACATATCCCAGCACTAGATCTTAGGCATATAGAAACAATAATAACTCAGACTTTAGATCACACTGAGTGATGTTAATAGGAGCTAAATGGTGTATACATAGGAGAAACCACTAACTCTGCTTTGGTCAAGAAATGTTTCACAAGGAAAGAGGTTAATCATCAGCACTAAGCTAATTAGATAAGAGGTTATGATGTGCTATTATATGATAAGGTGACTATACACAGCACTAATGCCCTGTACATTTTTTAAAAAATACAGAAGGATTTTATTTCTCTTGAGTATGACCTCAATATGCATACATTTAGCTATAAATGACTCTAGTTTCTTATTTATTTATTTATTTATTTATTTATTTATTTATTTATTTATTTATTTATTTTTGGTACTGGGGATTGAACTCGGGCCCTTGCACTTGTGAGGCAGGCAGCGGAACCACTGTGCCTAATCCCTGGCCCTAGTTTCTTAATCTTTATGGCTGAGTAATACTCCATTTTATTAAAAAAGTCACATCTTCTTCATCCAGTCACGAGTTAATGGACAATTGGGCTGTTTCCAAGTTTTAGCTATGACAAATGGTGCCAATATAAACATGGGTGTGCATATATAGCTGTGGTATGATTCTTTGCATTCTTTTGGGAAGACACCCAGAAGGGGAATAGCTGGGTCAAGTGGAACTGTTGATCAGTTTTTTGAGGTATCTCCATACTGATTTCCACAGTGGTTGCAGCAGTCTAAACTTTCACCAACAGCAGAGAAGGGTTCCTTTTCCCACACAATACTGTCAGCATTTGTTATTGGTTGTTTTCATGAAAGCAGCCATTCTTTCTGGGGTAAGGTGGAGTCTCAGTGTTGTTTTCATTTGCATTTCTTGAATGGCTAGAGTTGTTGAACATTTTTTCATATGTTTATTTGCTGTTTCTACTTCTTTGTCTGAGAAATGTCTTTTCATTTCAGATGTCCATTTTCAGATTGGGTCTCTACTTTTTAAGTTCTCTATATATTCTAGATAGTAGACCTTTGTCTGAAGAACACCTGGTACAAAATTTTTCCCACATTGTAAGGATTTTGAAAGTTTTCACCATAAATGATAAATTTTGAGAAGACAGATAAGTATAACCTGATATTATATATATGCAATTATATATATTATATAATGTATACATGCATTGAACATTATACAATGTATACATATATTGAAATACAACATGGTACCCCTAAATATGTATAATTGCTGAGTTTTCATTTATCAGATAAAAATACTGTTTTAAAAATGCCTCAAAAGAGAAAAAATATTTTATAGACAAGTATCATAAGATAAGTCATTATGAATAAATAGGAGTTTACCAGATGGACAAAGTAAGCATCTTCCAGGAAAAAGAAATGGGTGCTAAACCACTGGTTTGTGGAAGAACAGTAATATTTGAGGGAGAATGAAAAATCATAAATTTTTTAGGCATTTTCTGTGACTCTCTAGTCTACTAGCTCTGCTAAGATAATGATGTAGTTATGTTTATTAAATCTTCTCCTACATAAATGTCTTTAAGAGTTCTACCTAAGCTCTCTTTCAGTTGGTTGTATTTCTGTTTTAATATTTAGATCTTTAATACATTTTCATCTTAGTTTAGTGCACGGTGAGAGATATAGGTCTAGTTTTAATCTTTGGAAAGTTGAAACCCAGTTTTTCCAGCAGCACTTATTAAAGAGGCTGTCTTTCTTCCAGGAAGGTTATTTGGCTCCTTTGTCAAAGATGAGGTGGCTGAGTGTGTCTGGACTTGTTGCTGCATTTTCTACTCTGTTCCACTGGCCCTCAGGTCTGTTTCTTTGCCAATACTATGCTGTTTTTATCACAGTAGCTTTGTAGTATACTTACAAATTGGGGACTGTGATCCCCCCTACCTTGTCTTTATTGTCCAGAATTCCTTTTGCTATTCAAGATCTCTTCTTGTTTTTGTTTTGTTTTGCTTTTTTCTTTTTGGTACCGGGATCTCTTCTTGTTCCAAATGAATTTTTGGATTGTTTTCTCAAAGTCTGTGAAGTATGCTGCTGGGATTTCAATTGGCACTGCACTGAATCTATTTAGCAGTTTTGGAATTATAGCCATTTTCACTATGTTGATTCTTCCTACCTAGGATCAAGGGATGTCTTTCAATTTTCCGATATACTCTTCAATCTCTTTTTTTAGAGTGTTTTAGTTTTCAGAGTAGAGGTCTTTGATCTCTTTTGTTAGGTGATTCCTAAGTATTTCAATTTGGGGGATGATATTTTGAAAGGAATTGATTGCTCCATTTTTCTCTCTCAGTGAGTCTGTTTTTCGTGCATAGAAAAGTTATATATTTTTTCATAGCAGCACAATATATAATAGCCCAAACTTAGAAACAGCCCAATTGCCCATCAACGGGAGACTGGATAAGGAAAATGTGGATTTTAAAAAATAAAATGGAGTACTACTCAGTCATAAAAAATGGGAAATTAGAGACATTCGTATCTAAATAGATGCACATTGAGAAACTAGAAAGAAACTAGAAGACATTTTTGGCTAAATGGATGCACACTGACGCCATACTCTTAAGTGAAATAAATAGGACACACATGCAAATACTGAATATTTCTCTAGTGTGAAAAACTGAAAGTATAAATAAGGACTAAAATATATAATAGATAATGTGAAATAGGAAGAAAAGGGACAACGGTAAAAGGGAAATGGGAGCGGTAGGGGAAATGAAAGAAGAAAATGGAATTAATATGAAGAAAATGGAAACAGTCTTTGTAGATAGGGAGGGAGCGAGCGCTTGAAGGGAGGGCAGAAGAGTGAGGAAAAAATAAGAGCCAAGATTGATTATGTAAAGGTACAGATTTCCAACAATGAATGTCATTATACTGTATACCTTAAATGTATCAATAAAATTAATTTTAAAAAAGATAATGTGAAGAAAATGTTGCAGAGTTGAATGGATAAAGGTATGGTAGAATAATGAAGGGGCCTAAAATGGAAGGTACTAAATACAACAAATATCCAACTGAAAAACGAGCAAATGATCTTAACAGATACTTCTCCAAAAATGACAAATGACCATAGCACATAGGAAAAGATGTTCAGCATTATCACCATCAGGGAAATTAAAATAAAAATCATAAGTACAATTTCTCCACTACCAGGATGGCCACAATAAAATAAGACAAGTGCTGGTGAGCATATGAAGAAATTGGGACCTATCCTGCCAATGTGGATATAAAATGGTACAGCCACTTTGGAAAAAACACTCTGTCAGTTCTTCAAAAGATTAAATACACAATTACTGTAAGACTAAGTAATTTTACTCCTAGGTATATACTAAAGAGAAAGGAAAATATGTCCACACAAACACTTGCATACAATAATAGAAATATCATTTATAAGCCAAAATGTGATAACAACTCAAATGTCTATCAATGAATTCTTTTTGGGGGGTACTGGGGACCTTACTCTTGATAAGGAGGCGGTGGAACCGATGAGCTAAATCCCTGGCCCCTATCAATGGATTTTCAATGAACAAATATGACCCATCCATACAGTGGAGTAATTACTACTTGGCCACATAAAGGGAGCATGTTGTATACAACACCATGGATGAGACTCAAAAAATGCTAATTTTTCTAAAAAATACCTCAGAGAAGACCACATTTCATAATTCCATTTATATGAAATACTTTAAACAGGCATATCTACAGAAATAAAATGTAGATTAATGGTTGCCTAGGATTGAGGGAGGATGGAGAGTGACTGTTACAAAATAGTATCAGGTAAGGGTTTCTTTTTTATTCTTTGTCTATCAGTTATTTATTTATTTATTTATTTATTTATTTATTTATTTATTTATTTATTTATTTATTTAT
>NW_022900951.1:94908914-94937225 GCF_012274545.1 Fukomys damarensis
GTATCAGAGAAATCAAAGAATGGAAGGTTTCCATGAGAAGTAACCACAGATGCAGTAGCAATCCAGGAATAAAGAAAATGAAATTATCCTTGATTTTATTACTCACTACTCAAGTGAATCCCTGGTTAATCTTCCTTACTTTAGCAAAAGTAATTTGCACTGCTAACTCCATCATGGATTATACTGGGATTTGTTCAAGTTTCTAGGAATCCAAGCTTATTAGGTATCAAATGTCTTTCTAAATATTTTCTTTGACAGCCTATTTTGCTGAAGCTTATTTAGTGGATAGGACTTATCTGCTAAAGCTCTTCAGGCCAACAATACAGACACCTTATTTGGTGCACCAATGACTCCCGGTCAGCTCCATTTTCTCTGACACCTTCTTTGTTTATCTTGGGTGAAAAGAAAAGACATGGATATTTATCATACCTCTTACTTTGCCATAAATTGCATCATTTAATCTTCATATCTTTTATCAAATTACAAATAAGGGAACTGACTCAGGCAGAATAGCTGACTTTCCCAAAGGATTAGGCAGTAAGTAGTACAGTTAGAATTTCAATTTGGGCTGAACGCCATGTCATTCTCACTATTGGTTGGGCTCTGAGTGATCCGGCAAAGTGAAACTTCTTGGAACAGTAGACCGCCATGAATCTGTGCCCTTAATGGTCCTTTCAACACCTTTTGTAGCTGGTATTTGTATTATTTCTAATTTTAGAACAATGATAACATTTACACATTAATCACTTCCCTGGCCTTGTCCCATAACAACCACACACCTAAGATTGGATAATAAGATTCCTTGATAGTGGTTGGCCTTAAAAATATCAGTTCATGAGAACATTATTTAAAAAGACTTTTAAAAAGAAAATATAAAGATTTTTAGCAGTAATATAAAGTGATAGCTAGGGGCCAGGGATTTAGCTCAGTGGTTCCATCGCCTGCTTCTTAAGTGCAAGGACCCAAGTTCGACCCCTGGTACCCCCCCAAAAAATATATATAAAGTGATATCTCTGTACATCTATACAAAACATAAAAACAAATTTCTGAGTGTGGTGGTGCACATCTATAACTTCAGCAACCATGAGGCTAAGGCTGGAGAATCATGAGGCCAGCCTAGGCTATATAAGTTCAAGGCCATCCTGAAGTACATAAGACGACCCTGTCTTGAAAAACCAAAATAATAAGAACAATCATAACAACAAAAATCACTTGCAGAAAGATCATCTTCAAGTAATAAAAATGATTAGGTTAATTTCAAATAATTTGTATGTGTGTGTGTGTGTATGTCTCTGTGTTGCTAGGAATAAAACCCAGGTATTATGCTGGATAAGCACTCTACCAATGAGCTACAACCCCAGTCCTTTTTATTTTTTTATTTTGAGACAGAGCCTTACTAAACTGTCCAAGCTTCCTCAAACTTTGTATTCTCCTGCCGCAGCCTGCGAAGTAGCTAGGATTGCAGGTGTGTGCTACTGTGCCTGGCTCACGTCACCATTTTTGCCACTAGCCTGAACCAATGAGCTAAAGTATGAGAAATATAAGGTGGTGCTAAGATCCAGCTACACTTTTGTTGATTTTTCTATTTTTAAAATTACATAGATTACAAAGAAAACTATTTCCAGTGTGAAAAAAAACCAACAGTGTAGGATTCTACACAGCAACTCCCCTTATATATATATTACATAATTTCTCTACAAATACACAGGATCCTATAATACATCTGGCCCTATTACTTTTTAAAATACCTTTATTTTTATGTAATTCACATATTATAAAATTCACCCATTTAAAGTACACAAAATCAATGGTTTTAGTATATTTACATGTATGTTCAATCATTTCCACAGTGAAGTCTGGAACATTTTCATTACCTCAAAAAGAAATCCTATTCTCTTTGGCTGTCACACTCATATCCTCCCAATCTTCCAAACCATAAGCAAACACTAGTCTACCTTGTATCTCTGTATATTTTCCTATTCTGGGTATTTTATACAAATGGAATCAGAAATTGTGGAATTCTGTGACTAGCCTCTTACACTTTGAATAATGTTTTCGATATTCATTCTTTGGTAGCATGTATCATACTTCATTTTAAGAATATAGTTGAATCATATACCATTGTATGAATATACTACATTCTTCATGTAACTTATTTTCATTTATCACCTATATTTTTCCCTTCAATACCTACAGACCCATCTCACTCTTTTGTAGTGAATGCAGAGTACTGTACACTTCTGATACAACATAATCCATATAACTTTCTCTAGTGATGAATATTTAAGCATTTCCAATGTCTCCTCACTGTAACAATAATTTGTAATCTACATAATGTACATATAAAGAAAAAAGGCCTATTTCTGTTGGTGGAAGAATGTCCTTGCCTCCAAATTAGTGGTTTAAAGTACAATGGGGCCTTCTTGGGCTGTGTAGCTTCTTTATTTGTGAATTCAACCATTTTCAGATGTAAAATGTAGTTAAATCTACTGTGATTGCATTTATAAAAAACATGTACAAACATTGTTCTTGTCATTATTCCTAAACAATATGGTGTAATAACCATATAGCACTTACATTGTATATTAGCTATAATAAGTAATCTAGACGTGATTTAAAGTATGCAAGATTTGCATAAGTCATATGCAAATACTATGCCATTTTATGTAAGGCTTTTGAGCATCTGCAGACTTTGGTATCTATGTGGAATCCTAGAACTTATCCTCTATGGATGTTAAGAGATCACGGTATGTTTTCTGAATGTAAACCATCATTTGGCAATTTGCTAGAAATGCAAATCCTTGTGCACTAACCCAGAACATTTGATTCACAAATGCTGTGTTAGAGCTCATTGGATTTGGGTTTTTTTGGGGGGGGGCTTGTTTTGTTTGTTTTTATTTTTCAAGACAACGTTTTGATATATAGTTTAGGCTTGCATTGAACTCATTATGAAGCCCAGACTGGCCTTGAACTCATGGTGACCCTCCTGCCTCAGTCTCCCAAGTGCCAGAACTCACTGTTTTAAAAAGTTCTTCTTGTGATTCTAGCCTGCACTAAAATTTCAGAATTGCTGCTATAAATCACGCATTGTACTACAATGGCTACTGTCAGTTGGTTTACATTTTAAAAGTCAGCAGGACCACAATAATTGACTTGAACATGTGATTATGCATATACATAGGATGTAAGTATAGTGGAGATAAGGCTTTTATTTTGTCTACTATTTTAATTTTTCTTTAGCAAGAGTGTATTAATATACCAAAACACTTCTTAATCTCATGCCTTTCGTATCTGGTTAGTCCCTTTTTCTCTCCTCCCATTCCCTTGAAAACCAATATTTACACCATTTATGCAGCACATTTCTGTTGATGATGCTCACAGGACAATAAAACTTAGAACTTAGTTCCCATTAGAAATAGGGATATTAGGAAGTGGGGTTTCACTGGACTCACAGATTGGAACTTGAAGGGAATATAAGGATATCCTACTCAAGAGTCACATTTTGGAGATAAAGAAAACAAAACCCAAAGAAATTATAACAAAAATTCCATCAAAATTACCAAGGCACATCAAATATAAACTTTGTTCATCATTATACTACATATTATTCTATTTTAATGGTTCTTGACCAGGAAAGTACATGAACTCCACCTGGGGATATTTTATTTAAAAATACATTTAGAAAGATCATTTTATCATACTAAACAAAGAAGACTGATATAATTTAACTATATCTAAAGCATTTATGAAATGTAGTATTACATTGTATGAACGTGTACAATAGTCAAAAGGACTTCGGATGTTAATTCCTATGCTAAATAGCTCCAGAATGCTATGTTTTACACTCTTTGGATTTCTGTTCTCTACTTTCGTGTCAGTTATTATTTCTTACACCTATTGGTCTGCATTTAACAGTATTCACCCTTACTCCCACACCTACTATTGCCAATGTAAATTGATCAAATAAACTAATTTGATCTTTAGAATTGAATAAATGTGATGTTTACAACTGTGAAAAAGATGACAGTAGAATAGGTTGAGAGAGAAGAACTGGAAGACTTTTGTAAGAACCATGTGATATTTACTTGGGCTGCTATGTAATGGACAGCCAATATGCAAGATATGATATTCTTTTACAGTGTGACACATGAGAAAGATGCTCTTCATACAAACAAAATAATGAATTCTGAGAATTTTTTAAACTCAGGTAGGTATGCATTCCTCCATCAGAATCTCTCATCTAGTAAGTTTTTGGTTTTGTTTTTCTAAGTAATAAACTTTATTTGTTAGAGTAGTTCTATGTTAACAGCAAAATTGAGCAGAAAATACAGAGATTTACCATAAGTACCTTTCCCTGTCGCTTCACACCCACAACCTCCCCTATTATGAACATTCTAGACCAAAACAGACCCTGGTGGATATTTTAAGATATGTAAATACTACCCAAGCACACTTTAGATTACCTGTAACACGACAGAACTGTGGGTATTGCTGGTAAAGATGCGTGTAGTTCCTGCCTTGGAAGACTGCAAATGGGAAGAGAGGCCCATTTCGCTGCTTCCAAGGGACAGTTTCATATGTTGGTCTTCCTCTTCCACAAGAGATCTGAAAGTTTTTTAAAATCAGAAGGAAAGGCAAATTAAAACCTGTATAACTCACAATAATGTTATTATTTAGAAAAATAATCACTATTGCCAATCACCTGTCTATGGAATGTGCTGGTTTGTTTTACTGTATTTTAGGCTCATAACACTTCATATCACAGAAGAAACATATATTTGTAAAATGCATTCCAAGGACAGGAAATAAAGATAAGAACTGAGGAATCAATTTAAAAGACAGCATGAAATGATAATCACAAGTTTTTCTTGCCATAGTATTACTTTTGGTATTTTACTGTTCAGGTAGCAATTAAATTTAATTTGAAACATTGCATTTTCGAAAGATAAAACCAACAACTACTACTTATTAAATAGTCACTATGCCAATAATTTGATATGTTAGCTCATTTAATTCCTAAAATAATGAAATGCAAGGGGTCATAAGAAAAAGTGCAGTTAAGAATAACATATTTAGGGTCACAACATTAATAAAGTGGGTGGGTCAGGATTTGAATCTAGGTTTAATCTGATTCCAACTTCAAAGCTCCCATTAAGAAAAACCAAAAGTTAAGTGTGACATATTAACATATTGCTTCCTCTTCTGGTATTATTAATAGCTTTAATCAACTTCAGTTGAACAAAACTTTACACAAGAAATAATTTCTTTTTCTAGCAGTATCTCATTTATTTTGGGACCATTTAGCTAAAAGACATTGCTAATAGCATTTTCTTTTTTAACATTTTCATGCTGTCAAAGAAATGAAAAATAAATGAATATAGGATATCTTCATATGTAATGTAACAATAATTTCTTCAGGGTCCATAGAAAGGGTGGAAGAACCTGTAGTTTGCAAGTCACTTAGACATCCAGAGAATGTGACAATGTATTTGATAAAGGGTTACAATAAAAAGTGCCCATCATGGAATGATCATTCATTACTATTTTGAAGAGGTTGGTGTTTCCTTAGGTATACATGACTAAAATTCTTTCCAGATATCTTGCCTAACATCAGAGAGGCCATGGCTTTGAACTCAGTTACGGCTATTAGGGGAGACAGAAGACAATAGACCCCAGTATAGCTCATTTTCCCAATTGTGCCTAAATTTTGACTTAGGCACATTTCTAAATGGACTATTCAAGATCATAAATGTTTCATATTTTCCCAATAATATCTATAACCTGAGCTGATCAGCTTACAAAAAAAAGAGGAATATTTTAAGGCTACATCATACTTCATGTAAAGATCCTGCTTTTTTAATACTGAAACCCAACAAATCGTTTTAAATCCTGCAATAATTAGCAAAAGCTCTGGCCTTAAGGGTGACATCAATTCTTCTTAATGATATTAGAGCTGTAGTATAACTGAAAATGAATTAATAATATATAACCATGTTTTATTTAACTTTCATGGATATTTAATAAAGAATAATTTAAACAGGATTTTAACAAGTATCAAAGAAATATACTTACACTAGAGTTTCAGAAATGGCTTTTAAAAGTATCAAATGTCATATACACACATATGTATGTATATTTATGACATATAGCACACACATGCTCACATGTACTTCTTAGTAACTTTTTTGGACAGACATTTTAAATTACTGACTCAATTGGAGCCATCAGAAATATACTGATGGTGCGCAAGGTATCCCTCATCAGAAAATTTCTATTCATCCAGAATTATTTTAATAGAACATTAAAGCACAGTGTTTTATTAGTTTCTGTATTCACTACACAGAGCCTGGCATGAAAGGCTTTATATATATCCTGAATGAATAAAGAATTTCATTTCTGTGGATCATTACAAAGATATTTCTTTATTTTACAGTGCTTAAATAACCATCATCATTTTTAATAAAAATGCAGATGTAAAAAAGGACAAGAGGAGAGCTGAAACTACATTGTCCTTATGACACAGCCTAGAATTTATTTTTTAAAACTAACTATAGATAACCACATGTTTACTTGTCTTTTGCTCTTAAAATTGACAAGTAGAATGTGAAAAAAAACGCAGCCTTTCTTGGCAATATAATATGGCTGGCTTTCTAACTAATTACTTCAAAAGCTGAAGAAGCCTTCACTAAAATCATCCTCATGACTTTTTGCCAGTATCCTTTGACTTTTTAACATTCAAAACACTCCCTATTATTTCTGCATCAGTAGCAGTACATGACATATCAACCTTCTTAGCAGATTCAATATGCCCTTCTATCTCGTTTTCATTAAGGTTATTGACTGCGTGCAAAGAGCATTGTTTAATATTGCAAGGAGGCAACATCTCTCTGCAGGCCCCAGGCCACAATTATATCAGACTATGCTTAAAGGAATAATTATCTGAGTAATTCTAGAACAGAAACTGTTTTGAAAATATCCTATTTTTCACATCATATAGTTAAAAGCAATATAGTATATGCCAGTGGTTTACAATGGGGGGAGGAGGAGTGGAAGGCATTTTGCCACCCCCAACCCCCACACATTTGGCAATATCTGAAGATATTTTTCATTGTAGCAACTTGGTGAGAGGCAAATAATTACCATAATCTCTTAGGATTCTACTAAACAGCCTACACTACACAGGACAGTACTGTATGTCAAAAATGAACTCAAGCAAAAATGTCAAGAGAGTCAAGGTCAAGAAATCCTGATATAGGGAGTCTGACTTCTTGAAGAAATGTTCCCCAAGCAATTTCTTTTTTTTTTAATGAATCACATCCAATTTTATTTAAATTCTCCAAAATTTACACTGAACATTAATTGCTTTTAAAATGTATATTACCCTTCATATAATGGTTTTATTGTTTCATATTTTTTTCATGTTTTCTTTACAGTTCGTCAATAGAAGCCAGAATCCTGGGTTGCCCAGTTAGGAGCCTCTGACTTTCTATTCTGATTAAGTTTCTTTTCAATATTCATGGCCAACATCTGGCTTCTAAAAGAGAGGCTTTTAGTCTTTTCAATCACTTGCTGATAGGGTAAGACTGCATTGTTACCCATGACCACATGACCTAATTTAGAATCAATCTTGGCATCCAGCCTCACATTTCTAATCAAATTCACAATCCACCTTTTCTGCTTCTTCTGGAGTCATGTTCAGTTTATCTGCCAGCATGTTAATGCTGATACACTGGTGGATGTGACAAAAAGTCTCAAATATGAAGAGAGGAGCATTTTCAATAAAATCCTCATGGCAGGCCACCAAAAAGAAGTCATTCACAAGCACTAATTCACATTCCCTCAGCTGCTTCTGAGAGCCATCAAAGCCAAAGTTAACATATAAGCATTCAACAAATTCTGCAACTGGGTCCTTTTATGTGTAAGACTCCTGTTGAATAACTTTTACTAGATCTTTTAGCACCTGCCGGCGCTTTCAAACATCTTTATTTGTTATGACTGCCGTGGTCAGATAGCAGAGAATATGTGGACATATTGTCTGAATTGCATTAAAGTACTGTGGCTGGTAAAGGAAGAGACCAATAATAGTATCTCGACCTTTGGGGTGGTTGAAAACAAAGAAAGACTAGTGGATGAGCCACATTTGCTGCTGAAGGGAATGGAGTGGAGAACTCACAGAATTGCTATCTATAGTCTCTTTTAAGCAGGTAAGGTCTTCCATGGCTGCATCCCAATTCTGCATTAAGATTTCAGAGGCCAGTTTTCCCCAGAGAGAACTTAAAGCACTTCTATCAGTTGCAGGAACCAACACTAAAAAAGTGTAGGTATTCTGCTCCTGAGTAATTTCCACATTCATACTGGAATTTTGCATATCTGTAGAATGTATGTAAATATTCTTGTCTAAACCCATGCTTATCTGCCAGGTAGTCAAACTGCATCTGACCATCCCTGGTTGACTGCATTTGCCTAGCAGCTTGTGGATCTTCAAACATTTTCACAATTGGTTCTGTTTCTGCCTAAAGTTGTTTCAGCTGTGTAACAACTGTGGTTCTTTCTTCTCTCAAAGCATGGGCAATGTCATCAGAATAAAGGTTTTAGTGAACATCCATCACAGATCAACCATGTTGGTATCACTATAAGAAGATCCAACTTCTCTTGTAATAATTCTTTCTCATTATATATCTTCTTCACAGAGAAAAACTCCAGGAGCGGGAAGACCAGGTGCCAGTCCAAAAATTGTGCAATGCACATGGTCAGGTCATGCTACACCCTCTTGCTAGAGGAGGGGGAGTCTCCCCAAACAATTTCATGTTTTAAATAATTTCCAGATCTTCCAGTTGACTTTATGAAGTAATGTTAGCAGTCTAATAACACAGGAGAATTATTAATCAGCACTAACTTTTCTAAAGCTACTTAATAGACTACCTTGGCTCTTCTCAATGCCCCCCCATAAATTTGAAAAAGGACTTACTGTGGATAATTAAATAATGGCTTCAAAGTTTATAAGACAATTACATAGTAAAGCTTTTGCTTTATATAAGCTCATGTATGTACAACTATTTCTTAATTCTGCTTGAAACAATTATAACTGGATTCATATTTACAAACTAAGAATCTGGTGAAATATATCTAAATAGTCACATTTCATTAGTGCTACAAAATTATTCAGGAGAGAGACTGTTTATCAGTTTTCTTTCTAAAAATTAAATATCTCTTTTTCCTATACATTACTGTCTACATATTGCTGCCAACCCACACATGCCCATTAACACATCTTGTGTTCAAAAGAATGATCAACCACATAGCACAAATGCAATCTTTCACAAAGTGTGCATGTATCAGTCCACTGTGCTTACTCAAAGAAAACAATTACTTTTTAGAAAAGGTTTAGAGAAAGATGCACTGTAATCATTTCATTGGGAGCACTGCGAATGTAGTCAAACTGAACATATACAGACTATGGTATTTCTTTGCACCCTTGTTTGAAGACAAAGGGAAAAAAATGCTCTAAGCACTTATCATATGTTAACAAAGTCATGTCAACATTATAACCTTGCCTCCAAATTTCCATTTTTAAACAATTACCCCAAGGAAAACATATGCAAATGATACGAGAAAATAATTCACAAAGATGGAAGTACAAATGGTTAACAGATATAAACATGTTCAACCTCATCAGTATTCTGTAATATGTAAATGAAAACAAAGATTCTGTCTGAAAATATAAAATTATCAAAACTACTTCAGAAGACATGCTCAAAATGGCTAGTGCAGACATGTATTAAGTCTGTACTGTTTACATGGAATGGTTCATCCAAATGGATATTTGAAACAAAATTTTTAAAGTTACTAAATGGATAAATTTTATTGTTTTATTTTTATAATGAACATCTTGACAATGAAAGATTATGAATGTATAGCATTTATGTCCTGGTAGGTGGGCCTCAGTAAGAATGATGTGCTATTCTACAAAGAATAGATATGTAGAAGTTCAAATTCATAGAGGTTCTATAAGGAACAATTCATTTTCATAATTTAGGAAATGTTTATTAGTATGCTCCATTGGGAAGGGGGGAACACTTATTAATTATATTATTTGAGTCCAGAACTACAAATACTCAATACTCCTCCATTTTTTATCAAAAAAATTCCCCCATATTCATTGAACTCAGTACTTTTGTGTATAAAAAATGAAATGTCATCTTGGTAAATTATAAAATGCACATCTCATTTTCTGTGGTTCTACAACTGCAAACACCATGCAATACAGAAGTCAAATTTCACTGTCTTAGAAAAGGGAACATTTTAGTGCTTGAAATTATTAGCATGAAAATACAACAAAATACAAGAGTCTTGGAAGAGAGGTTATATGTGATAACCCATGCATTGGTTTATTACCTTCTTTCTCACACCAAATAAAGATCAGTGCATTGAATATTGCTACAAATAAAACACTGTTCTTTTTACTTTCCTGGGTTTTTTGGTAATTTTTGAGAGGAAAAAAAAGAAATGGATGAGAAGCTAAACATATAAAACATATGAACACCACTTTTATCTTTTTCTATGTAGTTACTGATTAGTTTTATAATGCTTCCTTTTTGCCGTCATTTCCTTACAGAGGTAAAAATCTAACAATGTATGCTAAGAACACTATTTTATTGTAATAAAAATTGTGGAGTCTTGAGTAAGTTTATAAGTATTATACAAATAGTTTAGGTTTTCAGATGAATAATATTATCTTAACTGAAAGTTATTGCCAGTGGGTTAGTATACAAGAACAGCAATGACACAACAAAAGCAAGAAAGGCACGCGGGGCTTAATGATAATACAAAATGTGCCGGTTAATCAAGGCACTGGCTCATGCTTTCCACCACCCATTCCCCAGGAAAATAAAATACAGATCTCTCACACTCACAATTTAAAAAGAAAATCAAGAAAAAGATTTCCTTCAAAGAAGTACTCCCCCTCCATTTGTTTTTCTGCTCTGAAACAGAACTGTCTGCTAGCAGCAGCATTTGCTAAATGAAACATTTCTTGCGATAAAGTTGCATAGCAGGTGTAGAAGAAATTTTGCCACCTGTTCTCATATTCATTTGAATTTGAGTGCTAAATCTGTCAAGGTATTTCCTTTTACCCTTTAGAAATGAATTAAAACTTTAAAACGGTCGAAGTCATTTCTCATTGGTTTTAAGATAGATTTAAAGTATGTGCACTTAGTGAACTCTAAAGGCATTAATAGCTTTTCTACTATCCTTCACCAGTCATCCCAGAATCTGAACAATAAATACAAATTTGTGCATGCACGTACATAAATACACTTTCAATTTTCATTGTGAAAATTGAGGTAAATCGTTTTAAATCAAAATGAAACACAGTTAACTCCTGAAGTCAGCAGTTATAAATTGAGCCTGAATTTTCAATGAAAAAAATGAAAAAGAACTGAAAATTTTAAGTATCGAAAAATTTGTCACTTACCTAAAATTTCTACAGTATCATTGCATGAGAAAATTACAAATATTATAGCAATCTCTTAATAAGGCATAAATTAATCTCTGTTTAAGAGACTATGGAAAATGTTATTTCTTTAACAAAATTTTTGCTTAGAAGGAATCAAGACCAGAGCTTTGGCTGTTATCTGTAGTTTTAATAATATAAATATAAGTACATTATTGTATACCTGAAATTATTTCACTAATGGGAACATCTGTCACATACAATATTTCACAAAATAGTTGCTTTCTTTTCTGTTGTATAATACCAAAGTCCACAGAAGAGGGGAAAAAAATCAAGGTGATTGAATTATATTGTAAAATGATTTTCCAAAGTAAAGAAGTTATTGTAAACACATTTTACATGCATATGAACATCACATTAAAAATAGAATCACATTAACAAACAGCTCATGTCTGTTTTAACATAGGAATAAGATCATTTACCTAGCACCTGCTGTGTACTAGGCACTGTGCCAGGAACATTCTAGTATGCTACTTAATCCTCATGACAATCCCATTTTAAAGATGGGGAATTGAAGCTCAGAGAGGTATGGCTTCACCATGAATCTCATAACTGTTATTTGAACCCACATCTGAACTTAGAGCCCATTTGTTCCAATTACATAAAGCCTAAAATGTTAAAAATAACAGATGGTGGAAACTATAGCAAGTCACATGTCAATTCTTCATTTATAAATACAAGGAGGATAACAGAGAGATACATTCTGTTAAAGGCAAGTAATTCTCTGGTTTAATTAATTCAATCTAAAATTACCTGCCTTGGTGTGGGTAGGGAAATGAAGAGAAGATGGCTAAGAAATATAGGATGAAGTTCAACAGGAGGAATAACTTCTAATATTCCATAGTATGACAGGATAGTTGTCGTTGACAAGAATTAACTACATATTTCAAAATGGCTAGTAGTAGAGAGGATACTGAATATTCCCCACACAAAGAAATGATAAATGTCTGAGGTGACAGCCATATTAATTACCCCAAACTGGTCATTACACATTGTATATATGTATTGTGATGTCACACTGTATAACATAATTCTGAACATAGCAATTATATGTATAATTTTATATATATGTGTGTGTATGTAATTATTTGTATACGTATGTATTTAAGGCTGGCACAGTGGAACATGCCTGAAGTCCCACCTACTTGGGAAGATAAGGTAGGAAGACTGCTTGACCCCAGGAGTTCAAAGCCAGCCTGGGCAACACAGTGAGACTCTGTCTCAAAAAAATACAAAATAAAAATACATTTTAAAATGAACATAAATAAAACTACACATTTTATCACTCTATTTTCATAAAAAGCAATACCAATGCTAAAATTTATCCCAAAACATATGGAATAAGGAGGCAGTATATCTTAGAATATAACTCAGATCAAATTTAGGGAAATTTTCATATTACTTATATCAACATCTAAACAAACAGATTCTGAATTCTGACACTAATGATCACAATCACAGAAATAGCTCTATGACACAGATGAGGGAACTGGGCTAGACAGATGGAATGACAAATGATACTCCATGAGATAACTTTAATAGGATGAAAGGTAGTTAACCAAACCCAAAAACATTTGTACTGAATATCACAATTCTGTCCTTGAAAACGTTTTAAATTAATGTTTGTTTTATTATCATATTTCAAGACTTCAGTCTCCCTTCACCTTTGAAAATCTACGTACCAATTAAACTACATCCAAGTCTTATGCATTGCGACCACAATATTCTTCAATTTAAGAAGCCTGATTTATATTTTTCATTCTTAACATTTCTTGAAATATTCTGGTGAAAACAAGATAGGTGTATGGGAAGATGTGTAGACAGGTATATAGATATATAGATGGATGGATGGATGGATGGATGGATGGAAGATAGATAAATGCAAATAAGAGAGTAAGGAAAAGAAAGGATTGCTGAGTGTTGCTTCCATACCTACTATAAATAGTGCACAGCCAAAGCATCACTTGTCTTTTCAGCCATATAAGGTGAGAGAATGCACGAGTGGTAGTGGTGGTGGGATGATGGCAATATGTAGCAGTGGGCTGGGAGAAACAGCTTGTGTTCTCATCATTGTCAATAGTTCCCATCCCAGTGTATAAGAGAAAAGTTAGATTTGCCTGGCTGCATATAAACTCTCCAGCAGAATGCCCCCTCACAACAAGCACCAGTTTGCCCATTGAGAAATATCTTTATGCCTGCAACAAACAGCTTGCCTTCTCCTTCTCCAATCCCAAAATGATGCAACAGAAATGGGTACTCCAATCCTTTCAACACCCAGACCAACCCTTGACAAAGGTTTATTTTCAGGGCATTTGTTAACCAAGGTGTCATTTTATTCCCATCATCTGTAGCTCACTAACTCTGAAATGTGACTATTGTGCCATGGTGCATTTGAATAAAAAAGCAGCCCACAAACAAACTGAAATTTATGTCTAAAATTTCAGTTTATTAAATATTCAAACATTTAAGTCATCCAATTTTAAAGCTTATTATAAATGTAGATTCCATAAACTCAAAACCAGTTAGAAATCACTGAAACATAATCCATATGGGAGAACCACTAATCAAATGGTAAAGAAGGGATGAAAAACCCTCTATCCTTTTATTAATTTCCAAGTTATATTCAACTTCACAAAATCAATAATTTAAGACCAGGTCTTGACTTAAAGGAATGTTTATTTCTCTTTTAAAAAGAAACACCATAAAAAATCCCTAGGAATAAGAGTTATAACACAATGACTATTGCATTCCATTTTTTTTTCTTGGAACATGTACTCCTTTGATTCTCAAAAGCACAGTAAACACTATTACTATTATCCCCATTTTCTTTCTTTTTTTTTTTCATTGAGTTTATTGGTACTTTTAAGGTATACAGTACAGTTACATTCATCATTGGGATATTGTACATTTACATGACAGGTCTTGGTTCTCATTTTTTCCCTTGTCCCTGCCCTCCCTTTACCCCCTCCACCCTTCCCTATTAATAAAGACTTTGTTTCCATTTTTCCTTTTCTTGTATTTTTTTCTTTTCCCTTATTACCTTTCCACTACCCTTCCCACTTTCCCTACACCTTTAGCCCTTTTCTTCCTATTTCACATTATCAATTATACCATTTGGATCTTATTTACACTTTTACTTTTTCACACCAGAGAAACTATTTGGTATTTACACATGTGTGTCTTATTATTTCACTTAAGAGAATGCCCTCAATGTGCATCCATTTTCCTATGAATGACAATAGTTTCTCATTCTTTATGGCCACTAACAGAGCTAAGAGACAACCTACAATGTGGGAAAAAAATGTTTACCAGCTGCTCCTCAGACAAAGGACTGTTATCTAGAATATATAAAGAACTCAAAAAAAATCAGGCCCCCCAAATATAAAGACCCAATTCAAAAAAGGACATATGAAATGAACAGATACTTCTCAGACAAAGAAGTAAAAACAGCAAATAAATATATGGAAAAACGTTCCACATCACTGGTCATTGGAGAGATGCAGATGAAAACAACACTGAGATTCTACCTCACCCCACAAAGAATGGCTGCTATCAAGAAATCAACCAACAACAAATGCTGGTGGGGTTGTGGGGAGAAAGGAAGCCTTCTCCATTGTTGGAGGGAGTGTAGACTGGTGCAACCACTCTGGAAATCAGTATGGAGACACCTCAAACAACTAGGATTAGAGGTTCCTTTGACCCAGCTATCCCTCTGCTGGGTATCTTTCCAAAACAATTAAAAGAATCAACATCACAGTGATATATGTGCACCCATGTTTATAGCGGCATAGTTTGTAATAGCTAATACTTGGAAACAGCCTATTTGCCCATCAGTTGGAGACTGGATAAAGAATATGTGGTTTTTCTATCCCCATTTTCAAGGCAATAAAAGGGAGATTTTTCAAGTCAGCCTCAAGGATGGTAGGAAAAGTAAACAAAATAATGCATTAAAATGCCTGGCATTTTGAAAGCCCTGGCCATTTACTACTTTCTGTTACACTGATAGATTCCTCAGTAGAAAAGAATTTCTGTCCCAGATTATCTCTCCAACAATTTGGAACTTAATCCCTACATTCCACATCAAGTTGCAGCATGATTCCTATCAAATTCCCGACATGGGTGCTTTAAGGGAGTATGGTATTTTCCCCCTTTTGTATCAGTATGCTCGAAATATAAAATAAAAACATTCATTGTGGGAAATTGCTACATATACATATTGCATCTTGATCCTTTTTACTTCACCTTCCCCTCTCCTCAATTCTACCTCCTTCAACCCCAGATTGTTTTTAAGAAATATAATTGGCAGTTCTAAGAGTCCCACTGACTTTATGTATTCAAAGACCAAAATAAATATAATAAATCACAGCCTTGATTTTACAATAACATAGCCTCTTGCTATTTCAATGACTGCTTACAATTTTCCACATCAAATTAATAATATATATTTTAATATGGCAACCAGCATTTTAAAGATATGTGTGGATAATATAAAAAAGTAGAAGCAGGCTCTCAACGTAATGAGGGTAGTTCTTTAAAGCTCATCTCAGAAATGGAGCTTATGGGGGCAAAGTTCTGGCAGTATTATTTTTATATGAAATCATTTTTTAAATTTTTTTGAATACCTGGCTCACCACTTAGGGGTATTTTTTTTTATAAGACTTCATTGTAAAACTTGAAATTATCTTTATTGTGCTTCCCATAAAGAAATACATCTATCACTGGAAAGTAAAAAAAAAAATTACTTTCATCATCCACTTGCCTGCTCACACATTGACTCACTTCGAGTGGACACATAGTATTTAATGCTAGCAAGGCTATTCTATTTTTCTCCTAAGATGCCATCAAGACCTACCATTTTACTATACTCCTAAAGTCTATTTTAACTAAGATCACTATGATGTTCTGTTCCATATCATAAAATAATTTGACATTCTGGCCACAATTTTACTAATGTGAAAAAAATTCCTCTAAATTCTACAAAAAAAAGAACCACTTATAAGTCTGTCCATTGTGCATTAACTCTGAGAAAGGAGTTAGCTGGGCAAAATATTTTTGTTCCACAACTATATTTGATTATCTAACTTTTAAAAGTTCTTAATAAAATTTGTCATGTTTTTCTGATTACAAGTCATTGAGGGATTTGCTTCTTTAAGAGAAAGGTGTTTTCTTCTCTTTTAAACACCATGAAATTTGGTTTAAAAAGGGTTGTTTGGTGAAACTTACATCACATAAACAGATCATTATCATTTTGAATAAATATTGGTATGCATCAAGCATACAAATTTCTGAGTAATGTAGAAGGAATTTTTAAGTAGAAAATAATTGAAGCATTTTCAGGTTATGTGTATACATTTTTTGCAAAAGGAATCCATGAATTGTGAAATAGTAATTAAATAATACCTTTCTTTGGTTGAGATAACTGGAGAAAAGAATTCCTTTCTTTCCAGGCATACAGACTTTAAACAAGTATTTCAAACCTGAGTTTTAATTTATGAATTTCATATGGGAGGCAAATGCAGAAGAGTCACCAAGTAAGTGAGTATAACAGAGAGTTGAGATGTTAAAACTTAGCCCAATTAGTTGGAAAATGCTACTCTAAAATCTATCTTCCTATCTCCATGAGCTACTTCTTGAAGTAATATTTACTTTAAAATCTTCAAAATCCAATCTTTTTATGGGTCTAAGATACTCTACCTGGAAAGGAATCCAACTACGTATTTCGTAATGACCATTTCTGGAAGCTTGATCAGTCCAAATAAATTTCAGGAATCTCAAATGTATCCTGATGTCATACATTCAAGAGAAACATAGATAGAATATTTTGGATTCTAAAAGACAATTGCTATCATCAAAATACTTCAGTTATCTTGGATCACTGCTTCTTGCCCATCTCCCTATGTCTAATCAACCTTCAAAGATTACTGGATAGTTTTAAAGTGTTATTTTTTATTAGTACAATACATGTTTGCAACATATAATGAATTCTAGAATGTTACTATCCTTTCTACTCTCATTTCTCTACAATAGTTCTAACCTCTATTATTACCTACTTGGATTTAGTTATGATTATAAATTTTATAGCCATTATGGCATAGCTGTTTTATACACTGTGATTCTATTTACAGCTCAGAAAATCACTCCCTTGCTCAAAAGTATTAAGTGACTCACTGCTTGCTGAGCAAAAACCAAATCCTACACTCTTGGATTCAAGGCTTCCTAGCATTGCCCTCTATGTATAATTGCACATTTCAGCAAATTATTCATAACAGGTATATATTTAATGATTACAGAATAAACAAAAATTCAAATTTATATTTCAAAGTAATAATCATTTGCTTTAGGGTATATTACCTTTATATATTTACAGATATGCCTTTTTTCTACTGCCAAATAAGTAATGTGGAGAAAACATTTTATTTAAACATTTTACTAGTAAGAAAATTCATTTAATTTGAATCTAATATCTGCTAAACTTTTTCAATTAGCTCAAAGTCCTTTTAAGTACAAAAATTCAGAGCACAGTAAGTGTGGATGATTTCTGAGTATTAATTTTAAATTTATTGCTCTCAAGCCCTAGTCATTTTTCTTTCTCTCCTACTCATCTATTCCTTTTATCAAAGTATCCACACCAAACACATTATCGTTTATGTATAAGCAGGACAGCTTCAAAACATAAATTTGTATAAAATAGTTTTTGCTGCCATGATAAAGCACATCTGAACATAAATCAAATAATCCTTAACTTTAAGAATAGCCTCAAACTTAGAACAGATTATAACCTTATTTTTTAAATCAAATTATTGTTTGGTGCACCGAAATTAAAGTATTTTTGTCACTGGTACTTGTCAACAATGAACAGATGCTGGATTTTGAATTAGTTCTTTTCACAGGAAATATAGCCATAACACCTCTAACAAAATTGTGATATATTTCTATACATATAAATAAAGAAATTCAACACCACTAAGTGAAGAAATCTGCACAGGGATAAAACTACTCTCTCTAAATTTATTCATACATTCAACATTTATTGAACTTCTGCTAACTGGCAAGCACTACACTAAGAAACAGGAAGATGAACAGTAGTCATATTACTTACTTCCTTTGTGATCACAGTAAAAGAAATAATTACTTTCTAGAATACTAGATGATTTAAAAATTATTATAGATGCTTACCATTATCTATGTACAATTATCTTTTTGTTTAAGTCATACAAACCACAACAACAAAATCAATTGAAGAAGGACATGGTGGTGCACACCCGTAATCCCAGCACTTTGGAAGTCTGAGGCAGCAACTCTCCTCAGCAACCTAGAGAGATCCTATCTTAAAATTTTAAAAAAGTTAAGAAAAGGGCTGGGGATGTAGCTCAGTGGTAGAATGCCCCTGGGTGTGATCCCAAGTACCACAAAAAATTAAGTGCAAACTTTGTTGCCTAGTTCATAGGGAATTGGTTCACATTTAGCATATTAGCACCAAAGTTTAAAAAATAAAAAACACCAACTTTTCTTACTATTATACTAAAGGATTATTTTTTCTGGGTCAGGGTATTTGCAAGGCTGGATCAGCAATTGAACAATATGCACTATTCAAAACTACAGTCTGCAATTATAGTTACATGCAATAAAACCAAAATTTATGATCACATGAAAAAAGATAGTCTCTAATTGCAACAATTTATATACTTTGGCAACTTTTCTGTGGAAAGATGCTAATGATTCAGGTCTTCAGTTTTATTAAGACTAAATCTTTGATACCAGTTGCACAAATTTCTCTTTAGCTGTGAATCATTCAGAAATGATTGTGGATACTATACTCTGCAGGAAAGTGTTCATAATTAATGAAAAATCACTCCAGTTTGGTAATGCTAAGGATTATCTACTGAGTGACCTATTCATAATCCACACTACCCATACATTTTCCAAATTTCTATTTCAAATATTTTGCAGGTTCATCCACAGTACAGCTATATCAAATTAACTGTATCAGTCAGCTTTCCTGTTGCTAAGACACAATACCCAATATTCACAACCTAAAGGAGGACAGGTTTAATTTAGTTAATGGCTTCAAGAGGTTCAGTACATGCTTGGCAACTCCAAGGCAGAAACCTAATGGCTAAAAGGTACGGCGGAGTAAAGGTAATTAGTTCATGTTGTCTGGGAAACAGGGCAGGGGAGCAATGCCAAAGAGGAATGGGTGAGGGATCATATATAATACTCAAGATCACAACTCCATGCCTCCCTACACACACTCAAGAGCATGCTTTACTAACCTGCTACGCATTTCATTTCTTTTCTTTTTTGTACATGTTTGCAGGACCTAATGTTTACATTCCTTGTTGGTACATATACATAACACATCATAATTTCTCTTTTCATCCCTTTCCTGAGATCCCATCTCTTGATCCCCTTCTCATTTGAGAAAGATTATCCTACTTCCTATTATCTATCTTTTATTTTGTTCTTTATTTATAATTTGCATTTATCATATAGAAGAAACCATGCAATATTTCAGCTTGTGAATCTGAGTTATTTCACTTAATATTATCGTCTCAAGATACATTCATTTTCAAACAAATGACTCGTTTATCTTTTCTTTACTACAGAGTAGTACTCCGTTGAGTACAAATACCACATTTTCTTTATCCATTCATCTGTGTGGCCATATAGGCATTTCTTAACCCAATGAAAGTGATACTTCATGGTTAAGTGTCATACTAACTTAATGAAGAACATGTTTCACCATAGGACAAGAAAAAGCTGCTGTGTGATCACATCTCTAAAAAGATGGCTAGTTGAAATTTTGTAGTAAATTGGTATTCACCATTAATTCATAATATAGCTGATTAAATTGGATATTTTTATAAATGACACAATTTTGAGAGGGTTAAATTATCAAATTAAACGCACATAGAGGGAGGAAAAGTGATTAGATATTTGAAAGTAGATGGTATGACCCAAAAGTGATTTCTAAGATATTTTCTAATTTTTGGACCCTGAAGCAAATAATTATGCTGTGTTCAATACATCGAGGTCTTATCTCATTAATCAACAAAAAACTCTACATTTTTGAAACTAGAAAAAAATCTAAAAGCAAAATGTTACAGGATACCTTGTAAATAGTGAATAAAAATCATTTAGAATTATTCACAGTTGGAGACTTTAATGTAAAAAGGACGAACAGAGGGAGAGGAGGGGCAGAAGAATGGTGGAAGTACTGTGGTAGGTTAGTTAGCTCAACTGCCCATACACACACAACTAAGCTTGTCATCCCATTTCATGAACATTCTCTTTGTGTTTGACTCTCAAATTTCAGTGCTTCAAAATGCAATATTCAAACCTTTTGAATCTAAAATACAAGGAAGCCCCGGCACCTGCCAATAATAGGAAGCAGTCAGTGACTAGAGAGTTAGTTAACTCGATCAGAACTCAGAACTTTCCGAAATTTGACTCTACGTTTAGAAATACCACTTTTCTGGTCATAATAGCTTGCTAGGGAATCCCGTTTAATGTTCAATAACAGTAGCACCGACAGTCCTCATGTGTTAGTTTACTGTGCCCATTTCACTCAATAAATGTTAACTAACAATCAAATTTCAATACTTTCCCTCTTCACTTGCCAAAGACCAAGCACTGAAGGGCACAGGGGGAGCAATGACCACATGCTTGGTCTAGCTAATTCTGTATTTGAAAAGTTTACTAGTTGTATTGAATTTATTTTTAACTGACACAAATGAGGATTTCTTAAGGAATCCCAATTAATTTTTATTTAACTTTCTAAAAACATGTGAAAAACTTCTAGTTGTAAACTATTATTTTCTATCAGGCTTTATGTTTTATTTGATTTTAAACATTCCTTTGAATAAACTGAAAAATCTTAGAGAAGAGAGAAAGAAATAGTCTTTCAATTATTCAATGAAATAAAATGCAAGCAATATCAACCAACTTATATTAGGCACTCTACTCACTTTAGTAGTTTTAGACAGCTTTAATGTCAGTGGAATAATTTTGAATGCTTTTCTTCAGACTGTACTAAGAAAATGAATTCTGCAATTTCTCTCAAAAGGTGTTACTATTGCTGATTAAGTTTTAAAAAGAGACTTGGCCATGCAAATTATCTCAAAACAACCTATACTTAAGGGGGCCAATAAACAATAAAAACTGTAAAGTTTTAAAAAATTAACATTCTAGTTTTTATTTATGCCTGCATTTATTGTGATTATATATACTTGCAAGATTAATGTACTCAATAAGTATTTTATTAGAACATAACAAAAGTTCTAATAGTAAAATTGTTTTTATGATAGTTCAACACAACCCCAGATTATAAAACTATCACTGCGTTCTATGTCCTGTTGTTGTTGTCATTGTTGATTGTTTGTTTGTTTGTTTTCAATACTGGGAACCGAACCCAGGAAATACTGAGCTATGTCTGTGGCCTTTTTACTTTTCATTTTTTAGTTTTGAGATGAGGCCTTGCCAATTTGCCCAGGCTGGTCTCAAACTTGTGATCACTCTGCCTAAGACTCCCCAAAAGCTGGGATTAGTGGTGTGTACCACCATACCCAGCTGAGTAATTCTACTTTTAGTATGATTTCCAGAAAAACACTGTTGCAAGAGTTTGATAACTGCCTGTGTAATGTTTAAACTACTATAATTTTTAAGAACAAAACTAGTCCTGAGATTAATAAATACACTTTAGTCATAAGTAAGCAAAAATTTTAGAAACACATGAATTAATGAAATAATTTCTTACTATACTTCTATAAACCCAGCATGATTGTGTGTGACATGGGCATGTTAGAATAATGGCCTCCTAAAGATCTGCATATCCTTAACCCAGGAACATATGCATATGTTGCTACAATGCAAAGAGGACTTTGCAAGTGTGACCGTGGTTAAATTTTACTTTTATGTGGGGACAGTGTCTTATATTATCCAGGTGGCCCAATCTAATCATATGAGTCCTTAAATGTAGAAGAGTGGATTCGAGGGCAATGTGAAAAGGATTAAACCTGCTGTTGCTGGCTTGAAGATGGAGGAAGAAGTCAAAAACCAAAAACTTTAAGTAGTGTCTACAAGCAGAGATTGTCTTTCAGCTTACACTCAGCAAGATAATGATGACTCATTAAAAAAAATCATTTAAAGAATAACATGGAACAATTATCCAGGTGAGAACAAGGAGAGTGAAGGGCCTTGAAACCATGACATAAGAGATTTTCGAGCCTGATCATGCTAGAGAATATATATTTTTTCTGTATAGCTTCATAAGGCCACATGGAGATCAGGAAATAAAAGAAAGGATGAATGGACTTTGCTCAGTATAAAGAGCTGTCCATGAATGAAAGGTGCTGCCTTGGTGAGATAGTGAGCTTTCATCACTGACAGTGTTCAGTGATGACATGAACTGCCACCTTTGAGAAGTATCAAAGAACGCATTCCTGCATTAATTAAAGGAGGTGTGAAATCTCCAAATGACCTATAAAGTCACTTTAAATGCTATGATTTTTCCAGTAATAAATGACAAGCTTGCCCTTCTTCAAGTTCAGACAATGCAAATTTCCAAAGAACATGCCATAAAAGTTACAGACTAATACAAAATTGCTCTTAGGCATTAGCTGTGTTATTTCTTGCCATAATTGTGTTACACTGTGCACACACATAAAAACAAATTAGGCAGATATACAAGTAAACACTTAGGTAAATAATAATTATGAAAGAGAGACAAAATGTTCTTTTCTTATATGACATTATCAGTTTCAAAAGTACTTTCTATATAAGAAAAAAATTCTCACAAGTCTTGATTTAATAAATTTAGAAAAAAGACATAATTAGGAGAAAGATACGTCAAAATTAGAAAACATATTTTATTATGTCTATTTTTGGAATCATCCCCAAATAGACAATTTATACAGTATGTACAGTCTTTCCTTGGCACATCTAGGGACTATATTTTATTGATGAAATAATAGAAAAGAATCGCTATAACAAACTGTGCTACTGTCATTTGCTATAAGTATATTTTACATATTTAAAGAATTATAAACAGGAAATTAACTAAATAGAAGTACAGAGGCTAGAGAAGGACAAATCTACTTCTCCAACACTCACTGTCTCTTAGTTTGAGAAAGGTAAAATTCTAAGGAAAACATTCCAGTTTATGTCAATGCTAGAATTCACTTATACTGCACTGAGTATTTCGTACCTGTCTTTCTCCTTTGTTTCATACTATTACTGTCAAAACTTGCTGCTTTGACGAAAAGATAAAAGGATTGCTAGTGCTAGTCCTGTCTATTCCGGTGTTTCCCCAGAATCCAACAATGTATTAACCCTACAACATTGAACCGAAGGAACCCTTTGCTGTTTTAAAACAATGAATACCAAAACACTAGAAAACCACTTAGATGCGACTGCCCTTTCAGTTTTATTAACTTAGACAAAATGACAGCGTAATTTATAGTGTTTGCACCTGTCAAGAGCAGAGTCTTTACTAATGTAGTTTACACTGACCAGGAGATATGCCACCAGGCTGTGGCTGAACTTCAACCTTCTGGTTGAGCACACTGTAACACAAACATGTCACCAGGAATCATTTCTATGAACATAATCCCTTCAGAAATCACATGGATGGCACACCATTCTGCAAGTTTTAAAACCTGAAGCTGAAGCAAGACTACATCTACCCAATAAAGACGAGGTATCTTGTCACCAATCTATTCAGGGGCCAACTATTATTCTCCTAAATCTTTTATCTTTAAGATACTCCACTTTTCCCATGTCACACTAGAACATAATTTAAAAAGTGCCTTATGCTATGTAAATACAATTTCACTTAATAGTGCCATAAATACCCTCTATCATCTTTTTTTTCCTCATTGAGTTTATTGGTACTTTCTAGGTGCACCCTCTATCATCTTGAAATCTTAAAAACTTTGAGACATTTCATTCCAGTTCTAAAAACAAACTTGGATTTTAACCTCTTGAGAGAAAAAAATAAAGTGGATTTTTTCTTCAATGTTTGTAGTAAATAAAATGCTCTGGGGCCGGCGATTTAGCTCAGTGGTGCCACCGCCTGCCTCACAAGCTCAAGATCCTGAGTTCAATCCCTGGCAGCAAGTGGGGGGGCATTTCTGCATTGTAGCTTTTGCAAGTACAGCGCTGCCTATCTATAGCGTCAGTGAAAAGCTAGAGCTAATCAGCACCTACGATGGGTTTACAAAGAGACCATCAGAAAACTTTACATTTTTTTCATACATGTTCAATTCCTACAACACCCTTTTAGTACAACTAAGGATACTTCATATTGAAATTTCAGTCTTTCAGAAAGCACCCAAGCCTTCAATGAAATCATGTGATATGTATTTGACAAATCACAATAAATAATAATAAAACATTACAAACCCATATTGATGCTATGCAAGCATATATAAAAATGATTTTATATCAACTGTGAATAATTTTGTACTCAGGATTTTATAGGCAAATTTCTAATAGACCAAAATTTATCAAGTCAGAATTGATTACATTTCAATGAAAGCTTAGAAAAAAAAAAGATTTAACCTGTTCGCCAGCTGAACAATTGTGAAAGCAAGTATGTAACCTGATCCAGTAATATGACTTAGTCTTTATAATTTTGTGTGAAATTTTATGCTAAACTTATGGATAAGTTTGTATATAGAAAGGGTGCAGAATATAAAAAGTACTGAATAGAACATGTTAAATGTGATGTTATCATTTCTGGACAAGTGAGGTAATGAACTGTGATTTTAAAACAGACCAAAACTAAACAATTTCTTTCAAAACCTGACTTAAATTTGTCAAGCAAGTCTATTAATCTATTTAAAATTTTCTTCTCTGTATCTTAATAAAGAAAAGTAAATTGAGATCAATAATATTATACACTGTTATAAATCAAACTAGTCTATCTTACATTAGCTGTTCAACCATATTTTTCCATTCCATCTCTGTGTACTACCAACAATCTATACTCAAGACTGCAAAATCTCATATTTTCAAGCTTTTACTTTCTAAATCAGTTCATTTATGCATCATCAGGACAAAGAAATAAATACTTAAAAAGAAGAAAATGATTCATTAAAAATGTTTTTTAAGTTATATATAAGCTTGCAGCTAGTGTGAATTGGTAAGATTCGGGCATATTCAACCATTCCTAAAAATTAACAAGTCAGCAGCAAAAGGAGGTGCAATTTAGATTTTTGAGCAGTGAAATACAGTAAGAATACAAGAAACATTAATAACCATTATTAATTGTACCCTACAGGTTTATGTTAGTTTTTGTTTTGTTTATGATAAAAAAGTTGCTTTTGATAAATCTTTAGTCATTTCTCACCAGCTAAGATTCATACAGTCAGCAAGCGCATCTGATTTTCTCAAATAATTTGAAAGAGTCCCATTAACTTGTCCACCTCCATTAACTTGTCACCTCAGTTATTTGTGCTTTTGACAAGTACAGCTTTAAAAAAAACAAATACAGCTGATTTTTTTCACAAATATGTCTTAATGTTTTACTTCATAAGAAAAAGAATTTAACACTCAAACAGATAAAATAACCTCAAGTACAAAAAGGATGGAACATAAAAAAATAATCTGAAAATAACTCTTAAATGTCCTCACTTTTCAGTGCTTTCTAGGGAATCACTTGTTTGGGGCTGAAAGCATACTTCCTCAGCAGCTGAAAGCCTTTCAAAGAAACAGATATCACTGTGCATCTGAATCTCATGTAAAACAAAATTATGTTAAAAATGGCAACTCAGCAGAGTTCTAAACACATAATTAACCTAAAGCTGAAAGAATTTCCCTCTTTTCTGAGAAATGGTTTTAAAATAATTAAATCATTCTTCTCAAAAATCCTTTTTTTTTGCAGTAATTTTCTTTTAAAAAGGTCGAGCTTTCTTTCATTCCCTCCACCAAAAAAAGAAAAAAAAAGATCATGAGCAATACTTAAAAAATATTGTATTATATCACCTGGATTTTGTTTTTAAAGCTACACATAATGAATTTTTGAAAGATTTTTTAAATTCTCAAAAAATTCTAGATACTCTCCCCAATGCAACTCGGTATATATTTGCTTAAAATAGATTTCTAAAACAGTCTTTTTAGAATAATCTTTTCAATTTCCTGAATATAATAACTGCTCACAGAAGTATAATTTGCACAAATTCAAATTTACTTTTGAACTTGAATAAAACTGAGAAAGATGCAATATAAAACATTAATATTTATACACACTAAAGTATACAAGTCTTGATTAAAATGCATTTCCTGATCAATATGTTAACTGTTTCAAATTCATCAAAGAATGGTATAGAAGGCATTTCCATATTTAATACACCATCATCAGCCGATTTTAAGCCATTACAAAAGCTATAATCATAAGTGTTATAGATATACAAAAATTTTAAAATCCCAGTTAAACATGAAAGTTTACTTCTGCAACCACTCAGTTATACCTATATGCTTTTATGTCAGTAATCAGATTAGCATTAAGCACTCTAAGTGAACACGAACTCTAGGAAAACAAAACAATGGTAAAATGTGGGCATGCCAATGTCTTTAAATGTAAGCAAGCTTGGGTTTTTTAATCTTGTGGGTTTGGGGATGTTGCTATTTGGGGTTCCCCCCATTTTGCCACAAAGTAGAGCCATGAATGAAATCCCACTTTAAGATCCTATTTTCTCTCACTTACATGTATGCTGGAGAAAGTGGAGTTGACCTGGATGTTTTAAGCACAGGAACTGGGAATTTCCAGATAGCAGGAGAGCTCGTTTTCCATTTCAATGGCATGTTGTCACCACGGTACTACAATAACAGTAAACAGCGTTTCCATAACAGACTACCAACCAGGACTTCCATTCCACACTGTACTGACACAGCAGTGGCTGCTGCGGAGAACAAGCAAAGGATTCTGCCAGTGCCCTTAAACCGATGCTTCCAATCTGTAAAATAGGACTGCAAGGTACCTCCTTTAAATCGTCCTGTCCCCTAAAGCAATATGATAATCCTAGCATTCCAACTCAACAATAGTGCCACCTCGTTAGGAAAGCGCTGACTGCAGAGTGTGTGTGTGTGTGTGTGTGTGTGTGTGTGTGTGTGTCTGTCTGCACTGTGCATACTACACAATGCAGCTTTATTTTTAAAAAAGCAAGAAGGTTTTTTTTTAAAGCTTGCAACACCATTGTTTTACCTTAGTAGGGATTCTGCAGCACTGTACCATATTCTGCACCTATTAACCTGATTTCTGACCAATAGTAGCAGGAAAAAAATAGATGGGTTTCATATGAAAATGAAACAACATACCTACTCAGAATACACTTGTCATCCTCTGAACATTCTTCTTTTGAGCTGCAACAATACAAATGGGATATAAACCTCAGCATAGCCTTAGGCCACAGCTAATAGAGATCAGTGACTAAATTCAGCAGTCTGCTTTTCTCCTGTGCAAGCACTGGCCTCACAATACAAGAATGCCATTATGGGAAAAGCCCGTTTCAAAATGCCAGTCCCTCTGTTTTCCAGTCAGAAGAAAGAAAAATGTAAGAACAAATATAAACTGCTGTAGAACTCTGCACGCTCTTCTAGTAGCTTCTGAATCAAGTTGCTCTCCTTTCCCTATTTTTATTTCCAAGCCGGAATGAGCAAAATCTCATACATTTACAACATGCTGTGGTAACAGGAATATCAGCCGGTCTTCTGCAGCAGAGAAGTATAGAATAGACTGCTCTTAATAGCAGCCCTCAGAGGGACGCTATCAACAATCTAATTCAATACTCCTCCCCCTC
>NW_022900951.1:94938169-94975464 GCF_012274545.1 Fukomys damarensis
CTCCCCGCCCCCAAACAGCTCACAAATTGCCTAGAGGAGAGACCAACACTGCTAGCCAAGCAGGTGTCCAGCAGGGACCACTCCAAAGCTCAGCAGCAGTCCTGTAACCTCTCAGGATTAGCAATTGTCAAAGAGGTTAAAAAACTGAAGCTGCTGTCAAAGGCAGCTGGTGGTATTTCGTGAAAGTCATGGTAAATAAAGGGTTCATCTACATTGTTTTAAAATATTGCTAGAAATAGCATTGTAAATGTCCCCAAAATGACTGAGTGTCTTAAGTTTTTGTTTCAAGCATTGAAACAAGCTCACAAATTTTCTACAGCATTCCAAAAAGTGAATTTATGTTAAATTAGTATTATCTTGAACTCTTTATTTATGGCTTTAAGGATTTCACTTCTGTTGTAGGCAAGGCACCACCACTAAATCCGTACTTTCATTGTACACACCTACTCCTACAACAATTATAAACAATTATACTATTCCCATCAATGGACTAGTAAAGGCAAATCACCAATAACACAAAAGTCACTACCTTTCACTGCAATGACAAATAGCTCATATTTACTTTTATTCTTCTACACATATGATAAACTGTTGCTTCCAACTAAAATAGTTTCCAAATATTTCCAGTTTGTAAAGATTGAGATTTAGTCCCTTATGAGGATTTTCCACTTGTGTTTTAAAACCACAGATAAAGTCTTCTATAGTAAGAAGCTACTATCAAAAATGTCAAAATACAATATTTAACATACCAGAAATATAATATGAAAACACTAAAGAAAATTAGAAGTAACTTCTCTTAAAAATACAGATCAAATGTGAAATAGGAAGAAAATATCTAACAGAGTAGGGGAAGTGGGAGGTGTAGGGGAAAGGAAAGAAGGGAAAAGAAAAAATAGGAGAAAATGAAAAAAAATGGAAAGAAAGTCTTCATAAATAGGGAAGGGTGGAAGGGGTGAAAGGAGGGTAGGGGAAGGGGAAAAAATACGAACCAAGATACATCATGTAAAGGTACAAGATCCCAATGATCGATGTAAATGTACTGTATACCAAAAATGTACCAATAAACTTAATGAAAAAAAAATACAGATCAATACAGAGGTAAAGAGACAAATTCATATTTTCCTATGAAGCACAAACATATATGTATACAGTATGTATATATATATATATATGCATATATAAATGAAAAGAGAAAGCATATTGTAAAGCTCTGACCAATAATACATGAACTTTAAAAATACTAAATTGATGTCAGCCATTAGTAGCTCACATATTATTTTAATTCAACCTATCATACATAAATATTCTATACACACACACACAACTATTCAACTTAAATCATATAACTATGTAACTTAAATCATAAACCAACTGCTTTTATTATCCATACATAAAACTGTCTCATAGAAATCTGGAAAGGAATCAGAGAAAGAAATATTCATCAATATTTTCATAGCCGTGAAAGTATACTTTATATTTAAAAGGTTAAAAAAATACCACTAATACAAATATACTGTAGTCAATATTTTACATTAGAAAATTTTATGTCACAAAGCAAAAGTTTCCACGTACAACCAGCATTGGCAACTTGTAAACATAAACACACACACACACACACACACACACACACACACACCCATACACACAAATATACACATACGTATGTATCAAGTCTGGACTGTCTCATACCAGACTGAGTTTCAAACAAATTTTCAAACCTAAAGCATTTAAAATATAAGACAGCTAAATATTACCTGTAGGTAGTAAAGAGATATTTTGAAAGGACATTTAAACATTGTCAAACTGATGAAAATTTTACAAAGCTGTAGTTGCAAATATGACTTCACCTCCTGAGAATAAACTCCCAAATCTATGTAAAACCACAAAAAGAAAGTGTTTCTAGAAGTTTATCTATGGAGATTCTTCAAAATTTCTAAGAAGAAAATAGGATGTTTTCCAAATTTCTATGAAAGCTACCTACACTCACAGGCAGGTTATAATCCCTTTATTTAAATATTCTCAAGTTAGGGGCCAGGGCTTTAGCTCAGTGATGCCCTGCCTGGCTTGCAAGCTCAAGGTCCTGAGTTTGCTCCCCAGTACAAAAAAAAATCTCAAATTATTATTCTTCTGCAGATAAGCAACTGATTGAAAAAAAACCAACATATTTTTGGTCTAGTTTCATTAGGCTCCAAAAAATACCCAACCAAAATTATTAAATTTCAGGCTAGATTTCTCATAGACTTAGGGTCTAATACTAGTTTCTGTGGTACTCCAACAATTATAAAGTTTGTTCAAAGTGAAAAGAAAATAAGATTGCTTTCTTCCCCTCCATCCTAAGCGTGCTTAAAACCCCCAAAGCATCCTAACTGATGGCAAACATTTATTTATATTCAGTCCTTACTTTTGCTTTAATAAATTAAGTCATTTGTAATTATCTCTCATGAGCAAACAACTATTATGCCAGAGGCTTTAAAAATAATTGCCTTAAGTAGAAATACAGTCCATGAATTATACTTTATATTTTTAATATGCTTAATAACACCATTCCCCATACATCTTTTAGAAATAAAATGCAGCCAGGTAAAATCACTCCAATTACAAATTAGCAGTATCCAAATTAATCAGATTTTTCCTACCCTGGCAGCGAATCTATTAACAAGTACAGAGTGTAATTATAATTACCATTATACTCCAGAAATAAAAATGTTTTCATCTACCAAAAGGAAAAAATTATTAAATATATATTTAAACTATAATTTTATAAGACTCAATATCTGTCTGCTTTAATATTGAGACTGGTAAATGTCAAAAGCCCTCAGTCACATCATATGAAATGCAAATATCATTTACAGAGGACTTGGATTCTGTTATGGACCACTGCATCAAACAAGATAGAGGACAATGTACATGGAAAATCTTCAAAGCATCTTCTGAACATTAACTAAGCTCTGAAAAATACCTGTGAAATTCATATTTTACAGATATAATAAACAAAGGGCAATGATGGTTCTTGGCCAAGGCTATACAAAGAGTCATTCTTGGCCAAATTTTACAACACAGAATTCCCTGGCTCCCAATGTAAGAAGAGAAGATTTTTTAAACTTTCAGAGTTCTTGGAAATAATCTTGTCCAGTACCCTCATTATATGATGAAAAAATTGAAACTCAAAGAAGTTAACTCACCCAGTGTCACAGTGACGGCTGGTACTGAAACTTTTCTCAATCTTCTAGTCTAGGATTCCTACTCTAGAATCCTTTTGTCTGTCTTTTTCAATCAAGCCATTCTACAAAATGTATATTTCTATTTGAAGTGAGACACATTCTTTAAGTGTCACAACATGTTCTAAAGAAACTAGGTCTCTCCTAGAAGATGTACACGGAAAAAAAGAAATGGAAGAGAAGCACCAGAAATGATAAGATATACATAAGGTAACATTTTCAAAATCCTAATTCCAGAAAGTGTTTAAGAATGACTAGGGAGAAAAAGGTAAGTAAAATTTAAACTAGCTGTGGTATAGGAAAAAAGTGAAAAATATAACTAATAGTTTGATTTTTTTATCAAAGCAAATATTCCTAAATAACTTTATGAAAACATTTAATTTATTCTTTTGACAAGAGTTTGTCAACAATACCACCTCATCAAATTAATTGACTAATATTGTGTGCCTAATGTCTCTAGGTTTTCCTGATATGTCCTAATAACAGATATACCTTTCCTCGTAAGTTCTGGTTAATCCTGTGGAAGGTACAGCTAAAGACTAGCCACAATTGTGTGAGCAGGCACTATGTAATCTTTCCAGTCCTGACAATGACTCTTTAGACTAATCTAGAATATTAATGTTATTCATGTTGCCCAGACAAGATTGCAAATCATGCCAAACTGTGTGCTCTATTTATGTTCTACCAATCAGCAAAAGTATTTGGATGGCAACCAAATGGGACTGTCAAATATTTTAAAGCATACAAAAAATTGTGGATGGCAGAGGAAAATTCTCACTCTCTTAAGGTATTCCTCTTACAGGAAGTAGAGCTGTTCACATTTGTGGCTATATACACTTGTGCATGTACGCTTTTATATGCATTTATGGCTAGATATGCATACATATGTACATCTCATTATTTATGTGAACTTAAGTATAAAATATACTTAAAAATTCCTACCTGATACTCATTCATGCAGCCTTGCCACAATTAGAATGGAAAATCCCATATTTCTCAAAGGTACTACATTGGAAAGTTCTACATTGGAAATTTCCTTATACAGAATTCTATGGATCCTTATAGTCACACAGAGTTTCTACAAAGATATGCACTACTATAGCTATGACTGTGACTGGATTGACAGTATTCCCATCAATCTTCATAATGCAAACAAATACTGTGCAAGCACATAACTCATGCACATGCAAACAGAATTCTTGATATCAGCAGCAAAAGTGATTTGACAGGCAGGACACTTCCCATCTTTAATGGTTCCATAGGCCAGGAAGGGTACTAAGTTGGTAAGGATGGAAAAGCAATATGAAGAGCCAATATGCTGAAACATCAGAAAACACTGGGTAAGCAACCAAAAAAGAAGGTGGGGTGCAAGAAAAGGAATGATTGACTGGAAAGGGAATAGAAAGCCAGAATGGTAGTAATTCCTGATACAATGTAACACTTTTTAAATTTTTGTATAGTCAAGTAGAAGTTATGGAGCCATGACAATGGTTAAGGGTGAGAAAAAATGCATAAGAATAGATGAGCAGACAATTTAGTTTAGGGGATCCAAAGATCCATATATTCTGACTACCCTTATTTTCCCACTAAAGTTAGAGAAAGGAATAGCATTGAGTGGGAAATTCAAAAGCTCTCTTCTTTTCTTCTTCCTTTTGTTTTCTTGTAGTAGCTATTCCTTATGACTTGTTTTCTACTCTTGAATACTTCAAAATAATCCACTCTGTTTAAAAATGCTTTAAATTTCAAATCCAAGGGCATATATTTTGGTTCAATAGAAATGGAAATCAACAATTTTTAAATATATACTATTTTCATACTTGATTTATACTACCACTTTACAATTTTTTTGGAATAGAAAGCAATATAGAGGACAGATGATCATCATCAAATAGGGATAATGTGCCTAAGCTCCAATAAGAGGCCATGCTATTGCAACCTTTCATGCTATAGCCATTGTACATCAGATGTCCTCCTTCCCAATTACTACCTGTCCTTCATAAAAGGAATCCCTCAATCTTTCAATTTTACCAACTCAACAGTATTCTTGACACATTTGGAAACATTCAATAAGAATTTGTTGAGTAAACTGAAAGAGACGTTTATAAGTAGAAGTGTTATTAAATCAGAATTATATATTCAAGCCAATGTCCTGGAAGTATATTTTTTTTTACTTGTTAGATCCATTATTACTAAAAGAAGAGTTTGGGTAAGAGGAATACTCATTAACTTGAAAATTTTAGACTACAAAAATGAATACAACACATATATACTTACACACACACACACAATCTGTTTGAAATAGTCATAGATTCAAAAATTTTTCCAAAATATATACTTACTCAACTAAAATAAATTTCTCTAATGAAGAATCTCTACTCTTACTTCAAATACTGACAATATATATTTTAGGTCATATCTCAGCAACACTGTATCTCCTTAGATTACTTTGGTTCAGTAAAACAACAAGCCATTGTAAACTTTTCTGAAGTGTTGTAAACTAAACCAGAAAACTTATCAAAATAAAAATCCACTTAAAATGTACAATTCAGGTTGAGGATATATCTCAGTGATAGAGCACTTACACAGCAGCATGCAGGAGGCTCTGTGTTCAACTCCAAGCACAGCCAATAAATAAATCAATTAATAAGACATATGGTGGAGCTGAGGGTACAGTAAAATGTGGCTCTACTAAAGAAAACAATACATTCATACAAAAATTTTCAAAAAATTTTGCTACATTGTCTTAATTTTGAGAACTTCAAATATAGAAGCAAGACTGCCAAAGCAACATGAAGATAAACTGACCCCCCACCTTTACACAGTATATATA
This sequence comes from Fukomys damarensis, assembly GCF_012274545.1. Lineage (NCBI taxonomy): Eukaryota > Metazoa > Chordata > Mammalia > Rodentia > Bathyergidae > Fukomys > Fukomys damarensis. The sequence continues at coordinate 94,944,218 of NW_022900951.1, forward strand.
TTGGTAAATCCTGCACTATTTTGGTAGAAGTAAGCAATTTCTAAACCAAAAAAAAAAAAATCAACATCTGCTATGTTCTACATTATTTTGAAACACTTAGACTTTTATAAAATCTGAGTTTCTTACAGATTTTTACAATAGTGCACTTTCATCAATGTTTCAATTTGAATTGATGAAATAATAGTATTACACGAAAAAACATATATTTACACCTAAAGAGTTATATCCACACATGAACTATCAGTATTATAGCTAAAAATATGGTTAGAAGATTACCTGGTTATCCAGTCTCTTCATCTATCTATTTGTAAATCTTTATTACAGGATACTTACAGTGTAACCATAATACATTTTAGATAACCAGCAGCAAACATTTTAATGTAAAGCTGTGATGGTTCATTGAAATTATCCACAGTATTTAAATTTTTCCACGAAAAAGGGCCTTTTACATTCAAATGCTTTAACAATTTTTACCGTTTCCCAGGCCTAAATAATTAAAACTTTAACTTTCCTGTACACATATTACAGACATTATTAGTGTCTAAAAATAAAAGTTTTGATTGTATAATGAATGAGGAAGTCTTACACTTCCAAAATCACTCAATCTCAAACTTGAACCAGTGACCAATTACTATAATATGAAGCCCAACAGTTATTTTAAGGCTGTAGTTTACAGTCATAAGATTTGCTTATTATGGTGGTACCCAACAGACATAGCAAAATGAGAAATGTCTCTATTTTTGTGACTATTTCCAGATCCTTCTTTTTTTCTAATTTAGAATTCTTCCTTTTGGTGATTTCGAGTTCTCTAAAATAAGAAAGGATACAGAAAAGGTTGTACTGAGAGATGCCAAATATATGACGGTAAGTTTAAATTGTAGAAACTAGCTGAAAAGTGTATAATTTAAATTTGCTATGCCTCCAAACATCAATTTAATTAAAATCCTATGATACAACACATTACAAGCACATGCTATAAAATGTGTTCCTGTGCTGTGATCTAACCACAGCAGTTTTGGTACCATGCCTAACTTTATTATTTGTATACACTGGTTACTCAGTGAGGGACAGAGGTAAGCCATTTATTTTCTTTCATCTCCTGCTCTATTGTCAAGTATAGCAAATGCAATTTTGAATAAAAACAGAATGTCTTCTAGGTTGACCTTAGCTTTAAGCTAAAAACCACTTACATTTGGTTTCCTGAATGCCTTTCCAAGTCTATGAACTTTAAATGATATGTTCAAAACTGCTTCATGTCTTCAAAATCAAATACTGTATATGTTTTATGTAATCAGTTATTCCTGATGGATTTCTGAAGCTACATAATGCTTGAGTGAAATATATTTTCCTGTCAGCTGGTATATATTTATTCATTCATTCCTTATTTGACTTCATCTAAGTCAGAGACATTGTTGGGCATTTTTATGAGTCTCCCACAAATTTTGTTTAAATTCTTATGACACTGTTCAAACATTAAACAGAATATTTTTATATTTGGGGGATTTCCAGAAATTCCAGTTTTTGAGATTCAGATTTGTAAAAAGTACAGAGCAACAAAATCTCTATTCCAAAACTAGTGAAACAACAGCAAAACTGAGTTTAAAATGATACTCTAAACAGAGAAAAGGCATTAGCATATGTATTAATTAGGACCGTGCTTTCTCACTTGCCGACTAAAATTCATTTGTTTCAACTCTGGCCTATTTAGTATATTAGCCATTACAGACTCCTTGGACATTACAAGTACCAAAATCAATCAATTCACTATGCCTACCACAAATCCCTAGATAGTAGGTACCTGCTAAATTAGTTTAAATATCAATTTACTGAAAACTTAGGACTTTGGTAGATGTTCCAAATATACAAAAGCATATATACCCTGGCTGCAAGACACTGACAGTCTAATCAGGCAGACTGGATATTCACAGATGACAAACAAACAAGAACAAAAATATTCAAAGTGAGGCCACCCATATGTTTGGTTGTTCCATTCTGGTTTTTTTGTTTGTTTATTTTTGTTTTTTTGGTACGGGGAATCGAACTCGGGCTCTTGCACTTGTGAGGCAGGCAATGAAACCACGGAGCTAAATCTCCAGCCACTGAGAACAAATATATCTGATACACTAAAGCCCTAACTATACAGAACCATGGACAGCCTAATTTCCTAGTTTTAGAAATTATTTTAAAATTTAAAAAACCTAGAAGAGGTTAGTTATTAAAGTATCAAAACATTTTTCACCTTTGGATGGAAATCTTTCTGTTCTTTATCATCTTCAACTTTAAAATGAACATAAGCCTTTCTAAAATACAAGTTTCCAAAATACACAGTAGCTACTGTGATATGATTTAAATATATACAAAAATGTGTGCAAACAATATCATTCCCCACCTTTACTTGATATATTTTGACATGAAATACAGATGTTGCTGAAAGAAGAGAGGTTCTTGTCTTGAATCTACGAGAATCAAGACAGAAAGGTGAAACTTTTCTACCTCTAAGCAGATACTCTCAAACATTAGTGTGCTAAAAATCACCTGGGATGAATGAAAGAAGTCTAGAGGTAGGGACTTGTACTCTGCATTTGAAACAAGTACTTCCGCTGATTTATCACTCCACGTCTTCTAAACTTGGGCAAACATTACTTTATGGTCTAGCTTGTTAAAATCTGCTCCAGATACCCCAGCTACACTAACATTCTGTTTTCTTTCTCAGTTCCTGGCCTTTCTTAGCACATGAGCATTGGCTATTCACCACCACGTGTCAAACTGAACTGTCCACAGTCATTAACTTGCACTCCCACCCTTAAAAACTTGCACTCCCACCCTCTCCATCTGGAGAGGTCTGGGAGAGTCTGAAAGCAACAGTGTCTAGCTGACAGATAAACAGACCGGCACAGAGGCAAATAAACAGATACAGAGAAAAAAATTTGTGAAGTACAGGAATTAAAAAACAGATTCACTACAAATTATACTGATTGTGCAATACAGATTTAAAAGTTTAAAACTTTGAAACCTTTTCCATGAGGAAAAATGCAAAAGAGGACAAAGCGAGGCACATGTGGTCCATGTACATCTCTGTCACCAATTAGCTTTATGCCTCCTGATGCACCTTTCCTTGTAATAACTTAGAGAAAATGTAACTTTCCTTATTCCGATCACAGCAATGTTATCAAAAACAAAGGTACTTATGTTTGAAAGCGCATTTGTGAAAGCACATTGGAAAATATAAAGCTCAATACAATTGTGTTTGGTATTTTTAATAAATTTCTTAATAAATACAATATCCCAGATATCACTGAAACTTTAATAACTGAATGTATTCTATGATCTCAGGGTCTCTCATGAAAATAAATTTTCATTGGAAAAAAGGTAGAGAAAAATGCAGACCCTTGGACGTACCCTGAAGTTGATTTTTTGAATATATCCTTGAAATCGGCTTGTTTTAAAGACAATTGCCTCCGTCTCCTAAAAGTGGAGTGCAAAAAAAAAAAAAATCTGGTTAATTGTGACTTTATTGTATTTAGTTCAAAATTTTCAAAGCATGCTCTAAAAGTATTTTAGCTGTAAATTAGTATATCATATTTATATATCCTGAATAGTTAAGGCCACACGGAACAATTGAAAACTATGTAAATTAAATTTGTTTTGTAAATTAACTTTAAAAAACCTTAATAAGTCACCAGATTCTGCTTTTTTTAAGGAGCTTTCCCGTTTCAGAAACTCTGAAATAAAAAATTAGCATTAAGCACAACATTTATTTGCAGCTGATCTATAAGACTAAACTAATTAAATATGAACACAAGGAAACATTTTTCCAGAAAATATATGTTTGGCCCTTGGGATGATTTGTCATTTTGTAGCATTTTTAGCTTAAAGGTCAATTCTTTGCTGATATACTACTTTGCCATAAAACCCTGAAAGCAAATGACACACATTACAAGCTTCCAGAGAACAGATGGCTAATGTTCTTCTAGGTTCATTTACTACCAATTTTCTTATTTTCATACTGCTTGTAATTAATAAAAACATATAAATAAATGTAGTGTCTCCTAACCAGAAGGTTTAGTTTTTGCAAAGTTCTGTCATATATCTAGCTCCTTTAGTTAAACACACAAAAAGCAATATTAAACATACTTCTCTTACTGCCTCAGGAATGCAGTTTTAAAAATAGAGGCTACTACAGAAACACTGCAGTGTATGCTATCGACAATCAACGGTCTTTAAAAAATGACAGTAAGCCAGCAGATGTTTGAGGAGTTCTAACACAATATATAATTTATTTATATTTACTTCATTTATGCTGTTATTAGTTTAAGGAAAAGAAACTTTAGCCTTACTGAATTTTTTTTCAAAAAGGAACTGTCTCAATTTTTTCTGGGTCATTTCACAAGCACTATTACATTATTAAAGTCATAACTAAATCAAAGTCATAATCTAATAGTATCTTTAGAAAGACGCTGACAAAGACCTTATCCAAAATGTTCTTAAATTTAATGGCTTCCTATGAAAATCAGCAGGTAGCAAATATTTTCTTTCTTAAGGTTTTAAATTCAAACAGAATCTCCTTAATGCCAATACTGTTTAAAAGTATACTTTTAAAATGCTAGACATATAAATATTATTGTTGAAGATAACAAGTAGCAATCGGTTAAATTCACATTTGTCATGTTTTAGCACAAACCACAGCAAACAAATAACAATTATATGATTTCTTTGCTTATAATACATTAAATATCTTTAAATACAGTTTATTTTATATTCCTATTAATATTATTCCTTTTCTTTGTGCGTATAAGAAGAATCTGGTGTGCCACCTTCTGGTAACTGAGTGAAATTATATATTTCTACACAACTCACTATTCTTTATTTTAACTTTTCAAATATATATATATATATCTCTATATATCTTAGCCTGCATTACATCTGAGCTATATAAATAAGTCTATACCACAGTTTGCATTGAATAACATTTCCTTAGAGATTTTGTTAAAAATCAAGCTTTATACATGCTCCCTGTGATTTTTACATGGTTACCAATATGTCTCCTGAATTCTACAATGCATGTAAAATTGATTTTTGTATACCGCTTCACAGTCACACATGAAAACAACAGGCTTGCTATTTTAATGAACAAGTAACAGCAGTAAATAAAGGAAAAGAAAGGTCTCTTACCAGTAAGCCCATTTTTCTCTTAAGGTTTGAACTCTCATCATTTGTCATGTTCTTGTGGATCCCTCTCTCATCAAATTCTCTGGAGTTTTAAAGTTAAGAGCTGTGAAGCACAGCTAGGCTCTGCTACATAGTAGCGCACCCCAGTGTATTCGCCTGGTATAACACGTCAGCTGCAGCTCCCAAAAGCAAAAACAGGCTTTACACATTCAAACCTATGCACTGCACTCCTTCCCTTGACAAGAAATTGTAGTCACTGTGGTTGAACTATTTATATTCACATATAAACTCATGATCAGATATGAAAATGATGAACCACATGAATCCTGAGCTTAGTTCCAGAAAACTGAACTCGAACAAAGTGCTCATCTTTAGAGCAGAGGTACAAAGAGGCAAATAACCAACAAGAGGAGGTCTTAGGGGAAAAAGCAAATTTATGTGAAATCAAACCTAGTTTTTGCAAACATCACTGTTCTGTTATTTGTCATATTATCCTAAATCTTTATTATTTTTAACTTTTTCCTCTCCTTTGCCCATAGAAATCAGTCATTAAGTCCTCTTTTTTTTCTTTATCAATTTTTGGGGAATCTACCCCCTACTGTTGTTGTTGTTAACAAATAAGGTATTTAAAAAAACGGCACATGTATCTGGTCTCCATGCACCTCTCATTTTCAATCTATCAAGCACACTGCATCTAGTGCACACTTTTAAAATAAAACTACACATGATGCAAATTAATTGTTCAATGAATATTTTATTGAAAAAAGCACTTGTTGATTTAGCTATGTTAGGTTCTGTGCTTGGTGTTTCAGAGAAAAAATAAGACACAATGCCTTGCCTTCAGGAAACTCCTAATTGAGTACATATATATGTACTCTGACAATACAAAATACGGTGCAGAAGCTTTAGTAGGCTAGACCCAGGATTCTATAGCAAAAGAAGAACAGCAACTGAGGCTGAAGATTGAGGAATTCATCAGGCAGACTCTAGAAGAAATAGCCTATGAAGAGATACAGATATTTGAGGCAGTGCAACATGTTTGGGGGATTGGAAAGGTCTTCAAAATGACTGCAAGAGTAATGAGGTGATTAGATTTTAAGTTATGCAGGAACCAAATGGCAGAAGACCACACAAAAAAGAGATTTGGATTTTACCCTGTAGACTAATGGGGAAAGGTGATTATATGCAGTTTTTTAACATCTCCAAGGATGGGCTATTGAAGGAGTAAATCTAAGTGTAAGAAAGAAATTTTTTTTAAAGGAGTTAATGTGGCAGAGGATCACAAGTTCAAGCCCAGCCTTGATAATTTAGCAAGACTGTGTCTCAAAATAAAAATATAAATAAATTAAAAGGGCTGAAGATATAGCTCTGGGCTAAGGCCCTGGGTTCAACTTCCAAAAAAATTAAAATAAAAGAGTTAATATTGTTTGCTTGGAAATTAATCTAGGACAAGTAGCTGGATCAGAGAAACAAGACATTGGGAATAAATATTTAGTGTTTTCACCCTATGGAAATATGCTGCACTGCTTTCAGTATCAAATACTTGTAGGTATGCAAGGTTTCACTGGTTTTGGCATTTAGTATTCAGCTTTGTCTTATCCTTTTTGTATATGCACAATGTCCTAAATTTTACAATGATGGATAAACAAGATGTGGGTTTTTTTATACAATGGAGTACTACTCAGCCATAAAGAAGGATAAACTTGACATATATCTAGGAGAATGGATGTACCTTGAGACCATACTCATAAATGAAATAAATTGGACACTCATATGTCAATGGAGTACTACTCAGCCATAAAGAAGGATAAACTTGACATATATCTAGGAGAATGGATGTACCTTGAGACCATACTCATAAATGAAATAATGTGGACACTCATATGTAAATATCACATTGTTTCTCTGGTGTGAGAAACCAAAAGTGTAAATAAGGACCAAAATGTATAATAGATATAGTAAAATATTTTTAAAATGTTTGAATAGGAAGGGGGAGTAGGAAGGGGGAGGGGTGAGGAAAGAAAAAAAGGGAAAAAATGAGAAAAGTAGGAAAAAATGGAAGCAAAGTGTTTGTAAATAAGGAGGGTTGAAGGGAGGGGAGGGCAATAGGAAAAAAAGAAGGTAAAGCAATTTGTTTTAGATTTCTCAGTCTGTAAATGGTAAAGCTGGTATCCAGATGATGTGATTGTGAAGTTTCTGCTTTTTATCATGGTGGAAATTGAACCCAAGACCTCATCCTGAGCTACAGTCTTACCCCTTTCCATTGTCATTACTTTTAAAATTTGGAGACAGAGTTCCACTAAGTTGCCCAGGCTGGCCTCAAACTTATGATCTTACTGCCTTAGGCTCCTGAGTAGCTGAAGTCTATAGGCTTAACCCAACAAGATGCTTTCTACACAGTGTTGCATAAAGTGTTTGTAAACAGGGAGGGGAGGAGGGGCTTAAGGGAGGGCAGGGACAGGGGAAAAAATGAGAACCAAGACCTGGCATGTAAAGGTACAAGATCACAATAATTAATGTAACTGTACTGTATACCTAAAATGTACCAATAAACTCAATTAAAAAAAAGAAGAATCAAGACATATCATGTACATGCACAAATTCTCTATGATGAATGTGATCATTATGTATGACTAAAATGTACCAATAAATTCAATTAATTAAAAAATGAAGCCTTTACTTGGATAGATGATAAAAAATGTTTTCATCATAGTCAACCATTCTATGTTTAAGTGGCTTAGGTGAGTTCTGCCAGTAATTTCAAAATAAGTTAATACTTGAAATATATACTCTGAGTGACTTACAATTGCCCAGAAAAAAGCTGTCTACACATTCTTTTTTTACTGAGTGCAAAAACCAACCAGTTTCTTTTCCATTAACTTGTAAGGAAAAAATACAGGAAAAAATAAGAAAATATGATTCAGAAAATATGATTCAGAAAATGTGCTGCATTTTCCCAAGTAATCTTCAAGAAAGCATTTAAGTAGACACAAAAATGATTTAATCCATTAGTATTCAGAAGAATGCTCTTAAGCTACACATCAAGGTTATCATGGATTTTAAAACAGATAAAATAAGCCAAACCATTCACTTATTTAGTTTTGCACAAATTAGACTAATTATAAGTCTTTCCTTCAGTCCTGGCAGGAATAAGCAGCAACCATTTTATACTGTATTTTATAAGAACAGGTATTTTATCCACATTCAAATAATTTGCTAATCCCAAAGTTATAGAAGGAGAAAAGGGAGGAGAGAGAACTACCACCTGAAGTCCATAAGTGTCTTATACTATTAGTGATTGTGAGGACAGGGTCTATATTAGTCTAGCATAAATAACTCACATTCCATTTAAAATCCATCATCTTTTTCCTTTTCCCTTCTTTCCTTTCCCCTAACCCTTCCCACTTCCTCTACTCCTGTAGACTTTTCTTCCTATTTCACGTTATCAATTATACAATTTGAACCTTATTTAGTTTTAGTTTCTAACACCAGAGAAACGATTCAGCATTTACACATGTGTGTCCTATTTATTTCACTTAAAAGTATGGGCTCAATATGCTATAAATTTATAAGTCATTTAGCTATAAATGACTCTAGTTTCTCGTTCTTTATGGCTGAGTAGTAGGAAACTTAATGGAAAAAAATAAAATCCCATCATCTCATCCACAGCAATATTCTTTATCTTTCCACTGGTATAAAATGGCAGAAAGCAGAATGAGCTAAGTGGTTTATAAAGTTTTCTGTCCTGATTAAATTATCTACGAATGATAAATTCTGAGAACTATTGGTCTAACGAAGGGTTGATCAGAGATATTTATATCAAGAGCAATTTCTCATATTCCTATAGCCTATAATTCATATTTTAGGTGAATTAACAGATTTCAGGAGTATTGCTGTAACCAACACTGCAAAATGGAACTTTAAAAGATTTTTTTTTCTTTTGGAGATAAGCAACTTCTCCATCCCTCCTCCTGCTGAGCGCATAACCAATGCCCTTTCCTCTCCTAAGCCCCAAAGAAGTGGCAGAATGTTATACAGATGCAGGCCCCAAAGGCTAAGCTCAGGTTCCTTTCCATGAGAAAGAGGAATCAATCAAGGATGGCTGGAAGTGAAAAAGCAGGTGTGGAGTTGTGCATTCTCTCTCCGTGTTCCCCCTGTTCCTTACTATAAAGGACCCTTGCCCACCTGTGCATGGGATGGCGCTATGCAGCAAATGGGCCCCTGCATCTCCTCAGAGCTAGCTTGGAATACGTCCATTTTTCCTTTCTACCAAAATAAATGTCCTCCTCTGATTTGGTCAGTGGTGAGCAAATGAACCTGATCATGTAAACCTCAGTGGCTGGTAATATTATCAATCTAATGAAAGAGATGGGATCAGAAGAAAGACAGGAACGCTTTTTTATTTCTACTAAACTGCTGATTGCACTGTCACTGGATTAAGAAAAATGGCAAATGAGGCAAAAGACTGGGGGTTCATATCCCCACCATCCTACATGAATGAATCAGAAGCTTCTTATACAACAACAAAAAAAATGGAACAAAACCCAGATCAACTATATAGCACTACAAATGATGGAGCATTACTGACAAGTAATTGAAACTACTTAATATATGATAATTGTTCAAAGATGGCTATGAATTCTGCCAAATTTCACTAACCTAAATCTTTTTTTTTTCTTTTGGTACGAGGGACTGAATTCGGAACCTTGGGCTTGCAAGGCAGGCAGTGGCACTACTGAGCTAAATCCCCGGCTCATTAACCTGTATCTTAAATCAGTTACTATTCAACAGTTATAATCAGACAGGGGCTAAGATATATATACTAAAACACATGGAATGCAAATTTATATCATGCTCGTTCAAAAATATAAAAGTGAGTTAAATGAAACCTCAAAGATATAAGGGCAGACATATGAGGTTAATAGGGAAGTATAAATATTTTCATTCTTTGCAACTTAATTTTCCCATCCAGATACTCCACAAAATATTTTACTTGTTTAGATGTCAGTTTAAACTCAACCAGCAGAATTTCAAGTAAAAGACTTAATTACAACTCTTAAAGTTTCTCTCATTTTCATTTTTAACTTGATCCTGAAATGTACAGTGCAGGTATTAATATTCCCATTTTCACATTTGCAAAAAAGCAAAGTCCTTAAATGACTCAGATCAAGTGAAAGCTGCTGACAGAACTAGAAAACGGCAATCTAGGTCCCCTGGCACCCAATCAGTGTTCATTAGCCATTTCTGTATGTACTGCTTATTTCACACACCAATCATGGGGAAGTAAGCGGCTGGGAGGAAGGGCTAATAGGGAATACTTCATGGAAGCTATCAGATGGCTTTATGACAAAAGTTTCAGAATGATCAACCTGTACCTATGACAGTGATACCAATTCACAGCGCTCCCTTTCATCTATCAATCAGAATTCTTGGCATAGACCTCAAACCTGCTGTACTCCCTTATGCCTCATTGGTTTCACATATGCTTCCCTTTGGAATCCCCCAGTCTCTGTCAGCCAAGCAAACTTGTGGTCATGAAACTTTCCCACATATCCCTTAGGCGACTTCGGTACTTGGTTTTCTATCTTCCTGAATATTATAGCTTCTTCCTTTTTGGATTACAGCTATTTCTACACCTCTCTAGACTATAAACTCCTGACAGGCAAGATTGGGTCTTCCTTATGTTTTTATAATGAACTCGGTGCCTGTCACACAATAACTCAATTATAGCAGGCAATTTTAGTGAGATCAAGACAGCAGAGGTAGGTCCAATCCCTACTCCATGCTCAAGCATATTCTTTGAATTGTTAGGGCCTACTAAATTATTGTTGCAACCAGTAATGATGAAAGAAAAACGCCCACAAGATCCAGTTTTGACAGTTACCATTTCACTAGATGGAGCAATAAAATAAAAATAAAATAGCGAAATAAACCAAAGAAGCCACTACATATCACCCAAAGCCAATAACACACACACACACACACACACACACACACACACACTGAACTGGTGAACAATCAAGAGTAAAACAGAAAAAGGAAACAAAGATGGCCCAATGTCAACAAAACCATTTTACAAAATGGAGGAAAACTGTACATGTTTGATTAAAATCTATGAGTTTTTTATCCAATTGAAGAATTATAATTTAGGCTTTAAAAAGTGTGTCAAATCCCTAGATTTGTACACAATTGAGTAATAATACCACCTTACCCAGAAATGTCAAGAAGTTATTACTGTACAAAATTTACAAAACTTGCACTTCACAATAATCTGTAGAGAATGCACAGGAACAATATGAGGTAAGGTAGTGAAGAAGAAAGGGAAACCAAACAAAGCTCTTGTTTCCAGTCCCAAATTATCTTCTCACAAAGTGGAACTCCCTCTTTCCAACTCTCTTTCCTGTCCCACTGCTTGCTCTGTACTACTGACAAAAATGTCGAAAATGCCAGTTCATTTGAGCTAACAAGAAGGGTGTCAAAAGGAAAGAGAAGGAATAAATATGAGAAAAGGAAAAAATGGAAATAAAGTCTTCATAAATAGGGAGGGTTGGAGGGGTTGAAGGGAGGGCAGGGGAATGGGAAAAAAATAAGAATCAAGATACAGCGTATAAAGGTACAAATTCCCAATGATGAATGTCATCATATTGTATACCTAAAATGTACCAATAAACTTAATTAATATTTTTTAAAAATTATAAGTACAGCTGCCAGGATGAGGCGGCTAAAAGTTATTCTCACACTGGCGTAAGTTCAACCAAGTCTCTTCAAATAGCCACAAACTGCTACCCTGAGGAAAGAGAGTAGGCAATAGGTGTGAGATAGCCTTTTAGAATGCAGTGCCCTTGTCTTGGGTACTATTTCAAAGAAGTATGCAGCAGCAAAGATGACAGAAATGGAGAAACTCAGCTGTAGAACACAGAAATTGACACGTTCACTGCAATTAATTTTTAATGAGTTCATATTATTGGGTACTATTTGTTGTTCATCAAAGTCGAACAAGATTTGTTTTTTTGCCTTTGATTCTCTCATGCTAATAAAGGTGATATATCATATCTGCAAATCATACTAGAAAGAGACTGAATTTAACAAGTGCTCAAACAGAGGACACATTGAGGTCAAGATCAGGTATGTGTTTAGTTACCAGTATAATTCAAGAAAATGCAAGTATATATAGGGAGAAAATGAACTAAAGTCTAAGAATCCAAACTTACAAATTGTTGTTGCCTAGAAAAAGGGATTGGTGGGACATCATTTTAGCAAGAAATTTGCCTTTGAAATTAGAGACAAGGAACAACAAGAACTGATAGATGCAACATTCAATGTATTCAAGTCCTATGTACCTGTCAGCCCTCTAGGCACCTGCTCTCCCTAATGCCCTGACATTTGAAAATAGTGTCCTACCATCCAGGTGCGGTGGTTCACACCTGAAATCCCAGCACTCGGGAGGCTGAGGCAGGAGGATCACTGTGAATTCGAGACCAGACTGGGCTACATAGTGAGTTCCAGGTGAGTCTGTCTCAAAAATAAAAAAAAAACAAAGAAGAAAAAACAAACAAACAAAAAACAAAGTGTACTAAAGGGCATAAGAACGAGGACTCTACAGCTAGACTTCCTTGGCTCAATTTCCAAATTCAATACTTACATATCATATAACCTTAGTCATGTCATTTGATTTTTCTCTAATTCAGTTTTCTGTGAAAGGGGAACATTAATTATACCTACATTATAAGGCTGTAGTAAAAGCTAAGTTCAACAATTGAGTAAAGCATTTTAACACTGCTTGTCACGTGGCAGATGATCAATAAATGTTGGCTATTATCATCATATCTAGTCAGTCAGTCCTGCACACTCTATCTCCTAAAGTTCTTTTTGAATGTCCCTCAATTCAACTCCCCTAGTTTAAGACCTAATATGGTCATAATGGCAATTGCGCCCTAAATATTCTTGCATGTTCCTTTCTCTCTCAACCATAGCCTCTGTCTGAACTGATTGCTAGATACACTCTTGCTTATTATATACTCAATTCAGGTATCATCTCTGAAATGTTCCCTACCTCCCCCAAGCTTATCCATTTAGAGCTATCCATGTGCACTTATGTCACCCAGAACACTTAACTATAGCACATCTCATAGTACTGTGGCTACTTGATGGTCATTAGGCCATGACCACCTTGAAAGTGGGGAACTGAATTTACTCAGCTTTGGTGTTCCAGCCTAAACACAGATCCTGGTACAAAATAGATACTTATTAAATGCTGCAATAGACAGATGAATGGCCTGTGCCTATAAATGGTTAGGTCATCTTCATTTGGAAAGTTAAGGTAAACAACTATGAACATAGGTTATAAGTGCTGCAAGAATTTAGATGAATGAGCATTTGGAAAGTGCTGGACTAATCAATTTAGTCTTCAAAAAGAAAGGCCTTAATTTGGAACTTAAGAGGCAGATCTTGTGTGAACCCGAGGGCAGCCACAATCTTTGCAAGGGGCATACTGATGGTAACAGAAAAAAAACAAAGCACTTCCAAAACAGAAGAAATCAATCTAACAAGTATTTTTGTGTATGTGTATGTGATAGTGTGTGTGTGTGTGTGTGTGTGTGTGTGTGTGTGTGTGTTCTGGAGCGATAAATGCTGAAAAGTATCATTAGTTCCTAACCTATAAATAGGTCATGTTCTAAAGGTCTACTTACAAATCATTTGGGCATTATGCAACATGTTCATAATAGTGACGTTTCTGGTCCAACTTAAAATATTGTATTTAATCTACTTTAAGTAATCATGATTAGTTTTTCTTGAAGTTTACATTTTTTTCCGTCATCTGTGAATTGCCTTCATTTGTCAATTCAGTGACATCTTTAATTTCCTACTTTTTCTTTAGTCAATTCCTTTAAATTTAACATTTATCTTAAAAGGAAAATTTATAGTACTGCAAATGAAAAACTTGTACAATTTACTATAAAGAAAAGTAAACTGTGAAAACAGAAATGTACGCAAAGCAGTGTCCAATGCCTATAATCCCAGTACTCTGAGAGGCTGAGGCAGGAGGATCACAAATTCAAGTCTAGCCTGGGCTACTTAACAACTTAGTGAAACCTGGTCTCAAAATCAAAAATAAAACTGGCTGGGGATGCAGCTCAGTATAGAGGCCCTGGGTTCAATCCCCAGTACCACAAAAAGAAGAAAAAAAAGGTAAAATGTAATTCCTAAATTTCTTTAACAGGTAGTGTTTCTGCACAACAGACACACCACACTATGGAAAAGCTTTTTTTTTTTTTTTCAAAGAGAGGTAAAATTCATGTGACATAAAATTGATATTTTAGAGTGAACAATTCAGGGTATGTAGTGCATTCAGAATGTTGCAGAACCATCACCTCCCATTGGAAAACATTTCATCGCTCCACAAGAAAACCCATACCCATTAAGCAGTTGCTCATAATTTCCTCCTTTCTAAACTTATTCAAAATTAGGCTCACTCTCATCATGCTTATGTATATAAAATTTTCAAGTAATTGTTATATTAGTGGCATAATTGTTTACTTTATAGTTGGTCCTTCTATAACAGTAGAATATGATTCAGGCTGGGGATATATGACTGATTTCATCAAAAGCACCTTGTAATGCTAACATTTTCTCAGTCTACATTTTTCCTTTTTTTTTCTTTGAGCACTGGGGATTGAGGTCAATGAACAACCATCGCCGCTCTCCCTCCTTTTAAAAAATAACATAAATTTGTCAATTTCAAAAAAAAAACTAAAAACAATAACAAAAAAAAAACAGAGCACAAGTCCGATTCCAGTTCACAATTATGAATACTATAAATACTTTGTATAGTTAAATATTATCACTTCATGAGAATACAACTTTTCTGCATTCCCTAAAAGAATTAAAAGAATCATATCACAGTGACATATGCACACCTATATTTATAGCAGCACAGTTTGTAATAGTTAAAACTTGGAAACAGCCCATTTGCCCATCAGTTGGAGACTGGATAAAGAAGATATGGTTTTTCTATAAAATGGAATATTACTCAGCCATAAAGAATGAGAAATTAGAGTCATTCATAGGAAAATGGATACATTTTGAGGATATACTCCTAAGTGAAATAAATAAGTCACACGTATAAATACCAAATAAT
This sequence comes from Fukomys damarensis, assembly GCF_012274545.1. Lineage (NCBI taxonomy): Eukaryota > Metazoa > Chordata > Mammalia > Rodentia > Bathyergidae > Fukomys > Fukomys damarensis. The sequence continues at coordinate 94,959,525 of NW_022900951.1, forward strand.
TTCTCTGGTGTGAAAAAACATAATAGTACACAAGATCCTAATGAGATAATTAACAATGTGAAATAGGAAGAAAGGGGATAAAGCTGTAGGGAAAGTGAGAAGGGTAGGGGAAGGGGAATAAGGGAAAAGAAAAAAATAGGAGAAAATGAAAAAACTGGAAATAAAGTGCAAATAGGGAGGGGAGGAGGGGGTGAAGGGAGGGCTGGGACAAGGGGAAAAAATGAGAACCAAGACCTGTCATGTAAAGGTACAAGATCCCAATAATGAATGTAACTGTACTGTATACCTAAAATATACCAATAAACTCAATAAAAAGAAAAAAAAAGAATGCAGCAATGCATGCTTGGGCATGACTGATCACTGCACTGTAATTCATTTGGTGTGGATGAGCTGCTATTAACTACTTTAGTCTTGACTTCAGCAACAGTATCTATGAAATGATAAATGTGGAACATAATAATAATAAGCATTAAAACAAGTAGCATTAAATAGTAAGCATTAAAACGGCATGCCCCAAATTGTTCATTATTCGAATTGTCTTTTTCTAGTAGCATGCACACCATACTTCAGAACACTGATTAACAAGAGCTGTTTTTTATGAAAAGCTGCATATGTTCGCTTCACATATTTTATTTAAAAAAAAAGTTTCCATCCAATTTGCAAACTGACAAAGACAAAAGTATGGACGTATCACCAAAAAAAAATCTGAAATGAAGAAAATGTTTCTAATAAATCTCATCTCTCTTGAATTCCTAAAGATTAAGTAGCTTTGGTGGTCATCTCATAGACTCCAAGATGTAAAGACAAGTACTTTGGTGAGGACTGCACTTGTACTTTGCTAGTAAGTTGCACTTTGCAACATCTTCCACTTGGAGATGCATCCTGTGATTTGACAGGATACCTTCAATTCAAAGAGTAATCATCTCTAAATTGTATGTTAATTTCTTCTTATGTTTAACAAAGTATGTAGTTGCCTAGAACATTATAACTACACTCTAGTGCCAAGCATATCATTTTCGTTTTTTATCAACAAGTTTATTGGTACATTTTAGGTCTACAACACAGTTACATTCATCATTGGGATCTTGTTCCATTACATAATATATCTTGGTTTTTACTTTTTCCCCATTCCCCTGCTCTTCCTTCACCCGCTCCACCCTTCTGTATTTACAAAGTCTTTGTTTCCTTTTTTCTTTTTCTCATGTTTTTTTCTTTTCCCTTCTTTCCTTTCCACTACCCCTCCCAATTCCCCTGCTCATTTAGACCTTTGTTTCCTATTTTAATAATCAATTATACATTTCAATGCTTATTTACACTTTTAATTTTTCAAGACAGAAACTATTCAGTATTTATACATGTCTGTCCTATTTATTTTACTTAAGAGTATGGCCTCAATGTGCATCCACTTAGCTATAAATGTCTCTAGTTTCTCATTCTTTTTAGCGAGTAGTACTCCATTTTATTAAAAATCCACATCTTTATCCAGTCTCGAGTTGATGGGCAATTGGGCTGCTTCCAAGTTATAGCTATTACATGCCCTATAAACATGGGTGCACATATATCACTATAGTATGAGTCTTTTAATTCTTTTGGGAAGATACCCAGCAGAGGGATGGCTGGGTCAAATGGAACCTCCCAATCCTAGTTCTTTGAAGTATCTCCATATTGATTTCCACAGTATTTGCACCACTCTACACAGCCACCAAAAGTGGAGAAGGGTTCCTTTCTCCCCACAGCCCCGCCAACATTTGTTATTGGTTGATTTCTTGATAGCAGCCATTCTTTGTGGGGTGAGGTGGAATCTCAATGTTGTTTTCATCTGCATCTCTCGAATGATCAGTGATGTTGTACATTTTTGCATATATTTATTTGCTGCTTTTACTTCTTTGTCTGAGAAATGTCTGTTCATTTCAGATGCCAATTTTTGAATCAAGTATTTATATCTGAGGAATCTGATTTTTTAAAAATTTCTTTATATATATATATATTCTAGATAGTAGACCTTTGTCTGAGGAACACCTGGCATTTTAGGTTGTCTCTTAGCTTTGTGGGTGGTTTCTCTTGCAGTGTAGAAGCTTTGCAAAAAGATGAGATCCCAGTTGTTGATTCTTCATGCTAGTTCCTGTGCTACTGAGGATTTCTTATTAAAGACTTTTCTTATGCCAAGGTCTTCAAGAGTTCTACCTAACTTGTATTCCAGGCAATTTAGTGTTTCTGTTTTAATATTCAGATTTTTCATCCACTTTCATTTTAGTTTAATGCATGGTGAAAGATAGGGGTCTAGTTTTAAACTTTGCTAGGTTGAAACCCAGTTTTTCCAACACCATTTATGAAAGAGGCTATGTTTCCTCCAGTGAGGATGGTTGGCTAGGTTGTCAAAGATGAGGTAGCTGAGTACGTCTGGAGTTGTTTCTGCATCTTCTAATGTACTCCACTGATCCTCCAGTCTGTTTCTTTGCCAGTACCATGCTGTTATTCAACACAGTGGTTTTGTAGTATAGTTTTAAATTGGGTATTGTGACACCCCCTGCCATGTGTCTGATCCTTAGAATGGCTTTTGCTATTCTAGGTGTCTTCTGGTTCAAAATGAATTTTTGTATTGTTTTCTCTAGTTCTATGAAATATACTGTTGGGATTTCAATCTGGATTGCATTGAATCTGTATAGAAGTTTTGAAAGTATGGCCATTTTCACTGGTTTTTCCAACCCAGAAACAAGGAACATCTTTGCATTTTCTTATATCCTCTTTGAGCTCTGTTTTCAGAGTGCTGTGGTTCTCAATGTAGAGGTGTTTTGCTTCCTTTGTTAGATTGCTTAGGAGATACTTCCTTTTTTGGAATGCTATTGTGAAAGGGATTGCTTCCCTAATTTCTCTCTCAGTGTTTCGGTTATTTGTGTACAAGAAGGCTATTGATTTTTGAGAGTGTACCATGTATTCAGCTACTCTGCTGAATCTGCCCCCTAAGTCTAGAAGTCTTTTGGTGGAGTATTTTTGGGTCTTCTATGTAGAGTATCATATCGTCAGCAAATAATGACAGTTTAAGTTTTTCCTTTCCTATCTTTATTCCTTTTATTTCTTTCTCTTGTCTAATTGCTGTGGATAATGTTTGCAGAACTATATTGAACAGGAGTGATAACAGAGGACATCCTTGTCTTGTTTCTGATTTTAGCATGAAGGTTTTCAGTTTTTGACAATTTAATATGATGTTAGCTTGTGGTTTTTCATAAATAGCCATTATCAAGTTGCAATAAAGACCATTTATTCCAATTTTCTGCAGGGTTTTTATCATGAATGGGTGTTGAATTTTGTCAAATGCTTTTTCTGCATATACTGTGACAATCATATGGCTTTTGTCCTTGACTCCGTTAATATAGAGTATTACATTTATTGATTTGCGTATGTTGAACCATCCTTGCACCCCTGGGATAAATCTGACTTGATCAGGTTGTATGATCTTGATGACTCTCTGTATTGTATTTTCCAGTATCTTTGTGAGGATTTTTGCATCTATGTTCATTAGTGAGATTGGCCTGTAGTTTCTCATTTTTGGTTGGGTTTTTCGCTGGTTTTGGAATCAAAATTACACTCGCTTCTAGGAATGAATTTGGAAGTATTGCTTCCCCTTTAATCTCATTGAAGAGTTTAAAGACTACTGGCAATAGTTCTTCTCTAAATGTCTTGTAGAATTCAGCAGTGAAGACATGCAAACCTGGGCTTTTCTTTGTTGGTAAATTTTTAATTACATTTTCAATTTCACTGATTGTATTTGGAATGTTTAGAATTTTTATATATTCTTTTTTCAACTTTGGTAATTCATATGTATCTAGAAATCTGTTCATTTCTTCCTTGTTTTCCATTTATTAGAGTACAGGTTTTCAAACTAGCTATTGACAATCCTCTGGAATTTGCTGGATCTGTTGTGACTTCATCTTTTTCGTTCCTAATTGTATGGATTTGAGCCTTTTCTTCCCTTTTTTTTGATAAGGTTGGCTAAGGGTTTATCAATTTTATTTATTCTTTCCAAAACCAATTCTTTGATTCATTGATTTGTTTTTATCATTCATTAGTCTCCATTGCATTGATTTCTGCTCTGATCTTTATAATTTCCTTCTTTATACAAGCTTTGGGTCTGTCTTGCTCTTCTTTTTCTAGTAGCTTAAGCTTCAGGATCAGGTTGTTTAATTGAGCTTGCTGCTTTCCTAGGTACGAGTATTCACTACTATGAATTTCCCTCATACAACTGCTTTTATTGTGTCCTATAGATTCCTGTATGTTGTATTGGCTTTATTATTTAATTGTAGAAAGTGTCTAATTTCTTCTTTCATTACCTCTCTGACCCATTGGCTGTTCAGTAGAGTGTTGTTCAATTTCCATGTGTTTGTGAAGTTCTTGCATTTTCTTAGGCTATTGATCTCCAGTTTAATTGCACTATGGTCTAATAAGATACAGGGAATAACTTCAATTGCTTTGCATTTGCTTAAACATGTTCTATGAGCTAGCATGTGGTCTATTTTGGAAAATGACCTATTTTGGAGAATGCAGCCAAAAAGAATGTTATCATTTTCTTATTTAATATAGATTATTATACAATCCATTTACTCTATTTCTTCAGTAAAAATTACTATTTATTTTCAAATGCAGGCATTAATTGATAGATATAAAAACTAGATATACCAGAAAAGCTGCATAAAAATAGATTTTTTTTTTTTTTTTTTGGTACCGGGGATTGAAATCGGGTCTTTGTGCTTGCAAGGCAGGCCACCAAACCACTGAGCTAAATCCCCGGCCCCAAAATAGAATTTTTATATGAAGATTTTAGTGCCACTGACTCACATAAGTGGTTTTGTATTAAAATACAAAACATGTAAATGCAAATATTGACTTCAAGAAAAAGAATTTTGAAAACCAGTAGAGGACATAATAAAGTAATTTAAGTAGGTAAATATAAATGTAAAAATTAAATATGATAATGTCTAAAGTGTCTAGCACATGGCCAATTTATGTCCCAATCATTTAATAAATGGCAGCTTAGGTCCTTCAAGATGAGATCACTTTCCCTGCAACTAAACTATGAATCCTCAGGCCACAATTAACTTATAATTGTCAGGCCTGCCAGAATGTATTTGTTATGTTAGCACACAGCAATCCAACCTCATCTAATAATTCTATGTATTTACATATCTGTTTTATTAGGTTGTAAGCACCCCAAAGGAACCTTGGAGCTTTTAAAATGAAATATAATTTAAAACATTAAACACACAAGAGAAAACTAATAAACAGAAGTAATACCTTACTTTTGTGTAGTGTTATACTGAGTACAAAGCATTTTTATGTTCTTGATTCCATTAATCCGTTATCTTTTATATCTCTGTGTTACCAAGAGGGAAATTAAGACCCAGGAAAGTCAAGTGATAGCTTATGTAAGCAAAGCTAAGATTAGGCCCTAGTTTATACAGGCAAATAGGAGGAAAGGGGAAGGAAGCGTAAGAACTAACAGTGAAGGTGGGTGAGATGGAGCAAGAGAAGGGAGACAAATATTAAAGTACAGAGAGGCCCTGTGAGAAGAATTGTTCAACTCTATCGGATTTTAAACACATTTCCATAAAGGGTATTTGAAATGAGTTGTCTTAGTTTTGTTCAACTTTAGGTACAATGGTACAGCCCTTAAGAATAGTCTTATAACAATTCATAAGATTCTAATAAGATTACTGACATTTAGAAATGGGAAGAAAGGAGCTAAAGGTGTATAAAAGATGGAAATAAAGTGGTTGTAGATGGGGAGGGGAGGAGGGGGTGAAGAGAGGGCAGGGACAAGGGGAAAAAATGAGAATCAAGACTTGTAATGTAGAGGTACAAGATCCCAACAATGAATGTAACTGTACTGTATCCCTAAAATGTACCAATAAACTCAATTAAAGCTGAAAAAAAAAGAATAGTCTTATAAGTGCTGTGTGTGGTGGCTCATAGAGAGTTTTAACTGGTTCTATCTGATTGGATGTAATCAGAAAGGAGAACATGGCAATTTCAACTAGAAGAGTTGCATATAAAGAATTATTACCTATGACAAGGAATTGGAATCACAGGGAGTTGGAGTGCTAGATATTGTTGAGTTTGATACAGAGAATTTTTTAAAAAAATACAAGAATCACAGATAGCAGAAGCAACCATCACCCACCATGCCTCCATGGAACACCCAAGGAAGTGCCTTCCACCCAGGCATGAGTTCCCAACCTTATTGGAGAGGGCACAGCTGTAGTTCAATGAAGGCAGAGAAGTTGCTATGCTGCTCATCCACTTGAGTTTGCTAGAAACATACCATGTGGAACATGTCTCAAAAGCACCTACTGGAAACTGTCCTAATAGATTCACTTTGCTACAAAACTACCTCTGGGGGCACCAGAAAATGCTACTATCCACGAAGTGAAGAAGCTAAACCCTAGTGAAGTTGCTCAAGGAACAGCCTGAGGAGCAAGAGTGCAGAGACTAGGAAGCAAAAGCCTTCCTTCCTGACAAGTCTTTCCAGCATCCTCTATGGGCAAAACGTCAGTGCTAGGTAATAAAAGAAATAAATATTGAAAGGGTCCAGGTCCCTTTTTTCCACAAAACAGGTAAACAAGTGAATCTTAAGTTGAAGGACCACAAGTGAATGACACAATGGCTAATAGAAACATACAGTTTCTAAGCAAGAGTCAAATTACAGCCCAGCTATATGAAATACTTGTTTTACCAAGTCTTCTCTCTGAATACATTTCCTAGGATAAAAATTGTGCATCTATGTTGTTTTGAGTCTATTACTTCATAGCATATAACTTATTCCTCAAGACAACAATTTTATATGATAAAAGTGTTCCTTATCAACAAAATCCTTCTTTTTTGTTTTTTTTGAATAGGGTCTTCACTATTTTATTTATGCTGTCCTTAAACTCACTATGTAGTCCAGGCTGGCCTCAAAGTCTCGGTAATCCTCCTGCCTCAGCCTCCCGAATGCTGGGATACAGATGTGTGCCCAGCAACAAAGTACTTTCATAGCTGCTAACTCACTTTATATTAGTGAGGTATGAATCATTAGCCCCATTTCATTGATAGGAACATAAACTACAAATGTGACAATCTAAATTCAGGTAGCAATTTGATATTTCCCTTTCCCCAAACAGATGGATATTCAGGATCTTAAATTCATTATTCTATTTGACCAAACAAATGAAACCAAGAAGCTCTTTTTGGCTTAAAACAATCCCTGTTGGAGAATCCCTGTTGGAGAATTCCACTCTATTATTATTATTATTATTCCACTGTGGATAGGTTTAGGTTGCTACCTTGTCTCTTGCTTCAGTCTCCTAAAATTGCTACAGAATAACATAATTTTAATTTATTTCAATTAAAAGAATATTTGGGGAATCTTGCAACATTCAGAGATTATGATCAACAATATGTTTTCTTGCAAACAAAACAGAAAGGAACATTATTAGGGATATGTGTAAAAGTAAAGAGCTATTTGTATTCATATAAATAGCTTTTTGGGGGGGTTGTGAAAGGGTCTCACTATGTAGTACAGAATGGTCTTGAACTCACTATGTAGCCCACTGGCCTCAAACTCATGGTGATCCTTCTGCCTCAGCCTCCTGAGTGCTGGGACTATAGGAATGTGCGACCACACCCAGCAACATCAATAACTTTAAAGGGAGCCTTAAAGTTTTTAAAGGGTTAAAGCTTTTAAAAATTTATGGAATAGTGAAATTTCATAAACATCTTGGGGTCCTACGCAGAGTTGCCAGTTTTAATTTGCAAAGTAAGAAGTTTTTATAAGGCAATCCCTTATCTATAGTTTCAAAATCCAAACATTTGAAAATAAAATGTGCTTCTTGTTTTCTTGCCTGTAATACATCTGTAACAAAATCTGAACTGACCTGACATAGAAATGTTCATAGGCATCTTCTCTCACTCAGTGTAAATAGTCTTATGTTTCTCTACAGAAACATCACTGTAACTGATTATAGAGTGTCACCTCAGACCTTGCAAGGGTCGTTATAGCCTAAATTTTGAAACTTACCTTGGCAAAAGTATTTCAATTATGAAGGGTACAGATTCAGTCCCTGATCACCACTATTTCATTAAAAAAGGGCAAAATGGAGTTTAAGCCACCAGTAAGAATAAAGATCAATCTCAGAATAAAGGATGATCCTTTATAATCAATAAAGGTAGTTTTCTAGAGAAAAATCAACTTGTCTGCTTTTTACTGCAGACCTGTGCTACATGCAAGTGAGAATCACTGCTATTGAAAACCATGCTACTCAGATGGTTCCACATTCAAAAGATGACATTTGGAACCTTTTTATAGTGTGGGACAGGACTGTAGGACAAGAATGTGTTAACCCATCCTGTGATTCTGCAGGCCACAGATAACTGATATTTATACAGAAAAATAATCCATCCAACAACAAAATTTAAATTTTTCTCTTTGAATTGCCTGAGTATGCAAATCAGAAGTGCCTACTGGTCCAAATCTAACTGAGAAGGTTCTTTGAGTTTTAAAGAATTAATATAACCAAATGAATACAGATGCATAGGAATAAACCTGGGAAATCTAAAGATACATCCTGGTAGAACCCTGGACAAGCTGGAAGGAAAATCCACCATCAAGCTATGTTACTGTGTAAGAATTTTAGGTCTGTTTCAGATTGTTAACTTCTTAACACTCCCTATTCCATAAACAGTTTAATACATTAACAAACTTCTGGTCTACCTGGACATGTTACATTCTATCCTAGCAGACACCAATGAGTCAGATGTCTTACAGTTTAAGAGACATAATTTAATCTCTCCTCTAAGGACCACTATCTACATCTATACACAGGAAACTAAATTATTCAGTTTAACAACATTTAATGATTTTTTCTACATGGCGTAAGTCACTTGCTTCAGGAAGTGAGTGGCTTCAATGTGATAAATGTTATGAAAAATATGCAATGAAGAGTTATGAGACGGAATAAATACCGTGTTACTTGGGTAGAGGCAGGATTCAAAGTGCTAATACACAGCAGTAACAAAGATCTTCATCACAGAAAAAGGCTGTGGCATCTCCCTTGTATGTATTTTAAAATATAAATAGTTCTAAACTGTGAGTTAGTTGTGTGGAAATCCAAGAAAGATCTAATTTATTCAATGATGACAAATTTGATGCTCATGAAATATCAAATATTCTTTCCCCCTCATTATTTGGTATCTATGTCAAGTTGATACTCTGAGTACATGCCTGATCTATCTTTTGGGGAAGCCAACATTAACACAAGCATGAAATAATGTGGTATATCTGGGGAAAGGTAAATAATATAGTACAGTTATCAAAATGAGAAATGGTTTTAAAAAAAGCTAGTTTGGACCTAATGAAGTACTTTCTATGCAATGCCAAGGAAAACAGGCCTTTTTGAAAGCTCATCTTCCTATCTTTAATAACCAGGAGTAGGTTACTGTGCAATAAATTTTAAAATGAATTCCACTAAAAATGATTATTCTGAAAAAATCAGTAGTGACTCTATAAATCATACCAGAATTATCTAAAAAATCATCCTATTCCAGCTGCCTCCTTTTGTAAGACCTTATTTCAACAATACAGTTAGGTATGGTAAAACCTAAACTAGCAACAAGAATAAGCCAGTAAGCTAATTAATAGTGGTGTATTTTTTGACAGTCTCAATATATTGCCCAGGCTAATCTCAAACTCCTGAGTTCAAGTCATTCTCCCACCTCAGCATCCTGAGTAGCTGGGACTATAGGCAGATTCCCCAAGACCCAGGAAACTACCTAACATTAATCTGAAGAAATGCACTCAAATTGATGAGGAAAACTCCCATACCCTATCATGAAAAAAATGCACTGCCTGAAGAAGAAACACTATATACAAGAACCACCATTCCTTAGTCACTTTCTCCTTGAGGAGACATAATACTCTACACCCACAAAGTCCCCACCTCCTAAGTCAGCTGTATCACCCTTATAATCCAATCACCCTCCACAAGCCCCACCTCTAACCTCATAAGACTCTGAGGCAACATTTCAGATCGAACCATAACACATAACAAACAGTATGTGAGGTAACAAAACATTCAGCGTGAAGTCATCATTAAAAATCATGGTTGTGGGCTGCGGATTTAGCTCAGTGGTTTTGCCAAGTTCGAGCCCTGGTACAAAGAAAAAATCATAGTTGTGAGGGAAAAGATGACAATAAAATTAAAAGTCAAATTATAAAAAAATGTTTTTTCCCTTCCCCTTCTCAAACAGTTCAGTCCCAAACCCATTAGTGAGACTAAGCAAAGGAGACACACTCTGGGTGGAGGGTCTGATGGAAATCCTTTGTTAGGCTTATGAAAATGAGGAAGGTGCCATCCTAGCAAGACTGTAATGATGTAGGACTGGCATGATGAGTTGAAACCTGAGCAAAATGAGGAGGGAATTCATGAAGTTTCAGCTGCAGCCAGGCATACATTGTTGGAAGCAAAGCAGAGTGAAGAGAGTGGCAAGGGTTCATCAATAGAGGACTGGCTACCTACAGGGGAACTGGTCAACTAATGGAAGATGTGCTTCTTCATGCTAGACACTGATGGGTGAAAACATGTAAAAGGAGAAAACTAGAACAAACCATATCGCATTGGATTAGAATTTCAGATATTTGCAAGAACTTATGACTTTCCATATGTAAGTACATAAATACAGATATAAAAGTGTACTCATGCATGTTCAAGGGCTGATCAAAATAGATGGTGAATTTTATTTTTAAAGTATTACAGCAAAAGACACATAGCCATTAATCTCCTTCAAAATACTCCCCCTTTGCTTTAAGCATAACTACCTCATTCTTGCCACTTTTTGAAGAAGTTTTAGAAGTCCTCTTTCATGTCTTTACAAGGTATGATAAAAAACAATTCAGTAAATATTGCTGGCTAGCACCCTGCAATAGCAATTCATGCTCATAAAAACATTTATGTGTCCTTGTCCACTTTATTCACTGGATCTGGCATCTTCGATTTTTTCTTCTTCCCCAAAGTAAAAATGACCACGAAAGATAAACATCTTCAATGGATTCAGGATCTAAAGGTAGCCACAATAGCACAACTAAAGTTACTCATGACAGAAGATTTCCAGAACTGCTTCACAATGTGGCAAGAATTATGGAATCAGTGTGCTTGAAGCAGTGGGGAGTAGTTTGAAGGGATTAAAGATGTTCAGAATGGGGCTGTACATATGTAACTGTCCCACTGCATGGCTTCTAACACCTGATGGGACTGTCCCATGCCATCCAGTGGGAAAGTCATGTATGTACCACCCGAGGTTCAAGTTTATGGGAACATGTTAATGGCAATATATCTTTTACCATAATATTTTTAAAAATTTAAACATTCACTGTACTTTTTATCATATCTTGTACATACATATATTTTCTAGCTCTATCCACTGAAAGGGCCTGAAAGTAGCAAGACCTCTACATCAGAGAGTACTTGAAGCGCACAAATTTTAGTTCTCGACATTATTCAGCACTAAAAGGAACTAGGATGGCTGTTTCCAGAGCTGAAGCAGAGAAAGTACAAGACAAACTGGAAAGTAAGGAAGTGCTCAGAAAATACAAAAAGCACCAAGAATGTGAAGAAGAATGATGAAGACATGTCCAAGGGACCAAAAAAAAAAGAAAGAAAGAAAGAAAGAAAAGAATTTGAAGGGGGCATCTGGTATCAAAATAAATAGTGGACTATAACCCTTTGAATACAATAGGAAACTATGACTCTATACTGATACAATTTTTAAAATGAAGTACTGAAAGTTTGATGAAGAGTAAAATGCTTGCACAGTCTCAAAGAACCCCCCATTTCTCCCAAAGTACCATTAATTAGAAAGAGAAGAAAAAGTAAATATATCATGGGGAATTCTGACTGATACTACCTTAATCAAGTTATAATCAGATGGGACAAATCACAGCTAATTGCCATCTGATAAGATGCAATATTAATCACTTCTGTGCAATTTCTGCTGAAAAAGTAAAATCTAAATGTATTCATGAGGAATCATTAAGACTAATACAAACTGAAAAACATTTTACAAAGTAACTGGCCTTCAGTCTTCAAAAGCATCGAGCTCATGAAACTTAAAGAAATATTGAGGAAGTATCATATGAAATAAAAGTAAAGAGACATTACAGTTAAATGTAATGCATGAATCTAAATTGGAACATTTTGTTATCCAGAACACTTTTGGGATAACTGAAAATATGATTAGAATGTGATAATGTATTGATGTTAATTTCCTGAATTTGATAGTTGAATTGAGATTATCTAAGGCAAATGCTTTCATTTTTATACACTAGAAAATATAAGGCTGAAGGACACTGTACTAGTAGCAATTCATTCAATATGATTTTAAAAAAATAAATATACTGTATACTGATTTAAAATTTTCTATGCATTTGAGAGTTTCAAAGTAGATTTACAAATTGAAAATGGTAACACAAATTTTGATATATGCACATAAAAATCATACTTATGATGAGGATAACAACAGCAATTAAAAGGCATTTAAGTATTTATGATGATCCAGATGGTGTTTTGGGCACTTTATAAAACTATCTGATGTATTACCACATAGAATGGTGCCGAAGACGAACAAGAACAAAGAAAAATGCCCTTGATGTCTTAAGTAGAACATGAAAATACAAACCAGTACATGTAAATCCATTTATCTGAGAACAACTGTATATACACATGCATTTTATATAAATGTAGGACAAAATGTTAACTGTAATATTATGCTTCAGTGATCTGGATTATGTATGATTTGTATTTTTGTTTTGTATATGTTTTCCACATTTTAAAAGCAATAATCATGTACTTACAATTTAATTTTTAAACTTCTCTTTCGAATTTTGCTATATAAAATAAGTAGCAATGTGAACACTGTACTATAAGAGAAAAACAGGAAACAAAAATATTTGAGTCAAATTTTACAATATTAAAAAACTGGAATAAAAAATGATTAAATGAAATGTGCCAACATTTTTAAGCAGTGGGGAAACAAGTGCCACACACAGCTTGAGCCCCTACTAGAGGACCCCGCCATCCCTGTCTGGGAGACCAGCATGACTCAACCTGAGCTCCACCTCAGGAGCCCACCACTGCTGAGGTCCACACCTCGTGTGACAGAGCAGAAAGGCCATCCTGCTGAGCACAGGAAGGTGGCTCAGTGGTGAGAAGCAGGGAGAGAAAGCCCCTCGTAGGCATGTTGGGAATTGAAGCCCACTGAGAGCAAACAGAATCACGCCAATAGAATGAGCAGACCACAGTGGCTGGTGAGTTATTGGGGTCAGCATCTCCTGCCGCAACATGGACTCCCTTGGGGGAAAGGGCAGTTCTGACATGCAATAGAACCATGCAGGATTTAAATCTGAAGGTCACGGAGCTCAGGTCCAGCCTGAATTTCAATAGACTATGCCACACAGATGTGTACGCTGCCCACATTGTCCACAGGTGACAGCAGAGACATGCCTTGAAGGGAACGTTTTTTCCTTTCCCTTTCCGTTCATTTCCGTTCCATTCCGTTCCTTTCCGTTCCTTTCCTTTCCTTTCTGTCTTCCTCTTCCTCCTCCTCCTCTTCTTCTCTCCCCTTTCTTATTCATGCTTTTTGCCCTGTTTTATGTTTTCTCAATTGTTTCCATGTCTATGAGTGTGAACACAGTTTCTAGTTTCCCTGTTGCTGTTAATTTGTTCTACTCTTGCTTTTGTTCCTTCCCTCTCTTTCTTCAGCCCTCACCAATTTCCCGGCATTTATGTGATCTCCCTATATCTTCTAGCCTTACCACTAGCCGTTCCCTCTCCTACTTCTCCTTCTAAGTCTTCTCCCCAGAGTGCAAATTCACTATTTTGAAAAGCTTATTTGCTTTGCTCGACAGTCAAATGGAAAATCTAACTTGAAAAAACCTGTACAGGCCGAGAGTGAGAGTGAGTCTCACGCTGCATCTCGTCAGACATGAAGGGGTGACGCTTCAGTCTAAGCACCACTCTTGCCCAGACAACATATAGTGTTTGTGTTGGTGCATTAAAACATTGATCACTGTGAATTTTTTGTGCTTTATTTGTATAAAATATTGTAACTATGACTCCAAAGAAAGTTAGTGATATCAGCAATAAAGCTAATAAGGAAACAGAACCAGGACAGAGTTAAAGAAAGAAATCACTGCAAAATGTGTTAAAGTCCTTGAAACATGAATGTATAAGTGTAAGTTTGGGGGCCTCAGAGCCAATTACTTGGTTTTGAATTATTTCTTAAGGGGAAAATATATTCAGATCTTGAACTTTTTCAGTGTTGAAACACGAATTTGAAATGAATTGAATTTGACAGCCAGGTATAACTGTATCTATCTATATCTAGGTAGCTAGCTATTTAGATTTAATTTAGAACTGGAACAAAGTAAATGCTATTGACGTGTTAGCTATGATAGTGACTATTACCAGCTGCTACTACTATTGTGACCTTCATCATCACTACCAAAACACAGAAATAAGAGTCAATGCTATGGGAGATATAAGAATGAATACTCAGTTTGGCTTAGAAGAGGCTGGATTAGGGGTCTTATATCAGTGAAAGTTTCACAGAGGAGTTAAAATCTGTGTTGGATCATGAAGAATAAATGGGAGTTGTTTGGGCCAAAAATATGAGTGAATTCAACCTACAAAGAGGATAGAAATATGTGGGAGCATGTCACCTTACAGTACTGAGGAAGTGCTGAAACACACGCTCTGGGCAGGAGATGTGGCTGGTAAGGTAGAGAAGAGCCATATGGTATGACACGCCTTGCCATACTGAAAGCCAATGAAGATACATAAATAAGGAAATAATATGAATATATTTACATTTCAGAAAGATCACTATAGCCACAATGAGGATAAACTGTTATAGGATGGTAGGTAGAAAACTAAGATGAGAGAAAATAACAGATTAGAAAGATATGATGATAATTTAGGTGACAAATTAGTGGGCCTGAACTAAGGAAATGGTACTAAGAATAAAGACCCCTAATAAAAGTATTTCATACAAAGGTAACATTCAGTATAAAGGCCATTTGGGGATTCTTTCTCCTTTTAAGAATGAAGAAAGAATCACAAAAAATAACTAGCTTGGAGCAAATGAAAATGTATTGAAAAATATTTCTTTTTGAATGAGAAAACATGGCCTCATTTGGTCAGGAAGAAAAAAGTCAAGTAAGATAAAGAAAGATATAAATTATATTGGTCAATTGCAAAGAAATTAAACCAATGTAACAAATAAATTGTATGTTAGGGTGTATATTAGAGAAGATTTGACACAGAATAGAACAAAAACAATATATAGAAGGAAAAGAGAAATTATAACAGATATAGAAGACACTGTAACTTATAAAGCCTCCAAAATAGAATTGGCCTCAATATCAAATATTAAGAAATTATATCATAGTTTATAACATGCAGCAATTTTATCTACTACAAGTTTTTATTGATGTGTGACAATGTTATAACTATAATAAAACATGATTATTTATCACAGGCCAGGAATTTGACTATCTCACAAACATTTATTTAGTCAAAAAAATCTCATAAGTGATATTATTTTATACATGAGGAAACAAACTCACAAAGGTGAAGAAACTTTCCATAGTTCACCTAGCAAGTAAAAAGCAAAGCTTCATTGATATAGGTATTCAGCAGTCTTAAAAGTTTCTGCTCTCAGGGATGGGGATTTAGCTCAGTGGCACTCACAAGTGTAAGGTCCTGAGTTTGATCCCCAGTACCACGAAAAAAAAAGATACTCAAAGTTTCTGCTTTTCACCAAATCACTATAGCTAGATCAATTATCTATAACTAGATAATTTCAACTTATTCTTCCAAATGTACCAAAAGACCCAAATGAACATACATCAAGTTGT
>NW_022900951.1:94975619-94997699 GCF_012274545.1 Fukomys damarensis
TCTCATCTCCCAAATGGTGGAGAAAGAGAATAAATAACTTTTGGGCTGAGATACACACACACACACAAAATTTAGACTTGAGATATAAATGTAAGCCCATCAGCACACAGGTGAGGATGGAGATGATGGTTGTGGATGGCACTGCAAGAAAAGCACGTACAGAATATAAACAGAATCATGAATGGCAGCAGTAGACATAGGTTAAGAAAAGAGGAATCAGGATAGTAATT
Organism: Fukomys damarensis; assembly: GCF_012274545.1. NCBI lineage: Eukaryota > Metazoa > Chordata > Mammalia > Rodentia > Bathyergidae > Fukomys > Fukomys damarensis. The sequence goes on from NW_022900951.1 coordinate 94,975,850, forward strand.
TCTCTCCCAGAAAGAGAACACCTTTCTCTTTTTTTGGTACCGGGGATCGAACTTGGGTCCTTGCACTTGCGAGGCAGGCCACCGAACCGCTGAGCTAAATCCCCGGCCCTAGAGAACACCTTTCTATAGCCTGGAAAATTCCTCTAGACAGTGAAGCATGCAAGAAGTTTGTGTCCTTTATATGAGAACATGAAACTCTTCAGTAACAGAAACAAATAGGCTGATAAATTGGAAATGCATCTACTGTAAGATTTTTGTGACAATACTAGTAGGTAGATAAAATACACAGATTTTCTGAACCAAAATATTTCATTTTATAAAACGCAACTGGCTTCAGAATTCAATGTGCTACTCTCTTATATTATCCCTGCGGGCCTCTGCTAGCCAAGGATTTGACTTATAATAAAAGGAACAGAAAAGCCCCTTCATTCATATTAGAAGGACAAATTATAAAAGTGTAATAAAAAGGACTTAATGAAGTCTAATAATCTTGCAAAATTTATTTTCAATGAAGTGAATCAAATGTGTTTACTTTGCATGTATTATGTGCTTAGACTTAAAATATAATTCTAGACTTTCAAAACTAAGAAAACTGCTATCTTCCAACTCTCCCATTTTACAGAAGATGACATTGATTGACATAGTAAAGGCTCACATGCGTTTAAAGCCTAAATTACTTGATTTACTGACCTATATACCTTTGACATTATACATCATAAAGAAGAAAACACGTGTTACGCCAGTAAAAAAGGCTGGGCCCAAAATGAAAAAAAAAATGTGAAAAGATAATTTAAAAAGAAAAAACGTTCTGAGTACATATTTCTAGATTCTAAACTAAATTCAATTAGTCTGTTTTACAGTTTTAAAGATTGTTACTTAATATTTAATTACTTCACTATAAGTAGGAGTTGATAAACCATCTCATCAAATAAAATCATCAACAAATGATCAATGCTGCATCTTCCACCAATGTTTACTAAACACCTTCCATGCAAAAATTCATCATTATGTACTAGATTAAGATAAAAAACTGCAGCCCAGCATGGTGGCACACACCTACAATCCCAGTGCTCTGGGAGGTTAAGGCAGGTGAAGCACAAGTAGTGCCCAACTGGGGCAATTTAGCACCAAAATGAGATCCTATCTCTTTTTTAAAAAAAATTTTTAAGGGTCAGGGATATAGCTCAATGTGAAGACTCTGAGGTGAGTTCAATCCCCATTACCTCACACACAAACAAAAGATATACAATACTATATTGTTTGACCTTCCACTTGCTTTTCTTCTTCTTCTTTTTTTTTTGGTACTCGGGATCAAACTCAGGACCTTGTGCTTGCGAGGCAAGTGCAGTGCCAATGAGCTAAGCCCTGGCCCACTTTGTCAATTTTTCATTGAAATTTCTATGTAATATATATTTCTTATTGACCAAGCCTCCACAAAATGTATAGTCAGTTGGAAGGATTAATCACTTCAAACCATGTCTTAACACTGAAAATGTTTAACAGTTAGCAATCAGACAATATTCATTAAACTATAAAAGGAAAATATCATTTGATCTTTTTGACTAATACATTTATTCAGTATTAGTAATAAGCAATTACTACACGTACTACATTGGTGTCTTTTCTCTTATTCCTGAATAAAATTTTAAAATTTGCCTCATATTGATCTACATGTTGTTGGAATTATTACTAAACATTTATGTTTTGTGGCTACTTTAAATGGATTGTTTTCCATTGTATCTTCTAAATGGCTATTTCTGATACAGATAAATTGTATTATTTTTTAATATTTCATACCCAATTCTTTTTAAAGTCATTAATTTCATCAATTAAGATGAGGTTTTCAAGGCTTAGCTTTTACAGGTACAGTATATGAGCCTATCCTCTTTTTCTATATTTCTATTTTTATGGAATATATGATATGTTCCTATGCCTAGACAGTGAAATGATCACCTTTCTTAGTATATCCACACACCTCTTTCCTGTGTGGTAAACATAAAATCTATTCTCCTAGCAAATTTTCAATAAACAGTACAATATTATTAGGTAGTGTCCTTATGCTGTACTTTACATCTCTAGACTTGTTCACCCTTACCACAAATTTATACCCTGTGAACAACCTACTTCTCCCTATTTCTTCCCGTTCCCATCCCTAGTAATTATCTTTCTACCATATCTATGTTTTTTAATTCCACATAACTGAGGTCATGCAGTATTCTTTCTGTGACTGACCTATTTCACTTAGCATAGTATGCTCAAGGTTTATCCTTATTGCTGCAAATGACAAAATCTCTTTAAGACTGAATACAATTCATTGGTGTCTGTCTGTGTACAATTCCTTTTTCTGTTAATCCACTGAAGGCTGTTTGTGTATCTTGGCTATCGGGAATAATAGCCTAATAATTTGGCAGTGCAGATATCTCAAGAAAGTACTGATTTCCTTTCCTTTGAACATATATCCAACAGTGGGATTGCTGAGTCATATAGTAGTCCTATATTAGTTTTGTAAGGAACCTCCATACTGTTTTCCACAATGGATGTATTTATGTATATTCCCACAAGCAGCGTAAGGATTCCATTTTTTCTATATCGTTTCCTACACTTCTTATCTTTTGTCTTTTTGATGACGGCCTTTTTTTTTTTTTTTTTTTTTTTTTTACCAGGGATCAAACTCAGGTCCTTGAGCTTGTGAAACAGGCAGTGGAACCACTGAGCTAAATCTCCGGCCCAGTAACAGCCATTTTTGACAGGTGAGCAGTGATATTGTGATTTTGATTGCTATTTCTCTCACAGTTGCTGATGTTGAGCATCTTTGTCATATGCCTGTTGGCCATTTGTATATCATCTTGGGGAGAAAAAAAAGTCTATTCAGTTCCTTTGCTTGTTTTTTTGTTTTGTTTTGTGTGTGTGTGTGTGTGTGTGTGTGTGTGTGTGTGTGTGGTTTCCTTTTTTTTTTTTTGTACTGGGGATCGAACTCAGGTCCTTGGGCTTGCAAGGCAGACACCCGAACCACTGAGCTAAATCCGCAGCCCTACTTTGCTTGTTTTTAATCATATTACTTATTTGGTTTGCTCTTGAGTTTTGTAAGTTCCTTATATATTTTAGATATTAATCCCTTATCAGATATACAGTTTCTAATATTTTTTCCTAACCTGTATACTGTTTCTTATTTTGTTTTCTTTGCTATGTATAAGGTTTTTATTTTTTTATCTTATTCATTTTATCAGTACATTTTAGGTATATAGTACAGTTACATTCATAATTGGGATCTTGTACCTTTACATGACAGGTCTTGGTTCTCATTTTTTCCCCATGCCCCTGCCCTCCCTTCACCCCCTCCACCCTTCCCTATTTACAAAGACTTTGCTTCCATTTTTTCCTTTTCTCATACCACCCTGAATGCACCAAATCTCATCTGCATATAAGCTTTACATGTAGATTCAACTTGTTTATTTTTTGTTTCCATTGCCACAGCTTTTGGTGTGGAACCTAAATCACTGCCAAGGTCAATATCAAAGAGCTTTTCCCTACATTTTTTACTAGGAGTTTAATTCTTTCAGGTCTTACACTTGGGCCATTAACCCATTTTTACTTTGTAATTGTGTGTGGCATAGTAAGTAAAAGGGTCTAGTTTCATTCTTTGATCCAGTTTTCCTAGGGCCATTTATCTTCTACAACCTGACAATTTTGTCTCTTTATTGACATTGACCATATACACATATATATTGAAAGCTGTGATTATGAGTATAATTCTTTTCTTGCTGCTTTAGGAAAAACTCAGAAGGACTCTCACATTTTACCACTGATGATGTTGGATTGTTGGCTTCAGAGAGAGATTTTTTCTAATTAAGCCAGAAAGTTTCTACCACTAATTACTTAAAAGCTCATTTTTATTCCCAAAGTGGGCATTTAATTTTTAAGTACCTTCAGCATTACTTTAAGTATTTGTATGATATTTATTAATGTAATCTATAATATGAATCTTCATGATAATATACCATTCCCAAGGTGAGGTAAAGCTTTTGTAGTCAAGAAGGATTATATTTTCACATATTCCTGAATGTAGTTGTTTTATTTAGAATTTGAAGATACTCCATAACTTCTATATGCATTTTCTCGGATTTTGACATCTGAATTATAGAGCAGTCTAAAATGAATTGTTAAATGAAGTATCTAGGAGTCAATCCAACAAAATAAGCAAAAGACCTCTACAGTGAAAACTACAGCACTCTGAAAAAAGAGATCGAAGAGGATTTAAGAAAATGTAAAGATATCCCTTGCTCCTGGGTAGGAAAAATCAACGTAGTGAAAATGGCCATACTACAAAAACTGCTATACAGATTCAATGCAATGCCAATTGAAATTCCAACACTATATTTCACAGAACTAGAAAAAAAGAATCCAAAAATTCATTTGGAACCGTAAGAGATCTAGAATAGCAAAAGCCATCCTAGGCAACAGAGACAAGGCAGCAAGTATAACAATTCCCAATTTGAAACTACACTACAAAGCCACTGTGATAAAAACAGCATGGTACTGCCAAAGAAACAGACCTGAGGATCACTGGAACAGATTGGAAGACACAAAAAAAAATCCTGATGTACTCAGCTGCGTCATCTTTGCCAAAGGAGCTGACCATCCTCAGTGGAGAAAAGATAGTCTCTTAAATAAATGGTGTTGGAAAAACTGGATCTCAACCTGTCAAAGATAAAAACTGGACCCTTATCTCTCACCATGCACTAAATTAAAATCAAAGTAGATTAAAGATCTAAATAATAAAACGGAAACACTAAACTTGCTGGAAGATAACTTAGACAGAACTCTGGAAAACATTGGCATAGGAAGAGATTTTATGAACAAATCCTCAGTAGCATGGCAACTAACAGAAAGAATCAACAACTGGGATCTCATCTTATTAAAAAGCTTCTGCACTGCAAAAGAAACCATCAACAGAACTAAGAGACAACCTACAATGTGGAAAAAAATGTTTACCAGCTGCTCCTCAGACAAAGGACTATTAACTAGAATATATAAAGAACTCAAAACAATCAGCACCCCCAAATATAAAGACCCGATTCAAAAATGGACATCTGAAATGAACAGACATTTCTCAGACAAAGAAGGAAAAGCAGCAAGTAAATATATGAAAAAATGTTCCACATCACTGGTCATTTGAGAGAAGCAGATGAAAACAACACTGAGATTCCAACTCACCCTGCAAAGAATGGCTGCTATCAAGAAATCAAACAATAACAAAAGTTGGTGCGGTTGTGGGGAGAAAGGAACCCTGCTCCCTTGTTGGTGGGAGTGCAGACTGGTGCAACCACTATGGAAATCAATATGGAGATACCTCAAAGAGCTGGGACTAGAGGTTCCATTTGACACAGCCATTCCTCTGCTGGATATCTTTCCAAAAGAATTAAAAAAATCATACCACAGTGATATATGCGCACCCATGTTTATAGCAGCACAGTTTGTAATAGGAAAACTTGGAAACAGCCCATTTGCCCATCTATTGGAAACTGGATAAAGAAGATGTGGTTTTTCTATAAAATGGAATACTACTCAGCCATAAAGAATGAGAAATTAGAGTCATTCATAGGAAAATGAGGATATACTCCTAAGTGAAATAAATAAGCCACACATGTGTAAATACCAAATAGTTTCTCTGGTGTGAAAAACTATAATACTACATAAGATCCTAATGGGATAATTAATAGTGTGAAATAGGAAGAAAAGGGCTAAAGGTGTAGGGAAAGTGGGAAGGGTAGGGAAAGGGGAATAAGGGAAAAGAAAAAAATAGGAGAAAATGAAAAACTGGAAATAAAGTGTTTGTAAATGGGGAGGGGACGAGGGTGTGAAGGGAGGGCAGAAACAAGGGGAAAAAATGAGAACCAAGACCTGTCATGTGAAGGTATAGGACCCCGGTAATGAATGTAACTGTATTGTATAACTTGATTGTACCAATAAACTCAATAAAAAGAAAAAAAGAATCATATTACAGAGATATATGCACACCTATGTTTACAGCAGCACAGCTTGTAATAGCTAAAACTTGGAAACAGCACATTTGCCCATCAGTTGGAAATTGGATAAAGATGTGGTTTTTCTATAAAATGGAATATTTCTCAGCCATAATGAGAAATTAGATTTATTCATTGGAAAATGGATACATATTGAGGATATACTCCTAATTGAAATAAATAAGTCACACATGTGTAAATACCCAATAGTTTCTCTGGTGTGAATAAACTATAATACTACATAAGATCCTAATGGGATAATAGACAATGTGAAATAGGAAGGGGCTAAAGGTGTAGGGAAAGTGGGAAGGGTAGGGGAAAGGTAATAAGGGAAAAGAAAAAAATAGGAGAAAATGGAAATAAAATGTTTGTAAATCGGGAGGGGAGGAGGGGGTGAAGGGAGGGCAGGAACAGGGGAAAAAATGAGAACCAAGACTTGTAAAGGTACAAGATCGAATAATGAATGTAACTGTACTGTACACCTAAAATGTATCAATAAACTCAATGGGGAAAATAAAATAAAATAAAATAAAATGAATTGTGAAGAAGAAAAATGGAAACAAAGTCTCTGTGAATAGGGAAGGGTAGACGGGGAGAAGGGAGGTCAGGGGAATGTGGAAAAAATAAGAACCAAGATATATCATCATGGTAAAGGTACAAGACCCTAATGATGAATGTAACTGTACTGTATATCTAAAATGTACCAATAAAGAAAAAAGAAAAAAATGAATTGTGCAACTTCACACCATTTTCTGTGCTATGGATCTGTTTCTTTATAATCAGAATTACAGTGTTTCCTACAAAGGGTTCTTGTTTATAAGAAAATCCAGAAAATATGAAAATCAAAGGTCTTGTGTGATAAATGAGGGATCATACGACTAGTTGCCTATGCTTCACCTGGCATAGCTCCAGTAACCATTCAGTTACCCCATCATTTACAAAGGTATTAACTTAGAATTTAAAATACAAACACACTTTTCATTTATCAAGTGTACTTATTAATTAGTCAATTCTACAGGGCCATAAGTTCATATCTTTGATTTCTGGTCAAGAATGCATATATAATATAAGAGTTGACATTATAAAAAATTTTTTAAAAGCCTAAAATTTGGAAATGTTAAGATTTCTGGAGTGAGAAAATAAAAGCCGCAAGTATAAAACAAAAAATTATAAAATTGAGCTTCAAAGGAAAAAACTACTGCTCATCAAAACATGAATAAGTAAGAAAATGGGAGAGCACGTCAGAGATTGGAAAAATATTGAAAGTACATATGCTTAAATATTCATAATAAATTAGAATGTAAACATCAAAATAAAACAATAACCCATTTTAAATATATAAAAACATGAAAATACACTCTTTAAATGTCTCCAAGTAGCTAATAATGTATTTAAAATATATATATCATTACATACCGGAAAAATGCAAAATAAAAATCATAATGAGGAACCACTACACACTCTGATAACAGCTAAAATTAAAGAGATTAACAGTACCAAGAGTACCCAGCAATTCCTCTCTTGTATATATCATCTAAAGAAAATTACTGCATATGATAAAAAAGATTTATAAAGTCAATAAATCATTTTTTCATAATGGCTAAATATTGGGTGCAACTTAAATGACTGCCAAATGAAAACTGTGGTACACTGTGGTATATTTAAACAATGAAATGTTATACAGCAAAAAAAAAAAAAAGGCACGACTAATATGTGTAGCAAACAATTCAACATACCCTCCTCTGCTCTTCTGCCTCTTCAGACAATATGGCCACACATTATACTTGTTATGATTTTCCTGCTTTCTCTATCTTTGAGTAAATCTTGTTTTATAGCCCCTTGCCCAAGTGATAGGACATATTGCAACAAACAAGCACAATTCATATATTTAACAGGATTACTATGTGAAATTCATTCTACAATGTCTGTGAAATAATAGTGATTTTATGTCATGTTCTGTTCCTAATCCATCCTTTCCCATCCTTCTCTTTTTACAACACACCTACATTTTAAAATACTTCAGAACACAGAAACACAAGCATAGTCATGCATCACTTAATGACAGGGATATGTTCTGTGAAATGCATCATTAGGCGGTTTTGTCATTGTATGCACACTAGAGAGTGCATTTACACAAACCTAGATGGTGTAGATCAATCACTGGACATGGTCACTTGATGCAATGATGGACATAGCATACACATTATGTATAAGACTGCTGCCAGTGTAACACAACACCAAAATTTTTAATATAAGTAGGAATACACTCTAAAATAATAAAGATATAGTAAATACATTAAGTAGCTATTTATTATTATTATCAATATAATACACTGTATATAAGTATACGCTTTATACTTTTACACAACAGACAGTATAGTACATTTGATTACATGAGCATCACCCCAAATGCATGAGCAATGCATCCCCTGTGATGCTAGCAGCATCGTTATATCGCCAGGTGATAGGAATTTTCAGCTCTACTATAATATTATAGGACACTCTTGTATACACAATGTTTTGTTGATGGAAATGTTATTGTGTTGCTGACTGAGTTACATTTAAATATAATTTAAACCCCACATTTACATTTCAATAACACTTGCAGTTATGTGCCACTTCCACTTAATATTTGCCGAGCTGGCTCCCTCATGTGCTCTTTACACACACACACGCACACACACACATAAACACACTTTACATACACACATAACCCGTATCACACTTATTTCATCTTCACAACAATCTTCTGATGTAGGTACTATTAATAGCTCCACTTCACAAATGAGAAAATGAAAGTATGGAACAATTAAGAAGCTTTTTCAAGATTACACTGCTAGCAAGCATTAGAGGCAGAACATGGACCCCCTCAAGCACTATTCCTAATACACCATACAAACTGTACAGTTAAGCTGTTGGGAGTAAGAAACCTTTTTCAACAGCAAAAACAAGAATGTGTTTCTTTAAACCATGAATCTAAAATCCTATATTATCATAAAAACACTAAATGTCTCACAGAAACTCACTGAGAAATCTTTAACTAGATTTTTATGAAAAGAAATGTGCACACAATCACAGGCAATTCTATTTTTAAAAAATAGTTTAAGGGCTATTTCACTTCTGATGCCCCCTACTCTATTCTCCCAGAGTAGGTATCTATCTCCTTTCTTTTCCATCTTTTTCCAAATAAACTGTCTTCTTTTATTTAAAGAAAGTAGGTTGCTGCAACATCCATTCTTAAGCTATATACAATCTGTATTCAACCACAGATATGCTTTTAAAACCAAAACTTCAAATCCAGACCTCCATTTATTAAATACTAGGTGCTCACATATCATTGCAATCATATCTTCAATAATATCCTCTTATTTTTTCATTAACTCAGGACACAGTTACTAACATTCTCCTTACTCAATTTCCTTATTACTCAGCCATTCTCTTATTTACTTATACAGTAAATATCTCCTATGTTATTCTAGGTATGCAACAAATGCTTATTGAGTAACAAGTATATTAAGTGGATAACTAGGTAAAAGAGATATAATTTAAAAGGTAAATTGTTTTTATAAATATACCGGTTACGGAGTATTGCAGCAATAAATTCCCCTCTATGTAGATGATCCATCACCTCTAACAGTTGGATAATGACCTGTTCAGGAGGAAAAGAAGCCAATATTTACTATGAAAATCAATATTAGAACTTCCAAAATTTTGCTACTTTGTAATATATCTATATTTCATTATTAAAGGGAAATGTACATATGCAGTAATATAATGATTCTAGAGTGAATATATATATATATATATATATATATATATATATATATATATATACACATACAAACTCAACAGTGAATTATAAATAGTATTGGCTAAATTTCATCTGCAGTCATTAGTTTACAGTATCCATGGAAATACAATCAAATGTACGGGAAGTTATGTGAGAACTAGAAAACCTAAAGAGTTTGGGAAGTAAGGAAAGATCAAAGAGGTTATAATCAAAGAGATCAGCAAAAACACTAATGCCCCTGTTCCCAATAGAACTTCCAATCTGAGAAGCTCATAAACAGTGCCTACAATTTTAGAAGCAGATACAACCCCAGCACTACTCCCGGGTCCTCGGCAGAAGAACAGTGAGAGGTGCAGCCCAATGGGTGCCTGCAGTACCCCACTCCCCTGCATGCTTGGCCTCCTGGCTGGGCTGGTACCTGCATTCACACAACAGAGGCACAGGGGGTCATAAAGGCCATTGCTCTGAGGTACAGCCTTGATTTTGATATAATTCACATGATTAAATGTCATAGATTAATAATTACCACAAATTGTCATTTTCTAAGCTGTGCTTAATGCTAAGTGTTGCTGATTGTATCACATGGGCTTGATCTAATCAGTTGTCCTTATTGGTATTAAGAAAATGAGAGGGTCTCAGAGTCATTAGAGGCTCAAAACCTAAAGACAAGCTATAACAGGAAGATCTACAGTACCGACAACAAAAATAGAAATAAGAAGACATTCAGGCAAGGCACAAGCATGAACACAGTCTGCCAGTTGACCAAAGGCAAATTCTGGGGGAAATGAGGTGGACAAGTATGATAATCAACCACCTAGACACCCTGAACTGATATCACAGGAAGTAACAAATCAGATGAATGAAGCTCTAGAAAAATCCAAAGCAGTAATAATTTCAAAGATAACTAAAGAGATGGTGAACAGAATGAAAGACATGGTTAGAGATTCTAGAACAGAAACAGATAAAAACAAATGAGTTCAGGGCCATGATAGAAGCCATAAATGCCCAGCATAGAAAAGAAATGGAAACCATGAATGCCCAACAAAGGATAGAAATGGAATCCATGAAACACATTCAAACAGATATCCAGAAGATTAAAAACTATATTGAAAGTTTACATAACAGAATGGGACAATCCGAAGGCAGGATAGCAGATATAGAAGACAGGATGGAGATCAGTTATTGTGATAAGAATCTCTTAAAAATAGCAAGGGAACATGAGAAATCAATCCAACAACTCTTAGATGACACAAAGAAGAATAATGTAAGACTGATAGGAGTCAATGAAGAGCAGGAGAAAGTACAAACGACATGAAAAAATGTTCACAGAACTAACTACAGAAAATGCCCCACCCAGAGCAAAATAATTTGACATAAAGATAAGTGAGTCTTATAGGACTCCAACTAGCCACAATAAAAAAAAATCTACACCTAGACATATAATATAGTGAAGATCCCAGAAACCCCAAAAAAGAAGAAAATACTACAAGCAGTTAGAGAAAAGAAACAAATCACATGCAAAGGAAAGCCCATCAAAATCACAGCAGATTGTCACTACAAACCCTCAAGTCAAGAAAAACCAGGAAGGAGGTATTTCAAGAACTAAAAGAAAACAATGTCCAACATAGACTGATGTATCCTGCAAAACTATCTTTCAAAATTGATGGGGATATAAGATACTTCCATGACAAAGAACAACTGAGAAACTTCATGAATACCAAACCAGCACTTCAGACAATTCTAAATAATATCCTAGAAAAAAGTCAGTGAAAATCACAACTCCATGAGGCACAACAGAGCAAATCTAGCAGGCAAAGTAAGAAATTAAAGGGAGAGGGGGAAAAAAATTAAAAAGATCCAATAACAGAAAAATAACATGATGATGATAAGTCAATACATATCAGTTACAACCATCAATATTAATGGCCTCAATTTACCAATCAAAAGAAATAGAGTGGCAGAATGGATTAAGAAGCAAAATCCAGCAATATGCTGTATACAAGAAACACACCTAATTCAAAAAGAAACTCATACACTGAAAGTAAAAGGATGCAAAACAGTTCTCCACGTGACAGGAACCTGGAAAAAGCAGCAGTAGTTATCTTAATTGCTGACAAAATAAATTTCAAACCAAAACTAATTAAGAGAAACAAAGAAGGTCATTACATCCTTGTAAAAGGGAACAATCCAAGAGGAAGAGATGACAATCATAAATATATATGCACCAAATATTAATGTCCCCATCATTACAAAACAAATATTAAGGGACATGAAAAACCAAATAACCACTAATACAATTATAGTGGGGGACCTCAGTATCCCCCTGTCACAAATAGACAGGTCATCTAGACAAAAAAATCAACAACAAAATAATAGAACTGAACCAAGCTTTGAACAAATGGACTTAATAGAGGTCTGCAGAGTGTTCCACCCCACAAAATCAGAATATACATTTTGCACATAGTTCATTCCCCAAAATAGAGCACATACTAGAACAAAAAACATGTTTAAGTAAATGTAAAGGACTTGAAGTTATTCCCTGTATATTATCAGACCATAGTGCAATAAAACTGGAGATCAATAGCAAAAGAAATCACAACAACTTCACAAACACGTTGAAATTTAATAACACTCTCCTGAACAACCAATGGATCACAGACGAGATCAAAGAAGAATTTAGAGTTTTTACAAATAAATGATAAAGTCAATACAACATACAGGAATCTATGGGACACAGTGAAAGTAGTTCTATGAGGGAAATTTATAGTAGTGAATGCCACCACTAGAAAAACAGAGTGAGCTAAAATAAAAAACCTAATGATGAATTGTACGCTTCTAGAAAAAGAGCAAGACAAACCCAAAGCTTGTATAAGGAAGGAAATTATAAAGATCAGAGCAGAAATCAATGCAATGGAGACTAAGAGAATGATACAAAAAAATCAACGAATGAAAGAGCTGGTTTTTGGAAAGAATAAATAAAATCGATAAACTCTTAGCCAACCTTATCAAAAAAGGAAAGTAAAGGCTCAACTCCATGCAATTAGGAGTGAAAAAGGTGAAGTCACAACAGATCCAGCAGAAGTCCAGAGGATCGGCAATCACTACTTTGAAAATCTGTACTCTCATAAATGGAAAACAAGGAAGAAATGGACAGATTTCTAGATACGTATGAATTACCAAAGTTGAAAAAAGAAGAAATAAAAATTCAAAACACCCGAAATACAATCAGTGAAATTGAAAATGTTATTTAAAAGTTTACCAACAAAGAAAACTTGCATGTCTTCCCTGCTGAATTCTACAAGACATTTAGAGAAGTACTATTGCCAATAGTCTTTGAATTCTTCAATGAAATTGAAAGGGAAGCAATATTTCCAAATTCATTCCGAGTAGCGAGTGTAACTTTGATTCCAAAACCAGGGAAAGACCCAATCAAAAATGAGAACTACAGACCAATCTCACTAATGAACATAGATGCAAAAATCCTCACAAAGATACTGGAAAATACAATACAGAATGTCATCAAGAAGATCATACAACCTGATCAAGTCAGATATATCTCAGGGGTGCAAGGATGGTTCAACATACACAAATCAATAAATGTAATACTCTATATTAACAGAGTCAAGGATAAAAGCCATATGATCGTCACAGTATATGCAGAAAAAGCATTTGACAAAATTCAACACCCATTCATGATTGTCACCCCGCAGAAAATTGGAATAAATATTTTTTATCTCAACTTGATAATGGCTATTTATGAAAAACCACAAGCCAACATCATATTAAATTGTCAAAAAGTGAAAACCTTCATGCTAAAATCAGAAACAAGACAAGGATGTCCAGTGTCATCACTCTTGTTCAATATAGTTCTGGAAACATTATCCACAGCAATTAGACAATAGAAAGAAATAAAAGGAATAAAGATAGGAAAGGAAAAATTTAAACTGTCATTATTTGCTGACGATATGATACTCTACATAGAAGACCCAAAAATACTCCACCAAAAGACTTCTAGACTTAGGGGGCAGATTCAGCAGAGTAGCTAAATACAAGGTACACTCTCAAAAATCAATAGCCTTCTTGTACACAAATAACCAAAACACTGAGAGAGAAATTAGGGAAGCAATCCCTTTCACAATAGCATTCCAAAAAAGGAAGTATCTCCTAAGCAATCTAACAAAGGAAGCAAAACACCTCTACATTGAGAACCACAGCACTCTGAAAACAGAGCTCAAAGAGGATATAAGAAAATGCAAAGATGTCCCTTGTTCCTGGGTTGGAAAAACCAGTGAAAATGGCCATATTGCCGGGCGTGGTGGCGCACGCCTGTAATCCCAGCACTCGGGAGGCTGAGGCAGGAGGATCACTGAGTTCGAGACCAGCCTGAGCTACATAGTGAGTTCCAGGTCAGTCACTACATAGTGAGACCCTGTCTCAAAAAAAAAAAAATGAAAATGGCCATACTTCCAAAACTGCTGTACAGATTCAATGCAATCCAGATTGAAATCCCAACAGTATATTTCATAGAACTAGAGAAAACAATACAAAAATTCATCTTGAACCAGAAGAGACCTAGAATAGCAAAAGCCATTCTAAGGATCAGACACATGGCAGGGGTGTCACATTCCCCAATTTAAAACTATACTACAAAACCACTGTGTTAAAAACAGCATGGTACTGGCAAAGAAACAGACTGGAGGATCAGTGGAATAAAATAGAAGATGCAGAAACAACTCCAGACATATTCAGCTACCTCATCTTTGACAAAGAAGCCAACTATCCTCACTGGAGACAAGGTAGCTTCTTTAATAAATAGTGTTGCAAAATCTGAGTTTCAACCTGCCAAAGACTAAAACTAGACCCCTATCCTTCGCCATGTACTATATTAAACCCCAAGTGGGTTAATTATCTGAATATTAAAACAGAAATGCTAAACTTCTTGGAAGATAATTCAGGTAGAACTCTTGAAGACACTGGTACAGGAAAAGTCTTTATGGACAAATCTTCAGTAGCATGGGAACTAGCACAAAGAATCAACAACTGAGATCTCATCTTTTTACAAAGCTTCTCTGCAAGAGAAACCACCCACAGAGCTAAGAGACAACCTACAATGTGGTTAAAAATTTTTACCAGCTGTTCTTTAGACTAAGATCTACTATCCAGAATATATAAAGAATTCAAAAAAAATCAGACCTCCCAAATTTAAAAACCCAATTTTAAAATGGGCATATGAAATGAACAAACATTTCTCAAACAAAAAAGTAAAAGCAGCAAATAAATATATGAAAAAATGTTCCACATCAGTGGTCATTGGAGAGATGGAGATGAAAACAACACTGAGATTCCACCTCACCCCACAAAGAATGGCTGCTATCAAGAAATCAACCAATAACAAATGTTGGTGGGGTTGTGGGGATAAAAAACCCTTCTCCATTGTTGGTGGGAGTGCAGACTGGTGCAACCACTGTGGAAATCAATATGGAGATATCTTACACAACTAGGATTAGATGTCTATTTTGACCCTGCTATTCCCCTGCTGCATATCTTCCCAAAAGAATTAAAGGAAGCATACCACAGTGATATATTCTCACCCATGTTTTTAGTGGCACAGTTTGTAGTAGCTAAAAACTTGGAAACAGCCCCATTGCCCATCAAGTGGAGACTGGATAAGAAGATATGCTTTTTTAATAAAATGGAGTACCACTCAGCCATAAAGAATGAGAAACTAGAGACATTTATAGCTAAGTGGATGCACATACTCTTGAGGCCATACTCTTAAGTGAAATAAATGTGTAAATACTGAATAGTTTCTCTGGTGTGATAAACTAAAGGTGTAAATAAAAATTAAAATGTATAACTGATATTATGTTATAAGAAAAAATGTCTAAAGGTGTAGGGGAAGTGGAAAGGGTGTGATAAAGCTAAGAAGGGAAAAGAAAAATAAGAGAAAAGGAAAAAAATGGAAGCAACTTCTTTGTAAATAGGAAAGAGTGGAGGGGATGAAGGGAGGCTAGGGGGATGGGGAAAAATGAGAACCAAGCTACATCACATAAAGGAACAAGATCCCAGTGATAAATGTAACTGTATTGTATACCTAAAATGTACCAAAAAAAAAAAAAAAGAAAAAGAAGCAGATGCACAAAATACAGTCCAGAGATTTATACTATTTTGAAATCTTAAAGTAAAAGTAGTGGGTAGGATCATTGATTTTCTTGACCTGTACAGAACTGTTTTGGTGGCTGTTGTTCTTGTTGGAAAAGAGAAGGTGAGTTTTGATAAAATATCAAATATTTTCTTTTTAGATGATGATTATATTGGAAAGTTAGAAATATTTTACCTGTTCTATTTATTTTAAGTATGTTTGGAAGCAAACTATACATTTTACTTAAATATGCCTTGTTTGCAAAGTCAATGTATTAAATTGGGAAGATAAAATGTATTACATTCAATTTAGTTTGTTCATCAAACTGTTATAAAGCTATACAGAGTTATAATTAAACAAGGTGGGGGAAGATTTCTTCATTGTCCCTATCCTCTCTTAGATCCTTATTTTAAGGAAAAGAAGTAGAAAAAGAACTCTATCTTCTCGTTCTTCATAACTTTATAAAGGAAACAAATCAAATGACAATACAGCATGTATGTTTATTTGAAAAATCACATTTCTGCTTATACTACACTAGGTATAAGAAATCAAGTAGCCTAAATAAGATTAAAACTTTTAAAGCATCTCAAAATCCACTGACCTTTGATCTATATTTTCTAAAAAAAAAAGGCTTAAGTGGTGAGAATTTTGAGATGTTGAAATGTTTTATTTGGCTTAAGCGTCACAATTTTTAGGGGATATTGTAAAGGGGAGAACAACAACTATATTTGGATTATTAATTAGGAGTCAAGTTAAATAGTTCATGCCTTGAATTTAGTATGGAATATAAATGTCCTAAAATTATGCATGCAAACTTTCTTTTAATCCATGCTATGTTTTCTGTCCCTCTCAATGCATTATATTGGAAATTTAATCCCAAATGTGGCAATGTTGATAAGCGCAGCCTAATGTGAGGTATTTCTGCCATGGGGCATCACCCTCATGAAGGATTGCCATTTCTGGGAGTGGGTTCTTTTTAAAAGAACAACTTTTACACATATCCCCCCCTTTTCTCTCCCTCTCTCCCTCCCTCTCTCCCTCTCCACTGCCCTCCCTCCATCCCTCCCCCCTACCCTCCCTCTCTTCTTCTCTCCTTTACTGGCTCTCTCCTTGCCTCCCTCTGCCCTTCTACCTTCTGCCCAGAGATGATACAGCAAGAAAGCCCTTGCCAGATGCTGACAACTTCATCTTGGACTTCCACCCTTCAGAACTCTGAGGAAAATTTGCAAAAGGTGCAATTTATTAGGGACTTAAAGGCACAGTCATGTCTTGAGTAGCAACAAGATAGATTCTCACACTCCAAGGTAGGTGGAAAGGGTGTATAGAGTAAGCTAGACAAGGATGTATCATGGACAACTGAAATGCACTTGGCTTTTCTAAAAAACTATTAACGTGTTCACATCAGTTAAAGAACAATCCCAGAATCTCTGGCCAGTGAAACTTACTTGGCTTTCTAAACAATTTTGTCCCTATGAGCTTGGGACATGTACCAGGGTCACCTGGAATGCATAATGGCAATTAAAACCAAGATGGATATAGTTATGTCAAACTAGATCCTGACAAGAGTGATAGAATCCCCTTGGTTCAACCAGTACCACTCCTGCACCTGAATCTCAAAGTCTAGGCCAGTTCCACTGAAATTCTCCAGATTATAAACTTTTTGGTCTCCTGAAGAACAGGGCATTGGATAACTGAACGTGGGACTCCAGTCACTTACTATAGACCTTCAACAGTGAAACTATGTTTTCAATCTCATGATAAAACTATACCTTCCACAGATACCTTCAAGTGTTGAGATAAGAGTTATAGGGGAATAATTAGTTTCTCTCATAAGTTCAGGCAAAAAGAGATGAAGAAGTCATAACTACCTTTGTTCTAATTAAAAATTAGTTCCCATCTTATATCTGTCAATATATCTACTCTCTGGTCTCTTTCTGTTAATGAATTTTTTAATTTGCTTATTCTCATTTTAATAGGGTTGGAAAGGGAAAGAGGGTAAACACATTATCAAATTTAAACCAGAATTAAATATATGCATATGTGAAGAGAAATTTAAATAAAGTTATAGTATGAACTATATTGATAAATACATACATATATACATAAATTAATACTGGCTGAAATACAGGGATGGATCAAAAAAAGATACTAGAAATATGAAAACCAAAGAAACTACTTCTATAATTTTTTTTTTTTTTTTTTTTTTTTTGGTACCAGGGATTGAACTCAGGTCCTTGCGCTTGCAAGGCAGGCCACCGAACCGCTGAGCTAAATCGCCGGCCCCTCTACTTCTATAATTTGAGATAAGAGACCAGACAAGATAGCCAGAGAGAACTAGGATTTATTGACTTAAAGATCACTGATAGATATTACAGAGATAAGGGTATATCAAAGATAAAATCTAGTTAAGTAATGGGAGTGATGATATCAAGCAATACAAGGTGTAGAGAAAAAGGAGAAACACTGAAAGAAAAAGGAAGAAAGTTTGATGTGGATATTTATTTAACTGGGACATATCTGGACAGTTAAGCAAGAGGTAAAGTGATAAGATTAGGAAATATTACTCAAGAGTATATTTGCCATGAGAAGGTGGATCCCAATGAAATAAAGGAAGACAAGCTAGCAAGGAAAAGAGAGAAGAGGAAGTAGGGGAACTAAGATTTGTGAGATAAAGAATGAAGAAGAGTGGTTCAAAAGTATTGTACTGAGACCAAGTAAGATACAGTTGCTTGATCTGATAATTATTAAATGCTAATTACAAAAATTATTTTTGAAAGAGTAGTTTCAATGTCAATGGGAAGAATTATTGCAATGGTTTGAAAATGAAAACATAAATACTTTCAAGACATTGTGAGAAACTCAAATACAAAGAATTATAGTAGGGTGGCCCCTCAAATGAGTAAGGGAAAAGATTATTATTAAATAATAATATTATTATTATTATTTATAATGTATTAAATCATACAGGGACAATTGGGTAGCCATTCATTTCTCTGGGTTTGTAAAAATATTTTTAAAAAATGAGTAGGTGGTATGCTGTCTCAATTCTCTAAATTCTTTAAGAATCAAATATTTAAAGGTAAAAATCATGCTAAATAATACTACTCCAAGTGGAATTTTTTATAATCATGTAGTAAAGAAGGCAAAGAGTACCCTAAAACCAGAAACCAGAAAAGGCTACCAAATCTATTACAGGAAAAAAAATGTACTTCAAAAATAGCAAAGTAGGTGGTATGCTGTCTCAATTCTCTAAATTCTTTAAGAATCAAATATTTAAAGGTAAAAATCATGCTAAATAATACTACTCCAAGTGGAATTTTTTATAATCATGTAGTAAAGAAGGCAAAGAGTACCCTAAAACCAGAAACCAGAAAAGGCTACCAAATCTATTACAGGAAAAAAAATGTACTTCAAAAATAGCAAAGTCCAAAAGCAATTGGTAAACAAATAATACAATATACATGACAAAAAAAGGGGGCTAATGATTTTAACTTAAACACACATATTAACAAAAACAATAAAACACAAAGGTGAAATCAGCAAATAATAGAAATAGAAAGAATATAAATTAAACACAAATCATTTTGAAATAAATGCTACTTAAATTGAAGCACTATTTTTACCTACGGAAGGCACACATACACATATATAAAGCCTGTTTATATGCTTTTTTGAAGGGTGGATTTTATTTGTCATTCTATATTTTTTTTGTTCAATGTATTTTGAAGTAAAAAGAAAAAGAGTATGTGACAGAAGAAGGAAGAGGGAGTGGCCCAGAGATAGGATGCAAAATAGGAAGGTGTAATTATCTAGAAGATACAGTGCAATATTAAAAAAAAAAAAAAAGGATAATCAGGTGTGTCAGATGCTGCTGAGAGATTAAGTGAAGGAGTAAGACATGGCCACTCAGCATGGTGCAGAGCCACAGAAGAGCTTGACAAGAGTGAGTTGTGTAGGCTGATGGAAGCAAGATTACCATTGGTTCAAGAATGAATGAGAGGATAAAGAGGAAAAGTAGGAAGAAAAAAAACTCTTACAAACAGTTTTCCTTTAATAAAGAGCAGAGGAATGGGTGATAGTTGGAATGACACATGAAGTAAAAGTAAATTTTAAAATATTGTTCCATACTTGCAGAAACTAGAGCAAAAAAAACTTGGAAAACATGGCATGAATCAAAGCTAAACTGAAGTACAACAGTATTTGAAAATACATGACTGTCATTCATTCGCACTCTCTTTATCTGTACATATGATATGTGTATATTCACAGAAACAGATGTAGAAAAGTATAGAAACAGTCATTGAAATGATAAACACCAAATGTGAGATAGCATTTCCTTCAGGGGAGGAGGGGAGGGGTATGCAATTGTGGAGAGATACATGGGGAGCTTCACCTCTTATCTTTTTTGTTAAGGATCTGAAACAAAAATGATAAAATGATTTAAAAAGTTACATAGCTAATTGGTACCTAAATGAATCTTTGTTATATTGGTCACTGTAGTTTTCTGTATGCTTGAAGTATTTTATTTAAAAAGAAACAAAAAATAGACATGATCTTTGTCCGTAGGAGAGCAGACAAGACATACTACATTAAGGCCAGCATGTTACAAAAGAAAATTTTGAAAGAGGAAAAATATAAGAAAAATATAATCAGGCAAGCATTATAATTGAAAAGACATACTTCTCCCTGGCTATGATACTCTCATGAATAAATGGGAAATTAGTCATTACTCAGAGCATACACCTGACAAAGGCCTAATTGTGCTTCTGGCCTTAGAAAATTGTTAGTTACCAGAAATAAAACTGACAAACCTGCTTCTCATAGTTGAGATATCTTGCATAAGTTCAAGCAATTTTACTTGTAAGCATTTCAGTAAATCACAAATCTAATATTTGCCAAGTACATATCATACAGTTAGATAATATTTCAAATAGAGATTACAGTTTATGACTTAACCTTTAATTAAAACTCACAATATCACTCCTTTCTGCTTTCTCCAAGTGCCAACAGCCTTCAAAATAATGGGTTTTGAGATATCCCTAACCAATTTCACACCATGCTAGGTAAGCCTTGCTTTTCAACTAAACTGATGTTACATATTTTTTTTTAATTTAGGAGGTTCTATAATAGTCTAGATATCTTCAAATGAAATTTTTAAGTACTGTGATAAGAAAAAAAGCAGAAAGGACTAGTGAAACATGCTACACTACAAAATAATAAAAAAAGCAAGACTCTAGAAAGCATGCATATGATTGCAGTATTTTAAATCAAGTTACCAGTATCACTAAAAATTCAAAAATCATCTTGAAATGGTGAAGGGAGGGCAGGGACAAGGGGAAAAAATGAGAAGCAAGACTTGTCATGTAGAGGTACAAGATCCCAACAATGAATGTAAATGTACTGTATCCCTAAAATGTACCAATAAACTCAATTAAAGCTGAAAAAAAAAGAAATAGAATTATAACTGGGCCCAGTAGTTTAGGCAAGAGAACAGAAAATTCAAGGTCATTCTGGAAAACATAGTGAGACTCTGTCTCAAAATTAAATAAATATAATAGTCTGGGAGTGGGGGTCATCCAGTGGTAGAGAGCTGGGTTCAAGCCCCAGCATCACAAAAAGAAAGGAAGGAGGAAAAGGAAGGAGAAAAAATAGAATTGTATTCTTGGTGTATATTAGACAAACGCTGACAGTTTAAAATGTCACAGAGTGCTATGGAATCATTTATCTTACACTTCTCTTCTATCTGTGGCACTGAAGAGGCTTTACCCTAAAACACCTGAGCAGTACTTGTTGCACTGGTGGTAATTTTTTCCCTAGAGAAGATCTAAAACTGTGGTATACTCCCCAATATGCACTCCTAAAAAATGCAGACTGAAAAATACATTATGTTTACAT
>NW_022900951.1:94997713-95007526 GCF_012274545.1 Fukomys damarensis
AAAAAAAAAAAAAAAAAAAAAAAAAAAACCATTGCCAAGAATGATAAGTGTGCTCAAAATGACGGGGAGTATTTTGAGGAGGATTAATGACAATGTATCTTTTACTGTAATAAACTTTTTAATGCAAACATCAAGTATATTCTTTATCACACCTTGTAAACTATAGCCATTGCCCTTTATTTAAGGGTTTACTTAAAGCTGATTTCAAAACACACCTTTTATTTTTTTTTATAAGCCACATTTTATGTAAACTAAATTTTTTCTCTACAAAAGGACAAATAAAGACAATCTGAGAAAATATTTGCAAAAGAAAACACACCTCATAAATCACTATTATCTAAAATATACAAAGTAATTAAAATTCATTGATGAAAAATAATGTGGATAAAAACAGCTTAAAGACTTCCACAGACACAACATGAAAAAAATGTCAAGAAAAATATGAAAAAGATTCCCACATATCATATGTCGCCAGGGATATGCAATTAAAAACCATTGTAAAATACAAAAATAGGGAAGTTAGAATGAAAATCAGCCAAAAACAATTCTAAACATCTGTTAAAATGCCAAATTCCTTAAAAATAAGACCAACTGCAGGCAAGGATATAGAGAAATTCTGAAAGCATTATATCATTGTGCAATACTGCAATCAAACTCCTTGATACATTTACCCAAAGAAACTTCACACAGAAACCTGCACATGGACGTATGCAGCAGGGGATTTCCTGCCTTCCTGCCTTCCTGCCTTCCTGCCTTCCTGCCTTCCTGCCTGCCTTCCTGCCTGCCTGCCTTCCTGCCTGCCTGCCTGCCTTCCTTCCTTCCTTCCTTCCTTCCTTCCTTCCTTTCTTTCTTCCCCCCTCTGTTTTTCTCTTTCCTTTCTTTCTTTCTTTCTTTCTTTCTTTCTTTCTTTCTTTCTTTCTTTCTTTCTTTCACGATATCCAAAATACAAAAGCAATCACATTCTTATTCAGTAAGTGAATGATAAATACACTGTGATATCCCCACTAGTGGAAAATTCCTTCCCAGTAATGGCATTACACAGTAGTGGCATTACAGTGGCATTACATCTCTTTCCTTTCTTTCTTTCTTTCTTTCTTTCTTTCTTTCTTTCTTTCTTTCTTTCTTTCTTTCACGATATCCAAAATACAAAAGCAATCACATTCTTATTCAGTAAGTGAATGATAAATACACTGTGATATCCCCACTAGTGGAAAATTCCTTCCCAGTAATGGCATTACACAGTAGTGGCATTACAGTGGCATTACATCATCAAAAATAAATGATCAAGCCATGAAAAGATATGGAGGAAACTTACATGAATATTCTAAGCAAAAAAAAAAAGCCAATTTGAAAAGCTAAATGCCTTTTAAATAAGTGATCATCCTGCCTGGTTTCTTCCTGATCAGCATCTTATAATACTCCAACTAGAGGGTACAGAGAGGTATGATAATAAATATCATGACAGCTAATGATAGATCTAAACGCCCACCAAAGTGACTGGACTCTTACCATCTATGAGATTCTCCCTTTATTTGGGTTACCAGAATGGCTTTCACACTCTTCTCTATAACTTTAGTTTTCTTGCTATCATCATTGGGGTGATCTGCCCATAGCATCACCAATGTGGTCACTACCATCTTGCTTCCTGTTACTTTAAGTACATACACACTACAGGGGTTTCCACTTCTTTTTGCAGGATTTACTTCTTACTTACCAGTATGAGCCCTTAGCAGTTCCTTCTCATGCTTTCACTTCTAATAGGCTTTAGGTTCACCTTTGGAGTATATTAACGGCTCAGGGCCTCACTTGGACTTTTTACTGATGTTGAAATTATTATTCTTAAATTAATACAATTCTTGGTGATTTTCTAATAGTAGTTTCTCTCTTTTTACAAGGGCTAAACTTCATCTAACTGACTTTTACTACATGTCAAATGCCAGGAATAATAAAACCTTCACCTGCCTATATGAGCAACATTATGTTCTGTCCCAGTTTGAATAATACCACCCTTTGCCAACTACCAAAATCCTTATTAAATAATCCCCACTCTTCCTCCGTTCACCTAATTAAAGGTTTAAGAAAATAAATGATAGTGCATCCCATGATCCCTTATTCTTGGACATTAACAATGTGTCTCTGCCGCTTCAATCAACATGCATCCTGCATAACCCATAAAGTCAGTCCTGTTACACACATATCTTGCAAACAGATATGAGAAATTAAAATATAGGTACAAAAGAATAAAAATCATTTACAACAGTAGTCTGTAAACTGGAACATATACCAGAATCCCCTGGAGACCTCTGAAGCAGATGGCTGCAGTTTCTCCTTCAGTTAGTGTGGGTAGAGAATCTGCATTTCTCACAAGTTCACAAGAGATGCTGCTGCTGCAGGATCATGGATGCCAGAAGAACAGCGATTTCTCACTAACACGATAGTTCTTGCAGAAAGTGCAAAAGAATCAACTGAAAAACTACCACGGTGAAAGATCGACAATAAGAATGTCAATTCCAGAAGACAAGAATTTCTTATATTCCACCAATATCATTTCTAAATGTATTGGCAAACGTTACCTATCCAAAGCCACAAATTTTTTTGAAATATCTAAAATGAGCTTCAAAATATATGTGAAAATATATTAAAAATAAAAATGTACTGAAATACATAAAAGTCTAAAGATCCTGAAAACTGAATTCACCTATGTGTATACACTCCATATCCAGGGCCAGATAAACTCCAAATCATAGAGATTCAAATTTCCAACAAAATTGAAACTGTATATAAATTCAATGCAATTTCACTCATTCCCAAATGACTCAGAATTGGGGGTGTAATGTATATTTTGGTTTTGAATATGTAGTTCATTGGAAAAAGTGAATACATTAAAAAATGATTAAAATCCTTGAAAAAGAAAAGGAAAATGGGAAAACTTCCCAATCTGTATTATACTATAAATTAAAGTAACTATAACAATGTGGTACTAATATGAAGACAGGGATTTTGATAGAATAGAACCTAAAAATAGATCTAAATACATATAATAATTAACTACATTGTGAACAAAGTTCAAATCAGTAGGAATATATATGAACTACAGTAATCTTTTAAAGGGAAATGGATAAGATCAAACTATGTTATATACATACATGAAAATACTACAAGGAAACTCAATGTTCTGTACAATATGCAACATATAGAAAAGAAAACAAATAGTCGAGTAAACCGGCTATGATGAGTGGATGTTAAACTTTTATCTGCATGATACATTCATTCCAGATAGATTAAATATCTGAATATAAATAAGTAAAATTGGAAATATTAGAAGAGAAACAAAAATTTTAATAAAGCACAGAATATTTCTAAGGTCTGATACAAGTCTCAAAGGTCATAAAGAAAATGTGTAAATCTGCCCATTTAAAAAATGTTGTAATTCCATATAATAGCAAAGGTGAGTGGGGTAAACAGACCTATAACACAAAGTACTCCTAAAAACCAATCCAAAATGAAGTTGTGTAACCCAGTGAGCAACTATTTGAACAGGTCTCTCACAAAAGATTGGCAATAAACAGAGTATGCATAAGAAAGCTCAACCTCAACTGTCAGGGGAGCGGGCAGGAAGAGAGAGAAACTGAGAGAAATTTTATTAAGGACACATTAGTTGAATATCTTGTTATGCTTTTCATGTTTATTTTCAAAATAAAATAAAACATCCCTCCTACTTAATACATAGAATTCCATTTATCCCATAAATATGGCAAGCAAGAAAAAGACATTGAAGGAGAAGGAAGAAAAGGGTTTACAAAAATTTTTAAACTGAAATCAACAGAAAAATTGAGGGAAGATAAGCAAAAATGTTGAACATTTTACAAGGAAGGAAATTAAACTGTTTTACGTATTACAGCTCCCAATTTGCGGTGGGTTGACACAAGCGTATGCAGGTTCTTCTTTTCCCTCATCTCAATATTAGCATGTCATAATTTAGTCTATGTTCCAAAGGGTAAAATTCATAAGTGATTTTATGTTACAGTTATCACTCTACCAGAAACCCTTTATCCAAACAACAGGAGAGTCAGGAGCTATCTCAAAATAAAAATGCCAATATTCCTCATATAATGGAATTTTATCAAGTTCCAAGTGCCCCTTAAAACTAGATACAATGCACTATTTTATATGATATTCTTCCATGGTAGCAAAAGTTAAAAATGAATCACCTTGTTACCTTGACACAGACTTTTAAGCTTGGGGATGCTGGTTTTTAATTAATCTAGAGCTGAAATCTGAAGAGCACGGCCTAAACTACATCTAAACAATAACAGAAAGTCATAACAATGTTTCTTTACCAATGATAGATTTATTGTGGCACTGCTTCAAAAAGAAAATGCATTACTCCCTCAAAACAACTCACGTCAATCTGAATTAAGAACCCTCTTCAGGGTACACTGCAATTTGTATATCATAATCAACCTTAGAAAAAATTCTAATTGTAAACTGACCTCTTAGTATTTACCATATTCATCAAAATATATTAAAAAATGATTTCATTTTTAAACGGTACACTATACTGTGTAACTTTCAGTCATAATCCACATGACTTAATTAAAGGAAAAAAATTAAAACTTCTTCTGCCCTGGTGTGGTGGCACACATCTGTAATCTCAGCTATTTGGGAGGCTGAGGTAAAATGACTGCTTGAGCACAGCGTTGGAAGCCAAGCTTTGCGACACACACTGATTCTTTAAAAAATAAATAAATAAGCAGGGAAAGGAGGGTAATAGGATAAAAATGGTCAAAGTATGTTATATACATGTACGAATCTGTGAAAATGAAACCCATTCTTCCATATAACTAAGATGCATAAATAAAAAATACATTAAAAAAAGATCTGCAAATGTAGGCCAGTTGCTGATTACTTGCCTAGCATGTGCAAGGCCACAGACTTAATGTCCAGTGCTGCAAAAATGAAAAAGGTAGAAATGCCATATGATCCAGCAATCCTACTACTAGGTTTATATGGACAGGATATGAAATCTGATGCCAATGAAATATCTGCACTAATATCAATGCAGTACTATTTACAATTGCCATGATATGAAAGAAACTTAAGTGTCTATCAACAAATAAAAAATAAAGTATATTACTCTTAGTCTTTATTTTGATTTTTTTATTTTTTTGGTACCGGGTATTGAACTGGGCTCCTTGTGCTTGCAAAGCAGGCCACCGAACCGCTGAGCTAAATCCCCAGCCCCCTCAGTCTTTAAAAAGAAGGAAATCTTGTACTTTGTAACAATGTGGATGTCCCTGGAGTACATTATGTTACATGAAATAAACCAATTTTCATGATCTTTTTTTAAAAAAGCACCTGTACTTATCATAGTTTGTCTAATCAATTTACTAGAATTTTGTTTTACTTTTTAGTAAGTGACTTTCAAATACGGCTTTTAAAAAGTTAGTTGAGGACCAGGGATTCATTCAGCTCAGTGATGCCTCCACACGCCTTGCAAATGCAAGGTCCTGAGTAAATGTTAGTTTATAGTTCATAATTAACCTCCATACAAGCAGCATTCCAGATATGAATCTTTCAAATATAAATCTCTATTATTATGTTAGGTCACTTATCCTTTATTGTGCAAGGGATTCAAGGAAGTACACAATGTAGGTCTGGATAAAGATAACAGTTGCTCTGGGTCTATAGCATAATTTTAGTAAATTTAAACAAGGGGTACAGACAGCTTTTTCTTTTGCATTATTTTTTTATATCCGTGTTAGAAGACATGATTCAGCCCCAGATTTGTCATAAACACAAAGCAGGGGTCTTTTAGGCTTTGCTTAGCTTTCTCTGAACAAAGGCCTACGAGTTGGATCATAGCGTCTTATTTCACCTCATCACTATAATGAATACTATATTGATGGTGATTTAAAAATTTGGTTTATTTAAAACAATAATCAAACACAGACTCTTACAAAGTCATCTGAATTCAGAGTTTTAAGTTTTTACAGTTCTCTCCAGATCCTTTATAGGCACAGGGTTGAGACTGGTCTGACCCTTAGGCTCAAATTTTAAAAGGGGCTGTATAAAAGTCCCTAATAAAGATATGTAATAATTGGTTGCAATAATAAAGGAATATCTCACAACTTATATTCTATTTAATGATGAAAAGTCAGATTCTTGTGTGCATTATTATTATTGCATTAATATAAGCATGAGAAGAATAAAACACTTGGGAATACATTTAACCAGAAAAGTATAAAACTTAATTGTGAGAACTACAAAATAGGGCTCAATAAAGTGAATGAGGTTCTAACAAATGGAAAATAGGCGTTGTGGTATATACAAGTAGTAGAGTGTTTGCCTAGTGTGTAGTAGGCTCTGGGCTTAATTTCCAGCACCAGAAAAAATACAAATTAATAAATGGAAGAGCATCTCACGTTCATGGATTGAAACACTAGATGTTTTTAAGATGACAATACTCCCCAATTGATATGCAGATTTAAAACAATCCTAATCAGAATCTCAACTGACTTCTTTGTAGACACTGATGAGCTCATTATAAAGTTCACACTTGCCTGGGATTTAGCTCAGTAGTGCTGCTGGCTGGCTGCCTGGCAACACAAGGTCCCAAGTTTGATCACCAGTACCAAAAAAAAGTTCATACTGAAGTACTAAAAAGCCAAATGTAGCTGGCAGCTACTGTACAGGACAACATGGCATAATCTATACTGAGTAAAAAACAATTATTTTCTTATACTTTCAGTTACTTAGTTAACAACTATATCCATATTAATATTTATATTAAATTCTCTGAGCAAATAACTAGCGCAGTTTCACTCTCCTGATTAGACCCCCACTGATGCATTTATTTAGGCAAGTTCATCATGAAAGTAGCAAGGTAATAGGCCTTAAAATCCTGATGACATGAGTTCAGCTGTCACTAGCTATACCAGCCAATTATTTAATCTTCCTCAGCCTTAGAATGTTACCAGGTAAAACTTAAGGAAAGGGATATCTACTTCCTTGAATTTGTTATGAAGATATCATAAGAACACTTGCCACATCACAGGTGCTCAGAATATATTGTTTTCTTTTATTCAGCTCTTCATCACCATCCTTCATCCTGTAGATATATCTGTCTTAGTAACAGCTTCTTAGAGGATTTCTCTTCTTGCTTTCCTGTAGAAATACACTATGCCTTATGTATTGTCTTTGGGACTCTTTTTTCACTGAAGGTTTATCATTAAAAATAATTACATTAAAACAAATCTCAAAGACTCACACTTCCAGTTTCAAAACATAACACAAAGCAGTGGTGATCAAAACAATGTGGTGCTAGCTAAGAACAGTTATACAGATCAATGGAATTAAACTTAGGGTCCAGAAATAAAGCCATGTATTTGCCACATGGGTTTCAGAACCACACAATGAGAAGAGGAGTTTCTTCTACAGAATGGTACTAGCACAGCTGGATAGCCACATGCAAAAAGAATGAAGTTGGAAATTTCATAGCATATACAAAACTAGTATACACATTATAAATGAATACAAGAAAAGAAATTCAATATCCCTAGCAATTAAAGAAACAAAAATCAAAACCAGAATGAAATACCACACCTATAAGGATGGTATCAAAAGAAAAACAGAAAAAAACAAAACAAATTCCGGAAAAGATATAGAGATTTAAACCCTTGAAGGGCATGTAAAATGATGCAACTACTGGGGAATACAGTATGTCATTTTCTCAATAATTTAAACAAAGAATTATTATAAGACATAGCACATTCACTCCTAGGAACCATTATCCAAAAGAAATCAGATGTTCAAAAAAAAAAAGAAATCAGATGTTCAAATAAAGCTACCTAAATGTTGACAACAACATGATTCACAAGAGACAAAAGGTGGTAACAACCCTTCTGTGCATCAGTGGATGACCTGGATTAAAAAATGTGGTATTGAGAGCAGTTTTTGAGGGTGCACGCCTATAATCCCACCACATGGGAGATGAGACAGGAGGACTGCTGGGAGTTTGAGGCCAGCCTGGGCTACACAATGAGTTCAAGGTCAGCCTGAATCACAAAGTAAGACCCTATCTCAAAAATAATGGTATGACAAACAGTTATTCAACCACAAAAAGTGACAAAGTACTGACATACACTATAATGTAGATGACTACAGAAAATGTGCTAAATGAAAGATGCCAGTCACAAAACATTACATGATTCCATTTATCTGAAACATCCAGAATAGGAAAAATCTATAAAGTCAGAAATTAGATTAAGGATGCTTAGGGCTGGTAGAAATGGGGGTGGAAGGAGTGGTTAAGATAGTTGGAGTAGGAATGATAGTTAAAAGGCAGAAGGTTTATTTTTCTGGTGATAAAAGTATGTTAAAATTGACTGTGGTACCTAGGTAGGGTGGCACATCCTTGTAATCCAAGCACTTTGAGAGGGGCAGGCAGGATGACTTCAAGTTTTAAGCCTGGCTGGGCAATTTAGTGAGATCCTTCCTCAAAATAAGAAACAAAAAAGGGCTGGATATATAGTTAACTGTGAATATCTTGGGCTCAATTCCCAGTACTACAAAAAAATAAGTACTGATGATTGTACAGATCTGAATATACTAAAAATTTTGGAACTGCACTTTGAAATGGCTGAATATTATGCTATGTGATTTAAATCTCAATAAAGCTATTACAATAAAAATTAGTGCAAAAATCTGTGACATACAAAATATTAACATTTTAAATATCGATCTTTCCTTTTCCTTCAGGCTCCAGTATGGCTCAGCAAGTTATTACAGCTATTTCATACACACTCGATGACAGCATTCATTTACTTCCTTATTTATTATTTGTTTATTGGTACTAGGAATTGAACACTTAAGGAGCTCTATCACTGAGCTATATCCTAATCCTTTAAAAAATTGTTTTTAAAATTTTGAAACAAGGTTTCTCTAACTTGCCCAGAATGGCTACAAACTTGCAATGCTGTTGATTCAGCCTGCCAGAAGATAAGGTTATAGGTGTGTGGCAGTGTGCCTGGCTAGCTTTTTAAATTTTAGGCATTTTATAATTTAAATGATTACTTGATGTTCACAAGTAATTTCAATGCATTTTCCTTTGTCATCTTGAAACAACTCACAGAATGGTGGTTAAAAGGCTTGGGGATAAGGAGATGTTGGTCAAAGGGTACAAAGTTGTAGTTATAAAGATTAAACAGCAAATATTTTGGTTCAAAAAATAAAACTATGTTCTTTTCATATTCCTACTTTACTGGCAAGTGTCAGTGACTAGTGAAAAGGGCATGAAGATATTTAATAGCAATGCACTGGCTGATTTTGTTTTTTTAATGTCTATTAAATTTATTGACACATATTAGGTATACAACACAGTTACATTCATCATTGGGATCTTGTATCTATACATGACCTATCAGGTTCTTATTTTTCCCCATCCCCAGCCCTCCCCTCAACCTGTCCTGGTTAACAAAGACATTGTTTCCATGTTTTTCCTTTTCACAAATCTTTTCTTTTCCCTTTTTACCTTTCCCCTACCCAGCCCAACTTACTCTATTCTTATATACTGTTCTTCCTATTACACAATATCAATTATACATTTTAATCCTTATTTAAACTTTTACTTTTTCACACCAGAGAAACTATTTGGTATTTACATGTGTAACTTATTAATTTCGCTTAAGAGTATGGCCTCAATGTGCATCCCTTAACTATAAATATCTCTAGTTTCTCATTCTTTATGGCTGAGTAGTATTCCATTTTATAAAAAAAACACATCTCCTTTATCTAGTCTCCAGTTCATGGGCA
>NW_022900951.1:95007750-95018396 GCF_012274545.1 Fukomys damarensis
CACATGTGATTATTTGTTGCTTTTACTTCTTTGTTTGAGAAATGTCTGTTCATTTCAGATGCCCATTTTTGAATTGGGTCTTTATATTTGGGGGGGGTTTGATTTTTTTGAGTTCTTTATTCTTTGAGTTCTTTTTGAGTTCTATATTCTAGATAGTAGACCTTTGTCTGAGGAAGAGCTGATAAAACTTTTTCCCCACATAGTAGATTACATGTTTGCTTTGCTTGTGATTTTTCTGGCAGTGCAAAAGCTTTTTAATAAGATAAGATCCCAATTGTTGAATCTTTGATCTAGTTCCCATGCTACTGGGGTTCTGTTCATAAAGTCTTTTCCTATGCCAATATCTTCAAGAGTTCTAACTAACTTATTTTCCAGCAATTTTAGTGTTTCTGTTTAAATATTTATATATTTAATCCACTTGGATTTCAGTTTAGTGCATTGTGAAAAATACCAGTCTAGTTTTCATCTTTGACAAGCTGAAATCCAGTTTTTCCAACACCATTTATTAAAGAGGCTGTCTTTCCTCCAGAGAGGGTGTTTGGCTCCTTTATGAATGAGGAGGTAGTTGTGTATATCACTAGATGTTTCTGCATCTTCTAATCTATTCTACTGATCCTCTGGTCTGTTTCTTTGCCAGTACTATGCTGTTTTTTATCACAGTAGCATTGTAGTATAGTTTCAAATTGGGGGTTGTGATACCCCCTGCCATGTCTCTGTTGCCTAGAATTGCTTTTGCTATTCTAAGTCTCTTCTGATTCCAAATGAATTTTTGGATTGTTTTCTCTAGCTGGGATTTTAATAGGGATTGCCTACTGCAATTACAATCAGTGAAATAGAAAACGTAATTAAAAATATACCTACAAAGATAAGCCCAGGTCCACATGTCTTCACTGCTGAATTCTACAAGACATGTGGAGAAGATCTACTGCTACTACTCTTTAATCTTTTTAACACAATTGAAAGGGAAGCAATACTTCCAAATTAATCCCTGGAAACAAGTATTAGTTTGATTCCAAAACCAAGGAAAGAACCCAACTAAAAAAGAGAACTACACACCAATCTCACTAATGAACACAGATGCAAAAATCCTCAAAAAGATACTGGCAAACAGAATACAGAGGTTCATCAAGAAGATCATACACCCTGACCAAGTAGGATTTATCCCAGGGATGCAAAGATGGTTCAACATACATAAATCAACAAAATGTAATACACTATATGAACAGAAGCAAGGATAAAAGCCATATGATCCTCTCAATAGATTCAGAAAAAGCATTTGACAAAATCCAACACCCATTCATGATAAAAAAAAACCCTGCAGAAAATTGAAATATATCGCCTTTATCTCAACTTGATAAAGGCTATGAAAAAACCAACAGCCAACATCATACTAAATGATCAAAAACTGAAAACCTTTACACTAAAATCAGGAACGAGATAAGAATGTCCACTATCACCACTCCTGCGTAATATAGTTTTGAAAACATTAGCCACAGCAATTAGACAAGAGAAAGGAAGAAGTGAAACTGTCTTTAATTGCTGATGATATGATACTCTACATAGACTCAAAAAAACTCTGCCAGAAGACTTGTAGATTTGATTGTCAGATTCAGTAGAGCAGCTAGATACAAAGTAAATACGCAAAAATCAGTAGCCTACTTGTACCCAAATAACAGTCTCACTGAGAGTCAAATCAGGGAAACAATTGTATCCAAAAAATGAAATATCTAGGATTCAATCTAATGAAGGAGACAAAAGAACTCTACATTGAAAACTACAACACTCTTAAAAAAAAAGATTGAAGAGGATGTAAGAAAAATGGAAAAATATACCCTGTTCCTGAGTAGGAAGTATCAATATAGTGAAAATGGCCATACTTATAACACTGGCTGATTTTGAATAGGGTTTCTAGGGAAAATGTAGGATATTCTGTACATTACATTCAAATTTCAGATGAGCAATGAAAATTTCTCTGTATAAGGGTACCCTTAAAGTTGCATAAAATATTCTGATGCTAAAATATTTTATTATCTAAAATTCAAATTTAAATGGGTACCCTGTACTTTACTTGCTAAATATGGCAACTCTTGTTTAATACATTTACTAATAGAGCCAAAGGTACTGAAAATGGCCAGTAACAGTGGCTGAGGAATTGGGAGCTAGCCTTGTGACCTGCAGCTTCATAAATTCTTTTATGAAAGTAAAGGAATATCATTTGAAAAAGTAAAGAAATTATTTCGCTACATATTTTTACTACTTGGCATACCCAACTCTCAATCTACCTACCCCCAACAGACAAGACTAGTAACAAAAATTTACCATTGTTTACATAAAGACACCCACATAAAAAACTCTTTCTAATATCTCCAATGAAAATATTTCCCATTCTCTTCCAAATTTCATATTACTGAGTATAAAAAGAAGGATTAAGAATTTGGTTTGTTGTTGAATTGAGAAAAATAATGAGTCAAAAATTGTGCACAGAGTATGCTATCATTCATTCATATAAAAAAGAGCAGAGAGACAGTAATGTTTAAGGGAAAATGAGCAGGGTTGGTAGTTTAACTTTTTTGCATATATCTTCTTTTAACTTGGATCAATGTAAATATAATATATAATTAAAAAACAAAATAAAATTCAAAACCATATTTAAAAAAAATTAAATAAATAGAATTGACTGTGCATCCTATTTGTGGTATAACTGCATAAAAAGGAATTATATTTCAAGTGACCTTAACCCACAACAATTTAACTGTACATTTCTAGTGGGATACACCTTAAAGACATATTCTGTCTTTAAGACTTGAAGATATAAATGCTATACACACAAATTTTAAATTGCTTTCAGTAATTATCTTGGTGTTAGTAGTACTGGAATTACCTTGATGTTGTGTATATCTGGTGGTGTAAACAAAATTATCATTATGAATCTTTAGATTTGCTGAAAGAAGATAAGGATGCACTATCAATCAGATTAATTTAAAAACCCGTAGCCTTAAATTTGCAGTGGAATTATTGATAATTATTCTTGTTTCAGTTTTGAGGATCAAACTGCTAGGCAAGTGCTCTAAGACTGAGTTATAACTCCATCCCCAATAAGATATATTTTGTTGTAAAAGAAAACTGTAACTCTCTAACAGAGAAAGGCCTTAAAACAATGACACGCTTAGAAAGAGTAATACTCATAGATCATATATAGTTATATGTAAACACCCTCACACCCAAGAAAAGTAACAAGAACTCTTTTGTTTGTTTGTTTTTGGTTTTGTTTTTGTTTTTTTGAGACAGGATCTCACTATGTAGTTGAGACTGACCTGAAACTCACTATGTAGCCCAGGCTGGACTTGATCTCACAGCGATCCTCCTGCCTCAGCCTTCCGAGTGCTGGGATTACAGGCATGCGCCACCACACCAACACTATCTATCTATCTATCTATCTATCTATCTATCTATCTATCTATCTATTTATTTATTTATTTATGGTACCAGAGATCGAACTGAGGACCTTGCACTTGAGAGGCAGGTGGCAACACCGCTGAACTAAATTCCCAGCCCAAGAACTCTTTTTTTAAATGGATATTCATTTTAGAGAAGAAAATATACCATATGAGCTTGGAATATCTTGTCACGCTAGAAAGTAAGGAAGCTACCAAAGACTACTGGGACCACATGACAGCGAAATCAACTTATATACATTTTCATTGGCCAAATATGGGATAATTTGGGCATCAATATGAGTACTCACTTCAATACACTGAAACGTGGCAAATATGTTTAAATGTGTGAGTTTATGATAACATCGAAACTATCACTGATAAAATTTGGAAGGCAGTCGAAAAACCACCTCACTCTTTTTGAATATGGTATATAAACGATGAGCATCAAGCATTTATCCTGCTCTTTGTACATGATTTTTACCTTTTGGTAAGTTTAATGTCACAGAAAGAAGTGTAAATCCTTGGAGAACACTGAAGACAGTGCAAAGATCAGGACAGCGCAATGGTAGAGCACCAAACACAGTATGAAAGATAAGTAGGAAATGGGAAGTGTGGCGACAAGGAGAACAGCTCTCAGTTTTTCAGAATAGTTTAAACAGGTGATAAAGAGATGTGAAAACAAAATAGTGGCAATGTCGATAGGGAAGAAGTAACAAATTTAGCTATTAACTGGATAAATGAGAGATAATGAAATATCACTGAAGTCTTTCTATCTTTGGAAACTAACTGATGATGATGCTGTCATTAACCAAAATGATGATTTTTAGGAAAGGTGGTACTCTCATTAAATTCCCGCAAAGTTCAAAATTATCCACAACAAAAATGCACAGTGCCAAATTAGGATATAATAAAGGCTACAAAAGCAAGTGCTTGTACTCATCTTCTTCTAAGAATCTTTACTTTTGTCAAAGATCCACTATGTTTAGTTTTAAAGCAAACTGATACTTTTTTTTAAAATATTGACTTTCTTTGATGATTTCTACCCTTCTCTTATTGGAAAACACTTCAAATAAGAAATACTCTTTGCTTCTTGGGCAATAAGGCCACAGACCAGAGTTCTTGTCCTTGCTCAATTAATTTCCAAATGTTTGTATTTGTAAAACAGGCAATGATATTTATGATACTTAGTTCCATGTTATCTCTTCATTCATATAATTCACAGCAGAGAAAGCAGCAGCAGCTGCAACATCATGACAATGTAGCGCTGCTTTGACTACTGTAAAGCATGAGGAGGAGATAATGAATAAAGACAGTGTCTATTTTAAAATATTACGGAAGATATTATTTCTTCAGCTTATAGTAACTTATCAACAGCTGCTGGATTCACTTCACAGTGCAGGGTTAGCCATAAATTAGAAGGCATTTGAATAGCATGAACTACTTGCCAAGCATTATCCTAAACAAGCAGTGTGTACATTTTCAGTACCCTTGAAGGTACACATAATTACCTGAAATTTACCAGTGAGGACTGAGTCTCAAAAAGCTTTTTTTTTAAAAACTTGATTATTATCAAAATAACGAGAAGTGATGAAGTCAGGAATAGAACCCAGGATGTACTTATAAAATCTTTCCACTATATAGCATTCTTTACGCATCCCTTTGAATTTGACTTTAGCCCATTATTCCTCATAACAATATCAATAATCTATTAGAATAGCTTTGATGTATCTTCTACACACAATACTGCAAATTAGCATCTCCAGGAAACTCTTACCCTATTCCCTTACCTCACTTTCATTTCTCCTCTACAATACATGAATTAAATTGTACCACACTAATCTAATTACATCTTTTGTCAAATTCTACCTTCATTCTATACCCTTTTATTTCATTCTATAATTCTGCTTAAAGAGTTCATAAGCACCAAGCACTTCGGCTTTTCTCTGCACTTAAATCAATGGCTAGCCTCTGATCTTTTCAAAACAGTTCTCTAATCCTTTGCTTCCCTGATGAGGTATTATCTCTGCTGGGATGGCTATAGCCCAGTTACCCAGCTTTAAGGTGCTTAAATGAATGCTGGTTATTATATTATCATCAAAAATGTCTGTTAACTTTTCTCATTGTCTTCAGTAGGGCAAATTAGAGCATCGTTTCTTTCAAGAAAGCAGAAAGAAATTTACTATCAAATAATGATTCAACTATAAAAAATCACTAAACATCTACAGGAAAAGTACCTGAATTTCTCAAAATTAAGCCAATCACATAAAGTGAAAATGTATATTTTACAATATAATGTCTAGAATTAACCAAGTTTGTATTAAGTCCATCTATTCAAACCACAGTAACTAAACAAGTAAATAATTTCATGCATGGTGAAAGATAAGGGTCCACTTTTAATCTTTGGAGGTTAAGATCCAGTTTTTCCAACACCATTTATTAAAGAGGCTATCTTTCCTCCACTGAGGATGGTCAGCTCCTTTGTCAAAGATGACGTAGCTGAGTACATCTGGATATGTTTTTGTGTCTTCCAATCTTTCACTAGGCACTAAATTAAAATCCAAGTGGATTAAAGATCTAAATATTAAAACAGAAACACTAAACTTGCTGGAAGATAAGTTAGGCAGAAACTCTTGAAGACATTGGCATAGGAAAAGATTTTATGAACAAATTCTCAGTAGCATGGGAGCCAACAGAAAGAATCAACAACTGGGATCTCATCTTACTAAAAAGCTTCTGCACTGCAAAAAAAACCCATCAACAGAACTAAAAGACAACCTACAATATGGGAAAAAAGTTTTACCAGCTGCTCCTCAGACAAAGGATTATTATCTAGAATATATAAAAAACTCAAAACAATCAGCCCCCGCAAATATAAAGACCCAATTCAAAAATGGGCATCTTAAATGAACAGATATTTCTCAGACAAGTAAAACCAGCTAATAAATATATGAAAAAATGTTCCAAATCACTGGTCATTCGAGAGATGCAGATGGAAACAACACTGAGATTCCACCTCACCCCACAAAAAATGGCTGCTATCAAGAAATCACACAATAACAAATGTTGGCGGGGTTGTGGGGAGAAAGGAACCCTTCTCCATTGTTGGTGGGAGTGCAGACTGGTGCAATCACTATAGAAATCATTATGGAGATACCTCAAAGAGCTGGGACTAGAGGTTC
Source organism: Fukomys damarensis (assembly GCF_012274545.1). Classification (NCBI taxonomy): domain Eukaryota; kingdom Metazoa; phylum Chordata; class Mammalia; order Rodentia; family Bathyergidae; genus Fukomys; species Fukomys damarensis. The sequence goes on from NW_022900951.1 coordinate 95,014,367, forward strand.
CATTTGACCCAGCCATCCCTCTGCTGGGTATCTTTCCAAAAGAATTAAAAGAATCATGTCACAGTGATATATGCACACCTGTGTTAACAGTGGCACACTTTGTAATAGCTAAAACTTGGAAACAGCCCATTTGCCCATCTGTTGGAAACTGGATAAAGAAGATGTGGGTTTTCTATAAAATGGAATACTACTCAGCCATAAAGAATGAGAAATTAGATTAATTCATGGGAAAATGGATACATATTGAGAATATACTCCTAAGTGAAATAAATAAGTCACACGTGTAAATACCGAATAGTTTCTCTGGTGTGAAAAACTATAACCGTATATAAGATCCTAATGAGATAATTGACAATGTGAAATAGGAGAAAAAGAGTGAAAGGTGTAGGGAAAGTGGGAAGGGTAGGGGAAAGGTAATAAGGCAAAAGAAAAAAAATATGAGAAAATGAAAAAATGGAAATAAAGTGTTTGTAAACGGGTAGGGAGGAGGGGATGAAAGGAGGGCAGGGGTAAGGGGAAAAATGAGAACCAAGACCTTATCATGTAAAGGTACAAGATCCCAATATGAATGTAACTGTACTGTATATTTAAAATGTACCAATACTCAATTTTTAAAAAAAGTAAATAAGAGGCCTCTGAGACAAAACAGATGTCACAAAGTTCATTCATGCCCTTCATGCATATTCATATGAAATTCTATACAAACTTGGTAAACTGGTTTGGAGTGTGCAACAAATCATAAGGGGACAGGGCAAGGGCTACAGAAAAGCACACTGATAATGGCAAGACATGATATCAGACAACAGCAGAAAGAAAATAATGATAAAAGGCAATTTAAGCAACATAAGAAGGATACAACAATCCAGGATCATATATTATAGAGTCAAATAATTCTACAAGTCTCAACAATGCCAACAGTAGCTCTACAATACTCTGCACAAGAAATGTAAGATGACCATGAGGAAGCAGAAAAAAAGATTTAACCAAAGTATTAAAAATTAAAAACATTTATTTTAAGGGGTTGAAAAGTTATTTAAACAAAAAAAATCTACAGTATTTCATTTTCCAAAGATTTGAGAAATATGACATGCTAACTTATATGAACAGTATTTTCACTTTTCTTCATGTTTTCACTAAAAATATGGCAAATGCCCTAAAGCTACATCAATCACCTTAACTCTACTGTTAATATATACAGGAGTAGAGTCAATGATAGCATTCATATTAAGAGATTTACAGATTTACACCAAGAAAAATCAACTCCACTTCACTACAGCAATTCATTTTAATAAAGAAAGTGTATGTCTAACCCCTCATTACTAGTAGAAACAATATAGCAAAGAGTGTGTGCATTAAAGATACAACTTCTTCTACATGTCTCCAGACGTACACACACCTCAACTTTCCTACAAGTAAGGTGTGCTTCAGGCTCTTGATCCTACCAATGAAGTGCTCCAAACTCTGTGTTGCCTAGGAAAATACTCTCCTATAATATCCCAGATAACAACCTTTGCATTTTTAGGGAAGAGGTAATATAGAATAATAGTTGTGACTATTATTAATGGTATGTTAAATTGACTGGACTAAGAAATATCACGGAGATTACTACAGCATGATTGTAGGCATATCTTGTTGGATCATGGAGACATGACCTTGGGTACAACATATTGTTTGTGGTCCCTTTCTTTCTGCCACTGTTCCCCTGCTCTGCACCCTGGCCAGCATGAACTAAGATTTTTTTTTTCTCTACCATGCCTTTCCACCATGATGTTTCTGCCTTGGAACCAGTTAATTATCAACTGAATTCCTTCAACAAAAGAGCCAAACAAACCTCTCCTTTAAATCATGGGTGTCAAGTATTTGGTCCCACAAATGGGAAAGTTGACTAATGCAATAGTTAAGAACAAAAACATGGGATCAAATTCTCGTTACACTGCTGAATTCTGTGTGATTCATATGCAAAATGAAGACAAGAAAAGTACTCAGTCCTTGGCAACACTTACAAAATGTTAGTGTTATGTAAACTGCAGCTCATCTACAATGAACCAAGCAATGTGCAGGACATTAGGGATACAAAGATAAATAGAGAGCAATCATTATCTTCAAAAAACTCAATCTCACAAGGAAAACAGATAATTTAAATAGACCACATAAATATTATATATAAAGGTACATAGCTATAGTACTATGGAACACAGAGAAAGAATAGTTGACAGATTCCTCAACTGAGTGATTTAAGCAATAAAACCAAAGGTTCAGGAGGGTTGGTTTCTTTTGAGGCCTCTCTCCTTCACTTGCAGATGGCCTTCTTCTCTCTATGTCTTTAGATGGTCTTCCCTCTGTACCTATTTATGCCCTAATCTCCTCTTCTTATAAGGATACCAGTCATACTGATTTGCAACCACCTTAAAATACCATACTTCCAAATGTAGTCACATTGTAAAACACTAGGGTATTGGGACTTCAACATCTAAATTCTGAGGGTAATACAAGCCAGCCAATAGCCATATTGTAGAAAACATCTTTCTCCCAGGAGAGTATGGAGATAGATCTTAAGTGCTTTTAAATCATAAATGAACTTTGTAGAGGTTACATGGAAAATGCATGTATGACTTGTACTAAGATATAGCCAAGGAGACAGTGAGTACCACTCCCTTGGGAGCAGTTTGGAAATATGTTGGGGTGCTTTTACTACTCATAATTATTAGGAGACACTAGTATTTGGTGTGCAGAGAATAAAATTATGGAATGCGTGGAGCTATCCCACACATCAAAGAATGGGCCCATGAAACAGAACTATCCTGCCAAGCCAAACCCAAAACAAATGGACACCAGGAATTCTCTCCTGTATACTAATACAAGTAGCTTTCAAAGGAGGAGAAAAGACCAATAATTTTGGGCAAAATCTTTATGGAAACAGAAGCTTTAACCAAATAAAGATATCTTAAAATTAGAGGAAGTACTCACTTGGTGTCCCATATCAGAGCATGTTTAACCCTATGGTTGTTGAAAGGAATTAGAGTACCAATATGTAACTACTCTGAAAGTAGTGAAATCTTTGCAAAGACAAGACAGAAGATATTTGATTATACTCGTAATAGACTTAAAATGAAACGTTTAGTAGAGATACAAGACCTACATGGATTCAATAAAACACTTTAAATTTTCAGATTATTGTAAATCTATGCTTTATTCAATATTTCAACACTAAAATATGCTAAGAATGCATTGTGGTTGCTAGTTATTTTTCAGTATTTATGTAGAGGCATCTGTTGTCCAACACCTCTGCAGCATCCTATTTTATTGTTGCTCTTTCTAATTCATCTCTTATTCTTCATGACCTAAAAAAAGATACGATCTTCAGGGTCTTTTAATGTACAGGAAAATAAAATAAGCTCTGAAGTGATAGTATATCAAAATATGAGATATGCTTCTATGATACCTCATCAGTATTCTGTCCTATATTACAACATAGAGAATTAATTTGTCTCTACACTTATACATATGACCCAAGTATCTTGTGAGAATATCATACTTCTTTTTTTTATTTTTGTACCGGGGATTGAACTCGGGACCGTGCGCTTGCAAGGCAGGTGGCAGAACCACTAAACTAAATCCCCAGCCCAAGAATATCATACTGCTGTATTTTCTCCCATTTGGAAGTATGTAATTTGTCCTGGAATGTTTTGTCTTTTTCAAAATTTCATTTTCCCTTATCATACAAAAAATTTGCTCTGTTGTTAATCATTCTAACACTTTATTGAATATGGTTCACATGAACCATTAATTTTTTTTCTTATAGCCTCCTGTGAAAATTATCTTCTTACTTCACATAAACCCTAAATTACCGCTTTAAAAATTTCAATTAAAGTTATTTTGTACCTGATACATAAAAATATTAAAATTACATATATTGGCTGGGAATTTAGCTCAGTGGTGCTGCTGCCTGCCTCTCAAACACTAGGTCCCAAGTTTGATCCCTGCTACCAACAAAAAATTATACATAATAGTGGGATGATGTAATGTACAT
>NW_022900951.1:95019019-95056744 GCF_012274545.1 Fukomys damarensis
TTCAATAAGCCTAAACAGATTTTTTTCAAACATTTCTGATTTCTTTGCAATGAAAGCATGACAGGAGAACAGCCTTGTCCACCACACATTGGACCCCAACCAATTTAAAAGCACACATGCTGTGCCCTGTCTACATCACACTATTACCTCCTAGCTCACTCTACATTTTGATTTCCTTCAATGTGGGGCCACAGAGGCAATGTCCAACCCAAACTCTTGATAGTGACCAAGTAGGTTTTATCTCAGGGATACAAGGGTGGTTCGACATATATAAATTAATAAATGTGATCCAACACACAAACAGAATCAACGACAAAAATCACATAGCTATCTCAATAGACACAGAAAAAGCCTTTGATAAAATGCAACACAAATTCATGATAAAAATGCTGAAGACAATATGTATAAAAGGACCTGACCTAAATCTGATGAAAGCCCTTTATGGCAAACTCGCTGCCAACATCACATTAAATGGAGAAAAATTGAAAGTTTTCACTTTAAAATCAAGAACAAGATAAAGGTGTCCACTACTGCTACTCCAAAGACTTTATGAACAAATCCTCAGTAGCATGGGAACTAGCAGAAAGAATCAACAACTGGGATCTCATTAAAAAGCTTCTGCACTGCAAATGAAACTATCAACAGAACTAAGACACAAACTACAATGTGGGAAAAAAATTTTACCAGCTGCTCCTCAGACAAAGGACTATTATCTAGAATATATAAAAAACTCAAAACAATCAGCCCCCCAAATACAAAGACCTAATTCAAAAATGGGCATCTGAAATGAACAGACATTTCTCAGACAAAGAAGTAAAAGCAGCAAGTAAATATATGAAAGTATGTTCCACATCACTGGTCATTCGAGAGATGCAGATGAAAACAACACTGAGATTTCACCTCACCCCTCAAAGAATGGCTGCTATTAAGAAATCAACCAGTAACAAATGTTGGCAGGGTTGTGCGGAGAAAGGAACCCTTCTCCATTGTTGGTGGGAGTGCAGACTGGTGCAACCACTATGGAAATCAATACCTCAAAGAGCTGGGACTAGAGGTTCCGTTTGACCCAGCCATCCCTCTCCTGGGTATCTTTCCAAAAGAATCATACCACAGTGATATATATGCACCTATGTTTATAGCGGCACAGTTTGTAATAGCTAAAATTTGGAAACAGCCCACTTGCCCATCAGTTGGAAACTGGATAAAGATGTGGGTTTTCTATAAAATGGAGTACTACTCAGCCATAAAGAATGAGAAATTAGAGTCATTTGTAGGAAAATGGATACATATTGAGGATATACTCCTAAGTGAAACAAATGTCACACATGTGTAAATACTGAACAGATTCTCTGGTGTGAATAAACTATAACAGTACATAAGATCCTAATGAGATACTTGACAACATGAAATAGGAAGAAAAGGGCTAAAGGCATAGGGAAAGTGGGAAGGGTAGAGGAAAGGTAATAAGAGAAAAGAAAAAATAGGAGAAAATGGAAAAATGGAAATAAAGTATTTGTAAATGGGGATGGGAGGAGGGGGTGAAGGGAGGGCAGGGACAAGGGGAAAAAATGAGAACCAAGACCTGTCATGTAAAGGTACAAGATCCCAATAATGAATGTAACTCTACTGTGTACCTAAAATGTACCAATAAACTCAATGAGAAAAAAAACAAATTCAGCAATGCAGCAGGATAAAAAATTAACACAAAAAAATTAGTAGCATTCTTGTACATCAATAATGAACTCACTAGGGGCTGGGGATTTAGCTCAGTGGTACTGCTGCCTGCTTTGCAAGCGCAAGGTCCCAAGTTCAATCCCCAGTATCAGAAAATAATAATAATAATAATAATAATAATAATAATAATAATAATAATAATAATGAACTTACTGAGAAAGAAATTAACAAAACATAGAATAGCACTAAGAAAAACTGACTACTTAGGAATTAAACTAACCAAGGAAGTAAAACAGCTTTACAATGAAAACTACAGCACTCTGAAAAAGGAGATCAAAGAAAACATCAGAAAATGGAGATATCCCCTGTTCTTTAGTAGGGAGAACCGATATTATCAAAATGGCCATATTTGCAAACTGATGTATAGATTTAATGCAATCCCAATCAAAATACTAACAGCCTTCCTCAGAGATCTAGAGAAAACAATCCTAAATTTCATAGGGAACCACAGAGACCTAGACTAGCAAAAGCAATCCCGGGTACGTAGAGCAAAGCAGGGGACATCACAATCCAGATTTCAAGTTATATTACAAAGCCACAGTGATAAAAACAACAAAAATGACAAATATGTGGACAATGGAACAGAATCGAGGATGCAGAAATAACCCCATGCACATAAAGCTATTTGATCTTTGCCAAAGCAGCCACAAACATATACTGCAGGAAAGACAGCCTCTTTAATAAATTTAATTTTTATATATTTACATTAGCCTATTTAATATTTTTTAAATACAGAAAAAATAGTTATCCACATGCAGAAGATCACATCTAACCCATGAACTACAGTCAAAATGGATCAAAATGGATCAAAGATCTAAATGTTAAAACTGAAACACTAAGTCTACTGGAAAAACATAGCTACAACTCTTGAAGACAAAGACATAGGCAAGGACTTTCTGAAAAGAACCCCAATGGCACAAGAAAGATAATACCAAGAATCAGCAAATGGGATAATATATAATTAAAAAGGCTCTGTAGAGAAAAGAAAATAACCATCACAGTGAAGAGACAACCTACAGAATGGGCAAAAAAATTTTACCAGTGATTCCTCAGTCAGAGGACTTAACTAGAACATAGAAAAAACACAAAATTAGGCCCCCTAAATAAAAGACCCAATAAAAAAGCAGGTAACCAAAATGAATAGACATTTCCCAAGTAAAGAATTACAAATGAATACATGAAAAAATAAATACATAAAAAAAGTTTGATATCACTAGCCATTAGAATATGCAAATTAAAAGAACACTGAGATTCCACCTTGCTTCAGAAAGCATGGTATCACCAAAAAATCAAATAATATAGCTACGGATGTAGCTCAGCAGTGTAGCACCTGCCTGGCAAGCATGAGGACCTAAGCTCGATTCCCAGTACCAAAAAAAGAAGTAATCAAATACTAAGAAATGTTGGCAAGGCTGCAGAGAAAGCAGCAACCTTTCTACAGTTTTTACTGGAATGCAAAGTAATAAAACCACTATGTAAATGTGATTTGTATATTAATAAACCAATCAGTATGGAGATTTCTCAGAAAACAAAAGCTAGAAATTCAATTTGACCCAGTGATTTCCTTTCTATCTCCCCCAAAGAGTTAAAGACATCATATTACACTGATACATTCATATCTGCATTTATTACAGTACATTTCATATCTTACTCTTGGAAATGGCCTATATATCCATCCCCTTCCCTCCCTTCACCCCCTCCAACCTTCCCTACTTACAAACACTTTTTTTCCATGTTTTTCCATTTCTCATAGATATATTTCATTCCTTTATGGATGAATAGTATTTCATTGTGCATATGTACCACATTTTTATAATTCATCAGTTGATGGATTCAACTCTAGAGCAAAACAACCTACCCAACTAAAAAATGAGCAATAGCTCCAAATGGATATTTCTAAAAAAAAAAGACATACAAATGACCAATAGGTATATAAAAAATGCTCAATATCACTGATTATCAGGAAATGCAAATCAAAACCACAATGAACTATCACCTCATCCTAGTAAGAATGACTAATATATAAAGAGACTAAAGACAAGTGCTGATGAGGATGTGGAGAAAAGGGAACCCTTGCAAACTTTTGATGGGAATGTAAATTAAGACAGTGATTATGAGTATTCTTCAAAAAATTTAAAACTGAACTATCAAATGATCCAGAAATCCCTCATCTAGGTACATACATCCAATGGAAATGAAACCAAGCAAACATCTGTGCTCCCCTGTCTGTTGCAACAGTGTTTATAATAATGGAACTTATTCTTTAGAAGAAAGTCCAATCACCAACTACTTCATTACATCTTTTACTAGAGTTGGGCCCTCAGAGTTACATCTGAAATACAGATTTATCATAAATTACACTTTATAATATAATCATGACATTCTATTTTTGTTACATGTATAGGCAGTTTATGTTGTCTAAGAACTTTATTTCTGGTTGTGTTTCAAAATGCTAAAAGGGGGAAGAGAGGTCTGATAGGCTTAAAAGTCACATTTCGTGATTTATAGAGCTCCAAAACATGAGAATATAGAAAATGACTCTGAACCTGGTCAAAAGAAAAGGGGAAATATTCTTTATTACTGGTCCTCTGACTAAAGAGCAAACAGAACTTAAAAAAAAATTCCATGCCCAGAAATTGGAAGTAAAGAAGTCAAAGAAAAGTGAAGTGGTTTACAGAAAACCCTAAAACCCCCAAATCAAGCATGAATATGCAAAACTGACTCCTGGTAATGCTTTTAGACCTAATTTAGCAGCAGCCATAGCATCAAAGTTGATCTAAGCATCTAAGATAGATGTGAAGTCTACTTAGAATTTCAATCTTTAAAACGAGCCAGCTAACAAAGTTAGATTTGACAGATCAATTAGTCACATGAAGTCTCTGACTCATATAACATGCTCACCACTATAGTAAACCTTGGTTGTAAATCAACTTGCCTTTATAAAAAATACATTTCAGAGGAATAAGAAACGGAAGGTAAAGAAATCAAGAGAGAATTCAAGGTCAAGAACACACAATACTGAGGTCTTAGCTTCAGGAGAAAATTCTACCAATAATAAGTACCTATCTGCTCCAGGCATGCCAACATTATAGGCCCTCAAAAGAATTACCAGACAACTGGTTTAAATTTTTTTTTCAGCTTTGAGTTTATTGGTACATTTTAGGGATACAGTACAGTTACATTCATTGTTGGGATCTTGTACCTCTACATGACAAGTCTTGATTCTCATTTTTTCCCCTTACCTCTGCCCTCCCTTCACCCCCTCCTTCCCTCCCCATCTACAAACACTTTATTTTCATCTTTTCATTATCTCACATTTTTTTCTTTTCCCTTTTTACTCTTCCCCTTCCCATCCCACCTTTCCTACACTTTTAGCTTCTTTGTTCCCATTTCTAAATGTCAGTAATCTTATTAGAATCTTATGCACTGTTGTAGATTATTTACACCAGGGAAACTTATTCGGTATTTACACATGTGTGACTTATTTATTTCACTTAGGAGTATATCTTCAATATGTATCTATTTTCCTATGAATGAATCTATGTTCTCGTTCTTTATGGCTGAGTAATATTCCATTTTATAGAAAAACCACAACTTCTTTATCCAGTTTCCAATGGATGGGCAAATAGGCTGTTTCCAAGATTTAGCTATTACAAACTGTGCCGCTATAAACATGGGTGCACATACTTCTCTGTGATATGATTCTTTTAGTTCTCTTGGAAAGATACCCAGCAGAGGGATGGCTGGGTCAAATGGAACCTCCAGTCCAAGCTCTTTGAGGTATCTCCATATTGATTTCCATAGTGGTTGCACTAGTCTGCACTCCCACCAACAATGGAGAAGGGTTCCTTTCTCCCCACAACCCCGCCAACATTTGTTATTGTGTGATTTCTTGATAGCAGCCATTCTTTGTGGGGTGAGGTGGAATCTCAGTGTTACCAGACAACTGGTTTGACCCATTAACTCTAAATGGGCTTCATTTTCCCTAGGCACAGCCAATATGTGGATGAGTAACTCAGGCTAACTTTTATTAGGTCCCTTTTGAACAGCACTTTGGTCAAAACTCTTGATTTTGCTTGTGTACTTTTTGTCAAATTACATTAGTTTATCCATTGAAAAGACAGCTTTTAAGGGAATAGGAAAAACAAAGACCTAAAACAGAATGATCTTGCTTTCTCCTTGCATGCCATAGAAAATATCAGCAATCTTAATGAACTCTGGAACATCAAGTTCTTCTGTCATTCCCAGTTCTTTTCTTTTAGAAAGGGCATCGTAAATTCCCAATACAGTATTAGGCTAGATTGAAAATACATCAAATAATCTAAGTCATGATTCAAAGAGACTATATTTGGTCAGACTGCTTACAGGGAGTAAAATCTTATCTTTTGCTAGAAACTTAATGTTCTTAAGTTTGCTGAATTCACTCACTACCCAAAGGAAAAATATTAATTATTTTAGGAAATGTGTATTAGCAGAAGTTTCAAATTTTTCAGATTAAGTCTGTACTACAACTGCAAATGACTGTAATTTTATTGGTAAGAGAAATTTAGCTTGATAAATTAGAAGGCAAACTACCATTAACTCACACATAAAAATGAACATTTGAAGGATAGCTTTCCATATGTATCAATATTAGACTATTTATATTTGTTTTATGCAACTATTTAAAAAATAACTTATTATAAATATTTGTCTTCAACCACAATTTCTAAGCCATATTTTTTCTGATTTTTCACATTAAAAATAGGTTTTTGCAAATAACAGGTTTCAAGTGTATAAACAAGAAAAGCATAAAATACTGCTTCATAGTATTTAGCCAGTCTTTGCTTTCCTCTTACTGTTTGTTCAGACTAAAAAAGGTCATCTTTCCCCTTTTTTCACCAATTCCCAATTTAGCATGCCCTAATGTTTAGAATGTAAGGTTAAAAACATTTATTTCCAATCTGAAGAAGCTACTATTATTTTTAAATATTGATTTTTGTCTTCACTAATCTCTGAAACCTGCAAATGCTTAAGTAATTAACATTAAACAACTAATATGACTCTCCTTTAGCTCCTTATGTGAAGAAATGGTTGCCACACATTTGAAATTGATTCTAAGGTATACAGATAAGAAAGTGAGAGGGAAAGCGTATATATTCTGAAGCTTTTCATACTCCTGGACATAACGATGAGTGGGAAAAGACTCAAAATGACACAGATATGAGCTTAAGTACTAGTTTTGTCACATTATTTGCTAAATGTTTACCCTGATTTTAATTTCTTCATTATTTCAGGGATTATAACACCTACTTCTTTTTTTATTGAGTTTATTGGTACAATCTAGGTCTACAATACAGTTACATTCATTAATGGGATCCTGTACCTTCACATGACAGTTCTTGGTTCTCATTTTTCCCCCCTGTCCCTGCCCTCCGTTCACCCCCTCCTCCCCTCCCCATTTACAAACTCTTTATTTCCATTTTTACATTTTCTCATATTTTTTCTTTTCCCTTATTTCCTTTCCCCTACCCTTCCCACTTTCCCTACACCTTTAGCCCTTTTCTTCCTATTTCGCACTCCTAATTAACTCATTAGGACCTTGTGTAACACCTACTTCTTAAAAGGTGGTTGTAAGAACTAAATGGAATAACATGTTAAATATTTAATTAAGCAGAAACAGAATAATGTTAGTATTTTCTCCATTTGAAGGCAACTTTGAATTTAAATAAACAAATCGAACTGTTCAGAAGTGTATATTTAAGTCTATTTTAAGCATCCATTTACTTTAAACTCAAAACTCTTCAATTGTTAGATCCACAGGATACCTTTTAAAATAAAAAGTATTCTGTGGTCAATATATTTCACAAAATTTCTGTGTGTTACATAAGTTTAATTATTCTTAAAATGGAGCAAAACAAGTCATTCTTTGAGAACAGTGTGACTTTTTCTAGTTTTGTAATCCTTAACTTACATTTTGTTTTTATTTTATTTATTTATTTGGGGGGGTTCACTATGGAATTGAAACTGACCTGGAACTCACTATGTAGCCCAGGCTGGTCTCAAACTCACAGCAGTCCTCCTGCCTCAGCCTCCCGAGTGATGGGATTACAGGCATGTACCAGCACATTTTGTTTTTAAATAGCTAATGTATTTCCTAGGAACTTCACATTCTGAAGAACAATTAATTATAATTCTTTGTTAAAAGTAAATCTATGCCAACTATAACTTTTAGAACTTGTAGTAGATACAACATCCTTTTTTAGTCTCCATGAACTGTATACTGTACCTTCTACCCACAGAGATAAACATGGACTGTTCTTTTAAATCCCACCACTATTAAGCAAAGCTCACTGATCCAAGGATGACCTTTTCTTAAGCTGAACTAATTCTGTTGTTTCTCCTGAGAATTGAAGCAGAGTAATTCCAATCTGGCTAGAAGTAAACTCCAGGTCTTTGAGCAGTCACATGTAAGTGGAGTCAGAGAAAGCCACTATGCAGAAAGAAAATAAAGAAGTATTTATTTTAAACATAAAAGAAATAACTTTTCTTGACTATGTTTAAAAGATGCTTGGAGGGGTGACTGGATTGTGAGGATACTAAACACACTGATGGGTAGAACCATTGTTGAGTTCATAGCTGAATGGGTTACTAGCAAGTGGGGCCTAGTTGAAAAAAAAAGGTCATGAGGGATATGACCTCAGGACAATATCCAGTCCTTGGCCCTTCTTCTCTGGCTGTTCTTCTGTGCTCTGGATCTTGGCTACCTGGCCATCTTCTATGACATTTCTGCCTTGGAACCAGATGACCATAGAGTGAAAGCTCTGAAACCATGAGGCAAAATGAAACTCTTCTAATTTAAGTTGCAAACATCACGTAGTTTTTTTTTTTTCTCAGCAACAGGCAAGATGGCAAATACAGAAAATTTTACCAAAAAGTAGGATTGCTACTATAACTATACATGTAGTTCAGAATCCTTTGGAATTGATTTGTAGGAGGATTTTGCAAAAATTTGGAGAAATGGGCGAGAGAAAGACTAAAACATTATAAACACAACTTGACAGGCAATTCTTGTCAGAGCTCAGAAGACCAGAATACTGATAAAAATGTGGACAGTAAAGGCCAGGCTCATGAGGCCAAGAATAAGGATGATAAGTTCGACTGGAGGCCATGCATGCTTCACTTTGTGGCAAAACATTTGTCTGCATTTTGTCCAGGTCCTAAGACTTTGTGTGAGGTTGAATTTAAAGGTAACAAACTACTTGATCTTGCAGAAGAAATTTCAAGTCATCCCAATGTTTAGGCTGTAGCATGGGTATTACTAACTGCTTTTTAGCCAGATTTATAAGAGAAGAGAGAGCAAATGGTAGAACAGAAAGTTTTGAAACACTTAAATTTTTGCATAAGAACCACATGTAAAATTGAGGCTAAAGGAAGTGTGGTGGCTGAAGAGACTAGCACCCTGTAAAAGAACCAAACACTAAAAGAAAGATGCCTTGAGGGAATATCAGGAATCAGCAAGATTCCAGCCATCACAGGCTCTACATTGCAAAAGTATGAAACTTTCATGTAAGAACACATTCATGGGACCTGAGTCAGGATGCCTAGGGTATTGGTTCCCCAGGATTCATTTCACCATGCTCAGTCATCCAGTTACCTAGCTGTCTCTGTGGTTATGGTCCATAGGGGCACAGAAACTGCTTAAACTGGCAGCAGACTTTGACATTGTCCACATGATGCTGGTTTTTCAGGCATATACAATGCAAGAATTATGGGTTCATAGATACTTCCATCCAGATTTCAAAGGAAAGACAGGAATTGCCAGGCAGTGTGCCCCTGAAATGGTAATTCATAAAGCTGTGGAAGTGAGGCCACAGGAAGATGAAGACATCAGGAAGGTAGAACTTCTGCTGAAGTAAGGCACAGGCAGTGAGCAGAGCCAGTTTATGAAAGAGGCCATGTGAGCTGCAACCAGTAAGGTCATGGATTGGGGGTGCAGGGTGTCAACCAAGCCTTTAGGTACCCAATGCCAGATATGGAACTAAAAAATTTAATGTTTACCCTGCTGGGTTTTCATCTTGTTTTGGTCCTACTCTTTTCTATTCTCCTTTTTATTCCCCTTTTAGAACAAGAATGCTTATCTTGTGGCATTGTATCGTAGGAATATGTAATTTGTCTGTAAGTTTTAAAGGAGTTCATAACCAAATTTATCTTGAGTCTCAGATGAAACTGTGGACTTGGATTTTTGAGAAATGCTGAAACTGTTGAGGCTTTGGAGGAAGGGATTAGTGCATTTGCAGTTGTAAATGGGAGAGTTATATTAGGTAGAATCATGACCTTGTGTTTAGAGATACAGTGTGCTTTAAGGAGATGTGATAAAGTATCAAGATGACAAAGGGTGCCCTTGTGTGAATTAATCTTGACTGTCATGTTGATTAAGAGACTTCTAAAGAGTTGACTGGATTTTAAGGGAAATAACTTCATTCATAGTTGATGAACTATCCATAGTTTATGAACTCATAGATAATCATCTAATAGCTAAATGAGCTATTAGCAAGTGGGGCATATTTAGAAGAAGTGACTCATGGGGGTATAATCCTAGTAACAGTATCTGGTTCCTAGTCCCTTCCTCTCTGTTTCTTCCCCTGCACCCTGCTTCCCAGATGCAATGTGTTGAACAGCTGTCTTGTGCCACTCACTCCCACCATTATAATTTTGCCTTGGAGCCTGCTGAGCACAGACTGAAACCTGACACTGTGAGCCAAAATAATCCTCTTCCTTAAATTGTGGGAATCAGGTATCTTGTCCCAGCAATGGGGAAGCTGACCAACACAAGAAGTCACAGAAAAAGGAGCAAAAATATAACCAATGTCAGCCTATACATAAATATTAGAAGAAAGGATAGTCAAAAGGTTGCTGAGCTTTTCCACCTTCATGCCCTTGGCCTCTTGGCCCTGTTAGACTATTGCAAGCAACAGTGCATTTCTGTTACTTGAAAGTAAGTCAGTACAGGGATAAGATCATGAAAAAAATAAAGACCAAACAGTTCTAGCTCTTACAGGGCTTGACATCACCATTTTAACAGATACCATAAACAAAACTGAAAAATTTCTAGTTTTATTGTAAGTTTTACTCCATTTACTGTTTTCTGACAATATAGCTAGTGGCATATTTTATAAAAATGTTCAAAATTATACCAGAAGTTAAATTAGAGAAAAGCTGCATAAGATTCTTAGCAGAAAGAAAAGGGTAATGACCAGTAATGTTTACAGTTGGAGGCAGTGGAGATTGTGAGCTTCAAATAAGTAAGACAGTTAAGTTAGTATGTTTTCCAAATAAGTTGGAGCTATTAAGTGGGAAATGAAATACATTTAGTGGGTAGACAGAAGATTTATTTTTTAATGAAACAGAAATACAGGGGAAAGTAATAAGGAAAAAAACTGGTGTTAAGGATAAGTATTCTCTCATGAAACTTCCAACTCCATAAAAACGCACTTTTGAGTACCTATGTCACAAAGTCATTTATGGTTTTGACTGCTGATCAGGGTCAAAAGAGGTGAAAAATCACTCACAGTCTTGTTTCCAAAGTACCAACTAGAGGCAGCAGCTCTTAGTATTTCATTTCCATTACCTAAAAGAAAGAAATATTTAAGTTGGCCCCAAATGGATCACAGACCTAAACATAAAATATGAAAGTATAAAATTTTGGGATGAAAGGATAGGAAAAAAATCTTTAGAATATTATATTATTGTTTGGATCTTAAACACCCTTCTAAGACCCATGTGATAATGGCGTGGTCGTCAGCCTCTGGTGGTACTGGGAAATAATGGAGTGATTAGGAAGCGGGCTTACTGTAAGGAAGTTACGTCACTGGAGGAGTACCCTTGAAGAGGATTTAGAAGCCCTGGCTTTTTATCTCTTCTTCACTTTCTACCACCATGAGAAGACCAGACCTCCTCCACAATGTACACCCTGCATTATATACTGTGCAGACACAGGTCCAAAGCAATAGGGCCAAGCAACTATGGACTGGAACTTCTGAAACTTTGAGCCAAAATATACATTTCCTCCTCCTAGGTTTATTTACCTGAGGGATTTTTCACAGTGAAGGGAAGCTGACTAATACAAGTTAGGCAAAGATCTTGTAGCTATGCCATGAAAAGTATGAGACATAAAAAGCTTGATAAATAGATTTTTATCAAAATGAAACTATTTTGTTCTGAGAAAGACACTCTCAGGAGAATGACAATACAAACCACAAACTAGAGGAAAATATTTGCAAACCACATATGATGTAGGATTTACATATAGAATCTAGAAAACAACTACACATCAACAATAAAGACAAGACAACCCAATTTATAATGGGCAAATATCTAAACACTCAAAGAATACTCAAGTGCATGAAAAAATGTCTAAAATCATTAATCATAAGGTGCATGCAGATTAAAACATGATACATTTTTATCCATTTTTCATTGGCATATGCAGTTTCCAATAATTCAATATAAGTAATGTGACATAAATAGTCTTATTTATAGATCTTGCACACATAACCAAATGTCTGCTAGATCCAGTGCTTAAAACAGTATCGATGTAAGATGGGTATTTGTTTTTTAATTTTTTATAGATCCTGACCCTGGATGTATTTAATCGGTATTTTGTTGTAAAAAAAAAAAAAAAGAAAGAAAAGCCTTGTGCATTCTGCTATTTAGCTAGAGAGCTTTAGTCTTTTTTCATGATTCTCGGATATTCACATTGCTTTTTCTGTGAACAGACTATTTTAAATCATTTGCCCTATTCGTGCTTTTCATTTTTAGTTTTCTAAGTTCCTTTTTACTTTTGATTTCCACCCTTAGTCACTTTTATATTTTACTACTGTTTTCTTCTACTTTGTTGCTTATCATTTATTGGTTAGATGATCAAATTTATTGTGGCATAATTCATCTAAAATATTCAATCATTTAAAATGTGCTTATATCTACTAAAATAATTAAAAATTTAAAAATTAAAATCTGGCAATGTCAAGAAACTCACAAGGATACTGAACAACTGAACCACTCATAGTTTGCTATTGAAAATACAAAATGGGGGCCGGGGATTTAGCTCAGCGGTTCGGTGGCCTTGCAAGAGCAAGGACCCGAGTTTAATCCCCAGTACCAAAAAAAAAAAGAAAGGAAGAAAATACAAAATGGTACTATGCCCTGAAAAGTGTTCTGGCCATTTCTCATAAAGTTAAACATAAATTTAACCTTATGCTCTATCAACCTCTCTAAGGCATTCCCTAGACAAATGAAAAGTTACGTTCACACCAAAACCTACATATAAATGTCATGGTAGATGTATTAATAATCATCACAAAATAAAAATAGCTGAAGTGTTCTTTAACTGGTGCACGGATAAACAATGACATATCCACATCAAAAAATACTACTCTGCAATAAAAATAAACAAATTACTGATATACACAACTGGGGGACCCTCAAAGGTGTAAAATAAACCTGACTCACAAAGCTAAATACTGTATAATTCCATTTATATTACATCAGGAAAAAGCAATACTAAAGGGGCATAAAATAGACCAGCACCAGGGGCCAGGGGTAAGGAAAGTGGGTTGCTACCAATGAAGAGAATGTGAACCATAATGGAATAGTTGCATATCTTGATTCTGGTGATAATCACATGACTATTGCATGGTTGTCAAAACTCAGAGCTGTGCACCTAAAAATGATAAATTTTCCTATATTTAAATCACACATCAATAAACTTAACTAAAATATTTATAAATTGAATCTATGTGATTTGTATTGTAAATTGAACTGCCATTTTGGGACTATAAATCAGAACATGCTATAGGTAACAATGAACTATAAGGAACCCCTTTTGACAGCTCTAATAAATTCTTTGAAGTGCAAAACTGGCCATTTAGAAAAATGTAAGCAACTTTTTAAAACAAAAGCTGTTCATCAATATTTGATTGCAGAAAGTTGGGTAAAGCCCTTACTCAAGAACTTAAATATGACATTCACATAATAACAGTTGTTTCTAAAAAAATTAAAAGCATTACAATAGTGCCTGGATCTGTGCAGTTCTTTAGAGTTACTGATATACTTCATAGATGTCCTTTCATTTCAGTTGTACACAAAGGAACCCTGTTCCAACAACCCAGTCATATTCCCATGAAGTTCCCTGCACCCGTGGCCAGTATTAGATAATTCTGAGCCAAAATGAGAAATAGATATGATCAAATTCAAGCATCACTTTCTCTCTGAGTACTGCTTACCCGAGGTAAAATTAACTCATTACCATATAGCAGAATAGACCAAGTTTGATGGTTGAGGCATCCCTAAATAGAAGCAACTTTCATGGAAGAAAATAAAGAATATATCCATGGTTGCTGAGAATAAACTGTCTCTTTTCTGGGGTTCGTTCATTCAGTCAGTCAGTTAGAGACAAGGTCTCACTATATAGTTCAGGCTGGCCCTGAACTCATTAGGTAGCCCAGGCTAGCCTTGAATTCACGATGATCCTCATGCCTCAGTCTTCTGAGTGCCAGGATTACAGGTTTATACCACCAAACTCTGCTTCTAAGGTCCATTTAATTTGATAATACTTCCTTGGTGAGTACTGTCTATAATATCCCAGCACACAGTATGTAACATCTTTTCTTATTCTCAGTATATACTCTCCGGCCCTAGTCCAAAGCCCTCGCTCACTATGTTCTCTGTGTACCTCATACACTTTTATATTTTCATTCCATCCACCATAAGGCAGTGATTTTCAACCCCTCTATCCTTAAGGATCAGCCACACATACTCTCATATATCCAAGTAGGAGTCACCATTCCTAGTGGACTTCTATTGCATGCTGCTCAGCTTTCACTTACACAACTGGTCATGGTTATATTTGGCTTTATCTCAAGATTCATTGCTTCCAGGCATGAATTCCTTAAGGTCTTCTTAAGCTTTTTCATCTGGAAACCACCACAGCAGGTGACAGAGTGCTGGACATGTACACAGAGAGGTCTAAGAACACAGTGAAGTGAAGCTGTAATCAACAGGGCCGAACAGTTGCAGAAACCAACAACCAAGAATAAACACAGGGGCAGACATGAAAAGAAAATACCAAAAACAGTAAATCAGGATTGTGTTTTTCTCCTGTATTTTTTCTGGATTCTCTAGAGAAATAGAACCAACAGGAGATTATATTATATATATATGAGAGACCATGAGAGTGTGAAATTAATTCTAAGCAATTATGGAAACCAGCAGGCTGGGGAAGAGTTATTGGAACTCGAACTTGAATCTGGTCTTTCTTTTGGGGGAGAAATCATTTTTTTTCTATTACGGCCTTCAAAAATGAGTGCACAAGACCACTCACATTAGGAAGAATATTCTGCTTTACTAGAAGTTTATTGATTTAAAAGTTAATCTTACCATAGAAATATCTAAATATTGTTTGACAAAATAGCCAAAACACATACAATTAAGCATTATATCCACTTTTCTCTACATTCTACTACACAAGTCTCTTCTTCCCAGTCGTTTCTGAAGCAACTACTATGATGGGAGCCACTTCCTTCAAAATGAAGCAGTTTTACCTAAGGCAAACTATACAAGTTCTTTCTGAATTTATAACAGGTGCTATATCAAAATTATGTACAATGCTTTATATCGCAATTGATTAGTTTTGTTGGTGTTGTTTTTTATACCGGCAATTGAACTCAGGTCCTTGCACTTACAAGAAAGGTGGCAGCACCACTAAACTAAATCCCGGGCTGCAATTGATTAGTTTTGCTACAGTGCTGTCACATTTGCGAACTTTCCCAGAGGAGTTAATTTAAAAATAAACCTTATTCCTAAAATATGTAACATTTTCTTCTGAGATTGTTTTTTCTCAATAAGAATAAATGACCAGCCAGGGATTTAGCTCAGTGGCACCACACCTACCTTGCAAGCATAAGGTCCTGAGTTCAATCCTAGGTACCAAAGGAAAAAAAAACACAAATGACCCAACTAAAACTGAAATTTCAACATATCAAAAAAGAAGATGCAGAAGACCATAAAACTATTGCAAAATCAAGTCTATATATTATAATCACCAATGTTGAAATACATAATGTTCAATTAAAGACAAAATTTAAAATGTGACTATTTTAATTAACCATTTTACCGTGAATATCTTGTAACATAGAAGTATAATCTAGCAGATTATTTTAGCTACTAAATAATGAATTTTTGGCAAAGCAAACCCAGTCTGCAGTTAAGATTTCTCCTGGTAATTATCTCATTAGGATTGTATGTACTATTATACTTTTTCACGCCAGAGAAACTATTCAGTATTTACACATGTGTGACTTGTTTATTTCACTTAGGAGTATATCTTCAATATGTATCCATGTTCCTATGAATGAATCTAATTTCTCATTCTTTATGGCTGAGTAGTATTCCATTTTATAGAAAAACCTCATCTTTATCCAGTTTCCAACTGAAAGGCAAATGGGCTGTTTCCAAGTTTTAGCTATTACAAACTGTGCCGCTGTAAACATAGGTGCACATATATCACTGTGATATGATTCTTTTAATTCTTTTGGAAAGATACCCAGCAGAGGGATGGCTGGGTCAAATGGAACCTCTAATCCTAGTTCTTTGATGTATCTCCCTATTGATTTCCATAGTGGTTGCACCAGTCTGCACTCCCACCAACAATGGAGAAGGGTTCCTTTCTCCCCACAACCCCGCCAACAATTGTTACTGGTTGACTTCTTGATAGCAGCCATTCTTTGTGGGGTGAGGTGGAATCTCAGTGTTGTTTTCATCTGCATCTCTTTAATGACCAGTGATGTGGAATGGATTCAACACAATGCCAATTGAAATTCCAACACTATATTTCACAGAACTAGAAAAAATAATCCAAAAATTCATTTGGAACCAGAAGAGACCTAGAATAGCAAAAGCCATCCTAGGCAACAGAGACATGGCAGTGGGTATAACAATTCCCCATCTGAAAATATACTACAAAGCCACTGTGATAAAAACAGCATGGTACTGGCAAAGAAACAGAACCTAGGATCAGCAGACTACAGTGGAAGATAAAAAAACAAATCCAGATGTACTTAGATACCTCATGTTTGACAAAGGAGCCAACTATCCTCACTGGAGGAAAGATAGCCTCTTTAATAAATGGTGTTGGAAAAACTGGATTTCAACCTGCCGAAGATTAAAATTAGACCCTTAATTTTCACCATTCACTAAACTAAAATTGAAGTGGATTAAAGATCTAAATATTAAAAAAGAGTCACTAAACTTGCTGGAAGATAAGTTAGGCAGAACTCTTGAAGAGACTGGCATAGGAAAAGACTATGAAAAAGTCCTCAGTAGCATGGCAACTAACAAAGAATCAACAACTGGGATCTCATCTTATTATAAAGCTTCTGCACTGCAAAAGAAACCATCAACAGAACTAAAAGACAATCTACAATGTGGGAAAAAATTTTTACCAGCTGTTCCTCAGACAAAGGACTACTACCCTAACCCTAACTCATAGAAAAATCTGTAAACAAAAATAAAAATACTTGCAAGCCTTCAGAGACAGAGATTTATTTTTCCCACTTACTTTGCTTTTTAAAAATGTTTTCCCATATGTAGGGAGAAACTTAAAACAGAAAGCACTTGAACTATCTATATTGAAAAAAAAAACATTTAATAGTGTACTGATCACAATTAGAAAGTTAAAACACACACCATTGAAATGCAGAAGATTATAAGAAACTATTTTGAAAATTTAAATTCCAAAAAATAGAATCTGAAAGAAACAACAAATTTCTCAACACATATATCTTCTGAAAGGAACACTCATAAACTCATTCTATGAAGCCAGCATCACTAAAACCAAAACTTGACAAGTACCCAACAAAACGTACAAAAACTACAGGTCAGTAACTTTGATGAACATAGATTCAAAAAATTCTCAATAAAATACTTGTAAACAGAATGCAACAAATCATTTAAAAGATCATACATCATGACCAAGTTGGCTTCACCCCAGGGAGGCAAGGATGGTATAACATATGTAAATCAATAAATGTAATATAACAAAAAATACTATTAAGGATAGAAATAACAGGATCATCTCATTAGATGCATAAAAGCCTTTGACAAAATCCAACATCATTTCGTAGTAAAAACTCTGACAAAATCCCAGCACTTGTGAGGCTGAGGCAGGAGGACTGCTGTGAGTTCGAGACCAGCCTGGGCTACATAGTAAGTTCCAGGTCAGTTTCAACTACATAGTGAGAGCCTGTCTTAAAACAACAACAACAACAAAAATCTCTGACAAAATCAGGTATAAAAGGAGCTTACCTGAAACTGATAAAAGGTATTTATGACAAACCAATACCCAGCATCATACTAAATGCGGAAAATCTGTAATCATTCCTTCTAAAATCAAGAATGAGACAACTCTCAATATTCCTCTTCAACATAGATCTCAAAACTTTAGCTAGACCCATCATGCAAAAGAAAAAAATTAAAATAATATGACTAGAAAAAGGAAGAAGTCAAACTATGCAAAGAAAATATGTTATTTGTAGACAATGGTGCACTACTCTGCCAGAAAGAAGGATAATATGGAGTCATTTGTAGGAAAATGGATGCAACTCTAGACCATAATATTAAGTGAAATAAATCAGACACACAAGCTTAAATATAGCATGATTTTCTTATATAAAAAAACAAAATACAAACATAAAAAGAAAAATAAAAGATAACAGGAAATACAGAGGTAGATCTTTTGCAAAAGGGAAGGGGACAAAGAAATGGAGGGAGGGGAGAAGGAGGGTAGGGGAGGAAATTGAGAAAAGGAATTGGGATGTGTTATGTACATGTACCAACTCCCCATGAGAAATGCAATCATTATGTACTGCAAACATGCACTAATAAAAATAATAACAGGCTGGGCATGGTGGCGCATGCCTGTTATCCCAGCACTCAGGAGGCTGAGGCAGGAGGATCGCTGGGAGTTCAAGATTAGTCTGGGCTACATAGTGAGTTCCAGGTCAGTCTCAACTACATAGTGAGACCCTGTCTAAAAAATAAAAATAAAAATAATAATAATAAAGTTTTTTGAAGAACTAATCAATTCAGTCAAGTGCCAGGATACAAAATTGACACGCACAAAAGTCAGTAACATTCTTGTACATCAATAATGAACCCACCAAGAATGAAATAAGGAAAACAAATCTATATACAGTAGCCTCAAAAAATTAAATACTTAGGAATCAACCTAACCAAGATGGTGAAAGATCTCTATAATGAAAACTGTAATACTCAAGAGAAAGAGATTGAAGATGACATTAGAAAATGGAAAGACATCCCCTGTTCATAGATCAGCAGAATCAGTATCGTCAACAGAGCCATATTACCAAAAATGACATATATAGTATTTGACAAGAATTTGCAATTAGTATTGAAATACCAACAATAGTCTTCACAGAACTAGAAAATAATCCTACAATTTATATGGAACCAGAAGAGACCCAGAATAACCAACACAATCCTTAGCAAAAAGAACAAAGAAAGATGCACCACAATCCCAAATTTCATATGGTATTATGAAGCCATAGTAATAAAAACAAAATTGCACTGGCACAAAAATAGGCATCTAGGCCAATGGAATACAATGAAAGACACAGAAATGAACCTATGCATCTTTAGTCATTTGGTCTTCTACAAAGGAGGTACAAATATATGACAGAGAAAAGGTAGCCCCTTTAACAAATGGTGCTGGGAAAACTGGTTATCCAAATGTAGAAGAATGAAACTAGACCCATATTTCTCATCCTCTAATAAAATCTAGTCAAAATGAGTCATAGATCTAGATATAAAAACAGAAAATGCTAAAACCACTTGAAAATAAATTTGGGGAAACATTTGAAGACATGGGCATAGGCAAGGATTTCCTGAACAGAACTCCAATGGCTGCTGGGTGTGGTGGCACAAACCTGTAATCCCAGAACTCAGGAGGCTGAGGCAGGAGGATCACTGTGAGTTTGAGACCAGCCTGGGCTACATAGTGAGTTCCAGGTCAACCTCAAGTACATAGTGAGACCCTGTCTGAAAAAAAAAAAATGAAACAAACAAAAAACTCCAATGGCATAATAAATACCAAGATTCAACAAACAGAATTATATCAAGTTAAATGCTTATGAATAGCAAAAGAAACAACATAGTGAAGAGAAAACCTACAGGATGAGGAAAATTTATACCATCTATTCCTCAGACAGAAAACTAATATATAGAGGATATAAAGAAGTAAAAAAAAAAATAGACTTCAAAGGGCCAGTGATTTAGCTCAGTGGTTCTGCTGCCTGCATTGCAAGCGCAAGGACCCGAGTTCGATCTCCGGTACCACATTTTTTGAACCAAAAAAAAAAAAAAAAAAAAAAAAAGAAAGAAAAAGATTAGACTTCAAAAAAACAAATGATCCAATCACAACAAATGAGCAAATAAAATGGACACATCTCAAAAGAAGAAGTAGAAATGGCTAATAAGTACATAGAAATATTTTCAGCATCATTAGCTATTATGTAAATGTAAATCAAAAATGGATGTACATTAAGGTGATACTCTTAAGTGAAATAAATAAGACACACGTGTAAATACTGAATAGTTTCTCTGCTGTGAGAAACTGAAAGTGTAAATAAAGATCAAAAGGTGTAATAGATAATGTGAAATAGGAAGAAAAGGAGCAAAGGGGAAGTGCGAGGGGCTGGGGAAAGGGAAGAAGGGAATGGAATTAATATGAGATAAGGAAAAAATGGAAACAAAGTCTTTATAAATAGGTAAAGTAGAGGGGTTGAAGGGCAGGGGAATGGTGAAAAAAACAAGAACCAAGATATATTATGTAAAAGCATGAATTTCCAATGATGAATGTCATTATATTGTATGCCTAAAATGTACCAATAAAATTAATTTTTAAAATATCTAAAAAACCTCTGAAATTCCATCTTACTCTGGTCAAAATGGCTATCATCAAGAACACATAAAACAATAAATGTTGGCAAGGATGTGGGAAAAAGAAACTTTTCTATATTGCTGATAGGAATATAAACTATTGCAACTATGGAAATCTGTATGGAGATTCTTCAAAAAACTAAAAATAGAAATTCCATTTGATCTTGTTATACCTCTCCTGGGTATTTCCCAAAGGAGTTGTTGATACTTGACTATTCATATTTGCAGCAGTGCAATTCACAATAGCTACTCTAGGAAAAGAGCTATTCTATAGAAACAATCTAACTGTGAATCAATAACTGAATGGATAAAGAAAATGTAGTATATATACACAATGGAGTATTATTTAGTCATAAAAAGGATGAATTTGAGTCATTTGTAGGAAAATGGATAAATCTTGAGACCATAATATCAAGTGAAATAAATCAGATAGAATGTTAGATACTGCATGGTTTCTCTTGAGAAACTCAAGTAAAAAGTACATTAAATAGTAAAATAGGGGAAAGATGGTTTGACACAGGGAAGTAGACTTTTTGGAGACAGGGCAGTGGACCCAGAAAGACGCAGAGGGAAGGTGGAGGAGAAAGGGGTTGAAAGTGATCTTTATATATTTATATCTGTGTCTACATCTACAACTATATCTGTATCTATCTAGAAAGAAAGAGAAGTCAGACAGACAACCTGACAGACCACCCACAAATTTATACATGCTTCAGGAGAAGAATCTGTATCAATATTTTAATTCTAAATGTATTGAGACATCATGAGATTAATAAAAGTCACCTTTGGCCTCTACAATTACAAGAGTTACCCAAGTGGTGGCCATTAGCTTCCAGACATTTATTAGTATGGCAAGGTACCACTCAGGTGACGTTGGTCATTGAAATTTTTGCACACGCATTTTCAATTTCTTCTCTAGGGGCCAGCAGTGTAGTGGGTTTTCTGTGATATACGACAACCTCTAGGGTCCCCCGTTTGAGGGTAACACCATCTGCTGAAAAGACATTATACTATTTTTCTTTTCAACATTTTTTTTGGTACCCGGGATCGAACTTAGGTCCCTGAGCTTGCAAGGCAGGCTGCAGAACTACTGAGCTAAATCCCCAGCCCCTATTTTTCTTTTCTTGAAGTGTGTATACATTTTTGGCAGAATTTCTTCATATAGATGCCCATTTCCCAAAATGAAGGTAATTATTATGTATTGTAAACAAATACCAATAAAAATGGAAGTTAAGGACATCTTACCTATAGCCTATTATAGTCAGAAAACTCTAGCACAGAGGGAAATTCTTGCCTTCTGTTTAAATTCTTTCAATGACAAAATGAACTGTTTCTTTGATGCATTCATGAAAATGTGTTAGTTATAGATGCACCTGTGATGAAACACACCTTTGATGAAATGGTAATATAGTCCTAACATAATGAAGATGTCAATTCATAGTCATAGACTTATTTTTGCCATTAGATATACTTTGCTACTGTAAAAATCAAGAAAAAAAGGATTTCTTGTGGAAAGTAAAGAAAATTTAATATTTATATGTTTCCAGTTTAGAGAGATATTGAAATAATTCAAGTCACAAAATATAGATGTTCAAAGATAACTTATAAATCATATGGATTCTATTACCTACATGGTATTAAATTTTGCTGTGTACTACCATCCCTGTCAAGAGGTCCATAAGCCTTCCATTGATCACCTTCTCTACTAGGAATTCTCTGTACTCTGAGATGGGCCCAATCCATATCTCAACAACTATATTAGAAAATATCCTTACTGAAATGTCTTCTAGCTCTTTGAGGCTATCTACTGAATCTAATCTTAAAATTATGTCTAAATAACTTGGGTATATTTATTCATTTAACATCTATATTAGTCAGCAATCCTGTTGCTGGTTCAAAATATCTGACTCTGAGAACTTAAAAAAGGAGAGATGTATTTTGGCTGAAGAATTCAGGGGTTTGCATCCATTCAACTAGTTCTAAGGCAGGACCATCACGGCAGAAGAACATGGTGAAGCAAAGCTGCCTAGTTCATGGCAGGTCTGAAACAGAACAGGTGTCTGAAACAGGACTGGTGCCACAGGCCAAGGACCAGATAGAGTACCCAAGGTCCTGCCTCTATGATCCACTTATGCATGAGCTCTCCTAATGCCCTAGGTGTCTCAATACAGTGATGCTGACGGTCAAGATTCACTGTCACAATAGCTATTCATTTACCTAAAAACTTAGGTTAAGTCATAAAAAACTTTAAACCAGTATTGCCTACATTTAAATCCTAGGAATAGTAAATTTTAGGACCTTTTTCTCTCAAGGAGTATGGAAATTTTTCTGACTTCTTTCCTTTCTTGTGTGTATTCACAGTACAACACTGAAGTTTATTTTTAAATGTGTGAAGAACCAAATTTCACAGAATGATCTCCAGACCTCTTTATGAGAAGGGTTACTTTCTACCATTTGTTGTATTTACCTTCACACCTTTTCATCTCCCCAACTGGACTCTTTGGGGGTAGGCCAGGAATGACTCTCCCTTCATTGTATTACCTAGCGGGAAATACAATGCACCCAGGAGCAGAGAATTTGAGTTCCAGTTCTTCCAAATAACTTTTATCTTTCCCAAATCCCATAACATCTCTGGGCTTCAGTTTCCTCCTGTATAAGACTGAAAGTGTTTCTATGTAGGGATATGTGCAACTCTGAATATTTTATTCTTCTGTGTTAAATTTTATCTATGACTATCAGTGGATCTTTTCCCCCCACTTATCAGTGGACTTTCATCTCAGGAATGGGGGAAACTTTAACACTGTTATTATTTTGAAGGCAAGTTCTCAAACACTCTTAACAATAATATAACTAAAAATGCAAAGTAAAATCACACTAAGATGCTAAAGTACTTAGGAAATTTATTGTTAAAGCAGAGACCCATTCAATAAATCTAATCTATATTTACTGTTTCAATCCATGTAAAACAATAATATGTGCAAATATTGTATGTCTCTAAAGGATTTTAACATGAGTTATGAGCTTGTTAGGTAACTGGTGCTGCAGTAACACATACATTTAATTATAACTAAAGCATTATATATAATTACATAACTAAATTCAGTATGACACTAGTTCCCTCATTCTGATTTCAAAATTTTTGTCTGCAAGAAATCTGTGTCTCTAAATAGTCCTCCACTTTTGCCACCCTTACCTCAAACATGATTACTTTTAATATAAGTAAATTCTTAAAAGTTTAACAGACTCTTATCTGCATGGTATCTGTGACTTACAATTTTGCCTTACACAGTAATTTATACAAACACACACATACACACACACACACACACACACAATTGCAACAGCAGCAAAATGCCATGTAAAGCCACTTCAAACTATCCCCTGAATTAAGACAAAGATTAGTCTCCAGTTTCAATTTCAGAGATACTTAAACCATAACAACTTCAACAAAACATCAGTAAAGCCAAAAAGAAGCCAAAGTTCTGCTTCTGGAAAGAAGTAGGTAGCCTGGCGTCGTGGCGCATGCCTATAATCCCAGCACTCGGGAGGCTGATACAGGAGGATCGCTGTAAGTTCAAAACCAGCCTGGGCTACATAGTGAGTTCCAGGTCAGTCTTGACTACACAGTAAGACCCTGTCTCAAAAAAAAATGCCTTGCAAGCACAAGGACCAGAGTTCAATCCCAGGTACCAAAAAAAAAAAAAAAGTAGTTTTTCCTTATTTCTCCTACAAAATACAACTAAAAACCATAGACATAGGACAAAAGGCAAATAGAATGGTCCTGCAAGTTGTCAAGAAAGCCAGATAGGCTAAGGACTTCAGGACCCAAGATACAATGCAGTGGTAAGTTCCTTGGGTATTTAATTCTATTCTATTTTATTTATTTGCCTTATATATTGCAAACATGAAGCTGAGGAATCTGACAATCTAGAAATGAAAATGAACGCAGAGAAACAAAGAAGAAAACAAGCATCTTCTCTCTAGCCAAAATACCATAGAAGGAAAAGAATAGCAAGACAAACATCATTTGAACAATAATTACTCTACCTCTACCTAAACACCGTTTTTAAAATGTTGCACTGAATCATCTCACTAAAGGCTTAATGGGGAGTCTAGACTTCTACCTTCACAATATTACAAAGAACAACGCATTATCCACCAGGATGGCAGCAGAAGAAGCTTAGGATTTCCACCACTACCTGTGACTACATTGCCATTCCTCCTGCCTGGTGTCAGCAGAGGTCATGTGGGTAGCAGTAACAAGCTACTCCTATTCCTCTCAGGCAGGGAGGTATCATGCGAGACCTAGTGCAGAACTAAAAGTCCCATTCTTACTCAACAGTAAGAACAATCACCCCTTTGGGTATTAGTGAAGTCAAATGGGGGACTAAAAGTCTAAACACACGTGGCAGTAAGTAATAAGGCAGCATTCTCCTTCCCTGCAACAGAGAGGTGTTAGAGGGGGCCAACTAAAACAGAATATTTCAATAAGATCCAAAATGTATTAACATAGTGTCCAAAATGTCTGTATTGCCACAATGAAACCATTTACCATATCAAGAACCAGAAATATCAAGCTGCATAAAAAATCAACAGATAACACAAAGATGACATAGATGTTAGAATTACCAAAGATTAAAACAGCAATCCTAAAACTGTTTCAATTAGCAATTATGAACACACTTCACAAAATGTATCTCAGCAAAAAATACAAAAGCCTCAGTAAAGAAATAGAAGATATACAGAATAATCAATTGGAACTGAAAGCTAAAAAAATATAATAATCAAAATAAAACATTCAACATACAGCTCAACAGCTTAACAAAAGGAACAGAGGAAATAATGAGTGAACTCGAAGCCTGAACAACATTATTACCCAGCCTGAAGAATGGAGAGAATACATACTGAAAGAAAATGAACAAATTACCAGGTACCAACAAAAAAATCTAACCTTCAGGTCATCCCAGGAGAGAGAAAGCAAGTATGGCTGAAAAGTGCAGTAGTCTCCCCATATTAGCAGGAGATACATTCAAAGACTCCCAAAGGGTGCCAGACACTGAACAGTACTGAACCCTATATATACTATCTTTCCTCAATATGCACATCTATAATAAAGTTTCATTAATAAATTAGGCACAGTAAGAGATAAATAATTGCTAATAATAAAAAACAATCAACTGTAAGAAAATATGAATTTATTCCCTCCCCCTCCCTTTCTCTCTGGCTTACTTTAACAGAAGCACTGTAATATCCTGAAAGTCTGTCTGATAAATGAGATAAGTGGTTAAGAGTACAATAGTGTATACAGTATAAATGTGCTGGACAAAGTGATAATTCACATCCTAGCCAAGACAGACTGAGCAGCACCAAACTACTCAGAATGGTGTGCAATTTATAACATCCACTGCTTATTTTTTTTTAATTGTCCATGTAATTAATAAACTGCAGTTGACCACAGGCAACTGAAACCATGGAAAGTAAAACTGTAGATAAGGTGAATCCATAGTACTTAAAGAAATGAGAAACCCATAGTTTCAAGAAAGTATGCAAACCCCAAATAGAATAAACCCAAAGAAATCTACTTTGAAATATTATCATACTCAAACTTCTGAAAATTATTAACAAAATGTCTTGAAAACAGAAACAACACCTTATTATCAGAAAGAAACAATTCATGTGACAGCAGATATTTTTTATCAGAAACCATGGAGGCCATACAGAGGAGATACACACAATTTTTTAAGTACTGAAAGAAAAGAACTGTCAACAAAGAAAACTGTATCTAACAAAAATATATTTCAGGAATGCAAAGAGAAATTAAGACATTCTCAGAAGAAGGAAAATTAAGAATGTGTTGCCAGTAGACCTACCCTGGAAGAATAACTCATGGAAGTTATCTAATCTGAAGGGAAATGATAAAAGAATCTTGGAACATTAAGAAGGAAGAAAGAACATGATACAAAAAATATGGATGAATACAACAGACTTTCCTTCCTTCTCCTCTTGAGTTCTTGAAATTATATTTGCAATGATGAAAGAATTATCCGTCTTCATTGTGGAGGTGGTTATAAAATCTATAATATGATAAAATGGCATAAAAGTATACACATGCATTGTATCAATGTCAATTTCTGGGCTTGCAAAATGTACTACAGTTACAAAAGACATGACCATTGGGAAAAACAGGGTGAGGAATATCTAGGACCTCTCTGTACTATCTCTGCAAATTTTTGGGAACCTTTTATTATTTCAAAACCCTTTTTAAATGTTGAACCAAAACCAGTCTAATTCCTAATATTGAGGGAAATATAAACAAATTTTATCAATAAGAATAAAAAGCAATTATTCTTATTCTGGTGATCATTTTTCTCATTTCCTGTTTGTTATTTGCCCAAATAATTGACAAAAATAATGCTTAATTTACCTGCCAAAAACGTGCCCTATTACTTGATAACTACTAAATTGCTATTACTAACTTGATAACTTGATAACTTCCTAAACTGATAACTACTAAATTTTTTAACTTATCTCATTCTTCTGATATTTCTTCTTCTGTAGATGGAGTTTGATTTAAACAAAGTAGTTGGCAAAATAAATTTTAAACTAATAGCCAAAGTTCTTTTGATACCCAGATAATTACCATTTCTATAAAGTGATAATAACTAGCATTCATCGAATCTTATATTCTAGGCACTATATTAAATACAATGAAGTGACCCAATTAAAAGAATCAGGTTTGAAATAAAACTTACATCCGGGCATAGTGGTGCACACCTGTAATCCTAGCACTTGGGAGGCTGAGGTAGGAGGTTTGAGGCCAACCTGGGCTACATAGTGAGTTCAGGGCTTACCTGAACTATAAATCAAGACCTTGTCTCAAAAAACAACAAAAAAGAAATAAAGCTTGCAGTTCACACTCTAAACCACAACTACACTATAACCTTATTAAGTACCATTTTATGTAATAGATAAATAGAATATGTGTTGATATATATTGAAGAATTCCTATTACATACTATATTACAAATTGTGATAAGTATTTTCATAAGGATTTCAATCAGATTAGGAAATACAACAGATATTTTTCAACAGGTTATAGCTAGGAAGTTTTAAGAACTGATTTTGTGACTTGATGGCACTTTCAGTAGCAAGACTATCCTAAAATATTATGACAGCAAGACAATAGTGTACAAGGTATGATTGAAATAGACAGTGAATGTGTAATTGTTTTGTTTTGTTGTTTTGTTTTTTGAGACAGGGTCTCACTATGTAGTTGAGACTGACCTGGAACTCACTATGTAGCCCAGGCTGATCTGAAACTTGCAGCAATCCTCCTGCCTCAACCTCCTGAGTGCTGGGATTACAGGCAGGCGCCACCACACCCGGCCTGAATGTTTAAATTTTTAAAAATTATTACAGTAAGACCCATTGCCATTAACCCCCCTCCAAGTACTCTCGCTCCCTTTGAACATGCTTATCCCACCATTCTTGCTACTTCCTGAAGCAGTTCTGGAAGTCTTCTTTCAGAAGTGTCTTTATGATATGTAGAAATAATAACTAGCATTCATTGAATCTTATATTCTAGGCACTGTACTGAACACAGTGAATTGACACAAGTAGGAACCAGCAGAATCAGATTTGAAATAAAGCTTACAGGTCAAAACTATGGCAAATGCTGTTGGCAAATACAAATGAATGGAAAGGTTCATAAAAATATTACAGTGCCCTCTCATCCACCTTATTCACCAGATCCATTGCTGTGTGACTCCTTGCTCTTCTCCAAAGTCAAAATGGCCAAGAAACATAAACATTTTGAATCAATTCAAGACATCCAGGCAACCACAACAGTGCAACTACAGCCACTCACAAAAAAAGGACTTCCAGAACTGCACTGGAAAGTGGCAAGGATAGTGGAAATAAGTGTCTTTAAAGTGATTGGGATTATTTTGAGAGGAATTAATGGCAATGTATCTTTTACTGTAATTTTTTTAAATTTACAAATTCACCATATTTTTATCACATAAGGCATAATGATGCCAAAACTGGTTGTTACAGATTTTCATGTTGTTGTAGGGGAATAAGAAATATATGATGGAAAAAGGGGAACAATAAAACAAAAAAGGAAATATATGATGGTATAAAGTTTACCAGATTTTTTAGCAGTAAGAAAAAAGGAATCAATGAAAAAGCACACATTTTTATTAGGGAAAATGCACTTAAGTTTTAAAAAGTCTACATAAATTTAGGTGATGTTGAAATATAACTATGTCACAGAATAAATATTCAGACATTTAATTGTATACAATCTGTGATAAGACAAATACCAACTAAAAAGGGTTGAACAAATATTTAACACTTAAACCAACACAATTTAAATGAGCTCAAATGAACACCATTTAACAAAAATGTTCTAATTCTTAGGAGAAAAATAAATGCTAACACAAGCTCTTCTCATATTGATCCAATGTGTTTCTGTCGTTCTTGACAAAAGGAAAAAAAAGAAAAAATATATTTCTGCAGCTGTAAATTGAGATTGATTCAAAAGCCTGGGTTAAAGCCATTTCGTGGTTCCCTCTACTTATTTCTACATACTTATTTCCCTTAAAGAAATACACTTATCCCTGACTACAGAAATGAGCTACAAATGTAACAAATCTTGCCTTATGTACCTACTCTACACAAGGTCAGAATTTAAGATTCTTCTCTTATGCTTTTCATATTTAGATGAAATTTAATGTACCACAGAGCTCTGATTATTTTCTTCCTTGCTACGTTTACCAAAATACAATATACCATATTAGCTTACTAAAAAAACATTCTTGAACAAAATGACTCCCAAATGTAGCAGGAGGGTTCACGCTTTTTATGTTAATTTGTCTAGTCTCTGATGAAACAGCACAAGCTAATGCTTCAGCTGCCATTGTGCTCTCAGTTACTTCAGGAATTTTTAGTTTATTGGTGAAACATGAGCACTTATGCAATTTTCTACAGTATGTCATGACTTAATACATGAACATTACTAATATTACAAGCTTGCTGCTTAGGCTTACTTTTACCATGAAGCAAAACTCTGCATTGTTATGTTAATTATCACGGGAACTGATAATATATCACTTATGTTTTCACCTTTGACCAAAAAATGAGAACCCATTAAGCTCATATTTTTAAATTGACAATATTAGATAATATGTCAGTTTCATGACCCATTTAACCTGCACCCCAGTGCACCTGTAAGCCAAACAAAATATAAAAATCATCTTCATTACATCAGTTTCCTTATCGATGACGGTCCATGATTTCTCTCACTACCCAATTATTCAAGTTCCTCGGGGTTTTTTTTTTTTTGGCACCATTTTTCTGCTTTCTGTCAACTGAATATACAAATAAATACCATTATACATCTTTATTATTACCCATTTATATATTCCCTACACCTTAAATTTTCTCTCATGTTAAAACCCTAGCCAACATGAAAGATTATTTCAAAGCTTAATTCCTTTTGACTATTCCAACCTTTTCTACACTTTTGACACCATTTTTAAAATATCATGTTGTTCAAATGTATAAATATCATCTGTCCAATACACTGTAAGCTCCTTGAAGATAGATGCTATAAGAATTGTAACTTCTTTCTTTCTCCATTGGATTATGCATCTTTCTAAATTATGAATTGGACTAAATAATCCCCAGAGCTCCTCATAATTCTAAAATTTTACATATCTATTTCTTGTACCTCCTATAACTTGTGTATTGTAATCATCTGGTATTTATTTAAAACTGCCCCATTTTACCAATATCTACTATAAAATTACGTTGCCCTGCTTACTGGAAGAGCAGTACTATATTGCAATTTCTGGATGGCAAAAAGGAACATCTTCCAGTTTGACAAAGTAGCCGTAGTTTGTAAGACAAATATGCATCCATTCATATTCTTATTCAAAAAGGATTAAATTCAACTCTGAGCTAGGCACTACTCCAGACAATAGAGATACCTAGTTCCTAAAGCGACCCACAGCCAACAGAAGACTCACAAGTAAAAATACTACTTATAATAAAGGATGCTATTACTTCTTGGCCTTTTGGCTAAGATCAAGTGTAATAAAGGATGATAAAGAGGGACATAAACAATATTATAAAAAATATATGAAAGAAACACTTGACTGCAGTTTTGAAGTAGAAGAGGCTTAAGGAAATCTTCCCATCAGAGGTGCCATCCAAACTAAACCCTGAAGGACAAGTGGTATCAGCATTTCAAGAGGAGTAGTAAGTAAAAATGTAAGAGGATAGGAAACCAGGGTCAGTTTGCAAAAGTACAAGTAGTTGCAGTAAAGCTGCAACTTAGAATGCAACACTGGGCAGAGTGAAAAAGGAGCTAGAGAAGCAGGAAACAAATCATGATAAACTTGTATGTGTAGCTGACACATTGGAGGTTTTACCCTGGAGGAAATGGATGAACAATGTTATGGTGATATGATCTCCATATACTTGTAAATCATCAACCTGACCAAAGAGTCAAGTTTTATATCAGAGACAATGTGTATAGTACAATTAATTATCCCCCAATATCCATTCTTCCCTTCTCACAGAATAATAAATTTGAGGGTTTTTGTTATTTTGTTTTGCTGGACGTATGGTCACGTTAAGGGCAGTGATTTCCAGCCTCCTTGGTAGCTAGATGTCACCATAGGAATAGGTTCTGGACAGTGGGATATGTGTGAAAGTTATGTGTGCAAATGCAACGTAATATCTTTTCATGGAAACAATGTGTTCTCTTCCTCTCCTTTTCCCATCTACTTGGCAGGAATTTCTTAAAAAGGAACAGTGAACAGAAAACTGTAACTGCCTCACAGAAGGAAGATAAGGCTTAGCCATTTTCACTGTTGCATCCACAACACTTCTGTCCAAGAGGGGTCCACTAGTTTTGGTGGAAGGAATTTATATAAAATACTTCATTTCTTCTCAGTGAAATAAGGTGCTTCTCTAAACAGTAAGGCTAATTAAATTCAGCGAGTCTCCTTTATCTGCAGATGAAGCCGATTTATAAAAGAGGTAGATGGGTCTAATCTACACGTACAGTCTTAAGCCGTTCTAAGCACTAATTTAAGCATACAATTATTAAACTCATCTAAAGAAATAGTTGATGAATATACTGTAATTGGTATATTTTTTAAAATCAGTAAGTATTTCAAGTCATAGAAAACACAATATTCGCATTACTATACTCTTTGCAAAATGGTAGGATGCTTTTGCATTCAGAATGGCCCTCTTAGGCAGACCAATTTGGCTTGACTTAAATGAGGAGATTTCTAAACTCTTTCTACATAGCCCAATATCATGAAAGCTTAATAAACAAAATCTAGCCATGAGAAGAAGCAGCACCATAAGATGGATACTAAAGTTTCTAAATTCAGAATCCCCTTTTTAACTCCCATAGCACCTGACTCCCTGACTCTTTATATGATGGTGATGTCAATTACCTTAGTGATAAAGCTGTGCTTCCATCTATTTAATATAAAGATATGCTGTTTTCTTCTTGTGAAAGTAGTACCATCATGTTTGATTCTATGCTACCCACCAACTGTGAAATCATCACACTTTTGCTACATGTGGCTAAGCAGAGAATCCATCTAAGAAAATAATATACTTGAGAATTTACAGCAAATCATTTTCAGTGAATCAAGTCAATTTAACTTCAACTGAAACTTTGGCCCCTGAGCAAGCCCACTAACAATTGTCTTAATTACTTTCTTGTCAGTGGGACACAATATCAAACACTCACAACTCTAAGGAGGAAAGGTTTATTTTGGCTCACAGTTTATAGAGATTTCAGTCCATAGTTGCCTAGTACCAAGGCAGGATGGTATGTCAGAGGGGCATAGCAGGACAAATAGTTCATGGCATGGCAGCAGGAAGCATGGGAGGAGGGAGGGAGCTCTACCCTTCCAAGTCACACACCCTGTGACCCACCTCCTTCAACCAAACTTCACCTCCCAAATCAGATTTAGCTATAAACTCATCAGTGGACTAATCCACTGATAAGTATCACACACCCATGATCCAATCCACCTCCCCAAATCCCCATCTGTGAGCAAACAAGGCCTTAGTTGACAAATCTAGACATAAACCATAATATTCCAACCCAGGCTCCAAAAAAACTCATGAGCACACCCCTTTCTGTAAAATTCATTTAGTCCATCTCTAAGAGTTGCCAAAGTCCAAACAGTCTCAGCACAGCTGAAAAGTCCAAGTCCAAAGTCTCCTCTGAGATTTAAGGCAAACTTTTAGCTTCAAGACCCTTTAAAAATGAAAACATAGTTAAATTCTGACATACAGAAGAGTAGGATAAACATTTCCATTCCTAAAAGGACAAATAGGGTATATAAAGGAATGGGACCAAATCAATACTGACATCCAGCAGGGAAAACACAGAATTGTATAGATACATTTCTAACACACAGGATATCTGTGGCAAGATGTAACTACAAAGGGCTTCAGTGGTCCTGCCCTTAAGCATTGCAGCTGACTGTACACCTCAGGGACTCTCTTGGGCTGGCTTCGTTCACGCCTCCTGTCATTCCTGAGATGTTCCATGTTCCTGGCTTTTCCAAAATCCTGGAGGTCTCTACTGAACTGACTTCATCCTCACAGCTTCATACACTACCCTCTCAGGGGCACGCTGCTGGCCTCCCAGGCCTTCTGAAGTCTGGGTAAAAGACTTGTTGGTTGACCCCACAACTCTTGCATTCTGTCTGCACATAAAACTAGCAACACATGGATGATGGGAAGGTCTGCTGCCAGCTGGAGCACAGCAGGGCTTCCTTTTATCATGTCTATAGGAGTCTCTGAGTGCATGAATGGCTGAGTGCTACAAACTGAATTTTGAGGGACAAATTCCCACGCCCTGGGCTGCTACTATTCTGGAGCATGGTGCCCTCGGGCTTTCTTCTCAAAGCAAAGTCTTCCAACTTTGCAATTTTGAGCCTTAGAAAGCAAGCACCTTACAGTTTCCCGTGATGCTCTCAGGCTATCCTTTCTATTATCCTGTTCCAAAGGTTGTGGCTTCTTTGTAATGTTAACCTTTTTAGCAACCAAGTTTTCCTCTGTTCCTTCTTTGTAGGCCCCATCTTTACCAGAGTTTCCTTTCTAGCCAAACTTAAAACTTTTTACATCATTCAGCGGGGCCATTTGCTCTTGATTCTCAAGGCAAAACTAGCTAAAAGCCCCCAGTACTAACCATGCCACTGCCTCAACATTAGACTGCCTTGAAATTTCTCCTGCCAGATTAAATAGTCACTGCCCTTAGTTTCAGTCTCCCGCAATGTCTCTGGTTATGAGCAAAATGCAGAAAAATACTCTGCCAGAGCATAACACAAATATCTTGGAGTCTAACTGCCAATGCAGTCTTTCCAACTGAACTCTCCTGAGCCTGGTATTTACTGGCTGCATTTTTATCAGCATTCTGGTCTTGAGCTCTGACTCAACTCACAGTTTTCTAGGGCTGTTTCTTCAGCCAGCATCTCCAACCCTTTCCAAACTCCTCCATCAAACCAGTTCCAAAGGCTTCCAAACCAAATGTTCAGGTAATCAGAGAAATGACCCTACTTCTCTAGCGCCAAAATCTGTCTTAATTACTGTCTCATCGATACACAATATCCAACACCCACAACTCTAAAGAGGAAGGGTTAATTATGGCTCACAGTTTGTAGAGGTTTCAGTGGCACAGCAGAGGGACATGGCAGAGGAAGCTTGCTTCTGGCATGACAGTCAGGATGCAGAGAAATAAAAAGATGTGAAAAGTAGATAGGCCATTTCAGGCCATGTCCCCAAGTGACCCAGATCCTCCAATCAGGTTTCACCTTCCAAATTACATTTAGCTATAAACTCATCAGAGGACTAACCCATTGATGAATATCATGCCCCCATGATCCAGTCATCTCCCTAAAGTTCCATGTATGAGTACATGAGGCTTTGGGGGACATCTAAATATAAACTATACCAACAATAAACCAAAAAACAGGGAGAAATTATAGTAATATTTCAAAATTATTCCAAAGGTATAAGTAGGTAAAATCAGATGTAGTAAAAGAGAACAACCTAAGACCAACTCATTTCAAAAAACATCTTATGTTCTTTAGTACTTGTAATTATGTCTAAAGACTTTTTCTAAAATTATGAAAAATAAACAGTAACTCCGTAGCCTGAAAAATAGCACTGACTATAACTTGCTACTTTAATGAAGACCCAGAAAGGGTCTGCCTCCCATAATACACATATACAGATGATTATTTTGGTAAACTAGACTGAAATGCAGTATTTGGCTATAATATGAACTGCATATTTTTCTGATGCAAGAGTGGCTGCAGAGTGAGTGGCTGCAGAGTAAATGGCTGAAAAATTTTAATTCCAATTATTTCATAATATCTCTATGTAATGTCATATTGTACACTTATAAGACATTTTCCATAATACACTACCCTAATACTATTTCCCAGCTTAAAAAGGGAGAGGTTGCTTTATCTCAACCATTTATCCATCAGTAACTTTCATCAGGCATAATAACCTTTAGAAATAATAAAAGGAACAGTGTCTATCCATAAAATTTCTCAGGCATTTCTGATTCTAGCCCATTATAGAGAATGCACAAAGAAGGAAGCAATCATTCAAATTAGTGGGTTTAGAAATTTTGTTTTTAAATACAAGTCTAACTGAGACTTACTAATAATATCAATAATTGTTTTAAATTATAATTATTAACACATTATTTGTACAAACTAATGGGTTTCAGCTATGTGAGATGGGACATGCCTATAATCACAGCACTGTGGGAAGGTGAGTCAGGAGGATCACAGTTTCAAGCCCAGCTTGGGAAACTTAGCAACTTAGCAAGACTCTGTCTCACAATATAAAGTAAAATGAAATAAAAAGGGCTGAGGTTGTAGCTCAGTGCCAAGGCCTTGGGTTTAATCCTTAGTACTGGAAAAAAAATAATGGGCTTCACTGTGACGTAATATATAATGTATATAAATGATTCTATAGCAAATACATAAACAAACTTATGTAATCTATTTTGATTAAGAATTCAAAGTCAGATAAATATATAATCACTTGAAATACTGGTCAATGATAAAAATGAAAGTTAAAGGAAGAGTTCTAGAACAATTTGGAGGCAG
The DNA here is from genome assembly GCF_012274545.1 of Fukomys damarensis. Classification (NCBI taxonomy): domain Eukaryota; kingdom Metazoa; phylum Chordata; class Mammalia; order Rodentia; family Bathyergidae; genus Fukomys; species Fukomys damarensis. The sequence goes on from NW_022900951.1 coordinate 95,054,917, forward strand.
ACTGAAAGAGAACAGCAGTAATAAGGTCTGAGTTACATTGAGCACAGATCTACGAACATTTTAATAGAGAAGCAATAATACAGTACCAAGAGCTACTTTAGTTTCATCTTTTTTGTGGCCATATTGTTTTATTTATTTTTTTATTTTTATTTTTTGGGTACCAGGGATTGAACTCCGGTCCTTGCGCTTGCAAGGCAAGCAGTGGAACCACTGAGCTAAATCCCCAGCTTGTGGCCACATTGTTTTACAACACATTTCTCTTTTGGGTGCTGATGGAAATGTTCTCAAATTGTGGCATCAGTTGCACAACTCAGTGAATGTACTAAAACCCTCTGAACTATGTACACTTCAAATGCGTGAACTCTATGATATGTCAATTACATTCTTAAAATTACATGCTTGTGAAGTCAAAGATTGCACCCAAAACAGATTTCTGGTTGTCAATATAAAAGATTCTCAGTTTTATTTCCCCTCAAAGTTTTTTCTAGTTCTATGCAAATATACACATAGCCCTGGGCATTAAAATACTTTTCTTGCTTTTCAATAAGACCGCTTCAAAACTGCCTTCTTTAAAATACCTTGCCACTACCCTTCTCTGATTTTTCCACTATATTTCATCTACATCTGTTTTCTTTTTAATTTTTATTAGTACATGTACTATGCAATGTTTACATTCCTTGTGGGAAGTTTGTATATGTGCAGAGCACATTTTAATTCCTTTTTTCATCCCCTTTCCCTTTCCTTCCTCATCTCTTTATCCCTTTCCCTTTTTTGGTTCACATGCCAATTTTACCTATTATGCACTCTTATATAATATTCTTTCAGACGCAAAATGAAAAGAAGTATTATGGTTCAAAGCACTGGCTGAAATTCCTAGCTATTCCACTTATCAGGGTAGAGGGTATAGGATATTAGCAAATGATCTAAACTTCCTTGTGCCTCAGTTTCTTCATGTGTAAGTAGGGATAGCAAGTCCCTACCACATAGAATTACTGTGGTTTAAATGTGTTAATTATCAGGAAATACTTGGGATGGTATCAAACTCATGGTTAGTGACATAGTAATTTGTTACTGATTGCCATTAACATTATTATTAGCTACCTGGAGTTCTCTGTTGCCCCTAGCTAGATTGTAAGCTATTTCAGAACAGTGGCTATATTATCTCTCTCCTACTAAGAGTCCTTTAAATATAATTTTTAAATAAATGCTATGTCATGAATGTTTAAGTGAATACTGCCTCCATATAAAGCCAAACACTAAAAATTCCTTCATAAAGCCAAAACTCATTTTAATATATACCAAATTTTATAAGAAAGTATAAAGGTATATAAATATGATTGATATTTCGACTACTGAAGTTTTGAGTTCATCTTATCAACTGAAATTCTAGAGATATTAAAGGATCCTTAGGGATAAAGAGGGCTTTTATAACATTATTGCAAAAGCACTGGATTTGAAACCAAGGGCATATTACTCGTAGCTCCATCTCGAGTGAGATGATCTGCAAGTTGCTTAATTTCACTGTGCATATTCCACAAGAATAAATAAATGAAGAGAGTTAACCATGTTTCAGAAGAAAGTTGCTTTATAAACAGATCACATTATCTTCATTTAATATTTAAGCTAATTAACTAAGAGTAGACTAAGTCTAATTTCTTCTTAAGTTATTTATTTATTTGTTTGTCTTGCGGTATTAAAGATCAAACCCAGGGCCTTACACATGCTGGGCAAGCGCTCTACCCTGGAGCCATATTCTCAGCCCTGAAAATACTTTTGAATATTACTATATTACTTTTGCATCTTTAAATTCTTTTTTTTTTTTTTTTTT
>NW_022900951.1:95056851-95067186 GCF_012274545.1 Fukomys damarensis
TTTTTTTTTTTTTTTTTTTTTTTTTTTTTGATACTGGGGATGGAGCTCAGGTCCTTGTGCTTGCAAGGCAAGCAGCGGAACCACTGAGCTAAATCCCGGCTTTGCATCTTTAAATAATACTAATAATGGTCACTACCTATAAATGCGAGTGATACTGCTAATAAACATTACATTTCATTAGCATAGTGCATTAAACTTTTCAAGCACTGTATCCTAATAATTGTTGCCAAAACCTGCAAACATACAGTATATAACCAACGTATTACCAGGTTGTCCCTTCTATGAACCTGTAGCATATCATAGCCAAGTCGGCTTCCCAAAGATTACCTCTGTCTCATTTTTCTGATCTTGGGCCAAAGAAAATTATTTAGAATAAAAGAACAAAAGCTTCACGCAATTTCATCTCAAAAGGATACTATCCCTCCAATGCCTAACGCTGTTCTCAACAACACATTTAGAATTATCCATTCATTTATCAAAACTGCTATTCACTTTTATCATTTTAAGGTATTATTTGATCTGCTGCTATAATAAAAACTAACCCATGACAACTCAAAATCTACAGAAAGATATTTTTCAAACAGAATTAGTCCTTTATGCAATCACTTAACTCTTAAAAGTGCTTCAATATCTTCTTCTGTGGAGACCTGAAATCTGGAACAATTAAGAGGTAACTCAGGAAATTTTGTGATATCTTTGATTATCAGAAGACCAAAAGTTTTCATGTTTAAAAGACAACATTGTATTATACATTTTCCTGAAACTTCCTCTTCTTCAAAATGAATATTAAAACTTAAATTTCTGTTAAAAACGATTACATTTAAATATATACTGGATTAACTATAAAAAGCTGCTGTTTTGTATTCAATATGATGCTATATTTAGCTAAATAATAAGTCAAGCATTTACTACAAAGTGTCTTATCTTCCAGATAACTGGTGCTACTTTTAACAGTGTACTTACCATTTAAAAGATACACATTACAAAAAATAGCATTCAGGTTTGGAGTAAGTTAATATAAAGAGATGCAAGATTTTTTTCCCTTCCATTTCTACTTGATAATATGAATGGCAAAATTTCTAAAGTATGCCTCAAGTTTTCACCTATGTCAGCCACTAATCTAAGAAAAGAGTTAATAATAATAGTGATGTCTAGTACATGGTATGGACTGTGCCTAATTTTTCACGAGCACCACTTCATTTAATCTATGAAACAATCAAATCAGATAAATTACAGGAGAAAATTTAGACCTCAAAGAGATGAAGTGAGTTGCACAATAACATATAGTTGACAAGAAGAAAAGTCAGGATTTAAACACAACAAGCCTGTAATTCCAAGGCCTGCGATTTTAGCCATTAAACTATACTGCCTTCCCATTAAGAATTATCCCACAATGGAACACAAATTGTATTGAGAAGAACTATTGAAAAATGTAAGTCAGGGTTTAAAAGTGGGACCAAAAAAGCAAAATTCCAACTGTTTTATTCTCTTTCACTGTAAAGACTCTAAAAGCACTTCACCCATAGATTCTAATGACCTTCCTTTAATCACTAGCTTCTGTACCAGTAATGGCGAACATTTTAGAGCTTTCAATGATACAAACAGCCCGTTGTTACTTACATGCTGTAAGTCCACCTCCGCTGCCTTGTCCTTCTAATCTGAGCAGTAATGTAACATTACAACAATGTCAGGCCCTGTGAACTGTGTCTGGCATGAGTCAAGAATGAAAGTGGGACAGCGATAATAAAATTTAATGAAAGGTTTAGTGTTTGGCATCCCATTTACTTTTACCTTCTTTCTTCACTTGCCATTTTATTCTTTATCTTAGTTGGAGCAAATTAAACAAATGCCTTGTAACAGATGCTGCTCACTAGTTTTCAAAACTATCCCAAACTGTAGAAAATTTGTATCAACATCAAAATAAACATTGAAGACCTTGTTCTAGCAATAAATATTTAAGTGGACATCAATTAAAACAATTTATATACTGAACTGTGTGATGAACAAAAGCAGCCTTAAAGACAGCAAAGGTAACTTCAAATCAGTGAAACAGGTTAGTATACATACAATGGAGCAAAGCTGTGACCCATCAACTGTGATGCTTTAAGTTCATGGTCACTGTTTTCTAATAATCTCTCTTCTGAAGATACCAGTTTCTTGGCAAGTCCCTCAGTATCAATCTTAGATTACCCATCAACACTGGAAATTCACTGTGTTTTAAAATTAGATCACTGTCAAACAAACAGCCTGAATCCTTGAACTAAAAGAAATTGGGCAACACGAGAAAAACATTAATTTCTATTACTTTTCCCACTGGTCATCGTGGGAATTTCATACTATAAAAATGCACAAGTATTTGAAAAAAAGAACAGATTCCAGCAACACAGCATGGCCTCAGTGCCTTTTTGAAGGGTCACCCTGTGGTTAGGACAGCTGTACTTGCAAGCAGTAACTTTCTCTAAAGTATGGCATTTGACCACAAATTTTCATATGAATATTGCATCAGAAAGTAAAATGTATTTGAGTTTGCTTAAATATTTTTACATATATAAAATCAACTACCAGCTAATGTTCTCCTAAATCTTTGTGTAAAAAAAATTAAAGATGCATCAAGAGAACAAATGCTTTTCATTTTGTTTCCTGGGGCACACTATCATGTTTCCACCCTGCTTGTTCAGTACAGGTGCCCTGGTCTGAGAGAACCCACAGCAGCAGAGAGAAGGTAAACAGAGATTCTATTTGTTTAGACTAGTATAGTGTCTGGAATATAATATTCATTTAATACGTATTTGCTAAATGAATTGTCAAGATAATTTCAAGGACTAGTTTTTAATTGCAAAAATATAACAGAAAAATGCTTTGAAAAATACAATTACTGGAAACCCCACAAAAGTAAGAAAATATACCAATTTTTATTTCTAAATATTAATAAGGGCAACAAAAATATGTATTTTTTAATTTAGCCAAGGAGAAAAGGCTGTCAAGATGTTGTGTAATACTAAGGGAGGTGGGGTTAAAAAAATTACTAAGCAATTAAGCATTCAATTGGCTTTGGTGCCCATATGTGTCAATGTTACTTATGCGGCATGATCAAAAACTACAGTGAATGTTTACATTTTTAAAAATTTTTTATAGTGGAAGACACATTGCCTTTAATATCCCTCCCCATTCTTTGAACAAACATCTCATCACTCTTGCCACTTTTGAGGCCTTTCTGTAAGTCCTCTTCTATGAGTGTCTCTAGCTGTGTTGTCATCACTGCATCAATGCCCCGAATCAATTCAAAATGTTAGCCTTTCGTGGTCATTTTGACTTTGGGGAAGAGCCAGAAGCTGCATGGTGACCGATCCAGCGAATAAGTTGGATAACTATACATTATAATGTTTTTATAAGCCTGTCTTCACATTGGGTGGCAGCAGCATTCACTATATTTTTTATCATACATTACAAAGACACTCATGAATAAGACTTCCAAAATTGCTTCAGAAAGCAAAAGACAGTGGGATAAGTATGTTCAAATCAAGTGGGAGTTTCTTGACAAGGATTAGTGGTAATGTGTCTTTTACTATAACAATTTTATTTAAATACACACCATTGTTCTTTTTAATCTACTCTTAGATTTCAAGCTTACACAAGAAAATAAGACTGTAATGTACACCTATGGTCCCACGTAACCATGAATGGTGCTAGAGCTACCAAAGGTCATGAGCCATTTCCCATTTGTTTAATGCTTTTCTTCTGCTTTTAATGCAGATTTTTACATATATGAGGAGTTTTGTAAAGGCTTAGCAACTGCAAAAATTAAATGTCTAATAATATGAAGTAAGTTCTTAGCTGAATTTCACCCCCCCATAAAAGGCCCTCACCCTAAAAAGTCATGGTTTGCTTTAAATAACAAATGAAAAACAAAAAAGTACTCCTACTTGGAGTAGACTATTAACAGACTCAAGTCTTGACACATTTCAATCATGTAACCTTGCCATATCTAATTTCTTGTGATATGAGGGCCATAGAATCCACCCTCCACATTCAGAGTGATTGTGTGAATAAATCAGCATGTATTTAGATAGTAATATGAGCAGAGTATTAATTTAGTTACCTTGCTAATCTCCCCCACTCACAGCAACAGCTTACTATGTGCAAGCCTGGATTTAATTACTATAAGGTACATAATCTCTTATCTGAAAACCTTGGTGCCAGATACAGTACAAATTCAGAAATGTCCAGATTTTTAGATAGGCAACAGCCTATATAAACTACACATTACATAATACCCCATCAGGGTATGTGGCACTACTCTATAAACATTACTAATTCTACAGAAAAAAATTAATGATTAAAATTAGGTAGAATAAAGGTTATGAATAGCCTCATGTTAGTTCAAGTCAAGTTTAAGTCTTGCCACCACCAGAGTTTTGGTACTTAAATTACAAAATGAAAATTTTACCAGTTTCTATATTTTATCCATTTTATCAGAACTTTTGAAATTTGACAGTTACAAACAAATTGTGGGCTTAGTTAACTCTTTTAACCCTTGCAAGCACCCTAATAACATCAAGTGTCCCTATTTTTCAGAAGAGGTCACTGAGGCACAAAGTGGTTAACTCATCCCACATCCCCCAGCTACAAAGTCTCCTAGATAAATTGGATCCAAGGCAGCCTCGCTCCAAAGTGTAAGAGGACAAAGTCCAAAGAGTATGTTTTTAGTAACTTTATTAATAACCCCTCAGAAAGTGCTTTAGAATACCAGGTGAATATGTGGAAGGCAGGGTATTAAATGATATAATTATCAATAAATGATAGAGGAAATAGCACAAGGCAGTATTTATGCATTATTCAATGAGTATAAAATACATGCATGTGCCAGCTGCTCAGGATACAATAATGGACAAACTAGGCAAGGTTAAAGTCACCTTCATGGAACCAAAGTCCAGGATAGATATGACCAGGCATCAAAGAAGCATAATTATGATACCATAGGACAAGTGTGTGACTGCTGTTCACCTTCAGAGGAGGAAGAGATCAAGCTCAGTGGTGGGTGGTGAAATAGGGCCTGATATTAAACTGTATCTTGACTAGTGCTGGGCTTTGAAACGACAGCAAGAAGGGAAGGACTTTTCAAATAGATGGCATGGTTCCTTTCAAGAAGAATGTCCTGTGCACCTATTCTATGACAGGGATAATGCTAAACACAAAAGTTCCAAACCAGTTGAAAGCAACAGAATTCATATGATAATAATGAAGACTTGGGAAATTAGGTTGGTGCCAAATCATGAGTGTTCTAGAGTACACAGGTAAGGATGGGAACTTGACCCTGCAGGAGGAGATTATTTCTCAGGTTATCATTCCCCCAGGATTAGGATTTACCCTACAGGATATCAATGACCAGCTGCATTCCTATTTGGAACCAACTAGACCTCAAAGATGGACTTCATTTGATTAAGTCTCAGGATAATAAAATCTATTGAACCTTTAAGCAATAGAATAACACTAATTTCTCACAGAATAAAGATATGATAATTTGAAAATGATGGACAGGCAACAGTTAAAGTAAAAGTGATATATTGTGCACCCATGTTCATAGCAGTAGTTTGTAATAGTTAAAACTTGGAAACAGTTGTAATATGAAATAGGAAAAGGTCCAAAGGGGAAGGGGAAATGGGATGGGTAGAGGAAAGGAAAGGAATAAATATGAGAAAAGGGAAAAATGAAAACAAAGTCTTTGTAAAAAGAAAGGGTGGAGGGGTTGAAGGGAGGGCAGGGGAATGGGCAAAAAATAAAAACCAAGATATATTACGTAAAGGTACACATTCCCAATAATGAATGTCATCATATTATGTACCTCAAATTTACCAATAAACTTAATGAATGGAAAAAAAAATGGCAGACCCCTCCAAAAAACTTAAAGGTTTTTTTCTAGAACCTAAGTTATTCCTTTATACTCAAATTAAACTTCCAAACTTCCCAATGAAATGAATCTGTACAAAAATAAGACATCATTCTTTGAAAAAAACAAATTCTTAAATTTTAACAATGATCTGGTTTTTCATAAAGTTGGTGACAACTTACTTTGCAGCACAAGTGACAATGTGACAGTGGAAAGTGGACTGCTTTTTAACATGCCCACCTCAAGTTCCCATTCCGTCATCCATTTACCAGAGCAGAGAAACTGAATCAAATATATATTTATCACAATTATTAAATAGTTTTTATTTCTCAGGACTCAATGTAAATAATGGAGTAGTTAGGCATTCTATTTATCCTTTGGAAAACATTTTCTAAGTTCCACTGGCTAATTTGTTCCATCAAATGACCATCCACAGAAAAGACTTTTCAATGGTTTCTCAATGTTCTGATAATCAAATGTAAATTCTTTCTCAGGATCTCCTAGTCCTACTTATCTATTATCTGACTCCCTCTAAGCTCTCTAACACTTTCTTTAACCATTACCCCACCTGGATCACTAGGATATGGCCACACTGGCTTTTTTTGTCTGTTCTTTATAAACCCCTAACAATGTTTGCCTGCCTCAAAACCTTGGCATTTGCTCCTCTCACTGTAGGAACATTCTCTTGGGAATATCTTCCCAGAATTTGACAAATTAGGCCCATTCTCTCTTCTCTTTGAGGTTTCAGCTCAAACATAACTTTCATTGAGAGGCTATATTTGTCAGGGTTCTCCAAAGAGACAGAACCAATAGAACATGCATACAGACATATGAAGGAGGATTTACTAGGGTTACTGGCTTACACAATTATAGCAGCAGAGGAAACCCACAACAGGCTGCCTAAAAGCTAGAGCTCCTGTATTGTAGGGATGGGACTCATTCCAAGTAGAAGGTACTCAGAGCCAGGAAAGCCTATGGTATAACTCAGTTCAAGGAGGCCAAAAGCCTGAGAACCCAAGAGGCCACTGATGTAAGTCCTGAAGCCCAAGTCCAAAGGCCAGTAAATCTGGAGTTCTGGGTCCAAGGCAGCAGAAAAACAGTCTCTCTCAACCGTGGAAGAAAGGCCAATTCACTTTCTTTTTTTTGTTCTCTCCTGGCAATTAGATGGTGCCCACCCACACTGTGGGCTAACCTTCCCCACCTACTCCACTCAGACTCATGAACTAATAATCCCTGGAAATATCCTCACAGACCTAAGCAATACAGTTTTTTTTTAACCAGGTTTGAAGGTATTCCTTAACACAGGCCAGCTGCACCTAAAATTAACCATCACAGAGGCCTTTCCTGTCTACCCTTGCTTAAAGTATTTCTTCTTAGTTTTCTGTCACACATTCCCCTACTCGTTCTCACTACAATCTCTAGGGATCTTTTTCATTTGTTTAGTTTTTTATGGGTTTATATCCTCTGGTAGAATGCAAGCAATATGTGATATTCCACAAGAGGGAAGATCATGCTTTTAGATTTTTATCACTACACCTAATACAGAGCCTTGACACATGGAAGGCTCTCAACAGATTTTATAGAATAAATATCTAAATGAATGAACAATATTGAAAAACCCGATTGCTATGAAGACTTCTAATTTGAGAAAGACATGAGGTTTTCTATTTTTAATTTTGAGATGTCTTCTCTAGGGCTGTTCAATTTTCCACACCCTTTCTACATTTTCTGAAATCTGATGATTCCTGTCAAGTTATTGTACTATTTTATAGAAACAAAAGCACAACTCCACTGATATATTTAAGAAACAAAAATAATGAGAAAGTTTTAACAGTCTATTAGACTTCAAAAAAATCAAACAACTTGAAAATTGGTTGATCTCACTTCATTACTACAAGTCAAATTATATGAAAAGATATAATTTAAAATGTACAGAAATGAAAAAGATAATCTTGCAGTTACATTTAGTGACATCAGAAATATCCAGTCTTAAAACCTGGAGAACTACCAGGAAAGCTATAAAATACATACTGAGGATTCAGAGAAAAATGTTTTTAGCTAACTCACATCCACCTTTTATTCCTTGCAGGCAAATAGTTTACTATATAGTCACAGTATTACCCTTAGTATTATTGACGCAAAGTTTAGACTAAGTATCGACTTAGAAAGTTTAGACTTAGTATTAGTAATAATCACCTAAGGAAAAAAGTAATAAAACATTATACACTCTTTTTCTTGAAAAATGGGTTGCCAAAAATATTACAGGCAGAAAGATGGGCCTATTAGAATAAGTACCCTTGCCTTATCACATTCCATTTTTAATAGAAATAAACTCAAAATTTTACCAAATCAATAGGGAAACAACATATCACTTGAAAGTTATCTAACTAAATTGATAGTCAAAATAGCCTTAACTGCTCTTGTGAAAGGTACATCAAACCTTACAGAGTCACATCACACAGGCTAAAGTGTTTTCATAAAAATAGCAGATAAAAACCTTGGGCAATTGAAGCCCTTATTTATCTACTTTTGAAATACATCATTTAGTCGGGTGCTGTGGCACACACCTGTAATCCCAGTAACTGGGGATGCTGAGGCAGGAAGATTGCAATTTCTAGGGCAGCCAGGACAACAGAGTGAGAACCTGCCTAAAATTATTTTTAAAAGGCTGGGGATTTGGCTCACTGAAAGATCCTGGGTTCGAGCCCCAGTACCATTTTATAAAAATACATCACTTGCTATTGCAGCAAAACTATTCTCATTATCTCAGGGCCAAACGAAGTGCTACCAAGACAGTGAAATTTATCCACTATCTCCATTCACAACTTGGTTGCTTCAGCGGGTGTTGTAAATTAGTGCATAGTGTGTCAGTGGCAACACCTTGTCACACACCAAGCAAACAAAACTATCACTTAAGTCTAAGGATATTAATAAGAACTTGTAGTTAAGGGAGTTAATATTTTTAGATATAAAATGAGGTCATAGCTGCTTAATTCATTTTTTCAGCTTTCAAATGTGAGCACTAGATATAGCCTATTTCCCAAAACACAGCTGTAGACGTCAGCATGTGCTTGTTCACTGGTATTTGCCTCCACTTTCAGCTTCTCTACTCAATTTTCTTCACAGTAATTACAGAATGAAAGTGAGCAAATGAACCTCAGTCCAGGAACTAACCTGGCATCTTCAGGGAGAAAGTGGCATGGATAAAAGTATTTTTTAAAGAACTGTGAGATTTTAAAATGCTGTTTCTGTAGGGTTTATATCAGTAGGAGATATAACTGTAAGAAATAGTAGATTCTCTAAAGGAGGAGAGGCAGGTGCCCTCCCAATAGAATCAGATTTTACATCCAGTTTCTCAGTTTCCATTCAATGTGCTTAGTAATCAGCCTGTGCTAACCTGAGCGACATTTTCCCAAATTGCTAAGGTCCTCAGCTACATAAAATGATGAGCACACTAATTTACAGGTGGAGAAATGGATCCAGGCATCACAAGTCCCACCAGTCCTCCCTCTGCCAGGCCTGCAGCAGCCAGGAAAGTTTAGGACCCTGTACGATATTACATATAGACATAAATGCGCAGACACACACACACGTTAAGTGAATATGGTTCTTGAACTAAGTTATTAAAATCTAAGGAGAAAATTTTAAGTTCCTTTTAGCAGGTATTTACTAAAGGATATTTAATAAAAGAATTATCCCATCACTTTCAGCAAATGGTAGGCTAAATTGTAAGCCTCCAAGAAAATAGTCAACTGTGATAGGAGGAGGAGGAGGAGGAGGAGGAAAAGGAAGGAAAGAAGGAAGGAAGAAAGAAAGAGAAAGAGAGAGAGAGAGAGAGAGAGAGAGAGAGAGAGAGAGAGAGAGTGTGTGTCAGTCAAGAGATTCAGAGCTGAATACATTTGGAACCAAGTTAAAATCCTCGAGGAAAAAGAGTATCTTCCTGATTTAGGAGTTAGCAGCAAAGTCTTCCAAGTTAGATTTTTCTGAGGGAGGGAGGGATTAGGAGGCAAAAAGGAGAAGCTGGTAGGTAGCAAGAGACACTGAGGCCGAAGTGGACAGAGGGACTCTAGACTATCAGGGCAGCTGCAGCGAAGCCCAGAGAAGCTCTTGAAAAGATGACAAAGAAACAGAGAAACTGGGTTCTGGAGTCCGAGAAGAACTCTGGCATCTGGCGGAGCCCGGGGGACCTGGAGATGCAAAGGTGCCCGGATAGGACCCGCACCAGCACACCGGAGGAAAGGGACGGGGTGCGAAGAGCGAAGCTGGCTCCCTCACCTACAGTCCCTGGTACAGATCGCAACTCCTTGCAGCGCACGGCCGCGCACCGCTGGGACCCGGAGGCAGAGAAGTGGCTGAAGGAGCCCCTGTGAGTTTTGGAGCCTGCCTCACCTCGTGTGCCGTCCCGGCTGCCAGTCGCTAGTTCGCCGGCTGCTGCACTCCGAGGGCCG
>NW_022900951.1:95067516-95128508 GCF_012274545.1 Fukomys damarensis
CCCATGCGTGGCAAGGCTGTGCCCGGAAGCGGGATGACCGCCCAGTGACCCTCACGCCTCTGAAACCGGGACTCTCGGTGTGAGCACACGTCTTCTAGTGCCCAGAAGGCAGAAGTGAAAACTGTCAAGTATCCAGGGACGACAGTGGAGCCGCCCAGGGTGAGCCACTTTGTAGAGGTCACCTGTGCATCCCGGCCGCTGTGATCTACCTGGGCCTCCTCATGATGGTGGCGGGGCCTGGGCAAAGGGATGCTCTGGAAGCCTTCACCCCAGTGGAGCCTGCACCTCAAAATAAGCCTGACACACAGAAAAAGTATTCATCACTTTTCTAGTCTGCTGAGTTCTTCATTTCTCCACTTCCCTACCACAGTAAAAAGTATTGAAAAAGAGGAAGGATAACTACAAATATGGTAGTTTAACATTTTACTGAAAGTTTACTATTAGCCGAACACTGAGCTATCAACTCTCATAGCTACTCCATGAGGTATATACTGTTATCTCCATTTTACAAGTGACAAAAATGAGGATTAAAGGTTAAGCAAGTAGCCGAAAGTTATGAAATGAATAATTGGCAAAACGGGACCCAGGATCCCAAGCAGTGGGATTCTAGTGCCTGGGGTCTTAAGCACTGTGCTGTACCGCTTCCAAATTCTGGTGGGACTAAGTCAGAATCTTCATTTTCTCTTGCGAGTTCTATCAGCATAGCCCCCAACAAAAAACCCAGTCAAGCGAGTTTTTCTCCTTGCCTGTCATTCTTTGCCTTTTTGATAGTTACAGCCTCAGGCTACCTTCTTACACCTCCTCCTTCATTCTTGGAAAAATAATGGGCATTTGCTCTGTGTAAGCAATTTAATAGGTTTGTGGGGTTCTTTTTTTAAGACGGTTTTGGGATGTGTGTGGAGTCTCTAATTCTATGTGTTTTCTTGTGTTCTTCCCTTTACCTACAAGTAAATTGATCTGAGATCCCATCAGTGCTGTCTTCCTATTTCGACTTCCATACAAGAAATTCTAGTACTGTGATACATTTTAGGTTAAGTTTGAAATTACTACCTACTCAAAAACTTACTAGAGTAACTAAACCTAACACCACATTTTTAAGTTTCATCAAACAGGTGAACAAGATAAACTCTAGCATTATGACCCACCTCACAAATCTGAAGACTGAACCCAGGGCCTTCATTCCGAGCTACATTCCCAGCCCTTTTTATCTTTTTTTTTTCTTTTTTGAGACTGTGTATTACTAAGTGACTAAGTTGCCCAGGCTGGCCTTCCACTTGCCGTTCATTCGCTTGCCTCAGCTTCTCAGAGTGCTGAGATTACACATGTACCTCACCACACCCAGCTGCGTTTTTCTTTTACCCATCAATGTTAACCCAATTTGTCCTTGCTAACAAGAATGTATTCTCTTGCTTCTCTAGTATGCTTATTCAGTAAATGTTGCACACCTATATCATACACTCAAGGCCTATTAGGAGGAAAGCACCTAATGCAGAAGTTTAGAAATTTGCCAAGATGTATTTAAACCAATCAAAAATCTGGCACATATATTAAAATAAATACAAATTGCGTTGAAGTATATCCAAATTACTGCTTCGACCCTGCTCTAAAACGGTTTCAGTGAAGTTACTTTACAATAAGCTTCTCTAATAGAAATGATAAGAAAATGAGTGTGGCCCCCACAGTCTTTTCCCATATGAGGAGAAAGTCCTCCAGAGTTCACAGCAGAAAGTGTTGGGTTGGGGAAAATTATAAAAACTGCATTTGAACTAGGAATAGGATTCATCAATGGAACCAAATGAGTCCATAAATAGGCCCATAATATATATTACATGAATGATTTTCAACAAATGTTTGAAGCCAATTCAGTTTTTAGAGAAATTTCTATACCATTTTCCATAAGGACTGTACTAATTTATGCTTCCACAAACAACTATTTATGAGTACCCTTTTCTGCGTATTCTCACCAAGGCTTGTTGGTCATTTTGTCTTTTTGATGAAAGCCATTCAAACAGATGTGATGTTTCATCTCCTGGTTTTAACTTGCATTTCTGTGATGAGTAGTGGTGTTCAGCATTTTTCATTTACCCAAGTATTTGTCAGTTATATCTTTTGAGGAATGTCTGTTCAGACCCTTTGCCCATAAGATCCAGCATTCTCATTTTGGGGTATATAGCTAAAGGAATTGAAATTTGTATGTCAAAGAGAGATCTGCATTTCCATATCTATTACTGTGCTTTTCACAATAGCCAAGAATTAAAGCAACCTAAGCATCCACCAAGGGATGAATGGATAAAGAAAAAATGGTAGACATACACAATGGGATACTATGCAGCTCTCAAATAGAAGGAGATTCTGTCATTCATGAAAAAATGGGTGGAGTAAGAGGGCATCATGCTAAGTGAAATAAAGTAGGCCAAAAATTATAAATACTGTAGTGACCTCACGTATGGGAATGTAAAAATGTTAAATTCATAGAAACAGACTAGAAAGGGATTTATCAGAGGCTGAGAGGGAGAGGATGGGATGATGAAATCTAAGATACTAATTAAAAATACAAAGTTTTAGTTATATTGGAAAAATAAGTTTTAGTTATCTATTGTATTATGACCACAACTAGTGCTCTGTATATTGCAAACAGATCAAGACATTACATTGTACCCCATGAATATACACAATTATTAATCAATTTTTTAAAATTAAAAAGACAATTCAGTGGGAAATCATAAACTGTTTTCAAAAAATTATATTTAAATAGCCAGATATCTATGTGAACTAAGATCTATATGGTATACTAGCTATAAAAATTAACTAAAATGCATCATAAGCCTAAATTTAAATGCTAGAACTTTAAAATAACCAGAAGGAAACATAAGAAAAACCTCTGTGACTTTGGTTTAAGTAAGGATTTCTTAGGTATGAAACCAAAATCATGACCCATGAAAAGACAAATTTGTAAGATGGATTAAAGAAATTTTCAATTTTAAGCACTACTGAAATAATTTAAAAATGAAGCTAGAAAATATACTCAACATCATTAGTTGCTAAAATACAGATCAAAATCATATCACAGAGAAGTATGCACACCCATGTTTATAGCGGCACAATTTGTAATAGCTAAAACTTGGAAACAGCCCATTTGCCCATCCGTTGGAAACTGGATAAAGATGTGGTTTTTCTATAAAATGGAATATTACTCAGCCATAAAGAACGAGAAAATAGATTCATTCATAGGAAAATGGATACATATTGAAGATATACTCCTAAGTGAGATAAATAAGGCACACATGTGTAAATAACAAATAGTTCTCTGGTGTGAATAATCAAAAATAATACTTAAGATCCTAATAAGATTACTGACATTTAGAAATGGGAAGAAAGGAGCTAAAGGTGTAGGGAAGGTGGGATGGGTAGGGGAAGGGTAATAAGGGAAAAGAAAAAAATGTAAGATAATGAAAAGATGGTAATAAAGTGTTTGTAGATGGGGAGGGGAGGAGGGATTGAAGGGAGGGCAGGGACAAGGGGAAAAAATGAGAACCAAGACCTGTCATGTAAAGGTACAGGATCCCAATAACGAATGCAACTGTACTGTATACCTAAAATGTACCAATAAACTCAATAAAAGCTGAAAAAAAATCACAAGGTAACAAAACAGTATATTAGAACAGAACATTAATAAGAAAAACCATACCAAGTTTTGACAATTGACTAGACTACTATATACTATTTATATATGTACTATATTCTAGTGTTTAGGTTACTATACACTACTTCTATAGCATACTATACACTACTTCTGCAAACAAGAAAAAATGGTTCAATCACTTTGGAGAACAATTTGGCAGTTTCTTAAAAAGTTACACCTATCATAAGATCCAGCCATTCCACCCCTAGATATTTACCCAGGAGAAAGGAAAGCATTTTCCATTTAACACTTGTGTGTGACTATTGCACACAAAAGCATTTGTTGTTAGCTGCAAATAGAAGTAATCCAAATGTCCATCAAAAGATAAACTGATAAACTGGTACACCCGTACTCTACTGCTACTGAGCAATAAAAAGGAATGAATATACTACAGCATTACACACATGGTGATCTGGAAGAGGCTAAAAATAATTATTCTGAACAAAGGATGCCAAAAAATGGGTAGCTATTGTATCGTGCCATTCATATAAAATTTTAGAAAATAAATCTATAATGATTGGAAGCAGATTAATGATTGCCTAGGATGAGAACTGGGGTGGAGGGTCAGAAAAGACAATGGAAAACAAGGAACCTCTTAGGGTTGGCAAGTGTGTTCTTTATTGTTTTAGAGTAATGATTTCAAAAGTGTACACACACATTGATACTTACCAAATTGTATATTTTAAATGTGTGTCATTAATTATATGTCATTTATACCTCAAAAAAGCTGTTAAAAATCATGGGACTTGACAAACATCAGTTTCTCTATTCTATTCCCTTTTTATGAATAACATACAGGCTAAAAATTATTAGGCATCAAAATTCTGGCAAAATTACCTCCATTTCATTTCTACATGTTAACCAAGAATCTATTTCACTATTGGATTACAGATTGGCATTTTATGCTTTGCCAGCTGCATGATAGGACTTGGTCACAAAATGCTTGAGTTATATCTTTTCCATACAAGAGAACAGCTAGACTGAGGATGGAGTATTTAAAGCTCGTTTCAATTTTTAATTGGAAGGCCTCTGATTTCCCCTTTTGGTGTGTGATATTTATTTTCTGGCCTGTATTAAATATGAGCTAAATATTGAAAGTCTTAGCCTAGTCATTCAGCATTAAGACTTTGGGAAAATTTCTAAGGGTGTAGTCAATTGAGAGAGTACCTACCTAGTATACTCTAAATCCTGGGTTTGAAACCAGCATTGCAAAAAAGAAGGCAGTGGGGGAGAGAAAGGGAGGGAGAAAGAAAGAGAGGGAGAAGGAGAGAGGGAGGGGCAAGGGAAGGGAAAGAGAGACAGAGGGAGAGGGAGAATAGGAGCCATTTCTTTATGTCATCTTAGGTGTTTCATTTATCTCCAAAAAGTTACTAAATTAGTCTACTGAAATGAAATTGACTGATAACTAAAGTTTTATAACATTTATTTTAAAAATTATTTTAAAAGTCAGCACAGGCATCATCTCAAACTAAAATATTTAAAGCCAGATTAATCTTATTTCCTCTTACTAAATCAGTGTCCACTTTCTGTTAATAAATGATACCATCATTCTCCCTGTTATCCCATCTTAGAACGTCATTTGTCCACTCATTACATTTATTGAATGTCTCTCATGTGGAAGAGCAGTGCTAAACTTTAGAAAAGAAAAGACGAAATATAAGATCCACTATCAAAAAATAAGACTTTATTTTCATCTTTTCATTATCTCACATTTTTTTCTTTTCCCTTATTATCCTTCCCCTAGGGGTAAGTGGAAAAAATGAGAATCAAGACTTGTCATGTAGAGGTACAAGATCCCAACAATGAATGTAACTGTACTGTATCCCTAAAATGTACCAATAAACTCAATTAAAGCTGAAAAAAATAAGAAATGATTTTGGGAAGTTATGTCAAAGTACAAGCAACCACTACACCAGACATGGGTGTAGTATAAGCAATGGGAATTCTTATAAACACAAATTAACCATATAATTAACTTGGGAATAAATTCTCAGTGATACATGAGAGTTACCTATGAAAGATGCTCATGAGGTGTTAGAATGCAGTAGGTAAGATACACACATATGTATACAAACAGAAACTAATTTAGAAAACTCTACAATAACACAAACAGTGGTTGTCTCTTGATATATTGGATTATAGAGGTGATTACATTCTTTTCTTTTTTCTCTTATGAAAAATAAAACAGAATTTCATAAAAATAATAAAATAATATGATAGGTATTGAACTGTGCATTATTATCTTCATATTAGTTATTCAGAGAACAAGAATACACCAAAAAAGATTCTTTAAAAAAACAGTAATAACAAAAGTCATTCTTTGCAACAAACTATGATAAATTAGTAGTATAAATGAAACCAATTAGGATATGCATTGAAATTTTTTTCTATTTTTTTCATTGACTTTATTGCTACTTTTTAAGTATACAGTACAATTACATTCATCATTGGTATCTTGTACCTTTACATGACAGATCTTCATTCTCATTTTTCCCCCATACCCCTGCCCTCCCTTTGCCCCCTCCACACTTCTCTATTTACAAAGACTTTGTTTCCATTTTTTTCCTTTTCACATATTTTTTATTTTCCCTTATTTCCCTTCCCCTCCCCTTCCCATTTCCCCCATACCTTCACACTTTTCTTCCTCTTTCACATTATCAGTTATACAATTTGAATCTTATTTACATTTTAGTTTTTCATACCAGAGAAATTTTTTACATGTGTGTCTTGTTTATTTCACTTGAGTATGGCCTCAACATGCATCCATTTTCCTATTAATGACTCTAGTTTCTCATGCTTTATGGCTGAGTAATATTCAATTTTATAGAAAAATCACATCTTCTTTATTCAGTCTCCAACTGATGGGCAATTGAGCTGACTCCAAGTTTTAGCTATTATAAACTTTGCCCTATACACATGGGTGCACATACATCAATGCAGTATGATTCTTTTAATTCTTTGGGAAAGATAACCAGCAGAGGGATGGCTGGGTCAAATGGAACCTCTAGTCCCAGCTCTATGAGGAATCTCCATATTGACTTCCATAGTGGTTGCACCAGGCTGCACTCTCACCAACAATGGAGAAGGGTTCTTTTCTCCCCACAACCCTCCCAACATTTGTTATTGTTTGATTTCTTGATAGCAGCCATTCTTTCTGGGGTGAGGTGGAATCTCAGTGTTGTTTCCATCTGCATCTCTCAAATGACTAATGATGTTGAACATATTTTCATATATTTATTTGCTACTTTTACTTCTTTGAGAAATGTCTGTTCATTTCAAATGCCCATTTTTGAATCAGATCTTTATATTTGGGGGGGGCTGATTTTTTTGAGTTCTTTATATATTCTAAATAGTATTCCTTTGTTTGAGGAGTAGCTGGTAATTTTTTTTCCCACATTGTAGGTTGTCTCTTAGTTATTTGTGGTTTCTTTTGCAGTGCAGAAGCTTTATCATAAGATGAAATCTCAGTTGTTGATTCTTTATGCTAGTTTGCATGCTACTGCGGATTTGTTCAAAAAGTCTTTTTCTATGCGAATGTCTTTGAGAGTTCTGCCTAACTTATCATCCAGCTAGTTTAGTGTTTCTGTTTTAATATTTAGATCTTTAATCCACTTTTAGCTTAGTGCATGGTGAAAGATAGGGGTCTAGTTTTAATTTTTGGTAGGTTGAAATCCAGTTTTCCAACACCATTTATTAAAGAGGCTATCTTTCCTCCAGTGAGAATGGTTGGCTCCTTTGTTAATAATGAGGTAGCTGAGTACATCTGGAGTTGTTTCTGTATCTATTCCACTGATTCTCAGGTATTTTTCTTTGCCAGTACCATGCTGTTTTTACACAGTGGCTTTGATTGCCCAACATAGGATAGAAATGGAATCCATGAAACAGCTTCAAACAGCTATCCAGGAGATTAAAATCTCTGTTGAAAGAATTAGCACCAGAATGAACAAAGGTGAAGATAGAAGTTCAGATATAGAAGATAGGATTGCAGTCAGTGACCATGAAAAGAGAGATCTCTTAAAAACAGTAAGGGATCATGAGAAATAAATCCAAAAGTTCTAGATGATGCAAAGAAGAATAACAAAAGACTGATAGGAATCCAAGGAATCACAGGAGAAATTACAAATGACTTTAAAAACACTGTTCAAAGAATTGATGACAGAAAACTTCCCAAACAGGGGAAGAATTTGACATACAGATAAGTGAGGCATGTAGGACTCTAACTAGCCATGATCACAAAAAATCTACACATAGACATATAATAGTCAAGATCCTGGAAACCCAACAGAAGAACAAAATACTACAAGCAGTTAGAGAAAATAAACAAATCACATGCAAAGGAAAGCCCATCAGAATCACAGCAGACTTTTGAACACAAACCCTCAGGTCAAGGAGAGCCTGGAATGAAGTATTTCAAGCCCTAAGAGAAAACAACCTCCAACCTAGACTGATGTATCCTGAAAAACTCTGTTTTAAAATGGATGGGGAAATAATATACTTCCATGACCAAAAATCACCTAAGAAATTTCATGAATACAAAACCAGCACTACAAACAATTCTAAATAATATCCTAGGAAAAGACAATGAAGATCACAACATCATGAGGCCCAGCACAGCAAATAAATTTGGCAAGGCAAGAAACTAATGGGGGATGGGAATAAATTAAAAAGAGCCAACAACAGGACAATAACATGACAATGATAAGTCAATATATGTCACATCAATCTCAATGGCCTCAATTCACCCATCAAAAGAAATAGACTGGCAGAATGGATTAAGAAGCAAAATTCAACAATATGTTGTATATAAGAAACACACCTAGTTCAAAAAGAAGCTCATAGACTGAAAGTGAAAAAATGGAAAACAGTTCTCCATGTAATAGGAGCCTAGAAAAAAAGTAAGGGGTAGCTATCTTATTTATAGACAAAGTAAATTTCAAACCAAAACTGATTAAGAGAGACAAAGAAAGCCACTACATCCTTGTAAAAGGAACATTACAAGAGGAAGAGATGATAATCATAAAGGGACATGAAAAACCAAATAAGCACTAATACAATTGTAGTGGGAGACCTAAATACCCCACTATCACAAATAGCCAGATCATCTAGACAAAAAAATCAACAATGAAATATTTTAAAACAATGGAATTTATATATGAGGAAGTGAGTGAATGTCTCTATTTTTATCTATATCTCTTCTATTTTGCTTTTTATTTGTATTTCTCATGTAAGAGAAACCATGCAATATTTGAGCTTGCATATCTGACTTATTTAACTTGACTTTATATTTCAAGTTGCATCTATTTTCCTATGAATACCTCAAGTCTATCTTTCTGTAAGGCAAGCTAGTACTCCACTGTGTATAAATACAACATTTTTCTTATCCATTCATCTCTTGATGGGCATATACTCTGATTCCAAGTTGTAGATATTATAAATCGTGCTGCTCGTGTGAAAGTACAGGATCCCAGTAATGAATGTAACTGTATTGTAGACCTAGATTGTACCAATAAACTCAATAAAAAAAATCATGCTGCTATAAACATGGGTATGCATATATTCCTGTAATATCATTAATTCTTTGGAGAAAATACCTAGAAGGATGACAGCTGGGTCTAATGGAATTTCTGTTTTTAAATTTCAGAGGAATCTCCCCACTAACTTCCATAATGGTTATACTAGTTTACATTCCCACCAAAAATGCAGTAGAGTTCCTTTTTCCCCACAACCTTGCCAGCATTTGTTATTGTTAGATTTTTATAATAGCTACTCTTTCTGGGGTAAAATGGTATCTCAGTGTAATTTTAATTTGCATTTCTCTGATAGCCAGGAATGATGAGCATTTTTTTCACATATTAATTGGCCACTTGAATTTCTTCTTCTAAGAAGTGTCTATTCATTTTGTTTTCCTATTTCTTTTTAGTGGAGGGAGGGAGCCTAATGTTTGAGTTCTTTGTATAGTCCTGATGGTAGTCCTCCATCCAAGGAATAGCTGGTGAAACATTTACTCTGTAGAATGTCTTTTTACTCTGTTAGTTGTTTCCTTTGCTGTGCAGAAGCTTTTTAATTCGATATGATCTCATTTGTTGACTCTCAGTATTATATATTGTGCCATTAGGGTTATGTTCAAAAGTTCTTGTTCATGCCTATGTTCTGTTTATGTGATGCATTATATTTCTTGATTTGCATATGTTGAACCATCCTTGCATCCCTGGGTTTAATCCTACTTGGTAATGGTGTATGATCTTTTTGATAATTTGCCACATTCTATTTGCCAGTATCTTGTTAAGGATTTTTTTGCCTCCATGTTCTTTAGAGAAATTGGCCTATAGTTCTCCTTTTTGGTTGGATCCTTGTCTGGTCTTGACATCAGGACAATGTTAGCTTTGGAGAATAATGTTGGATAGTAATCCTCTTTCAATTCCATTTAAAGGCTTGAGAAATATTGATGGTAAAAGTTTTTCCTGATGTTCTTAGAGAATTCAGCTGTGCATTCATCAGGACCTGGGCTTTTCTTAGTTGGAATTTTTTTTTATTATTGCTTCAGTCTCATTGCCTGTTATTGGGTTGTTCAAGCATTTTAAGTCTTTTTGGTTCAGTTTTGGTATTTCATATATATCTAGGAATTTCTTTATTTCTTCAGAGTTCCCCAATTGTTTTGCATGTATGTGTGTGAAGTAGTTTCTAATAATTTTCTGGATTTCAGCAGCCTCAATTGTAATTTCACCTCTTTCATTTATAATTGAATTATTTTGTGTCTTTTCTTTCCTTTTTTCATAAGATTGGCTACGGGGTTTTTTTTGTTGTTGTTGTTGTTTTACAAAGAGCCACCTCTTCAATTCATTGACTTTTTTTGTATTGAATTTTAGTCTCCATTTCATTAATTTATTCTCTGATCTTTATAATTTCCTTCCTTGTACAAGCTCTGGGATTTGGATTGTTTTTATTTTTCTAAGACCTTAAGATGCAACATTAGGTTATTTGTTTGGGCTCACTCAATTTTTCTGATGTGAACAATCACAACTAAAATCTTTACAATTAGGATTGTTCACATTGTGTCCCACAGGTTCTGGTATCTTGTGCTGGCATTCTCATTTAATTCTAGGAACTGTCCTATTTATTCCAATTTTCTCTATGACCTATTGATTATTCAACAGTGTATTTTTGATTTCTATATGTTTACATTGTTTCTGTGGTTTCTTTTACAGATTTATGATGTCATTGCACTGTGAGATGATAATATGCATTGTAAAATTTTGATTCTGTTGCATTTATTTAGGCATGCTTGGTTAACTAATATGTGGTCTATTTCAGACAAACAACCACATGCAGCCAAAAAAAAATGTGTATTCTGTTGACATTGTGAGAAATACTCTGTACGTGTCTATTAAGTGCATTTATTCAAAGGTTTGGTTGGACTCTGATATTTCCCTATTGATTTTTTTGTTTAATTGATCTCACTATTCATGATTGTGCAGTATTGATTGCCCACTATAATTGTGCTGATGTTTATCTGATCTTTTATATCCATTAAAGTTTGTTTTATGAAGTTGGGTGCAACATGGGTTGGTTCATATATATTTGTCATTGTTTTCTCTTCCTGATGAATAGTTCTGTTAACAAATATGCAAAGGCCATCTTTGTCTCCTTTAATCACCTTGGCTTGAATTCTACTGTGTCTGAAAATAAGATAGCTACTCCTGCTTGTTTTCAGGTTTCTGGTGCCTGGAATATTGATTTCTCTCCTTTGGTTTTAGTTTATGAATTTCTTTTTATGTTAAATCTATTTTTTGGATGCAGCATACCATTAAATTTTGTGTCTTTAGCCATTCTGCTAGTCTGTGTCATTTGATTGATGAGTTAAACTCCTTTTTATTGATAGTTATAATTGATAGGTATTGACTTATACCTATCATTGTATTAATTTCCTCTTGCTGTGTTTGTTTGTTTCTTTGTTTTCGGTACCAGGGATTGAACTTGGGACCTTGCACTTGCAAGGTAGGCAGTGGAACCACTAAGCTAAATCCCCAGTTCTCTGCTTGCTGTTTTGCTTTCTTTCCCTTCTATGTAATAGCTACTTCTATCTGATGGATTCGTTTCATTGGATTTTTTGGCATTGTCAGCCTCATTGTTTCCTTCTAGGTTATTCTTGATAATTTTTGGAAGTGTTGGTTTGGTGGACATGAATTTCTATAGGTATTCTTCATCATGGAAGTATTTCATTTCTCCATCAATTTTTTTGACATAGAATCATGCTATATAGTTAAGGCTGATCTGACTCATTATGTAGCCCAGGCTGATCTTGAATTCACAACAATCCTCCCACCTCAGTTTCCCAAGTGATGGTATTATAGGCATGTGCTACCATGCCTGGCTGTCTCCATCAGTTTTGAAAGATACTTTTGCAAAATGAAACAGTCTGGGTTGGAAATGGTTATCTTTAAGAGCTTGAAACTCTTCATTTTTTTGCCTTTAACATTGCTGTTGAGAAATCTGTTTAATTCTGATAGGTTTTCTTTTACAGGTGATTCGCAGATTTTCACTATCAGTCTTTAGGACTTTATTCTTGTGTTGTATCTCTGGTATTTTAGTTATAATTGTGCATGAAGTGTTTTTTTTTGTCTGATTATAGCTATTTAGGTTCTGTATGCTTCACTTATCTGTGTGTTAAATTATTTTTCCACATCTGCAAAGTTTTCTGCTATTGCTTATGTAAACAGGTTTTTTATGACCTTTGTGCTGTCTTCTGATTTTTCATTAAATCCACTTACTCTTGTATTAGACTGATTTGAGTCATCTAGGACCTTTGGATCAATTTTTCATGTTCCCTGTTGTTTCTTATGTATTCCTCATTAATTGATTATTTATTTCAGCCCTGTCCTCTATTTCTGACAATCTGTCTTTGCATTGGTCACTTCTGCTATCCATATTTTCTTTTTTTTAATTTTTTTTTTGGCTATCCATATTTTCAATCATGTTTTTAATCTTCTGAATTTCTGTTTGGAATTTCCTCAAGGTCTCCTATTCTTTTCTATGCTGGGCACTCATGTTTTGCACCCCTTTCTTTAGCTCCCCTAGCTGATTATTACTGTCTTCTCTAAATTTACTGCTCATTTGCTTCATTTCTGTTATTATGAGATTAGTTATATCTCCTTTAAATATCTTATTTTTCTCATTGATTTTATTGGTACATTTTAGGTATACAGTACAGTTACATTCAACATTGGGATCTTGTACCTTTACATGACAGGTCTTGGTTCTCATTTTTTCCCCTTCCCCTGCCCTCCCTTGACCCCCTCCTCCCTTCCCTATTTACAAATATTTTATTTCCATTTTTTCATTTTCTCATTTTTTTCTTTTGCCTTATTTCCTTTCCCCCACCCTTCCCACTTCCCCTACACCTTTAGCCATTTTCTTCCTATTTCACATTGTCAATTATACCATTAGGATCTTATGTACCATTATAGTTTTTCATACCAGAGAAACTATTCAGTATTTATACATGTGTGACTTATTTATTTCACTTAGGAGTATATCCTCAACATGTATCCATTTTCCTAAAAATGACTCTAATTTCTCATTCTTTATGGCTGAGTAGTACTCCATTTTATAGAAAAACTACATTTTCATTATCCAGTCTCCAACTGATGGGCAAATGGGCTTTTTCCAAGTTTTAGCTATTACAAACTATGCCACTATAAACATAGGTGTGCATATATCACTGTGATATGATTCTTTTAATTCTTTTTGGAAGACACCCAGCAGAGGGATGGTGGAGTCAAATGGAACCTCTAATCCCAGCTCTGTGAGGTATCTCCATATCGATATCCATAATGGTTGCACCAGTCTGCACTCCCATCAACAATGGAGAAGGGTTCCTTTCTCCCCACAACCCGTCAACATTTGTTATTTGTTGATTTCTTGATAGCAGCCATTCTTTCTGGGATGAGATGGAATCTCAGTGTTGTTTTCATCTGCATTTCTCAAATGACCAGTGATGTGGAACATTTTTTCATATATCTTCTTTAAAATTCTTTCACCTTCATTAGTAACATTTCAGACCTATCTGCTGTGCGGTTTATTATTTCCTCCCCCTCAGTGCCCCCTGTGCCAATTGTGAGGGACTTGGGGGTTTTTGTAGGCATCTATTGCCTTGCCATCTGATGTTTCTGTTTGTTTGTTTTTTGTGCCGGGGTTTGCAAGTTCTTTGACCCAGTGCCCCATTTTTCAAGAGAGAGCCACAATATAGTTTAGGACCACCCAGGCAATCCGGGTATTGGAATAGAGAATAAAACAATTGCTGGCTACTACTGTGTTACCTGTGTATGGTGGTAAGTTCAGCAACAAAAATGGCACCAAATGGCACCTGGATATTAACAAACCCTAGGAACCTCTCATTAACAGCTATTTACCATAACAAAGCAGACTCTGATTTTAGTGAAGGTAACTAGGTCCTCCTTTTATTTACACAGAATAATTCAAGGCACTGATTTCTGCTGGATGTTGGCACCAGTGCCAGAGCTCCAACATACCACTAGGTTAAATTTCTTCTTCTTCAAAAAGGCCTCCTCTGGTGACTACTCTCACCAATTTTAGCCTTCTAGAAAAAACATAGAACTTGTGATTTTTCTGGTCTGAGCCTGGGTCTCCCACAAAATCCCAAGATCGTTATTTAGCTCCAACACTTCCCAAGACTAGCTCCCAATGTTGTCATTCACCCAGTCTCTGTGAAAGCTTTTCACTTCAATCTTGAAACCTGACTTTCCTCCTGGGTGTTGATTTCTTCTTCAGTGACTTTGATTTGGGAGCTGAGACCAATTACATTGAAAGTTATTACTGATAGGTCTTGGTTTATTGTTGTCTTACCTTATTTTTCCATTGTTCATTATTTTTCTCTTCTACTTAACTGCTAACCATACCTGGTATATCCATTTGATTATACTTTTTTTTCATTGTTAGCTTCATTGTCTCTTTCTAGAGTAGTGCTGGTGAACCTATGCCTTATTTGGGTTGTTTTTCTTTTAAGACAAATGATGTTAATGTAGGAGTTGTTTTTTCTAAACTAAAACCTCAGTGTTCAGTTCTAATTGTAGTGTTGGTACTTTGAGATTAATAAATGGGTTTTCATTTGCAATTTGGGCACTTGTCTGTAAAAGGTTTACAATCACTACTTTAGGATAGCCTTGAGAATTTTTTGAAGTGCCGGTTCAGTAGTCATATATTACTTTAGGTGCTTTTTCTCACAAAAGTATCTTATTTCTCCACTAATATTAAAAGATAATTTTGTAGGATATATAAGCCTGGGTTGTAAATTGTGTTCTTTCAGGTCTTGAAATTTTTCACTACAAGATCTCCAGGCCTTTTAAATTTGTGTTGCAAAGTCTACTGTAATTCTAATGGGTTTTCCTTTATAAGTGATTAATTACTTTTCACTAGTCACTTTTAAGATTCTGTTCTTGCCCTGGACTTTCGCGATTTTGACTATGTGTCATGAAGTCATTTTTTTCTGATCATGGCTATTTGGGCTTCCTTATGCCTCACTTATCTGTATGTTGAATTCTTTTACCATATTTGGAAATTTTTAGCTATTATTTCAGTAAACAGGTAATTGATGACATCTGTGTGCTATCTTCTGGTTTTTCACTAATTGTAATTAATCTTAGTTTAGTCTTCTTTGCATGATCTAGGAATTGTTGGATTCATTTTTCATGTTTTCTTGTTGTTTGTAAGATATCACATTAATTGGCCACTGCTAACAGGCCTATCTCTTAGTTTTGAGACTCTGTACTCATATTAGTCACTTCTGCTGCCCATACTTTCAATAAATTTTTAATCTCCTGGATTTCTATTTGGAGCCCTTTTATGATCTCCCATCTTTTTCAAGTCTGATCATGTATGTTTTGCTTTGTTTTGTTTAGCTCTTCCATCTTTTTATTAGTGTCTTTTTTAGACTTGTTGATGATTTTGTTTAATTGACACAATATCTTATTACATCTTCTGTGAGCTTGCATATTGCCTTATTGAACTGTTTTGTTATCTCTTCTGATACTATTTCAAACAATTTAGGTGCGAGGGCTTTCATTTCCTCTGCTTCAATGATCTATGGATCAGTTTTAGGGGATTTGGAATTTTTGGTGGCATTTTGTTGGCTTTTCTTCTCATGTTTTTATCTTTGTTTGTGATTTTTCTAGCATTAAGGGGGGTACTGGGGATCGAACTCAGATTCTTGCGCTTGAGAGGCAGGCAGCTGAGCCACTGAGCTAAATCCCTGGCCTGTTTGTGGTGTTTTTATGCTGGAGTCATGGGTTTATTGTAGTGAAAAGTTTTGTTTTTAATATGAAGACCTCTTCAGTTAATGTCTACTTTTCAGTTGTGTCCTCTAGGCATGCCTAACTACCGGCATTTGCCACTGTTCCAGGATCCAACTACCTCTGTTTTCTTGAGATGGGAGATCACTGTATCTTTGACTCAATACCCAGTTCTCCCATAATGGGCCACAGTATTTTCAATGACAACTAGGCAATCTAGATATTGGTATCACAAGAAAACCCATTAATATCAACAAATATGACACCTTCATTGTAGAAATTAAATCAGCATCAATTATAGCATTAAATATAAAATGAATATTGACAAACCCCAAGGGCCGATAAAGTACCAACCTTGACCTTGGTAAAGAAATGCATAAGTATAGTATGAACACTTAAACAAACCAAATATTGACCTACTAGCGACCTACAGTAAACAACTACTAAATGGAAACACTTTATATCTACTAATAATAGCATGATATTTAACAAGAAGTGTGTAAAATTATCTATTTATCTAGAGATTCATAAAGTTTAGTAGTTATACTAGTGAACATGGAAGTGGTGAGAAACGAAAGACTAAAAAGAGCAAAACATGAAAAATTGACCCATGGAAGATAAAAAGAAGGAGAGAAAAGTAAGACAGCAGGGTCTTATTAAGAAGTAAAAGGAAGTTAGCAGTGATAAAGAACTGTCTCTGGAAAGAACAAACAAAAAGAAGAAGAAAGAAGATAAATAGCAAAAACCATGACCGAAGATGAAAGAAAAGAAAAAATTGAAAGGGAAAAATAAAAGAAATTAAAAGAAGAAATAAAAAGTCAGATAAAACCCCAAACCCCAAAAATACCCAATGAAGGAAAGATAAAAATAATACAAAATATGAAATCAAAAATTGAGTTAAAGAAAAAAAATCCTGTGTTATTGAATGAGTGGTTTTTTCCATGATCTACAGTAATGGGATCCAGCCAGATGCAATTTTCTATTCCTAACTTTAGGATGTTTGGGTTTTTGAGGCGCTCTCCTTGCGCTTGAGCCCCTCTTTGTTTCCCGCACACTGTGATTACCATTCAAGCTATGGTATGACCTTGCTCCCAGTGGTACATGGGGAATATGATCATCCCTCTGTTCTCTGTTGGATATAGGCCATAAGACAGGTTCAGGTGGGCTTTTGGATTTAAAGTTGATAGTCATGAGGTCAATTGCCCCCTTCTTTTCCCCAGGTGTTTTCTTTGTCCAGAATTGTGTTGGTTGGTCTTTACCTCTGCTGCCCATGTGATGCTCCCTTGGGGTCATAGTGCTGCTCCTCAGTACATGTCTACTCTCTCATATAAGAGTGGGGCCTACATGATTCCATTTATATAAAATGTCTAGAATAGACCAATTCACAATGACAAAAATTAGCTTCATGCTTGCTAGGAGTCTACATTTACTGGTCATGCAACCTTGGATAAATTGCCCAACTGCCAAGAGTCTCTGATCCCTCGCCCATGAGATAATGAGCCTGGCTCATGTTGAAGACCAAGAAGGTGTGCGTGCAACAAGGCATCTCCAGTGCAAAGAAGCAAGTCTCAGGATTGGTTCACTCTGAGATGATCCCACTTCTAGCCTTGTGTCTTTTTTAAGAATCATGTTTTAGGGCTGGAAATTTAGCTCAGTGGTTCTGCCACCTGCCTCGAAAGCACAAGGTCCCTGAGTTCAATCCCCAGTACCAAAAACAAAACACCCCCCCAAAAAAAAAGAATCATGTTTTAAGGTATGAAAAAGACGTTAATTATTTACTGTATTTGGAAAAGAATAAAACAGTACCTGAAATATAGGAAGAGCTGTACGAATCTTAGACCTACACTTCTTATCAGAGCACCTAAAACACTTTCCAGCATTTTTTATGTGTCTGCCTTTTCTTAAAAGTCTAAAACCTTCCTGGGGTCAGGGATGATGCTTGATTCACTCTTTGGCAGTAATAAATGCACAGTACATGTTTGTGGCATGAATAAACTATGTCTAATTAAATAAGTAATCCATACTTCAAACAAACTAGTGCCCTCAAAAAGACATACAAAAACAAATATAATAATGAGCTATATTCATTTGCTCTAAACATTTTGTATCCCTCATTAATCTCTCTCCATCCCTTTCTCCTATTTTTTTCTAGTTCTGAGATAGAACAGAGCCGTGGGCATGCTAGGCAAGTGTTCTTTGACTAAGCTATACCCTCCAACTCTGAAACACCTTTGAAAATCCTTCCATTTAACCTCTTCCATCCTGGCAGGTGAGCTCTGCTAATCACTAAAATTTAGGTAAGGCCTTCATCTTCACTGATTCTTCCCTAATCCATAAAATGGGATACTAACACTCACTACTCAATATTTTATAATGGAACAGTGACAATTAAGGAGTCATTGTCACTAAGGTGCTTCAAGATTAAAAGTGCTACAGAATTGGAAAGGATTTTTTCTGACAGGGTTTGCTTTTCTTATTCTTGGGGATGCTAAATGTCTATAAAGTGGCCCAGCTTCAGTCTTCAGTCTCTACCCTTTGGAAGACGTCACTTGCTGCCCCCGTTGCTACTTCAGCCACCACCTGAAGTTTTCTCACACTCAGAGGTCCCCTGCCACGAGGAGTTCAGAGAGGAAAAGCAGAGCTGAGGAGTCATGCCTTCCTGAGATAGCGACTTCACCTCTACCCTTCAGGCAGGCCAGAAGGAGTGTTTCTACCAGCCCATGCTGCTGAAGGCCTCGCTGGAGATTTGAGTATCAAGTTTTAGATGGAAGAGGATTAGATATTGATTTCCATCTTGCCTCTCCTGAAGGTAAAACCTTAGTTTTTGAACAAAGAAAATCAGATGGAGTTCACACTGGAGAAACTAAAGTTGGTAATTACATGTTCGGCTTCAACAGTATATTTCAGCACCATCTCTGAGAAAGTAATTTACTTTGAATAAACCTAGATAATATGGGAGAGCAGGCACAATAACAAGAAGAATGGAAGAAATATATTACCAGTACAGATATGGTGGAGACGAAACTGGAAGATATCCTGGAATGCATAGACATCAAGTTCAGAGTAAATAAGTGTTCAAACTCTACTTAAAGCATCTGAAGCTCGTGATTGAAATGTACAGCCATTCAAGTTTATATGCTGAAGAGTCTATCTGAAGAAAAAAGGAAAAGTGGAACTTAACACTCAGCTATTTAACAAAATTTTTTTAAAAAGACAGAAAAATGCAATAAATTTTTACCATTAATAGTCAAGACCATTAGGAGTCTTTTCCAAAATGTTTGCAGGCATTCTCAATAAGTGTAAAACAAATGTAATTTTAATGTGAAAGTCTTCAGTTTCTGTGCATGTTGCTTTATTGATCCCATTATGCTTAAATGTATAGCAGGAATATTTTACAAAATGTTAAGTTTAATTGAATTAATCCACATTAATAACTGCATTTTTCTAAGTTTGAAAAAAATTAACAAATATCATTTTTGAATTAAACAAATTAACACTGGGAATAAATGCAATAATACCATAAACCCTACTTTTACTTAGATACTTCTTTGTACTGGTAGCAGTTACAAATTAGTTTTATAAATTTGATATATCAAGTTATAAATCAACTGAGAATTATGTATCTCTTCTAAAGGAATAAATTAACATTTTTGAGATTTTTAAAAACAAAATGTATTTCAGTATAAAATATTAGCAAAAAGTATTAATTTTATATAAGTAGCCTACATTCCCAAAAGCTGACATTTTATTAATTTTTCAAATTGCAAAGGTATACTCTCTCATTAAATTAGGACAAGTTTTCTCTTTGAAATGAAAATATATAATTAAAGATTTTCTGAATTGAGGATATATAAATAAAGCTTGCTCATTTTCCCTAAGGATGCATTCTGTGACAATAGTTAAAATATAGGATTTTAAATTTAAATATTAGATAAAATAAATTATTTTTATATGATCTTTCAACAGTGTTATGGATGCTTTAACATGATTATTGACTTCGATAACACATTATTACCGGCAGTTGTGAAGTAAATTCTACTAAAAGGACCTAGACCCAGTGTAAATAAATCTTTTTTTTTTTTTGAGTTCTCAAAATTATCAGACACAAAAAATTGAAGTAAACTTGAGAATAGCTAATTTAAAATAAAGTTTACTTATGTAGAACTGTAAATAAATATCTGCAATCTGATATGCTCATTATGACATCCCAATCCTAAATTAAATCATAGGAGGAATTTCTAACTAACTGAAAAAAACTGTATTTGACTTTATTTTCTATAATTACTGTTTTGAACTATCTTTTATAACTATTCAGCAACCATTTATGAAATGTAAGCCCCACTATAAGGCTTAGCTTTGGGTGTAAATATAATTTCCATAAAATGACGTTTCTGAACAATTTATTGACACTGAAAGATTAAAAACAGAGACTCAAGTTAAACACTTAAAACATATATAAGCCATATACACGTGAAACTTTGCAACCCTAGTCTACTGCAATCTGTAGACTCTTAAAGGAAAAGTAATTTAACTTCATCATGAGTTAAACAATTTTAAAGTTATACCCATTTGTAATATAATAAGTACATTGTGAGTTAGAAACAATCAAATTAAAAATTTAGAGAGCTCATCTATATATTGATGGAGATCTTAATGAACAATAATGATACCCAGAGAAATGTGATAGCATTTGCAATTTACACTCATACTGGTACAGAGAGAGACATTTGCCTCCTGCTTAAGGCCCTTGGGAGAAAAATGTAAATTTCTATTTTCCTAGATACTTTTTAAAAATGAGATTAATACCATATATGATCAGTTACCTTCGTTGGCCATAAAAATGCTTTGGGTGGCTAGAAGTCCCTGCAACACATGAAAAACAGGGGTCAGTAAGATCATTGCTTATGCAGAGCCCTCCCTTTTGCCCTGTCTGTTAAATTAAGCAAATCTGTAGTACTGTGACTAATACAGCAGGGTACAGATACAAACGACTGCATCTTTTCCATAAAAATGTGATTAAGAATTCTACTTCATATGTCTTTGCTATTCTGTGCTCTGATTCCTTATCTAACACTGAATTTGTTACTTTATCTTTTACTGTAATATGTGGTTTTTGTCACTGACTTTAAAGCTGATTTAGTAGCTTCTTACCATATGAGTAATAATTTCTTTATTTTAAAAACAGAGACTTTAGAAAGATTGAGGACAGTTTTAATTTTTGAGGACACAAAGTGAAAAGAGTGCGATTAAGTAGCATGCTATCTGTATTTAACCAAAGCAGTAAAATGAGCAAACAAGGACAAAAGTCTTTAATATTTTAAAGGTATATTATCTACTTCATATTTTGTGGGTCATGCTAAAATGAAGGAAGCTATTCATCACTTAAGAGCTGGTTTGTTGTGGGTTTCAAATTTCTAATTAATTTAAAATACTACAATATTGAACTAAGGCCTAGAGTTCTGATTTGCATTTGTATTATTAATGATGTGCAGTTCTCTCATATGAATGTGAACATATAGAAAATAGTGTTTGAAAATAGCATTGAAATAAGTTACAAAAATAACTACACTTATCACTAGTTTTTAGTTACAGAGAATTTCCTAGTCAGTAAGTTTATCCATTATCGATGCTTTGCAAAAATAACTGGAATGTTTAGAAAGTATAACAATTACTGTTACAATACTGGTCTCCATTGAATCACATCCCTGGGCCCATTACCCTCAGGTAGTTAGTCCCCTAACACACTGACTTTAAGCATGGCCTCCTAAGCTGACTCTGTGATTTGCTTTGGCTAATGGGACATAAGCAAATTCAAACATGTCATAAGCAGAGGCTTGGAAAATATGCATCAGAGCTTGTTTTCCCTTGTTGTTGGTAAAGCTTAGAAACACATAAATAAGTTCAGGTCAGATTATTGTAATGTGAATGATTCCAGCCCCCTTTACCTCTATCACCTCAGCTAATAGCCAAGGCAACCATTACCAGGCACAAAAATAAGCATAGACACAGAGGCAACATCAAGTAAAGCAGAAACATACAAACCAGCTAAACTCAGCACAAACTGCTAACTCACAAAATAGTAAGAGCATCAAAGATTGTTTTAAGATATTACAATTTGGAGTAGTTCGTTATGAAGGGATAAGTAACTGAGGCAGGTACATAAATAGAATTCTACCTTATCTTATTTTATTTCTAGATGCTGGAGATTGAACCCAGAGCCCTGAGCATCTAAACATGCCTTTGATCCCTGAGATACACCATCATATCAAATAGAATCCCATTTAAATAAGCCTAAATAGCTAATAAAATGTGTGAATTATCATATCTAAGCTACTTTAAAATGTACTTGTAAAATGATATGACCTGTTTCAAGGTACTTAAGGCAATTTAAACTAAATAATATCAGCAATACGATTTTTAAAAGCCATTCCCAAATTATTAATATTACTTAATCCTATAGAAGTATACAAATACAATTTCTATACATAAATGTGATTTCAAGGGGCTACATCTTTATTAGGTTAGTGGCTATTTCTAGGGAACAAACTCATAAAACCACCTCTTCTATACAATTTTCATTTTTTTCTTGAATCTGATTTTTGAATAATTAATAATTTTGCAAGGTTAAAAACTAAATTATTGTAAGATGTCATCCAGTTAGAATGTCCTTCCATTTCTTCCCTTATCACCTAGCACCCCCATCCCACAAAACCATTATTAGTCATTTCTTATACACAAGTGAGATCAAAGAAAGAGGTGACTGCTACTGCCAAATGCCATCCAAAAGAAAGGCAGGCTTGTAAAAACATTACAGCGTGTCCTCATCCCCCCTCTTCATTGGAGCTAGTACCATGAAATTTCTGGCTGTTCCCCAAAGTCAAAATGACCATGAAAGGTAGAGGTAAATGTACATGTTTTGAATCAATTCAGGACATTGAGGCAGCCATAGAAATGCAACTATAGACACTTAATAAATAAAACTTTCAGAACTGCTTCCAAAAATGGCTAGAATAATGGGAAGTGTTTCAAAGTGAAGGGAAGTATTTTAAGAGGAATCAATGGCAATGTCTTTTCCTGTAATAATTTTTAAAAATTTAAATATTTACCATAATTTTTAATTAAACAGTATATTCTCCCAAAGTTTCTTTATTGGCAGTGAAAGCAGCAAAATCCATTTTGTATGGTTTTTAAATGGGGAAAAGGGGGACATTATAATGGCATCTGTCATAACAGAACAATCTGTGGGGCTGGGGGTATAGTTTGGTGGTACAGAACTTGGCTAACATGAGCAAGTTCATACAAGCGCCATCCACAGGGCCACCAAATGATGAAAACAAAACCACACAATTTCCACATTGTAAATTAGCTATTAGGGTTTTTTAAACAAAGTTAATTGAAGAGGTATCCCTTGAGTCTCTTCTCAAGAACAGTTTTAGGTGCTGCCTATATATGTATGAATCCCATGTAACAGTGATGGAGAACCTTTTAGAGCTTTCAAAGATACCAATAGCCCACTGTGGAACACGTGCTACAGGTTCACTGCCACTGCCATATAATATCAACATACCAGAGTAAAACAGAAATTAGGGTATTTTTTTGAAAATTGGGTTTTAATGAATGACATTAATTTCACAGTAAAGCAATAATTTTCTAAGTATTATCTTATAATCAGAAAATATAAATATTCTACAGAAGGAATGTGAACATTTAGTAAACAATGGATTAAAACATAAAGACCTAGAAAGAGCAAACAAGATGTAAAAGAAAGGAAAAATACAAGAAATTTGAGAAAACAGCTTTAGGAATGTCCACAGTCATTAGTTTTTAGCCAACAGGAAGATGTCTAACAAAAACTAAGACTTAAATGCCTTTGGGGAAAAGGAAGTTTCACTATTCAGCAGCTTAGTCACTAAAATAGTATCTGGCCTAAATTCATAGTAGAATACATTTTAAGTTGCCTCATATTGACCCATTTCTCAGGCTTCTAAATATATAGTTGATGTGCTGAACACAAAAACATTTTTAATGGGCCAATAGGACTTCTAATATTAATCTGTATTGGTCTAACTAAATAATGTATGTCCTTGGAAAAATTGCAATCCAGAACAACCTCACAAATGTGTACTGCATACAACACTAGAAGGTAGGCTTGTTCAATCATAAGATCACCAATTACATTTGTGTATTTCCCCCACATCCAGTATGTGAAAGAGCTTTCACAACTAAAATCAGTTGAAATATGTCCACAATATCTTTTAATATCCTTCAGAGTTCAGCATTTCATTATCAAGTCAATACTTTTCCACAAATATCTTTATGATCATAGTCAAGTTTTGATACCAAAAGCAACTGGGTCTTGAAAGTAGATGTTTGTAAAATGCAGTTCATACAAAGTTTCTCGGCTCTGCCATTTTTTATTATCCTTGTAATAGTATCAAGAGGGAGAGAAGATAAAAATATTAATTAAGTAGATTAAAAGAAAGTACAACATATGCAAGTGATGTCCTTCACTGGAGTAGAATTCAAGTAAACTCCAGATTAGGCAATTATATTAGGATTCTCCAGAGAACAGAATAGAAAAATCGATTCAAAACGAAGAAAAACTGGATTTAGACCACAGTCTCTTGGCCCACTACTTTTGGGCCTGTGTGAAGCAATAAGTCATAGTGGCAGTTCATGGTAGTGGAAATCATTCACCCCATGGATACTGGGAAGCAAAAGAGAAAGCCAAGAGGCTGAGGTTCCAAGGACATGCCCCAGTGACTTAACTTCCCCCTACTAAGTCCCAAGTCTTAAAGATTCCATCATGTCCGAATAACACAATGGAGTAGGAACCAAGCCTTTAACACATGGGCCTTTGAGGGACACTTGTCCAAATCACTGTCAATCTATCTATGTATCTATCTATATATCTATATCTATATCTATATAATTTTCTGTGAAGGTTAATATCATTGGCATTTTTATAAAAATGATTGAATCTTTAGATTACTTTGGGTAATGTGAATATTTTAGCAGCATTCATTCTTCTAACTTATGAACATATGATGTCTTTACATTTATTTGTATGCCTTGTTAATTTCTTTCATCAGTGTTCTATAGTTTTCATCTTCATAGTTAAATTTATTCCCAAAGATTGCTAATTCATTTTTCTTGTAAAAAAGTGTTACAGATTTTTGTATGCTGATTTTATAGCATACAACTTTTTGAATTTGTCAGTTCTAACATTTTTTGGTGGAATCTTTAGGTTTTTCTATATATAAGATCAGGTTATCTGAAAATAGGAATATTTTTACTTCCTTATTTACCACCTGAGTGTGCCTTATTTCTTTCTCTTACATAATTTCTCTGGTTAAGAATGTCAGTACTATATTGAATCAGAGTGGTAAAGTGAGCATCCTTTACTCCAGAGTTTAGAGGAAAAATACTACAAAGCTATAGTAACCAAACAGCATAACACTGGCATAGAAATGGACAGATGCACTAACCAAATAGAATAAAGATCCTAGAACTAAATACGCCTATTTATAGCCAACTTATGCTTGACAAAGACACCAAGAACATATATTGGAGAAAGGCAATTTTCACTGGTATTTGGAAAACTGGATGCCCATATACAAAACAATGAAACTAGACCCCTATAACTTATCAGTTACAAAAATAACTCAAAATGATTTGGCTTCAATGTAAGACCGAAAATTGAAACTACTACAGGAAAGCATACAGTAAAAATTTCAAGAAATTTGTCTAGGCAATGATATTTTGGATATGACCTCAAAAGTACAGGCAACAAAAACAAGCTTAACAAATGAGATTTAACTAAAAGGCTTCTGCACAGAAAACAATCAACAAAGTTAAGAGACAACCTACAGAATAGGCGAAAAAATCTGCAAACACTTCATCCAATAAAGGATTAATACCTAGGTGATATAAGAAACTCAACTCATTAGAAAAAGAATTAATACAATTTAAAATACAGAGAATTATCAGAATAGACATTTCTCAAAAGGCGACATACAAGTGAGCAACAATATAAGAAAAAATACCATCACAGAACTGCAAATAAAATCTGAAATAAGATATTACCTCACTCTATCCAGAATAACTACAAGATGAGTTTGAAAAATATAGTAAATGTTTATATTTTTAAAAATTGTTACACTACATTACCATTCATCTCCCTCATAATATGCCCACACTTCCAACACACTTATCTCATCATTATTGCCACTTTCTGAAACAGTTCTGGAGGTGCTCTTTTGTGAATATCTACTTTTGCTGTTGTGACTGACTCAAAGACCTGTATCAGTTCAAAATGTCTACCTGTTATGGTCATTTTGACTTTAGGGATGAGACATAAGTCATACATTTCTAGTATTGCAGAAGGAATTGGCAAGTGACACGCACATAGAGATGAGCTGAATGAAAGAAAAAAAGTTTATTTTGCCAGCAAAGGTCGAATTGTGCTAAAACAGGGAGTGCCAGTGAGCAACTCCCCATTGGGTTGCAGCTTCTTCTTTTATAGGTTTTACAGCTATGATCTCATTTAAATGGTTACATTTCATTTCCTCAGTTCACATTACCCATATACAAATTACAGTAACAATACAGTTAACTTTAACCCAGATGTAACAATTCCTTGTAGTTAGGGAGTTTACCTTAAGATTCCTCTCACTATCTATTCTAGTGCACAAGAAGGGGGTGTTCAAGGTTAGGGATGAAACCAAATGTCCTGTTTCATGGTCAATGACTCCAGTGTCTGTTAATTTTGAACTAAGCAAAGCAGATTGTGTTAGACACAGCAGAAGTTATCCTCCATTTTCCTAACATTTTGTAGGTTTTTAGATTATTTACAAAAGTTCTCTGTAGCACTAGATTTGGTAACTAGAGTGGATGAAGACACACTGTAATGTTTTTACCAGCCTACTTTCCTGTTGGATGGCACTAGGCAACAATATTCACTGCATTTTTTTATCACACCAAGGGCACCAAGACAGGAAATCCCATGCCTACCTTGCTTTTCGTCCTGACAGCCTCAATTCTAAGAAACTGATTCCTAATGCTGTTTTTATTTCTATTATTTGATATTAGATAGAAGTGCTGATCTGAACCAGCTTTGTGTTAGACTTTAACCTTCAAAACTCAGCATTTCTAAAGCAAAGCCCTCTCTTTCCTATCCCCAACATTTTGATCTGCCTGTCCCTACTACTCAGTCAGACCCAAGCTGTCCTGAACGCAGTTACCATTTCTTCCCTGCACAGCATTTCTGTTCACTTCCCACTAATTACCCACTAACACCCTTTTTAGGTGATCCGGGACTACTTCATGGCTCATCCCAGGCCTTTTAAAAACAGTTTGAGACAAATTAATACATCTTGAAATTAGTTTAATGAATAAATATGAGAATTTCAATCGAATGAAATACAATGGCAAAGAAAATATCAGCTTTCTTTGCACATAGTCGAGTTTGTCTTGCAAAATTTTCTTGATTCAAATGTTTGTAAGTATTGGATTATAATATAAAATATAGACTTGTTTGATCACAAGAATATCTCTCTCTTGCTTTCTCTCTCTCCCTCTTCCTCTCCCCTCTCCTCTCTCTCCCATGTGAAATTGGTAAGAGGTAGGATATATATATTGTTTTGGGCAACATTAAAAATTGCTTGAAATCTTGTTTTGGGCAATAGTCAAAAATACTTGAAATCTAGCAATTTACCTTAATTGTTTGCTGTTACTGAATGCTGCCTTATTGTGCTGGGCCTTATAGGTTAGGGATCAGACAAACTTTCTTCCTTTAAGGAGCTTAGAATTCAAGCCCTTACATTACAATTCAGATGGCAGAAAGTCAGCAATAAGTGTTATAAGTGAGTCAAAAATGACATTTACAAAGAAATGATAACCCAGCCTCTAAGTAATAAAATGCCATTTGTCATGTTTGTTGAGTGCACTTTGCCAGGCAACATGCTAAATGCTTTACAGGAAGTATCTCATTCAAGTTTCATAAGAACTCTATGACATACACCTTATTTTCCACCCCTCCCCCGCACCGTGTTATAAAAGAAAACCGGGAGTATAAAGACATTAAGTGATACATCTTGATTCTCACATTATTTAAATGACAGAGCCAGGCTTCAACTGCTGTGTCTTTGGATTCCAATACCCATACTCTTTACATCCCTAATTCTACCATCTCTGTGTTTGACAACTGCCCCTGCTCTACTGTTCTAATAATATTTCTATTGTTATTACTTCTAGGCATACCTACTTCTAATAATACCAAGAAAATATTCACAGTAGGCTCTTCCTGTTGCCAATGGGATATATTTAAGCACTTTAGCCATAGAAAACTCTCAAAAATGGTTCCCTCACCACTTTCTAGTTACTAAATCAATTGATCCTCCATGAAAAAAGAACCAACAATGCAACAACAAAGACAAAATGAGGGAAAGAATAGTTACATGGTATGTCCTTAGTTGCCTCACAGAATTGACCCCCTTATTCTTTATGTATTTGGGCCCATAAACACAAGCAGGCAGACATTAATATTTTTTTCAAAGGCAATCAACCAATTCCTGCTTGAATTTTCTTTTGCCTCCAGGGAGGTCACTGTACACATAAATGGTGTTTAAGCTATTAAGTGTTAATATGCTTAGCTCATTAAATCTTCTTAGGAATAATTTGCAACAAGGGAGGATATTAACATCCACATGTCTATCTGTATGTCTGCCAGGGGCATATGTAGTGTCAAAAGAAACATTGCATAAGTCTTAACCACAGCACAGCCTAGGTGTAAATGCTGCTAAATGGGGCATCTTTAGCCAGGGAAAGATGGCTGTTATGGCTTGTGTTTAGATGTCCCCCCAAAAGCCTCATGTTTTTTTCAGAGGTGGCTGAATCTAGAGAGTGTGATTGATTTGTGGTGGGGCTAGGGCACTAGGATTAAGAGCATGAGTGCTACCTGGCCTAAGTAGTTTGAATAGGATAAAAAGGGAAGAAAGACCGTGTTAAATTCTCTTGTTGCTTTTGTTACCTTCTCGCTGCCTTGAACTGTTTCACTTCTGCAGGCCCTGCCTGGCATGTTACCCCGCCTCAGAGCCAGCCAATTATGGACTGAAACTTCTATGAACTGTAAGCTTGATAAACCTTTCCCCCTTTAACTCTGGGTATTGGGCATTTTGTCTCAGCAATGAGAAATGTAACTAAGTAATTGTTTAGTGCACTTATGTTTCTAACATAAAAGAAAATCACCAAGTGCTACTTTTACTTTCAGGTACCTATTTCCATTTTGAATTTGTTGCACATAAGCATTTCAAGGAAATGTGCTATTTGGAAAATTTTAATATATTTAAGGGTGAATTAAAAATAAAAAATCAGTGTTGTCATCTCAAAATTTTGCAAGAAGGAAAAGCTTCAAAATCAGTTGTAACATCATTGTGTTAATGAGCTTTCCATTACTATAACAAAAACCCAAGATGATCAACTTAAAAAGAGAACAGATTAATTCTGGCTCAGCTTTGGAAGTTTTAGTCCATGATG
Source organism: Fukomys damarensis (assembly GCF_012274545.1). Taxonomy (NCBI): domain Eukaryota; kingdom Metazoa; phylum Chordata; class Mammalia; order Rodentia; family Bathyergidae; genus Fukomys; species Fukomys damarensis. The sequence continues at coordinate 95,097,040 of NW_022900951.1, forward strand.
GACTGGCTTATTGCTTTTGAACCTGTAGTGGAGAAAGAAGCACATTGCCCTGGGAGTGTGTGGAAGAACAACATCACTCACCCCATAGCCAAGAAACACAACAGAGAAAGGAAGGGACCGGGTTCCCCTAATTTTCTTTGGAAACATAACCCAGTGGGTACCCACTTCCTAAAAGTGCTACCACCTTTAAAAAGAGCCCAGCCAGGGATCAAACCTTTAAAACATTGGCCTTTGGGGGACATTTAGGAACCAAACTATAGCAGATGTACAAGATAAATATTCTTTAATCCTATAATTAATAGAGAATATAACGAGTACAATAGAGAAGAAAATGTTAAATAAAATTGAGGCACCCTAAATAATAGCTTGCTTCTGTACTAGCCTCAGTCAACAGTGAGTATTTTTCAGTTTCACAAATGTGTACATCAGTGTCCACAGGAGCAATCTAACAGTTGATAGTATTAAAAATCATATTTCCATTATTGAATACAAAACTCTTTTAAAAATATACTAAAATATTGTTCAACAATGAAAATGTTAACAGTAACTTTTAAAATGAGGTCTCAGGCTCGTTCCTGTGTCTTACAAGTTTGATCTGAATATAAATGTTACCCTAGACCTTTCAGTGTTTTTTATTTGTCAATTCTTCAGTACTATATATTACTTTACAACGTGTATTGCATAGCTATGCTAATAACTGAACTTTCTTTAGATGATATTATATTGTATGTAATCTTGATTTGCTTTTTTCACTCAACATTGTGATCTAGTTTCTTTGCTACAGCATAATATTTTGCATGCATGTGCTTCAATTTACTTGCCTATTTTCCATCAATAAATATTGAGGTTGTACTACATCTGGGTCAGGGTTGTTTTTCAGCTATTATTAATAAAACTGCTCTAAATATTCTTGTATATGACTCCTTAGGTATAGGTATAAGAGTTTCTAGGGTTTATTCTTACGAGGTGAACTGCTGGGTCATAGGAGATGTGTATCTTTACTGAACTATGCCAAAGAGTTTTGCAAAGTGGTAAGACTAATTTACACTCTAACCACAGTATCCAAATCTGTCCTTTCCCTGTAACCTCACAGCAATCTGTGACAGCACTAAGGTTTATAAAAGGAAAGAACATGAGATTATAAAAGAAAATTATTATGAATGCCAGAAAACTCGCTCTTTGATCTTCTAACATGCTGTGGGAATTTAGATACATTGCTTAATCTTTCTGGGGTTTCACTTTATTCACCAGTCAAATAAAGTACTCGGATGAGGGAAACTTTTTGAACTTTTTTAAGCTCTAAAATTCTTTTTTCTAGTTTATAGTCAAGAAAGCTGAAACACAGTATGATGATTTGCTCTGCCCAAACTTACATATTACATAAGGCTCCAGTTCCTCATATGTAGAAGGAAGCTAGACAAATAGTCTAGGCTAGATTAGACGGTAATTCTAATAGACTAGACTATATGATCTTCGATATCATTTCCTATTTTATGGTTCAGGGCTCGTAGTTTATGCTTTGAGGTCCAAGGTTATTTACCATGCATTAATTGATGCATTATACAAATATTACTTAAGTACAAGTATTAAGTACATACTATGTGCAAGGTAGGCATAGATACCAGGAAGATAATGGGGCATATCTCCTGTCTTTCAGGAGCTGACAGTATAACAGAGGGGCTATGTAGGTCATTAGTAGAGCATTCAGCTAGCATGAGGCCCTGGGTTAGATCCTCACCACTGCAAAGAAAAACAGATATATATATATATCTATATATATATATATAATATATCTATCTGATGTATAATGCATACACATAATATATCTATCTGATACAATGCACATATATGATATATCTATCTGATATACGATGCATATATAATATTTGTCACTATGTACCATGCATGCATGACAGGAGATAGGTCACTAAACTGGGACCTGTCACACTGTAGTGAACCAAGTGCTGTGATGCAGATGTACACACATTATAATGGCAGTGTTGAGTGAGGGAACCTGGGACACTTATTGAAGAAAATGATTTAGAAAATCTTATTGTCCTCTGTTTCCTTTCCTGTATTCTTAAATTTAAAGAAAATTTTATTATGTTTTTCCTAATAGCATGAGAATGATTTACAAGAAAAAATGAGATGCTATAAAATTTTAAAATTTCTTTTGGTCTTTCACCCTTCATAGTGATATTGATAGTTATGACAGAACAGTGCCAACACTTACAGAGTACTACGCCAAGCACTTAGACATGACCTCACTAAACACAAGCATCCTATTACACAATTCATTTTATTTCTAGTTTACACTGAGGAAACACTGGATTAAACAGGTTGAGTAACTTGCCCAAGTTCACACAGTAAATTCCAGAGCTGGGCTTCAAACCAATATCTGTCTGACACCAAAAACTATATACTTAACAATAATACTGTACAGCCTCCTTTTTCACACCCTTTGATTTATTTTAACTCCACCAACTACTACTCCCTGAAGACATCTCCTTCTGCTCATGTCTTTCCTTTGCTAGGATTGCCCTTTTCCCCATTTCTGCCTAGCCAAATCCTATTTGTCATTCAAATGCTATCAACTCCTCAAAGTCTTCTTTAATCTGCTTTTAGTCCTCCCTTCTACAACTCCCTATAATGCTCTTTCCTATATTTCACCTACTTCCTCTTCCTGTCTCGACTTCTTCCCTTTCCTACCTCCTACATTGATGACAGCAGGAGTTTACTATATTCACCTATGCTCAGTGACTAGTGGCTTTGCTCCTGCTCCTACACATTGGACCTGGTATTGAGTAATTTCTCTGTGACATAGCTACTGGAATAGAGGAAAATGATTTGGCCCTCTGACTCTAAGAAAAACTGTAGATCCTGAACACATCCCTTGTGTGATCTAGGCAAAAAGCTAATCGTTCACGCCTCTTTCCAGAGCTGCCTGTTGCTTTTAAATTTCTTTTCACTTCAAGGTTGTCCTTGACATTCCTTTGAAGAGGATTTCCTCTTGCTAAAGTTATTCATAATGTGGTGTGATACCTGCTTTGTGATCTGCTCTGGGTTCTGCAAAGATAGCCATGGTGGCTAAATACATTTTCTTTATTCCAAAGGCTATAAGGAGGTAGTTGCAATTGAGATGCAATGTTCTGGATCTGAGATTATGAAATTTAGTTCCATGGAACTGTTTCCCAGTTTCACAAATCATCCCTAGGGGTCCTTGAAAGAAAGTGCAGACATGTTTATCTAACCCATTTGGTTAAGGGTGAGAACAAGGGATCGTCTGTACATATGCCAACTGGAACACAGCCTGGGACTGGATGTCATGAACTCTCTGGGTGTGTGCCCTTTGCAGAAAGACAACTTGCTGATGTATTTCTGATATATCACACACTTACTATGAGGACATGGGAAAATGTGTGAATATCCAGACTCACTTTGCCCCAGATTCAAGATCCATATCTCCATTTTCTTAGAAGACATATTTTTCTGAATGTATGACAGAATCTCAAATTTAACATAACTAAATGTGTTCCTGTTATTCCCTGTACCCCCACCTGCCCCACCCAGGCACAAACCCTGCTCCTTCTTCAGTCTTCCCACCATAGTTAACTGCAACCCCATTTTTCCAATTGCTGAGATCAAAAACTTAGTGTTGCTCTTTTCTCTTTTCTTCTTACACCCCACACCTGGTGAGCAGTGGTCAAATTCAGAATGATTCTCTGCTAAATCAACAGTGTTACAGCAGTGCCTGGCACATAGTGCTTATACAACAAACACTAGGCAAATGGAGGCTGAACAAGTGGAAGATATCACAAGTAAAGGAAGGACAAATTCATTCTACTTAAATATTTCTGTGTGTTGTGCTGAGGATTGAGCCTAGGGCCTTGCACTACGTTAATGATTTTTAAACTTTTTTCAGAGCATGAAGAACTCCTATTGGTTCAAATCTAAAATGTCCTCCAACAGTTTCATGTGTTCTGAGATAGGGCCTGGTCAGAAGAGGCAGGTCATTGGAGGCATTAACTGGAAGGCTGCTTTGTTTTTGTTTTTGTTTTTTGTCCCAAGCTCTGCCCTCTTCTCTCTGCTTCCTGGATGTCATGAGTTGAGCAGCTTTTCCCTGCCAGGCCCTCCTACCACATCTCTTTCTTGGAGCCAGTAGATCATGGGCTGATTCCTCTGAAAACCATGAGGCAAAATAAACTTCTCTTTCTGTGAGGTCAAATGTCAAGTGTTTTGCCACAGTGTTGGAAAGTGACGAATACCAAACCCTGTTACAATGGAGGGAAAGGACACTTAAAATGATAAGGCTTTGGACTTCTAATCCCCTGCTTTAATCAGAGAAGACTTAAATCTTAAGTACTGTCCTGCTGGGTGTGGTGGTGCCTGCCTGTCATCTCAGAAAGCTGAGGCAAAAAGAGCTATAAGATTTAGGCCAGCCTGGAGTGTATAGTGAGGTCAAGGTCAGCCTGAACTACACCATGTCTCAAAAAACAACTGGCCTTTCAATTCAGCTTTGTTTTGAAGAAAACATTGCTACTAATGGGTTTTCAAAATTCTAGAAAGTTACAGCCCTGAATGTAAAGAAATTAGAGAGCATAAGCTTTCCAGGCTAAGAATAAGGATCTTAATTCAAGTGGCTAAATACATTGGGTACTTTCTAATTTCATGTTCCTCAGAGCTCCTACAACACGACCCAGGGAATGTCACAAGATATAAACATGGTACATTTTCCTGAGCAGAAATTTTACCCTAATACTTGAGAGCAAATAATTTTCTATTGAAACAAGGGATGAAGTAGAATTTAAAATTTCACAAATTTTAAAATAAAACATAATCTTTAATAAAAATTATTGACTTGCAAGAAACCACTTCAAACTATTCTTTGACTTGCCAGAGGACCCACATATACTTTCTTTAATTATTAGAAAAAGCAGAATTACTTGAGAAGCCCTATATCCAGTAATTTTCTGTACCATAGGAGCAACACAGGAGCTTACAAATAGGAAGTGTAGAGGGGCATAGAAGCATAGTGGTAAGAAAGAGTGAGCTTCCCGTGCTCACAGGAAACCTTCGCCATGTGAGGTGGGCGTTTAGAAAAAGCAGAATTACTTGAGAAGCCCTATATCCAGTAATTTTCTGTACCATAGGAGCAACACAGGAGCTTACAAATAGGAAGTGTAGAGGGGCATAGAAGCATAGTGGTAAGAAAGAGTGAGCTTCCCGTGCTCACAGGAAACCTTCGCCATGTATGAGGTGGGCCTCAGACCTAAAGACCCAGAAACTCACCAGAGCCACATTTGCCTCCAGCCGAATCTACACATGGGATTTTGTGCACCAGCCACAGTCTCAGCCAAATTCAAGCCTGCTCTACATTTTGTTTCCCTTTGGCACAGGGCAGCAGGGGCAGCAACCAATCTACTAACCAGATCATGCACAAGGCCAATTCCCCAGGTAGAGACAGTAAGCCCAGAGGATCAGCAGCTTCAGGGAGAAAAAACAGACTAGGCAGCAGTGCCAGCCCTTAAAAAGCCTGTGGCTATTGTAAATTGCCAAAACAGCATATGGTTTTACTCCGAAAATGAGTCCTTCCACACACACCAGGTGAGAATTGGAGAAGAAATCCAGTGCAGTCTCCACCATATTTTAGAGGGTTCAATCAGAAACCATGGTGGGAAGGGATTAATGGTTGAAGACTGAGCCAGAGAACAACTACAGAAAAACTTCACTTCAGAAATTCTGGTGTTGACCTATCACAGTGACAGGGCAAGAGACACTTACAAGAGACAGTCATAGAGAGGTTGCGGGCTACACATAGATCCACTGAGAACTTTAAGTTCAAGTCAGAAAGGATACGGGGCCCACATTCAATGGTGAGAAGACAGGCCCAGGGTGTGTTGTTTTCAGAAATGGCTGAATATTAAAATACTGGCATTAGGTGCAGCAGTCTGCTTGATCCCCGCCTCACTGCCTATATCCAGCACAGAGATCATTGGTCTGATTGCTTTCCCTGTTGACCAACAGGAACAAGGATATACCTCAGCTTGGACAGTTCTATAAAATGAGACATATGAAAAAAGGGGCTTCTGGACTAGGTTGGGGGGCATCTCACAAAACCATAGGCTATAAAAAGGCAGAGAAAACTGACTTGCTGGGTACCAAGACTGCACATCCTGGAAAGAAACCACTCATTTAAAAATACAGAGAAATTTTTCTTTGGTTTTCTTTCTTCATCAGTTTTGTGGGGTTTGAGGTTTTTTCCTTTTGTCTTTTAAGTTTTTAATTTTCTTTTTATTTCTTCTTTGTTTTTCTGTTTCTTATTATTTTCTAATGCATTTATCTAATTGTATTCATTGCCTTTTACTCCTTAATAGAATATAACTTTTCCATCCTTGTCATTTTCCATTGCTGAATTTTTCATTTTTCATTCTCATATTCCCCACTCCTTCTATCTTTACTCATACAGCTTAACCATTATGCAGTATTAATCTTTAGAGAGTACATTGACTCTCACTACTTGTGTTGAATTCTTTTCTGAGTGGAGATATAGTTGTTGCACTTAGTAGATATTTTCTACAAGTAAATAATTGCTTTGTGTGAGTGTTTATACTATAATTATAGATCATTTTCTGTGGTTAAGGGTGGTATACTATTGGTTTCCATGGTATGTCCAGATTGTATTTGGTGTAATTATTTTTGCTCATTTCATTATTATTGCCAGGGTGGCACAGTTGTTCCTATTAATTAGTTTTCTCTGTATGCCAATATCTGTATTGCCTTTATGATAGTATGGTCCATTCCCAGGCAACTGGGTGCTGCAACAAATATACTTCATCCTCCCCTCCCTAATTAATGGAGGTAGTTGGAACTTGGAACAGAGGCAAAAGCCTTGGTTAGCCAGGCCCAAAATGCATCACTGAAAATCAGACACTAAAGAGATCTCTATACAAGCTACAAAGTCTTTCCTCTACAATCAACTTATAAAGATCAGTACAAAAAAGAAAAGAAAAGAAAAATGGGAAGATAGGGGAAAAAAAAGCCTGCAAAAACTCCCGACTGCCCCAAAGCTGATCCATGGAACACTGAAAGGCAGAAAATCAAAAGCCACTTATTTGAATTATAGGAGATAATAAAACAGAAAGTAAAAAAGATCAATAAGGTGCTTAGAAAGTTCAAACAAGTTATAATTGAAGATATAATGGATGCAATAAACAAAACTATCAGCAAGTTTACAAAAAACACTAATGAGAAGGTAGATGAGCTAAATATAATGATACGAAACACATGTGATCAATACAGCAAAGAATTAGAGTCCATAAAAATGTACCACACAGCAATTCAAGAGATAAAGATTCTACTGACTATATGGGCAGCAGAAGTGACTAATATGAAGACAAACTGTTTTACTAGAACATTAGGTGAAGTCAGTGAACAGTTAGTCAGAGATACCTCAAAAACAAGAGAACATGAAAAATGGATCTACACACTGCTAGATAATACAAAGAAGACAAACCTAAAATTAACTGGAATTCGTGAAAAATCAGGAGACAGTAAAAAATGGTATAAAAACGTTTACAGAAATAATAGAGAAAAACCTTTTCAAATATGACGAAAGATTTTTAACATACAGATAAATGAAACATATAGAACCCCAAATAGCCATGACCAGAAAAGAAAAATCTACATGACACATCATGGTCAAAATCCCTGAAGTCTAACAAAAGGACAGAATATTAACAGCTGATAGAGAAAAGCAACAAATCATCTATACAGGTAAACCCACTAATATTACAACAGACTTCTCAACACAAATATTAAAGGCTAGGAGACCTTGGAGTGAAGTGTTTCAAGGCCTTAAAGAAAATAACTTCAAACCAAATCTTTCAAAATTAATGTTTAAATATGTATTTTTATGACAAAAAACACTGTAAAATTTTCATCACCACCAAATCAGCACTCCAAAATATTCCCAAGGTTATAATAAAAAGAGGTGGCAATGAAGCCTGCAATACCAAAAAGCTTAATGTAATGAATGCACCAGGCAGACAAATCACCAACAGAAAAATAATGCAATGACAGGAATAAGTCGGTACTTTTCAGTAATAACTCTCAATGTGAATCATCTCAATTCCCCATTCAAAAGATACTGACTGGCAGAATGGATCAAGAAACAAAGAACAATGGTATTATGCATAGAAGAAACACATTTAATCTACAAAGAATTGATAGACTGAAAAATCAAAGGATGGAAAACAATGTTCCAATGAACAAGAACCTAAAAGTCAGCAGAAGCAACTGTCCTATCTTCAGAGTGAACTTCAAGTCAAAACTGATCAGAAGAGGAAAAGAAGGTCACTAAATGTTGGTTAAGGGAAAAATTCAATAGGAAGAGATAACAATTATAAATATATATATGTGCACCAAATACCACCACACCTAACTTCATAAAGCAAATACTACTTAACATATAACAAATCAACATCAATACATTTAGACTGGATGATCTCAATACCTAACAACCACAGATAGATAAAGAAGACAAAATAGCAACAGAGAAATATGAGAGTTGTTATGGCTCATATCTAGATGTTCTTCTGTTGTGGCTTGTATCTAGATGCCCCCCCATCTCATGCTTTTTCAGAGGTGGCTGAATCTGAAGCATGTGATTGACTCATAGTGGGGTTAGGCCTGAGGGCACCTAAGGGCATAAGTGCTACCTATCCTAAGTAGTCTGAATAAGATAAAAGGGGCAGAAAGACGCTGTTAAGGTCTCTTGTTGCATTTGCTGTCTTCCACTGCCATGAACTGTTGCCTCTCTGCCACCCTGCCTTGAAGCCAGGCTGAAAATTCTACAAACTACAAGCCAAATACACTTTTCCCCATTTAACTTTGGGTGTTGGGTATTTTGTCTCAGCAATGAGAGAAAACTACAACACCCTCCCGCTAAAGCCTCATGTGTTCATAGTTGGGACTTTTTGGAGTTTGGTGAATCTAAAGTATAGAATGCTAGGATTAAAGGATTGTGGTACTAAATTAGTCCACTGATTGAGATTAGCATAATTCTGCTGGTGACTGAATGGATTTAATCATGACAAAAGCCCCAACCTGGGTGTGGGTGGAAACACTCAAAAGGCTTATGGCCTGGATGGGATAAAAGGAAGGGCAGGCTGCTTGCTGTTTCTTCCTTCTGCCTAACCTGCCATGCGATGGACTGTTTCTCCTCTGTGATACCCCTCTTCCATGCCACCTTACTTTGAAGCCAATGAACTGAAACCTCTAGAAACTGTGAGTTCAAGTAAACTTTCTTCCTTTAACTTTGGGTGTCTGGTATTTTGTCTCAGTAATGAGAAAAGTTACTAAGACAAGAGTTGAACCAAACATTTGAACAAATGGACTTAAAAGATATCCACAGAGTGTTCCTCCAAACAACAGCATACAAATTATTTGCAGCAGCACTTTGGAGTTTCTCCAGAATAGACCACGTGTTAGCCCATAAAGCAGATTTATGCATACAAAAGAATCAAATTATCCCATCCATATTATCAGATCATACCTCAAGAAACCAGAAAACAACAGCAAAAGAAACCACAGAAATTAGGCAAAAACATGAAAATTATACAACAATATCTTGAATAATAAATGTGTCACAAAAGAAACCAAGGAAGAAATGAATTCCAAGAATCAAACAATAATGCTAGCACCACATAACAAAGCTATAAGACAAACAAAGGCAGTCCTAGAATGGAAGTTTATACCTGTGAATGCTCACATCAGAAAAATGTAGCAAACCCAAATAAATAACCAAATGACATAGATGAAATCCTAGCAAAACAAGAAAAATATTAATCCAAAGCTAGGAAAAGGAAGGAAATTATAAAGATCAGAGCAGAAAGTAATAAAATTGACACTAAAACAATATAAAGAATCAATGAATCAAAGAACTGTTTTTTGAAAGAATAGAAAAACCCTTAGCAATTTTAGAAAAAAGAAAGAAAGCCAAATTAATGAAATAAGAAATAAAAAGACAAAAATCACAATATAACTTGCCAAAATAAATAAGATTATTAGTAACTACTCAAAAAGTTATTCCAGTAAACTGGAAAATTCAGAATAAATGAAAATATTCATTACAATATATTAATTATCAAAACTGAAACAAGAAGATATAAAAAGCCTGAAATAGCTAATAACAGGTAATGTAATTGAAGCAACAAAAAGGAAAAAAATACCAACAAAGAAAAGCAGAGGTCCCATTGGATTCACCATTTAATTCTACAATAACTCTAGGAAAGATCTGATGTCAATGCTCTTCGAACACTTTAATGAAATTGAAAGGCAAAGAGTACTCCCAAATTCATTCCTGGAAAGGAGCATTACCCTGATTCCAAAACCAGACAAGTACCAAAACAAAAAATACAACTATAGGCCAGTCTCTTTAATGAACACAGAAATGAAAATTCTCTGCAAGGTGCTGGCAAACAGGATGCAACAAATTATCCAAAACATCATACATCATAACTAAATAAAATATATCCCAGAGACAGATTAAAATGCACCAATTAGTAAATACATTGTATAAACAGATACAAAAACAAAAGTCACATGGTCATCTCGACAGATGCAGAAAAAACTTTAGACAAAATCCAAAATCCACTCATGATGAAAATAGATACAGAAGGACCTTATCTGAATCTGATAAAAGCCAGTAATGAAAAACCTACTACCTCAATCAAATTAAATGGGGAAAATGATAAAAGTTTGCCCTCTAGAATCAGGAAAACACAAAGATATCTATTATAACCACTCCTGCTCAGTATTGTCCTCAAAACATTATCCAGAGCAATCAGACAAGATAAAGAAATAAAGGGGATACATATTAGAAAGGAAGATGTCAATTATCTTTATTAACAAATGACATCATCTTCTACACAGAATACCCCAACAATTTCACCAAAATACTCCTAGAATTAATAACCAAATTCAGTATCATAAGAGAATACAAAATCAACAGACAAGTAATTAGTTCTTTATACACCAATAATGATCTCATTAGGAAATAAATTAGGAGAACAATTTCATTCACAATAGCATTAAAAAAATTAAACAATAAGAGTTACTCTAACCAAGGAAGTGAAAAGCCTCTACAATAAAAACAATAATACTCTGAGGACATCCGAAAATGGAAAATTACCCTCTGGGCCTGGTTAGGAAAAAACTTTATAGTCAGAATGGGCATACATCTAAAACTGATACATAGATTTAATACAATCCTAATCAAAATACAAATAGCATTCCTCACAAACTAGAAAAAATATTTCTAAAATTAGTATGAAACCAAAAGACACCTAGAATAGCAAAAGCAATCCTGTGCAACAAGAGCAAGGCAGGAGGCATCACAATCCCAGACTTCAAGTTATGCTACAAAGCTATAGTGATTTAAAAAATGGCATGGTACTGGCACAAACACACATATGTGGCTTAATGGAACAGAATAGAAAATACAGACACAACCCTGTGCACATTCATTCATGATCTTTGACAAAGGGGCCAAAAATTTATGTGGAGGAAAGAAAGATAGACTCTTTAACAAATGGTGCTGTGAAAACTAGCTATCTACGTGTAGAAGATTGATTAGATCCATATCTCTTACCACGTACTAAACAAGAAATTGGGTCAAAGATCTAAATGTTAAAACAGAAACAATCCGCTGGAAGATAAAACAGACAAAATTCTTCAAGACATATGCGTGGGAAAGGACTTTCTGAACAGAATCCAGTTGCATAGGAAATATTTCTGAGAATGAACAAATGGGATCATATTGAATTGAAAAGGTTTGGCACACAAAGGGGACAACCAACAGAGTGAACAGATAACCTACAGATAGGAAAACTTTTTGCCAGTTATTCCTCAGACTAATATCTAGAGTACATAAATATTCAAAAAAATAGACCCCCCCAAATCAAAAGATCCAATTTAAAAAGAGGCACCTGAAGTGAATAGACAGTTCGTAGAAGAGGAAGTAAAAATGGTTTATCGATTCATGGAAGAAATGTTCAACTCTTTGGCCATTATAGAAATGCAAATTAAGAGGACACTGAGATTCCATCTTACTCCAGAAAGAGTGGCTATAATTAAGAAATAAAAAATAAAAAATGCTAGACAGGCTGTGTGGAAAATGAAACCTTCTACATTGTGGTGGGAATGTAAACTAGGACAACCATTATGGAAATAAGTGTCTTAGCTACTTTTCTTGTTGCTGAGATAAAATACCAGACACCAAAGTTAAGGGAGGAAAAAATTATTTTGTTCCACAGATTTTAGAGGTCTCAGTTCATAGTAGGCTAGCTCCAAGGCGGGGTGGAATGGGAGAGGGCCATTGCAGAGCTGAAACAGTTCATAGTAGGTAGGAGTCAGGAAAGCAACAAAGCAGCAAAGTATCGAGGAAGCAGCAACATTAGTCTGCCTCTCTCTTCTATCCCTTCCAGGCTACATGCCCTTTGGGTGGTGCTGCCTACACCCAGGGTGGACCTTCCCATTATCCAAACCAATCAGTGGACTAATTTAGTAATCACGCACCCTAAATCCAGCCACCTGTGAAAAATCCCCACCTATGACCACATGAGGTTTTGGAGAGACATCTAGACACAAGCCATAACAATATGTATGGAGAATCCTTAAAAACTAAAAATGGAAATTCCATCCAATCTAGCTATTCTTCTAGGTATCTTCCTAAGAATGTTAAAGACATCATATTATAGTGATACATGCACACCCATATTTATAGCAGCACAATTTATAATAGCTAAACCTTAGAATATCTACATTCTTAATAGCTAAACTTTCAAATAGCTATATGTCCAACAACACATGAATGGAAAATGTGGTATCAATACACCATGGAGTACTACTCTGTCATAAAAAGGATAAACTTGAATGCTTTGGAGGAAAACAGATGCATCTTGAATGCATAATGTTAAGTGAAATAAATCAGACACACAAGCTTAAATATCATATGGCTCCCCTTATAGGAGAAACCCAAAATATGAATAAAGTACAAAAAATAGAGATAAAAGGAAATAGGGAATTAGATCTTTTGCAAAAGGGGAGAGGACCAAGAGATGGAGGGAGGAGATAGGGCAGGTAGGGAAAGGAGATTAAAAAAGAATTAAAGTGTTATATTCATGTACCAGCTCTCCATGAGGAGTATAATCATTATGTACTACAAGCAGGTACTAATAAAAAAATAAAACTTGTAAAATACTGAGAAAGAAATAAGTGTCATTGTGGTGGCCCCCCCAAAAGATAAGACATCTGTTTACCTAAGTAGGCTCCTTGCGATTATTCTTCAATTTGATATTGGCCTGGAGAATTTTGCTGATCCGATGCAATTTTCTAACCCTTCTCTAGACACTACAAAGATGCCATTGGAAAATACATCATATTTGGAACCCTTTGCTTTACTGCTGCACTAAAGCACAGAGTCAGATTTCCTATAGCTAAGGGCATATGGACAGAAATGCTTCCCCTGGGAGTCCTGGACCAAAGACTATTACAACAAAACATAGAATATTAAAGAAACTTTTATTTCATTGATACCTCTATGTTGGCAGGGATTTGTTCCACATTGCAGATGGTGTAGTATTTGCATATAACTTACTCACATCCTCCTGTATCATCATCCCTAGATTACTTATTATATCCAACACAATTTAAATGTTATGTAAATATTAGTTAAACTATGGTGTTTAAGAAGTAATGACAAGAACAGGACAGTATGTGTTCAATATAGGTGCATTCTTTTTTGGAACATTTCCTTATTGTGGTTGATTCAATCCAGAGATAAAGAATCCATTGATACGGAAGGCCAACTGTATATATTAGTTGAGCACCTACTCCATACTCAGTACCAAGATAATGAAGTGTAACATTGTTCTTCAAACAAGAAATTGTTTTAAGAGTTATTATGACTATACAACTGGTTACCTAACAGATTAAAAGCAGTGCTGGGATGGGGATTTAGCTCAGTGGTTCCAGTGCCTGCCTCAAAAGCACAAAGGCCTGAGTTTGATCACAGGTACCAAAAAACAAAACAACAACAACAACAACAACAACAAAACAGTGCTGGTAGTAACTAGGTATAGTAAAGTTGGAAAATGTATGACTATCTTAGATGCTCCACTGATTAATGTCTGAGAACACCTATGGGATATGATAAGCCTATAGCTAGGAAACAATTTTCAATGGCAGCACTTTCCATAATAGCTATCATTTATGTTGGGTTCATAATTATTTACTGGCTTCTTAGGAGGGAAAGTACCACAGTCATGAATGAATGGATGGTTCATATCCATGACTGATCTATATAGCTACTACACATATGGAAATAATAAAGAGCTCTGGGCTAAAAAAGAAAGAGGAGCCCTAAGGGGTTTTTATTAGTACATATTTGCAATTCATATAATTTGCAGTCATTTTAGGGAGTGGCTATATGCACATAATATAGCTTGTTTTTTTCCAATCCCATTCTCCTCCTCCTCTCCCCTCTTCTCTTCTAGTTTCCTCAACGGCTTTTAAATTCCTGTTGATGATATTTGTCTTAGCTCATGTTATGGTATATAATGTTTACATTGATTGAAGTTATTAGGATCCTTTAAATGGCAGGATTCTTTCATTTTCCCTTCCCCTCCTCCTCACCCCTCATCCTTGTTCCCATGGACCACTTCCCTACTGGATGGGATCTGTCCTTTTGTCCCTCTCTAACCATCTTTTATTGTTTTCTTTGTTGGCACTTGGCCTCACTCAAATAAGAGATACCAAATGGTACTTATGCTTGTGTGTCTGATTTATTTCACTCAGTATTATATTTTTCAGGTACATCCATTTTCCTACAAATGCCTCAAATTTGTTATTCTTTATAGAAGAGTAGTATTCCATTACAGATTGATACCACATTTTGTTTATTAATCATCTGTTGATGGATAAAGAGGCTGCTTCCAGATTTAGCTATTATAAATTGTGCCACTACTGGTATGCATGTATATTGTAGTATGATGATTTAAGCTCTTTGGAAAATTTACTTAGCAGGGAATCACTGGGTTATATGGAATTTCTACTTTCAGTTCTTTGAGAAATCTCCATTCTGATTTTCACAATGGCTATACTAGTTTGCACTCCTAACAAAAATGCAGTAGGGTTTCTTTTTCACCACATCCACATCAGCATTTGCTATTGGTTGATTTCCTAATGATTGCCATTCTTTCTGGAGTAAGAGGGAATCTTAGGATTGTTTTAATTTGCATTTCTCCAATAGCCAGAGATGTTCACACATGGATCATTGGAACAAAACAGAGGGTACAGAAACTCTTCCAGGAATGTTCAATTATTTAATCTTTGACAAAGGGGCCGAAAGCACATGTTAGAGGAAAGACAGCCTAGTCAACAAGTGCTGTTGGGAAAACTGGTTATCTGTAGAAGAATGGAACTGGACCCTTATCTCTCACCTTATACTAAATTAAAATCAAAATAGATCAAAGATCTAAACATTAAAACAGAAATATTAAACTTTCTAGAAGACAAAATAGGTAAAACACTTGAAGACATAGGTGTAGGAAAGGATTTTCTAAACACAACCTCAACTGCACAAGAAATAGCAGCAAGAATCAACAAATGGTATTATATTTAACTAAAAAGCTTCAGTACATCAAAAGAGTCATTCAATAGAGTGAAGAGAAAACCTACAGAAGGAAAAGTTTTTGCCAGCTACTCCTCAGAGGACTAATACTAAAATATGTAAGGAATTAAAAAAATTAAACCACCTAAAATTAAAGACCCAGTCAAGAAAACGGGCTAGAGAAATAGACATTTCACAGAAGAAGAAATACAAATCGTCAACAAATACATGAAAAGCGCATACTTTCCTTTCCCTCCATGTAGCCATCACTGCTGTGCTTTGAGCAGCCAAACACTTTTCAGTTTGAACTAAGACTCAGAAACCACAACTTGTTGTGATGTCCTTGAGGGTTTCTTAGTACCCCTCCCTTTGCAAACACCCGTCTTGTGTCCAATAGCCATCCAAAATAAAACAACAAATCCACCCCATGGGACTCTTCTCTGAAAAGTTCTTTGATTCAGGCATGACGGTGCATCCCCTGCACTTCCTTCAGTATTTCGGCACTGCTGAAGTGCAGCAAATACAGGAAAGCACTTTGAAGTAGTCTTGTATACTAAGCCCTGGGCCTTCCTCCCCATTACATCCTGGGGACTGGCGCAGGCAGAGTGAGGGCAGTAAGGTGCTTTGAAGAGCCAGAGCTGAAGGTTCAGACAGTCATGGTGGGCATGGGAGCTTCTTTGAATTTGTAATTCACTAGAAGGTTTTACTTCTACACTACAGGGTTTTACTTAGCAAAGTATTGAAAAGCAAAAGCACAGCAAGACCTTGGTACCAGGGAATGACAGCTGGGAAGAAAGCAAGATGGTGAGTACCTAGGGCACTTCATTTACATTTTTATGAGGATGCTTGCTTTGTTCCAGATTGTCTTGGCCATATCCACATTCAAATCCCACTGTCAGATCAGGTTCCTCAATTTGTTGTTTTCAAAATGTAAATGCCATGTTTAGACATATAACGCACTGGGTACTTGACCAGAGAAAAAGAGACAGCCTTGGTAATAGCTATATGTCAATCAGTCAAAATACCTTGTTTTTCTTTTTTTTCTCTCATTCCTCTCTGTTTTCCTTTCCTTCAAATTCCTTCCTAGCCTGTAACCTGAAGCTGGCTTTTATTCCTACCCTTGCTTCAAACTAATACATTAGAAGCTGTACTTGGCAGTGATGGAAGCTCAAACAGAAAAGCAATTTATTAAATATTATTTAAATCAAATGATGGCAATTAGAGGCTACAGTCATGTTTCATAAGACCTACTAAGTAGCTTTAAACTACTTAAACTACTCAAAACTCCTACATCAGGGCATGATGGTGCACACCTGTAATCCCAGCACTCTGGGAGGCTGAGGCAGAAGGATTGCAAGTTCATGACAAGCCTGAGCAACTTGGCAACTTAATATGACTCTGTCTCAAAATAATTTTTAAATATTAAAAAGGGCTAGGAATGTAGCTCAATGTGAAGGTCCTGGGTTCAATCCCCAGTCTGAATAAATTACAATAAAATGCTATCAACATTTTTAAAAGAGGAGATTTCATATAAAAATATGTACTTCCACCTTTTCTGCGTCTATATCTGGCAATTCTGGGTCTATATTCTCCTGTAGTAATGACTGGCCAGAGCTGAATAGAACATCCCCCATTATAATGGGTATGCATGCTCTATGTAGCTACATTCTTCACTTGTTGCCTCCTTGATACTGCTACTGGGTATCAGGGTCCATTTGTCATTGCTTTTGTCCTACTGTTTTCATTCTAGTGACAAAAATAAAGTATGTCTCCTATCCACATCTAATAAATGTAGAAAAACAAAAGGTAAATGTGGATCACATATTTCAAGGAATAATGGAAAAGAACATTTTTTTTTGCAGAAGAATACTGCTATTGTATTCAATATGCAAAAGAAATGTGACATTCAATACAATCTGTCTTGTTTCACACATTTAAATAACCTGGCCTTCCCTATCTGTTTCTAGTGGTCACCTGTATCCCTTGGCATCTTCTTTCATCTTCAAAGCACCTAACTCTAACCTCTGCTTCCAACGTCACAATGCCTCCTCTCTCTCTCTCTGTCTCTCTGACTCCACTTGCCTCCCCTTTTAGTGAATGTTTAAATTACATTAGTTTCATCCAGATAATTTGAGAGACCATCCCATCACAAGATCCTTAAATTAATTACATCTGCAATGTTCCCTTTCCATATAAGGTAACAGTCACAGTTTCTAGGAACTAGGGCATGAGCATAGTGGAAGGGAGCATTATTCAGTCTACCATAATAGATAAAATGTTTAGGGTCCATAAAAAGATAGTAACTTGGTCCAGGTCACATACCTAGTTAGAGAAACGGCATGGCCCTAGATCTAGGTCTCTTGACTTTCCAATAACCATTCACAAATACAACAAGTTTTTTCAGGATTAAGCTCTTTGTGTCTTGAAGTATAATCGCATAGTGAGCAATCTATTCCTAAATAATTTTCATCACTCAGTATAATCTATAAATTTCATACTCATGCCAAGTTCAGTTGTATGCCTCCTAACCTGGCTATGAATAAGTGTTTGTGACTTTCCTGAGAGCATAGTAGAAATACTGATAATCTTCACTGTCCATTTATTCTGATCACAAAAAATGCATAAATTCTATTTACAATAAAAAGCCATGACACAGAAACACTCCATCTTTTGGTTACAGTTCAATTCACACTAAACATAAAATTGTTGATTGCTGACCAGACATAGGCTACAAAGTGTAACTCTAAAGATCAATGAATTCAAATGGCACCAAGTGTAGTGAACATCACATCAGCCAATAAATTTACTACAGTGCATCCCTGAAGGAAAATTATCATCAGACCTGATACTTTATCTCCATGAGCAAATGTGTTTGTACAGAAACAGTGCATTTATCTCTACAGGCAAGCCATAGAAATTCAGCTTATGTATTCTATTATGAACAAAGAATTCATGTAAAAACAAAAATAGAAATTTGAAGAAAATAATAGGGCCTCCAAACAAAACAAAGTCAAATGTGATACCCTTGCACATCAGTTCTCAACCAAAAGATTCTTCCTATTTCTGCTCCAAGTTAATTTTCTACCACTTAGCCCAACCACTGGAGACACTCCATTCCTCCTAAAGGGGTTCCAGGTTCTATCCTTCTTCGAATCCAAAGTATATTCTCTTCTGTCACCTCAATCCCAATTTACCATGCCCTCTACAGCTGCCAGTACTTTTTAAACAAGCTTCCTTTCTCCTGCTGTGAAGAGAAAAATCTCTATCTTCTCTAAGCCACAATTTCCACATATGAAAAAAATGAGATAAGAAAGCAATAAGTATTTCATAGATACATTGTGAGAATGAGGATCTCATTCTCATTCTCATAACATGGAAGATCTGGTTAGGCACCTGCCACAGGGTAGGTGATTATAAAAAACAACTAACAATGATCACAACAGTAATGATCATTTTTTTAAAACTCCATATGATCTACCTCCTTTTGAAGAAATGAGATTTTCAACTTGATGTGTTTTCATCAACTCAGACATAATCAATAGTTTGTCTAATTCCAGTTCTCTTCAAGGTCTTTTACTTGGCTAGCTCTACCCCTCATATTCAGTCTAAGCATACCTTCTCACTGATTCCTAGTCAATCTTTACACAGGTGGAAATTAATGCATTTGAAACCAACATTTACAATGACACAAAATCATGGGATTTCAGAGCTAGCCAGAATCCAGAATATGACTTAGCCCAGGGCATCCCAACTCAGCTTGTACTGTGGGCTAGGAAAGTGTTGAAATTACTTCCAATGGACAACAGCAATAAAAGTGAAAGTGTCAAAAGACAAGAGAGAAGTCAAAAGTCCATTTAAAATGGCACCTTGCTTACTTATGGATTGGTTGTTTGACAAGATAAACCAAGCCCAAACCTCTTCCTAGTTCAGAAGAGGAATTGAGGAGCCCAAAAAGGTTAAGAGATTTGTTACAAATCATAAAAACGTTTTGGCAGAGATTGATTTAACATACAGATCTTCTGGCTACTAATTCAGCACTCTCCCTAAACCACACTGCCTCGGGGCACATCTTTATTCTTAAATAGACTCTGTTGAGATAAAAACCATAAAAACAATCCTTAATATGTCTGACCTGTTTTAGATGTGTGTTCACACTATTAGGGCTCTTTTAAGCAGCCATACCCTCCTCCAGAAGAATAAATTGTCAAATGTTTGGCTCCTCTGCACTAGGATTTCAACTCCAGTCAATGCTAAATTATGTTAGCTGTTGGCCCTGTTATTCCTTCCATTCTGTACCCACCTAGTCCTTTCATCCACAAAATATCACTCTATTGTTGGTAAGAATACATGGTTTTCTCTCATATATAATCTGGCCTTAAGTAACTATACAGCGAAGAACTGTGAACAAACTGACCAAATGAGTAAGTACAAATTCATCTCTCTGTATTACTAATGGAGTCTCATGTCTCCCTGGATAACAATCTTTGGGTCAGTCAATTTTTGCTGACCTAAATACTCAGGGCCTTCCCATTTGGGAATCCATGGAGGCTGAGAAGATGAAATTCAGGAAGCTTATTCTTTAGAAGAGGCAAGGATAATTCCACAAAGGAATGATTGGTGATGAGTGATAGGGCTCACAATATACTTGTTTTCATTTTAAGGAGCTGACAAACTTTGATCCGATGACCTCCTTTTATAAGTTAATTTTTGCCGTATTTCTTCTTCTTTCTACTTTTTCTTTATGGCTATTCTTAGCACAATCCCTGGCAAATAGCAGGCAAGCATTTCGCAAAGGTGTGTAGAACTCAATTTCCTCTTGCTATTTTAAATCTGCTTCCCAAACTTCTCCTCCATATATGACCTGGAGCCCACTTATTTCTAAATTTAAAAGAAAAATGACAAATGTCTTCAACATTACAGCCTTTGGTATTTTGGGGTTTTAGCAATGCTGTGTGTTTACTTTTGCTATGTTGGCTTGGGGTTTCTACTTTCTCCATTTTCTAATACCTAAAATTTTCATTGTTCTAAACAGTGTATGTATAGCTAGCTGTCTTAGTTTTAGCAGTGCTTTTCTCTAACCTCTGCCATGAAATATTCTAGGTAGTCCTGGCAGGATGCTGATTAAGTGGATGGCTTTGACAACAGCCAGACTTAGGTTCAATTCTTGGCTTATTGCTTAACTTCCCAGCTATGTGACCTTAAACAAGTTATTTTACCTCTTTGTGCTTAAGAGTCCTTATCTATAAAATAATAATAACAACAAATACCCACCAGTTGTATAATAAAAATATATATTTTATCTCTGTCTCCAGTTCCTGGCACAAATCTCCTAAAACCTTTGGAATTTCCTAAGTGATAGGAGTGTCTTTTGTTATTCTTAACTAGGCCCCTTTGACCAGAGCTGAGTTTCTGCTGTTGAGTTGAAGGCCCAAATCTAGGGCCCCTAGATAGCTTCTGCATGACAGCTGGTCATAAGAATGACCCCCTGATACTGACTCGTACATGATACTGACTGGCACAGGACACTACACTGAATCCCAGGCCTTCAATTGGATCCTTCAGATCTCCAACGGACTGACAGACCTTTTCCTCAATTGCATATCTCACTCTGTGGGCAAACGTTCGTTGTAAGCCAATTTTGTAAATTCTTATACATTTGTATATCTCATATACAAATATATATATTACTGTTTCTCTAGTAAACAGTGACTGATACATCCACTTTTGCTCAGAGAATATATAAGGTATAGCTCAGAGAGCAGGGCTATTCTCAGTAGAACACAGACACAATGGTGAACTACATTTTATGATTGCAGAAGCACCAAGCAGAATTTGTTGCCCCAAATATTTCTCACCTCTGGCAAAACACCTCAAATTTTCATTATTAGACAGTCATTTCTGTATATCTTACAAGTTTCTCCATTTTCAAGGATCTTCCATGAAAAATTAAATATCACCAAGAAAAGTAACCCTTCAAATCATTATTAGGCATCTACAATGTAATTTTATTAAAAAAGTAAATTGGACTTGCAGTCAGAAGAGGGGTTCTAACTTTTACTCCATCAATTATTGTCTGTATGACCTTGGGAAAATGCTTAGATTCTCTAAGTCTTTGTTTCTTTTTCTGTTAAATGGCAATAATAACACCTTCTGCAATTCCCTATGAGATTGTTATTGAAATGTCAAGGATGTAAAAGCATTTTGAGACTTTAAAGGATTAAAACTGTATGATATTATTATGACCTGCTAAATCTCTTGTAAGATTAGATAATTTAGTTGACAACGAGAAAACTATATGAATCCTGTTTAAAATAAACACACTCATAATCCAAAAACAATTAAGTCATAGGCAATTCACAACTGGCAGCTCAAGCATGAATGGTCTTTACCCAACTGACTCTTTTAGGCATGTTCACAGCTTACCAAGAATCTCTCCTGGATGGTTCTGGCTCATTCTGGTTTTGGCTCCTGTGGCCAGACATTCTGAATTGGGAATTCAAACTACAGGGCCCAGGGCTTGGCGCTAGCTTTTGAGCATTAGTTCTTTTTCTGGAACTTTCTTACCTCTAATGTGTTGCCTTTGGCAGCAACTCCACTTTGCTCCAATGTGCTTTCCTGCTGACTTCCTCAACACACTCAGCCTACTAGTTATAACAGTGTCTGGGAGACTTGCTTCTCTGCCTCAGTAAACAAGTCTTTGTTAAGTACTTACTTTCTGAAGAGACACAGTGCTCCTCCACAGGGCAAGTGGTTTCTATAGCTACAACAGTAGGGACCTGGAGGTAATAGGCAGGGCACAGGTGCACAGAGACGGAGGAGAGGAACACAGAAAAGTAGGTCAGGAGGTAAAGGGGTAGTCTTTGTCTGCGTCTGAGGCACTCTTCGAAACACTTGGCATGGGTAGATGGAAAATATACTTAACGACTTTAAAAGGGTTATAATATAATAGAGGAAATGCAGAAAATTACAAAGTCTCTTCAGGAGTTTAAGCACCTCTAAGTAAATACCATTTTGTAAGGAATCTCTCTTTGGTCACCAAGTTGCCACCTAAAGTAGCTAAAGCTTGAAAGGCCTTAGGTAAATCATGATTATAGCAGCAATTTGACATCAGGTGCCAAAAGTATCTTTGAAATGCAAATTGTAGGGCCGGGGAATTTAAGCTCAGAGGTCCCACCGCCTGCCTCCCAAGCACAAGGACCTGAGTTTGATCCCCAGTACCAAAGGAAAAAAAAATACAAATTGTGACGGGCTACTTTTTTCTTTGACTTATATACAAACATATATATGAATGCATAAGTGTATATAAATATGTATGCATGTAAATATTCATGTATATAATTTATATTGGAATATAACATGCATAGTGTAAAGTATACAAATCTAATCTGAATCACTCAATAAAATTTTACTTATGTATATACTTATATAACTATTGTTTGGATCAAGACATAAAATTTTCTGGCACGCCAGAAACTACTTTGTACCACAAGATTAACACTACCCCTATACAATCCAATAAGGTAGCCAGTATTTTAATTTTTTTCCAGTAAATTTATTGGTATATTTAAAGCAAACAATACAGTTACATTTATCATTGGGATCTTGTAAATTTACATGATATATCTTGATTCTTGATTTTTCCCCAACCCCTGACCTTCACTTAATAGTATAGCCTCAATGTGCATCCATTTAGCTATAAATATTTCTAGTTTCTCATTCCTTATGGCTGAGTACTACTCCATTTCATAATATATTCTGATTTTGGGGGGTGGAACAGTCTGTAAACATCTACTAAGTCCGTTTGTTCTAAGACTTGGTTCAGTTTTGTTATTTTGTTGATTTTTTGTCTAGGTGATCTGTCTATTTGCATCAGTGGAGTATTAAGGTCCCCCACTACAATTACATTAGTGCTTATTTGATTTTACATGTACCTTAATATTTGTTTTATATAGTTGGGGGCATTAATACTTGGTGCATATATATTTATGAGTGTCATTTCTTCCTCTTGTATTTTCCCTTTACAAGGATGTAGTGGCCTTTTTGTCTTACTCAATTAGTTTTGGTTTGAAATCTATTCTGTCTGTAAATAAGATAGCTATCCAAGCTTTTTTCTGGGCTCCTGCCGCATGAACTGTTTTTCATCCTTTTACTCCCAACCTATGAATTTCTTTGTGGATTAAGTGGGTTTCTTACATACAGCATATTGCTTCATTTTGTTTCTTAATCCATTCTGACATACTGTTTCTTTTGATTGGTGAGTTGAGGCCACTAAAATTGATGGTTATAACTCTTATGCATTGACTTTTTGTTGTCATGTTATTTTAATGTTGTTGGTTCTTTTGTTTTTTTCCCCCTCTCTCCCTTTAATTTCTTGCCTTGCCTGGTATATTTGCTCTGTTAGCACTTACAGAGTTATAGTCTTCATTTTCTTTTTCCAGGATATTGTTTAGAAGTGTTTGGAGTGTTGGTTTGGTGTTCATGAAATTTCTTAGGTGTTCATTGTCATGGAAGTATCTTCTTTCCCCATCCATTTTGAGACAGTTTTGCAGGATACATTGGTCTATGTTGGAGGTTGTTTTCTTTTACGACTTGAAATACCTCACTCCAGGCTCTCCTTAACCTGAGTGTTTGTGTTGAAAAGTCTGCTGTGATTCTGATGGGCTTTCCTTTGCATGTGATTTGTTTCTTTTCTCTTACTGCGTGCAGTATTTTGTTCTTCTGTTGGGTTTCTGGGATCCTGATTATAATATGTCTAGATGTAGATTTTTTTTTTATCATGGCTAGTTGGAGTCCCATATGCCTCATTGATCTGTATACCAAATTCTTCCCCTCTGTTTGGGAAGTATTCTATCATTAATTCTGTGAACAGTTTTTTTTATGGCATTTGAACTTTCTCCTGCTATTTCATGGATTCTTATGAGTCTTATATTATTCTTCTTTGCTTAAAGTGAGAGTTGTTGGAATGATTTCTCATGGTTCCTCACTGTTTTTAAGAGATCAACCACAATCCTATCTTCTATGTGTGAAATTCTAACTTCACATTAATTAATACTGCTGTGAATACTTTCTATAGAGTTTTTTTTCTTTTTGAGTTTATTGGTACATTGTAGGTACATAGTAGAATTACATTCATTACTTGGATCTTGTACCTTTACATGACAGGTCTTGGTTCTCATTTTTTCCCCTTGTCCCTTGCCCTCCCTTTATCCCCTCCTCCCCTCCCCATTTACAAACACTTTATTTCCATTTTTTCATTTTCTCATATTTTTTTCTTTTCTCTTATTCCCTTTCCCCTGTCCTTTCCACTTTACCTACACCTTTAGCCCTTTTCTTCCTATTTCATGTTGTTAATTATCCCATTAGGATCTTGTGTACTATTATAGTTTTTCACACCAGAAAAACTATTCAGTATTTACACATGTGTGACTTATTTATTTCACTTAGGAGTACATCCTCAAAATGTATCCATTTTCCTATGAATGAATCTAATTTCTCATTCCTTATGGCTGAGTAGTATTCCATTTTATACAAAGACCACATCTTCTTTGTCCAGTTTCCAACTGATGGGCAAATGGGCTGTTTCCATTTTTTACCTATTACAAACAGTGCTGCTATAAACATATGTGCACATGTATCACTGTGATATGATTCTTTCAATTCTTTTGGAAAGATACGAGCAGAGGGATGGCTGGGTCAAATGGAACCTCTAGTCCAGCTCTTTGAGGTATCTCCATATTGATTTCCATAGTGGTTGCACCAGTCTGAGCTCTAACCAACAGTGGAGAAGGGTTCCTTTCTCCCCACAACCCTGCCAACATTTTTTGTTGTGTGGTTTCTTGATAGCAGCCATTCTTTGTGGGGTGAGGTGGAATCTCAGTGTTGTTTTCATCTGCATCTCTCGAATGACCATTGATGTGGAACATTTTTTAATATATTTACTTGCTGCTTTTACTTCTTTGTCTGAAAAATGTCTGTTCATTTCAGAGGTCCATTTTTGAATCGGGTCTTTATATTTGGGGGGGCTGATTGTTTTGAGTTCTTTACATATTCTAGATAATAGTCTTTTGTCTGAGGAGCAGCTGGTAAAAATTTTTCTGACATTGTAGGTTGTCTCAGTTCTGTTGATGGTCTCTTTTGCAGTGCAGAAGCTTTTTAATAAGATAAGATACCAGTTGTTGATTATTTCTGCTAGTTCCCGTGCTACTGAGGATATGCTCATAAAGTCTTTTCCTATGCCAATGTCTTCAACAGTTCTGCCTAACTTATCTTCCAGCAAGTTTAGTGTTTCTGTTTTAATATTTAGATCTTTAATCCACTTGGATTTTAATTTAGTGCATGGTGAGAGAGGAGGGTCTAGTTTTAATCTCTGGCAGGTTGAGATCCAGTTTTTCCAACACCATTTATTAAAGAGGGTATCTTTCCTCCAGTAGGGATGGTCGGGTCCTTTGTCAAAGATGAGGTAACTGAGTACATCTGGAGTTGTTTTTGTGTCTTCCAGCCTGTTCCACTTATCCTCAGGTCAGTTTCTTTGCCAGTACCTTGCTGTTTTTATCACAGTGGCTTTGTAGTATACTTTCAAATTGGGAATTGATATACCTGCTGCCATGTGTCTGTTACCTAGGATGGCTTTTACTATTCTAGGTCTCTTTTGGTTCCAAATGAATTTTTGGATTCTTTTTTCTAGTTCTGTGAAATATAGTGTTGGAATTTCAATTGGCATTGCATTGAATCTGTATAGCAGTTTTGGTAGTATGGGCATTTTCACTATGTTGATTCTTCCTACCCAAGAGCAGGGAATATCTTTCCATTTCCTTATATCCTTTTGATCTTTTTTTTCAGAGTGCTGTAGTTTTCAGTGTGGAGATCTTTTGCTTCATTTGCTAGGTTGATTCCTAGATACTTCTTTTTTTTATCCTATTGTGAAAGGAATTGTTCCCCTAATTTCTCTCTCAGTGAGTCTGTTATTTGTGTACAAGAAGGCTATTGATTTTGGGGTGCTGACCTTGTATCCTGCTACTCTGCCAAAAGTGTCAATTAAGTCTAGAAGTATTTTGGTGGAGTTTTTTGGGTCTTCAATGTAGAGTATCATATCATCAGCAAATAATGACAGTTTAACTTCTTCCTTTCCTATCTTTATTGCTTTAATTTCTTTCTCTTGTCTAATTGCTATGGCTAATGCTTCCAGAACTATATCAAAGAGGAGTGGTGATATGGGCACCCTTGTCCTGTTCCTGATTTTAACATGAAGGTTTTCAGTTTTTGGCTATTTAACATGATGTTGGCTGTTGGTTTTTCATAGATAGCCTTTATTAAGTTAAGATACAGACCATCTATTCAAATTTTTTTGCAGGGTTTTTATCGTGAATGGGTTTGAATTTTGTCAAAATCTTTTTCTGCATCTATCGAGAGGATCATGTGGTTTTTGTCCTTGACTTTATTAATATAGTGTATTACATTTATTGACCTACATATGTTGAACCATCCTTGCATCCTGGAATAAATCCGACTTGGTCAGCATGTATGATCTTCTTGATGACCTCTATATTCTGTTTGCTAGTATCTTGTTAAGGATTTTTTGCATCTATATTCATTAAGGAGATTGGTGTGTAGTTCTCTTTTTTAGTTGCATCTTTCCCTGGTTTGGGAATCAAAGTGATACTTGCTTCAAGGAATGAATTTGGAAGTATTGCTTCCCTTTCAATTTCATTGAAAAGTCTGAAGAGTATTGGCAGTAGTTCTTCTCTAAATGTCTCGTAAAATTCAGCTGTGAATCCATCAGGACCTTGGCTTTTCTTTGTTGGTAAGTTTTTAATTATATTTTCAATTTTACTGATTTTAATTGTGGTGTTTAAAATGTTTTCATCTTCTTTGTTCAACTTTGGTAATTCATAAGTATCTAGAAATCTGTCCATTTCTTCTGTGTTTTCTGTTTTATTAGAGTACAGGTTCTTAAAGTATGTATTGACAATCCTCTGGATTTCTACTGGATCTGTTGTTGCTTCACCTTTTCATTTGTGATTGCATGGATCTGAGCCTTTTATTTCCTTTTTTTGATAAGGTTTGCTAAGGGTTTATCAATTTTATTTATTCTTTCAAAAAATGAACTCTTCGATTCATTTATTTTTTGTATCATTTTCTTAGTTTCCTTTGCCTTGATTTCTGCTCTAATCTTTATAATTTCTTCTCTTGGTCCAGCTTTGGGTTTTTCTTGCTCTTCTTTTTCTAGGAGTCTAAGATTTATTGTTAGGTTGTTTGTTTGAATTCTCTCTGTTTTCCTAGTGAGGCCATTTAGTGCTATGAATTTTCCATGTAGGACTGCTTTCACTGTGTTCCGTAGATTCCTGTATGTTGTATTGCCAATTTCATTTATTTGTAAAAACAGTGTCATGTCTTCTTTAATTTCTCTGTAATCCATTGATTGTTCAGGAGAGTGTTTTCAATTTCTATGTGTTTGTGAAGTTCCTATGGTTTCTTATGCTATTGATCTTCAGCTTTATTGCACTGTGATCTGATAATATACAGGGAATAACTGATTCTTTTGCATTTATTCAAACCTCTTCTGTGAGCTAGTATGTGATCCATCTTGGAGAATGACCCATGTGCAGCTGAAAAATATGTATATCCTGATTTTGTGGGGTGGAACACTCTATAGACATCTAATAAGTCCACGTGTTCAAAAGCTTGGTTCACTTCTAGTATTTCACTGTTGATTTTTCGCCTAGATGATCTGTCTATTTGTGATAGTGGGCTATTTAGATCCCCCACTACAAATGTGTTAGTGCTTGTTTGGTTTTCCATGTTACTTAATATTTGTTTTACATAGTTGGGGACATTTATATTTGGTGCATATATGTTTATGATTGTCATCTCTTCCTCTTGAATTGTTACCTTTACAAGGATGTAGTGGCCTTCTTTGTCTATCTTAATCAGTTTTGGTTTGAAATTTACTTTGTCTGCAAATAAGATTGCTACCCCTGCTTCTTTCTGGGCTCCTGTTGCATCAACAATTGTATTCCACCCTTTTACTTTCAGGCTATGGGCTTCTTTTTGCACTAGGTGTGTTTCTTGTATACAACATATTGTTGGATTTTGCTTCTTAATCCATTCTGCCAGTCTATTTCTCTTGATTGGTGAATTGAGGCCATTGGCATTAATGGTTATAACTGATACGTACTTACTTCTTATTGTCATGTTATTGTCCTTTTGTTGACTCTTTAATTTTTTGCCCTCTCCTTTTAGTTTCTTGCCTTGACTATTTGATTTGGTCTGTTGGGCCTCATGGTGTTGTGATCTTCATTGTCTTTTTCTAGGATATTGTTTAGAATTCCTTGTAGTGCTGGTTTGGTATTCATGAAGTTTTTCAGGTGTACTTTGTCATGGAAGTCTCTTATTTCCCCATCCATTTTGAAAGAGAGTTTTTCAGGATACATCAGTCTAGGTTGAGGTTGTTTTCTTTTAGGACTTGAAATACCTCACTCCAGGCTCTCTTTGACCTAAGGGTTTGTGTTGAAAAGTCTGCTGTTATTCTAATGGGCTCTCCTTTGCATGTGATTTGTTTCTTTTCTCTTACTGCTTGTAGTATTTTGTTCTTTTGTTGGGTTTCTGGGATCTTGATTATTATATGTCTAGCTATAGATGTTTTTTTTATCATGTCTAGTTGGGGTCCTATATGCCTCACTTATCTGTATGTGAAATTCTTCCCCTCTGTTTGAGAAGTTTTCTGTCATTAATTCTGTGAACAGCTTTTTAGAGTCATTTGCATTTTCTCCTGCTACCTCATGGATTCCTATCAGTCTTATGTTACTCTTCTTTGCATCATCTAGGAGTTGTTGGATCTATTTCTCATGATCCCTTACTCTTTTTAAGAGACCTCTCTTATTCACTGTCTGTGATCCTATCTTCTATATCTGAGATTCTATCTTTGCATTGTTTTATTCTATTATGTACACTTTCAATAAAGTTTTTAATCTTCTGGATATCTGTTTGAATCTGTTTAATCGATTACTTTTCTTTCCTATGTTGGGCATTCATTGTTTCCATTTCTTTCTTATGCTGGGCCTTCATGGCTTCTATCATGGCTCTGAGCTCATCTATTTTTTTCTCAGTTTCTGTTCTAGAGTCTCAAATCATGAGTTTCATTTTGCTCACCATCTCTATGGTTATCTGGGGAATTATTTGTTTTGAATTTTTCTAGAGCCTGATTGATCTGTTTTGTTACTTCCTGTGCTGTAAGTTCTGAGTGACCTGATGGTTCACTATCAGACTTTTCATCCTCATTTGCCCTACTGTTTGCCACTGGTGAACTGGAAGTCTGTCTTTGTGTCTTGCTTAAGTGTTTTCTCATTTTTATTTTTGCTCTCGGGTTGTCCTTGATTCAATCTCTGGGTTATTAAGTCTTCCTGATATCATTGCATTTTAGCTTTTGATTCTCTAATGACTCATAGACATTCTCATTTTCACAATATCAGAGAAAACAACTTATCAAATCAATCCCCATCCTTTATCCCAATCCATACAATCAGCAACACAATAGGATCAATCAACACTTGCAAATTTACCACTTGTGGTAGTCATTAATCTATCACCTTTAAGCCATGTGAATTAAATTAAAATGAAGAAGCAGCCCAAAATATGTCTGCAGCAAATAAACTCAGCATACTATATTTACCACTTAGGATGGGGGCCTAGACAGAGTTAGGACAAGAAGAGTAAATAAGTAAAAGAATTGGAGAAGGTTTCAAGTGAAGCCAGAGGACACAGAATGACCACACAATCTTTAGGAAACTGTTAAACTCAAAAGGGATAGACAGAGTGCAAGTACATGGACAAGAATATATCCCCTTAACAGCAGTAGGGGTTCACTTTCCCTTGAAATTACTGACCCGTGAGTGAGGCACAATGATAGAAAAAAAGAACATTAAGAAAAAAGAAAAAATCATAAAAGAAGAAATTTGAGTCAGGGCAGGAGCAGGAACAGAAAGGGAGATGAGAGACAATATGGTGGAGCAAGAGACAGAGTTGGTGAAAAAGGACAGAAAAAAGAATTTACAGAGTGGAATGAGGAAAAGAAAGAAAAGGACAAAAAATGACTTTGAAGGGCCTCTTTCAGACTATATCTCTGCTCTCATAATACACATCGTGTGCAGCCATGTGCAGAACCAAATCCCCCTATCTCAGCTAGCCAATGGTAGAACCCAGCAACACAGACTGACCTCAGGCAGCAAGGCCCAAACTGAACTCCCCAACCTCCTGCAGGGTTGAACTCCAGGCAGTTCTACTACAGGTTTCCCCCACCCTTTCTTTAAAGATGTTCAAATTTGGGAGCTCAGAAAACTACCCTTTATAACCAGCTATGCTTCTGAGGAGGGGGTCCAAGGACTGGCCCAATCAGGAGGTCTGAGACCGGGGAGGGGGGTGTGTGCTCAGAGGGCTATCCTCCTGGCATTGAAGGAGCAGCAGAGGCACCCACAGGGGAGGGTGTGGCTACCCGGACCCATGCACTGGGCCTAGGCAGGCCAGAGGGAGATCTCATGTCCTAGCCACTTTCCCAAATCTCTCTATAGAGTTTTTAATCTCCTGGATAGCTGTTTGAATCTGTTTCATGGATTCCATTTCTTTCCTATGTTGGGCATTCAAGGTTTCCATTTCTTTCCTATGCTGGGCATTCATGGTTTCCAACATGGTACTGAGCTCATCTTTTTTATCTGTTTCTGTTCTAGAGTCTCTAATCATGTCTTTCATTCTTTTCACAATCTCTGTGGTTATCTGGGAAATAATTTCTGTTTTGAATTTTGCTAGA
>NW_022900951.1:95128523-95197046 GCF_012274545.1 Fukomys damarensis
TTTTTTTTTTTTTTTTTTTTACTTCCTGTGCTATTGGCTCAGTGTGTCTAGTTGGTTGACTCTCAGACTTTTCCTAATTATTTCCCCCAGAGTTTACCTTTAGTGGGGTGGAATTCTGTGTTTGTGTCTTGTTTAAATACCTTCTCATTTCTATTTTTATCATTTGTCCTTTCCTTGGTTTAATCCATGGGTTAATATTTTGATCTCCCTGATATAGTGGGTCTTTAGGTTTTGAGTCTCTAATGTCTCTGAGACTATCTCATTTTTATTATAACATGGAGTAGAACTGCTTAGATCAATCACAACACCTTAGCCCAAGTGATACAATCAGCAACACAGTAGCATCAAGCACAGCTTAGAAAATGACAATTTGTGGTAGATATTAATCTATCACCTTTAACTGTGCGAATTAAATCAAAATCGAGGACCACCCCAAAATATGTTTATAGTTAATAAACTCATCAGTATAGCAACATTACCCTTTAGGATGGGGATTTAGAAGGAGTTGGGGATGGAGGGATAGATAGATAGGATAGAGAAAGTTTAGAAGTGAGGTCAGAGGACACAGGAAGATCACACAAAGTCCAGGGAGCTGTTGAAGATAAGAGGAGAAGAAAGAACAAAATATACCCAAGAACAGAACACACTAATAGCAATAAGGAGTCTAGAGACTTTAATCACTTCCTTTTAAAACTAATAGCAATTGAGAGAAGGAAAAAGAGAAGAAAAGGAAAAGAAAGAAAATAAATTCAAATTAGGATATGAACAGGAATAAAAAGGGAGTAAATGGAGATTAAGGTGGGGCAGAGTGAGAGAGAAAGAAAAGAAAATAAGAAAGAGAAGATAAAAAGGGGGAAATTGAGAAAAGAAAAAGATAGAAAAAATTTTTAAATGATTGAAGATAAGAGAAAAATACTACTTTGAAAATAAAAAATACAAATAGAAATAGTGGGTGTCTTTCAGGGTATGCCTCTATTGACACAATAGACAGTGTGAGTAGGAGTGTGCAGGTCTATGTTAATTCATCTCAGCAAGCCAGCAGCTGTCCCTGAGGATCAGGCTAATTTTTGGCTGTCAGGTTTAAGTTGAGATCTCGGACCTCCTGCTGGGTTGAACTCTGCAAGTTTCTACTGCAGGTTCCAGCTATCTTTCCCCTGAAGTTAGACCAGGTTCCAATGTGACGTGCTGGCCCCTCCAATTTACCAACTAAGGTGCTTTGATGTGCTTTTATCGTGGATTTTCTTCACTTTTCCAGTGGGTTTCAACTTTCATCTAGGAGCCTCAGAGAGGCCCTATTTCTCTTGCTCATGGTGGGCAGGAGGGGTGCAGGGGAGCACGAACACTGCTGTGCTGGTGCCCACAAAGCTGGACTCCTCTGGTGCGCTGGGTTGAAGGAGTGGGCCTACTAATCAGAATTTTAACTTTTAATAGTCTTTTTATCTATGATTTAAGCCTGAGGAATTTATATTTTTCTGGAAAATTTCAGGTCTTAAAGGCTGGGTCTCCCTCACTGTACCTGGACAGCCCAGCCCCCAAAATACTTTATCATTTGCAACTGCCTTAGGCTGCTTAGAACCTACTAACCTGGATTTCACTCTCCTCCCATAATTAAGAGAACATCTAGTTGTTACCAAAATATGAAGGAACAGTCAGATGCAACAAAGCACAAATAGGGCCCATGGCAATCTTAAAACCCACTGACAAAGGGTGATGGACCACTTTGCAAGATGATCAAAAAAAGACAGCTATTAAATAGCCTATGTACTATGAAGAGAATTCTACCTAATCTGAATAATTGAACCAGAAAAGACTGCCCAGAGGAAGCTGTGTTTGAGTTGACTTGAAAGAGGGAACAGCATGAGAAGAAGTGTATGTATATAAAAGGACATGGTAGTTTCAGGAGACTTAGAGAGCTCTGCGTTGTTACAGCATGAGAAGATAAATGTGTGCGGAAAGGAAGCTAGAGAAAAAACAGAAGTCAGGTCATGAAGGACTTATAGGACCCATTAAAAGTTCAGACTTATACAGTAGGCAAAGAAGAATCATTAAATAATTTTAAGCTGGAAAATGACCCAATCAGATTTGTACTTTTTAAAAATTACTTCGTCAGCAGTGAGGAGAATTTAAGAGAATGGGGTGAGACATGGTAAATATGCCTGTAGAACATCCAGGTGTAGATGATCTGTGGGCAATTGTATATGTGGGAGTGGAACTTCGAAGACAGATCAGGAATGAAGACTAGGACTCAAATTTATACAAATGATCCTGCTTAGAAAAAAAAATACAGGACAGAATAGAAGGCCAAGATTAGAGCCTTGGGAAAAAATACTGAAGATTCCAGCTGAGGAAGTAGAGCCAGAAAATGAGATAAGAGATAGAAGAAATAACCACGCAGTAGCAAAAGCAGGAAAGAGTTTTCAAGGAGGAGGAGGTTAATATTTCATATGTTGTAATGCCTTGCAAGACAAGAAAAGAATCCATTGGCTTGGCAATATGGTCACTGGTGACCTCAATGAGGACAATACCAGTGCTAGATCACACCACACTGAGAAATGAACGTGTGCAGTGAGGTGTCAGAGGCAAACAGTTCAGAAGTATAGTTGGAGAAAGAAAAAAAGGAAATACAATGACTAGAGGAGAGCCATAGTGATGAGAAGTTCAGAACTTTTATGAGAGAGATCAGAACCATTGCAAGAAAGTATTTTTCCTTTGGAGATGTTGTGCCAGAGAACCAAGCATCCAGTGAGAGATTGGCCAAAAAAGTTTTAAACTTTAAACTCAGAGATTTCATTATTCCCTCTGATAAAGAGTGAGGCTTCCAACATAAAGATTTACTCAGGTTCACTGGAGTTTCCTAAACTATGAATGTAGAACAAAAAAACGTCTAAAACTTAATGCGTTTATCTTTTGATCTAAATGCAAATAATTTGAAAGTAAGAAGAACCATCTGTGCTTTTGATTTTTATTACATAAGGTTAAACAAAGCCAAACAACATATGCTATGGTAGAATATAAATTTTTGCTCTACCTTGAATTTTTCCTAATTGGTGTATAAATTACATTTTTAAAAAATCCCACATGGTGAGGCTAGAGCACTTACCATTCCCAAGATCCTAGGTTCAATCCTGAGCACTAAATAAATAAATAAATCCCTCATGGGAGTAATTTACTTTTGCTACTTTATAATCTTTTTAAAAATTTTATTAGTACATGTTTGTATTACACAGTGATCACATTCCTCATGGGGATTTGGTACATGCACATATACTTCTTAACTCTGTTTTACCCCCTTTCCTTCCCCTCCCTTCGCTATCTGTTTATGTTTTAGTTCCCTTCTCATGTTCAAAACATCTATCCCACTATGTTCAATTCTCTATTTTTTATTTTGTTCTTTATTTATAATTGGATATTTTTATACATGAGAAACCATGTCATATTTAATCTTGTGTGTCCAATTTATTTTATTTAAATTAAAGACTCAAGGTGCATCCATTTTCCTACAAATGACACAAATTTATCTTTATGACAGAGTAGTACTTCTGTGTACAATACTATACAGTGATATCTTAGTTGTTGAACTCAATTTGCTCCAAATTCATGTTCAGACACCAAAAACTTCTAAGAATTGAGCATATTTATTCCACAAGAAGTAACAAAAAAGACAAGTAATTGGTTTTGAGGCCCAAAAGTTATTCTTATAAATTATTTTTGCTAGGACTTTAACATATTTCAAAATGATTTCTTTCCTTAACTGTCATAGTTCTTACACTTTTCCTCTTAGCTTTACTGCTACCATCCTTAACTTTCTTTGGAGCCATTGTTATGATATGTTACACAAATAAAGCACAAAAAAGCCCAATGACAAATGTTTCAATGTACTAACACAAGCACTATATGTTGTCTGGGTGGGAGCAGTGCTTAGACCGAAACATCACCCCTTTGTGTCCACTGTCAGACGGGATGCATGACTCATTCTTAGCTGAAAGAGGCTTTTTCGTGTTGGATTTTCTGTTCAACTATTGAACAAAGTTACAAACACGGAGCAGATTTTTTTCAAACTTTGTTGTCTAAGTAATGGAAAGTTTAAGCTTGGAATCATTCAACAACTGAAGTATCTTTGTACATTTTCTTTATTAATTCATCTGTTGGTGGACATATAGGCTGTTTTCAATATATAGCTATTCTGAATCATATTGCTATAAACATGAATGTATATGTATGTACCACTGTAACGTAGTGTCTTTACCTCTTTGGGATAGATACCAAGGAGAGGAAAAGCTGGGACAAATGGAATTTCTAGTTTTATTTTTTTTAAGGAATATCCATACTGATTTCCATAATGATTGTACTAGTTTACATTCTCAAAAATAATATTTTTATTCTCCTCCTTTTCCTTCATGCAGTCTTGCCAGCATTTGTTGTTATATGATTTCTTAATGATAGCTATTCTTTCTGAAGAAAGATGGCATCTCAGTGTGTTTTAATGTGTATTTCTCTAGTGGCCAGAGATGTGTGACATTTATTCATGTTTTTATTGGCCATTTGTTCTTCTTCTGAAAAAATGTCTGTTCATTTCAGGTGCCCATTTTGTTTTATTTGGAGGGTTCTAATTTTTTTAGTTCTTTATATATTGTAGATATTAGTCCTCTGTTGAAGGAATAGTTGGCAAAAATTTTTCCCAATCTGTAGGTTGTCCCTTTACTGATTGTTTCCTTTGCTATGCAAAAGTTTCTAATTTTATAAGACCCCACTTGTTCATTCTTGGTTTTACTTCTTGTGTAATTGTGGTTCTGTTTATAAAGTCTGTGCATATACTTACGTCTTCAAGAGTTTTACCTATTGAATCTTCCAGGAGACTAAGTATGACTGTCTTTCACTTCCTTGGTTAGAGCAATTCCTATTTCATTTTCTTGATACTATTATATAGCATTATTTTCCTAATTTCTTTCTCAATTAGTTTATTATTGGTGTCAGGAATACTATTGATTTTTGTCTGTTGATTTGGTACCTGGCTAGGATACTGAACTTTGTCATTAATTAGAGGAGCCTATGGTGGGATATTTTGCATCTTCTATGTAGAGGATTATGTCATCTGCAAGTAATACACACCACTTTTATTTCTTTCTCTTACATGATTAATGCTTCAAGAACTACATTGAACAGGAGTGATGATATCAGATATCCTTGTTTTTTTCCTGATTTGAGAGGGAAAGCTTTCAGGTTTTTTCCATTTAATATGCTGTTGGCCACTTATTTCTCATAAATGGCTTTTATCAGATTGATATAAGGTCCTTCTATACCTATTTTCTTCAGTTTTATAGTGAATTGATGTTAGATTTTTGTCACAGCCTTTTTCTGCATCAATTGAAATGATCATGTTGTTTTTGTCCTTGCTTCTGTTTGTATGATGTAATACATTTTTTGATTCGTGTACTTTGATCTATCCTTGCAACCCTAGGATGAATTCTATTTGGTCACAATGTATCTTTTTTTATGATTTGTTGCATCCTGTTTGCCAATATGTTGTACAGAATTTTTGCATCCATGTTCATTAAAGAGACTGGCCTGAAGTTCCTTTTATGGTTGGGTACTTGTCTGGTTTTGAAAACAGGGGTAATGTTAGCTTCCTGGAATGACTTTGGGAGTGCACCTTCCCTTTTAATTTCATTAAAGAGTTTGAGAAGTATTGGCAATAGATGTTACCTAAATTCCTCATGGAATTCTGTAGTGAATTAATCAGAATCTGATCTTGTCTTAGTTGATCATTTTTAAATTATCTCTTCAATTTCATTGCCTGATATTGGATTATTCAGGGGTGTTTTTTTTAGATCTTGTTGATACAGCCTTGTTAGTTCATATGTATCTAGAGATCTACCCATTTCTTCTGAATTCTCTATTTTATTGCAGTGCAGATTCTCAATGTAGTTACTAATCATCTTCTGAATTTTGGCAGTCCATTCTGATTTTGCCTTTTTCACTTTAATTACATTGATTTGAGATTTTTTTCTTTCTTTTCTAAAATAAAATTGGCTAAGGATTTGAATATTTTATTTATTCTTTCAAAGAAACAGTTCTTCAATTCACTGATACTTTGTGCTATTTTGTAGTCTCAATTTCACTAATTTCTGTTCTGATCTTTATAATTTCCTTCCTTGTTCTAGCTTCATTTTTTATTTTAATTTTTCTGTTACTACTGGCTTGGAGTATATGATGTTTACATTTATCCATTACATCATAGAATATTGTTTCCCAATCTTTTATTTTTAATGCATATATTTCTTTTGTGATTAAATGTCTTTCTTATATACTGCATAACACTGGGTTTTGTTAACACTGTCTTTTGATTGGGGACTCAAGATTATTCACATTGAGAGTTTATCCTGAAAGATATTGACTTATTCCTGTCATTGCATTATTTTCCTGTTGCTGATTTCCTTTTTTGTTTCTACTTTTGGCTTAACTGCTCATCCTGTGTGGCATATTCATTCTATTAAATTTTGTGCCATCATTGACTTCATTGTCTCTTTACAGCATACCCTTGATAATTGTTTGTAGTGCTAGTTTGGTGGTAATGAATTTTTTGAGGTGTCCTTTGTCCTGGAAATACCTTGTGTCTCCATGAGTTTTGAAAGAAGTTTTGCTGGATATACAAGTCTGGGTTTGAATTTCTTATCTTTTAGGGCTGGAAACACTTCATTCCAAGCTTTCCTGGACTTTAATGTTTATGTTCAGAAGTCTGCTGTAATTCTTTTGTTTTTTTTTAATTCCATCAAGTTTATTGGTACATTTTAAGTATGCATTACGATTACATTCATCATTGGGAATTTATACCTGTACATGATATATCTTGATTCTTGATTTTTTTCCCCATTCCCCTTCCTTATTTTCCACCCCTCCAACCTTCCCGATTTACAACAACTTTGTTCCCATTTTTTCCTTTTTCTCATATTTTTCCTTCCCTACTTTCCTTTCCCCCACCCTGTTCCATGTGTTTATCATCATAAATGATTCATGGTTTTTCTCTAACAGCTTCTTAAGATTCTGTCCCTATATTTGACTCCTGGAATTTTCCCTATGATATGATGTGCAGAGGTTCTCTTTTTTTGCAATTATATTTTTATTGAGTTTATTGGTACATTTTAGGTATACAATACAATTACATTCATTACAGAGGTTCTCTTTTGATCATGGCTCTATAGGGTTCTATAAGGATCACTTATATTTATGTTAAAATATTTTTTCACATATGAAATGTTTTCTGCTACTTGTGTAAACAGGTTTTCCATTCCATTTTTTTGCTGTATTCTGATTTTTCACTTATTCAAATTAATCTTAGGTCAGTTTTCTTTGTGTCATATAGCAGCTTTTGGATCCAATTTTGTAGTTCTCTTATTGTTTTTAAGGTATCTTTGAATAATTGGTCTTTGAAAGTATCCCTATCTTCTAATTCTGATATTCTATCCTCATATTGGTCATTTGTGCTGCCCATACTTTCAATATATATAGTTTTTTTCTCCCACAGGCAAACTCGGGACCTTGCACTTATGAGAAAGGCAGCAGAACCATTACCATTGTGCTAATTCCCCAGCTTTTTTCAATATAATGTTTAATCTTCTGGATTTCTGTTGGTAATCTTTTCATGGACTCTAATTCTTTCCTAAACTGTTCTTTTATATTTTGTATCATTTTGCCTGTTTCAGCTAGCTTTTTGTTGATGTCTTCTGTAAGCTCCCTGATCATTTTATTTATTACCTCTCTTATCTGTTTAGTTATTGCTTCTGTGGTCTTGTGGAGCACCTTATTGATCTGATTTTAATCTCATCTGTGTTCCTGTCTAATAATAAGCTATGTGGCTTTTTCTGTCTTTCCCCTTTGTTGCTCCATAGAACAGCTCTGGGGAAGTTGGAAGTTTTGGGAGGCAGTTTGATTGCTTATTTTCTCATGCTTCTCTTTGTTTTGTTTTGTTCTTTCCTTAGGTTTATGGTCACTTATATCCAAAAGACTTTGTCACTAGTGCAGATGTCTCTTCAGTTAATCTACTTTTTAGTGACACACTTAGGTTATTACTAACTACAGATATTCATCATCTAATGACCTACCTATTTAAAGACTGCTCACACTTATGACCAAGGCACACTTTTTGGACTTATGAACTGCCACTGAGACTGACAAACCATCTCTTTTTTCTGTACGGTTCTGTACATTTGGTTTAGAGATCCTAAATGTCTTTTTTAGTACAATATGCTTTGTTTATACAGTACTATAATTTTTGCCAATTATAGTGTACAGTACTGTAGTTTTATGTTCTGTTATAGATTACAGTACTGCATGTAAAAGTTATGCAAATAAAAGCAAAGTCATCAAGTCAGAGTTTCCTTTGACCATTTCTTTGTTCTGAATATTATAAAGTACATACTATGTACATACCCTGATTTAGTGACCAATTCATTTAACTACGTAATCATAGGAATAGAACTCGGTCATTAAATGAAGAATGTCCTAATATCTGACCACCTCTCTTAATTTGGCAGTAGAGGTTGCAGAGTAATTGGTCCAGCATCCAGTTCTGTAGGAATGGACCACAGTATTGTTAATTTCACAGAAAAGTAAAGATGACTATTGGCATACATAGAAAACTGATTTATAGCCAAAGGTAAGTAACCCTGTTGATATCAAGTAGATCAGTAATATTATCTAAGACAAACTGGATATTGACCTACCATAAGAACCATTAATGGAGCACCTGTTACCTTAAGAAAAAAACATATAATTAGAAACTCTAATTTGCATAAACCCTAATACAAATCTAATATTGACATATAGTAGATAATTTCTAAAATCTAATGATTAAAAAAGATTAATGATTATACTATTAAAGATAAAGGGCAGGTGGGGGATTTATCTCAGTGGCTCTATGCCTGTCTGAAACCTCAAGGCCCTGAGTTCAATCCAGTGCAAAAAATAAAATAAAATAAAGGGGGTTGGGAATAGGAGAGTGCAAGAATAAAATTTTGAAAAATTAAACAATGGGAGATGAGAAAATGTAGAGAAAATTGAGATAAACAATCCTATTAAGGAGTAGAAAGATATTTGTAGAACTAGATAAAGGTAACTGCAAAGAAAACAAATATGAAATAGAAAATAAAGGAAAAAAGAGAAAAAATGAAATAATATGGAGACTAGAAAGCACAATATATTAAAGGGAAGAAAAGAAAAAGACAAGGGAGAAAAAAACAGTAAGAAAATATAGAAAGGGGAGAAAGCAAATGGGCCCATTTTTTTTCTCTGTATTTTTGAACAAGTAGTTCCCTTCCAGGACCCACAGTTTTGGAGTCAGGCAAGTCACTGTTTCTTACAATTAGCTTTACAACCTGTGTGTTTGCAAGGTATGGCCCCTATTTCAGAAGCTCTGGTGTTTACCCTAGGCTATTGCAAAGTTCCTGCCAAGACATGTCCTGGCTCACATTGGCAGGTAGGGAGGCAATCAGACCTCAGATCTGTGCTGGATGTAGGCAGCAGAGCAAGAATTCAAGTACTTAATGCTATAGGCACTTTCAGATCCACCTGTTTCTGAGTGCAACTCAAGACAGGTCTAGTAGCTTCTCTGTGTGAGGGGCAGGGCCCATGTCCTTCCCAGCCTGAGTTTAAACTTCTCAGGGGATCTCTTTCTAGTCAGCTTCCTGACCACAGCTGTCTCCTGTTGCTTTCTCACACTCAATGGCTGTGTGAGTGTAACACTGGGAGCCCTAAAGTGAAGTTATTTTTCAGGTGTTCTGATTTAAATAACCTCTTCCCATAATGGTGCCTGATGAAGCACTCTCTGGTGACATGGCAGGCACTTGCACTTGAATCCCTCTCCAGCTGTTGCCTGCCATGTGGAAGGAATCCACTTGGACAACACCTCTCCAGAAAACCCACACTGCTTCTACCTCCTTTGATTGTTTTTTCAATAATCAGGTCTTCAAAACTCCCACATTGCCAAACAGGATCTGCTGCTGTTTCTCCTGGATCTTCCAGCCCTGGGGGCTTACCTTTCTTCTGGGGAGCCAGGTTCCCTTTCCTGTAAGCCTCAATCAGGAGCTAGGGAGAGAGCCCAGATTGTTTCATTGTTTTCTCTGCACTGTGGACCATCTTTCCAATTTCTTTGTGGCTTCCAATTCTTCCTGTCAGTCCTTTCCCTATTCCCAGTGATCAGCTTCTCCTTTTTTCCTTCAGCAAGTTATTTTTCAGCATCTCTTCTCTGGATCTTAGGCTGAATTTTACTAGTGATCACCATGCTGTCAGAAGCAATTTATTGACACAGAAAAAACAAGTCAAAATATTACAATGCTGACCTGATGGTAGAATAATAGTAATTACAAGTGATTGGAATGAGACGGCAAAAGAAAAGGTAGTAGTATATGATCAATCCACACTGTGTACACGTATGGAAATATGCTAAACTCCATTAATATGCACAATCACTGTGTCTTAATAAAAATAAAAAGTAATTTAAAAATAAAACTGAGAGCTCAAATACTTGTGAATGATTCATATATTCATCCAGTAAATATTTACTAAGCATCTACAATGAGTCAGACATTGCTGTAGTCACTAGATGTCCACAAGAAAATAGGCATACCTGTGTCATTCCTTTTGGAATCTGATCAACACCTTCAGAAGAATTGTCATAATTTCCAAAATACTTAGTTTTCCAAAATATTTAGTTTTATAGTAATTTGTATTCCAAAGCCATATTTATGTTACTATATTAGAAAAATGTGTCATATTAGAGCTGGAGGGACCTTAAAGATCACTGTTCTATCCTATCCCCCCCCCTTTTTTTTTTTTTTTGGTTTTTTGAGACAGGGTGTCACTGTGTACTTGAGACTGACCTGGAACTCATTATGTAGACCAGGGTGGTCTCGAACTCACAGCGATCCTCTTGCCTCAGCCTCCGGAGTGCTGGGATTACAGATGTGCGCCACCATGCCCGGTTCTATCCTATCCCTTTTCATAGGTGGCAAAGTTGAACTGAGGGGAAGTTTAAAGTATAATTTTTAATTATTAGAATCAGAGTTAGAAGCCAAGATTTCTAAATTCCAATTCAGTCCTCATTCTACCAATGAAAATCACCTCAATAAAACTATGCCTCTTCTGAACACTCACACTGCTTCCACCTCTTTTAATTGGTTTTTCAATAATAAGGTCTTCAGTTTTTTTCTGAAATAAACAGTAATGTGTCTATGATCCATGGGCATTTGGCCTACATTTAAAACATAGAGCTAAGCAATTATCTCTTATCAATGTCTCCAGTCTTTGGAGTTGGGAGTAGCATAGATGGTAAAGATATCCTAGCTTTGGGCATTTAAGTTAAACATCCAAAGGTATTCAGGTTGTTTTGTCTCTGTTGTGTGGCTGATAGTGAGGAAAATGTGTAGCCTTAAAATTTCTATTCAGAATTTTAATTAAATTGTAGGCTGTGGCAAAATAAAAAGACATTAAATTCAAATGATAGTGTCTCTGTTTATTTTATGAGCTCTCATCTTTGACTAGTTATTGCTGAAATAATTAAATGTCTTTTCAGCAAATGGACGGTTCAAGCTGTTTAGTTTAATGTTACTTATAACCTGGCAAGTATGTACTTTATATTTCAGTTGATCTCTGCTCTTCCCCACCCCCAAAAGCACATTTTCTCCTCTCTCTCCACAAGACTGGACTGAAGGTTTCTCCAGATCATAATGGCATGAATACATCTGAAAGCCAAAGCCTTCTCACACAGTCTGGTGGAGATTGTTAGAAGCTGAGTACACTGCATTTGACATTTATGGGTCAGAGGCTCTTCTAAACCAAAACTGGTCAAAGAGGGAATGCCTCAGGCCAATGAGGCCCCACAGTCTTAGAATGATGCCTGAAACCTCATCTTTACTGATTCCCTGTATTGTATGAAGAGAAAATTACTTTCTAAAATATATAGAATTTGCATGAAGGGTGGGACAGAAGAATTTCCCCGGTGCACATGGTGAGGGGCATGCTGTCCTTCAAGTGTAGTAGAATCCATTACGGACCCTTGGGTGATTAAAGTCTAAAGTCCAAAGAATAATCTAAAATAGGGAGATTTAGTGAAAGGCTTCTCACTGCCCACATAATAAAACAGGATAAAGAGGTTATTCTGGTATAAAATTATTTTTGCTCCCTGTGAACAGAGTCCCAAAATTAGGAGATGGAAGGGAGGTGCAAGATGAGAGAATGGAGAGAATAGAAAACTAACTTTGTAATTAATAATACTGTGTGTAACTTCTAATGCATGTTACTGTGTTCACCCAGGCACTGAGCCAACTGCCTGGTATGGTTTGAATAGCCTCTCCAACATTCATATTGAAATCCAGTTACCATCATGATCATATATATGAAGTGGGAAATATTCCTGCTATGTTGTATGTATGTGCAGTCCCAGCTGGACAGGAAGCTGAGACAGGAAGATCACGTAAGGCTAGAAATTCAAAGCCAGCCTTGGGAACATAGCAAGACCTGTCTCAGTATGAAAGAGAAAGCGAGAGAGAGAGAGAGAGAGAGAGAGAGAGAGAGAGAGAAGTGAGAGCGAGAGCGAGATGGGACTTTTAAGAGATATTAGGTCATAAACATAAAAGCTCTGGCCTCATGAAAGGATTAATGTTATTTCTCTAGAGTTGGCTAGTTATCTCAGAAGTGGTCTCTCTCTCTCTCTCTCTCTCTCTCTCTCCCTCTCTCTCTCTCTCTGTCTCTCTCTCTCTGCCTCTCCTCATGTCCTGCCTTCTTCCATATTGTGGTGCAGCAAAAAGGCCCTCACCATGAAGCTCTTTAGTCTTGAACTTCCCCAGCCTCCAGAACCATGAGCCAAATAACTGCTGATAATGGTTCTAATTTATCTACTGTAGAGTATTTTATTATAGCAGCAGAAAATGGACTAAGATGGTGCCTTTCCTCTGTATTTTATGTAACCTTTCTAACAATTTCATGAACTAGGAAACAATAGTCTACATTTTGCAGATCTAAAAAGTGTAGTTTGGTGTTATCAAATGACTTACTGAAGTTCTCATAGATACTAAGTGGCATTCACACTTGTCCTCCCCATCCTCCTCCATATAAAGGGGGAAACAGTGCAAATGAATGAGGAGTGACTTGTATCCAATAGTTTTCAATTTTTTCCCCTCTGTGACTCTATACATTCTGTGTCTCTATGATGAGGGGAACTATCTAAGTATATAAGCTTTTAGGCTCACTTCAAATAAATAATAATGATTACGGTAATACTGCTACCAGGCTGATGGATAGTGGATGCTTATTCTGTGCCAGGCACCAAGTTAAGCACTTTGAGTCAGTTCATTTATGTCTCATAAAATTTTAGTGAAAATATTTTTATTCACTGTATTTTATTTTATTTATTTACTTTTTTTTTTTTTT
This sequence comes from Fukomys damarensis, assembly GCF_012274545.1. Lineage (NCBI taxonomy): Eukaryota > Metazoa > Chordata > Mammalia > Rodentia > Bathyergidae > Fukomys > Fukomys damarensis. Next base: position 95,141,946 of record NW_022900951.1, read on the forward strand.
TTGGTTTTTTGAGACAGGGTCTCACTATGTAGTTGAGACTGACCTGGAACTCACTATGTAGCCCAGGCTGATCTTGAACTCACCGCAATCCTCCTGCCTCAGCCTCCCAAGTACTGGGATTATAGGCATGAGACACCACACCCGGCTATTCACTGTATTTTAATTAATTTTATTGGTACATTTTAGGTATACAATATAATGACATTCATCATTGGAGATTTGTACCTGCACATAACATAGCTTGTGTCTTACTTTTCCTCTTCCTCTGCCCTCCCTTCAACCCTTCCACCCCTCCCTATTTACAAAGACTTTGTTTCTATGTTTTTCATTTTCTCATATTAATTTCGTTCCCCTCTTTCCTTTCTCCTACCCCTCCCACTTCCCCTTCTCCTTTGCACCTGTTTCTTCCTATTTCATATTATCTACTGGCAAATAAATAGACCTGAGGATCAGCGGAACAGGTTAGAAGATGCAGAAACAACTCCAGACACATTCAGCCACCTCATCTTCTACAAAGTAGCCAAACACCCTCACTGGAGGAAAGATAGCCTCTTTAATAAATGGTGCTGGAAAAACTGGGTTTCAACTTGCCAAAGATTAAAACTAGATCTAAATCTCTCACCATGCACTAAACTAAAATTGAATAGATTAAAGATCTAAATATTAAAAAAGAAACACTAAGCCAGCTAGAAGAGAGGTTAGGTAGAACTCTTGAAGACACTGGAGTAGGAAAAGATTTCATGAGCAGAACCTCAGTTGCACGGGAACTAGCACAAACAATCAAGAAGTGGGATATTTTCTTATTAAAAACCTTCTGCACAACAAGAGAAATCACCAACAGTATTAAGAGACAACCCACAATGTGGGAAAAAAATTTTTACCAGGCTCTTCCTCAGACAAATGACTACTATCTACAATATATAAATAACTTTAAAAACCAAGACCTCCCAAATTTAAACACCCAATCCAAAACTGGTAATCTGAAATGATCAGACATTTCTCAGACAAAGAAGGAGAAGTAGCAAGTAAACATATGAATAAATGTTCAATATCACTGGTCATTTGAGAGATGCAGATGAAAACAACACTGAGATTTCACCTCACCCCACAAAGAATGGCTGCTATCAAGAAATCAACCAATAACAAATGTTGGTGGGGTTGTGGGGAGAAAGGAACCCTTCTCCCTTGTGGGTGGGAGTGCAGACTGGTGCAATCACTATGGAAATCAATATGGAGATACCTCAAAGATCTGGGACTAGAGGTTTCATTTGACCCAGTTATCCCTCTGCTGGGTATCTTCCCAAAGAATTAAAAGAATCATATCACAGTGATATATGTACACCTATGTTTATAGCGGCACAGTTTGTAATAGCTAAAACTTGGAAACAGCCCATTTGCCCATCATTTGGAAACTGGATAAAGAAGATGTGGGGTTTTTTTCAATATAAAATGGAGTACTACTCAGCCATAAAGAATGATAAACTAGAGACATTTACAGCTAAATGGAGCACATTGAGGACATACTCAAGTGAAATAAATAGGGCACATGTGTAAATACCAAATAATTTCTCTGGTATGAGAAACTGAACATGTAAATAGGATGAAAATGCATATTCACTGTTTTGCAGATGTATACACATAGTCTTCAAAGTAAAACTACTTGCCCAAGATACACAGTTGGAAAATGAAACATTATGGAACAAGAGCAGCCTTCTACAACATGCTGAGATTTGAAGGCCTAAGAGGAGAATAAACTCCCAAGTCATTCTTTACAATGGAATACATCCCAGAATCTTTTGTCACCCTGATATATAAAAATCTACATTGCTCCCTACTCCATACCGTAGCCTCTTTTGAAAAACTAAAACTTGGGATATTTATGCTATATGCAGTGGAGACATGAATGAGTTGTGTCTAATAATAGTTTTCTTTTTTTTTCTTTTTCGTGGCCCTATAAGCTCTGTGTCTCTAAGACCGGCCAAATCCTTTCATGTGAGTTTTGAATGCATTGAAGTTTTGAATAACAAAAGGTAATGAATAAAGAAAAGAACTTATTGAAGCTTAGAAAAATAGGATGTGAAGAAACAATTTTTCCAAGGCTCTTATTGTCTTGGAAAAGAGAAATCTGCTGGGGGACCAGGCATCTGGGGAGGGAAGAAATTAAAGAATGCCAGAAAGAATGATGGAAGGAAGATAAATGGGAACAAACATTTATTGAGTGCCAATACCAGCCTTTCTTACGTACTCTCATGTAATTTCCACAGCAATCTTAGGAGCCAGGCATTCTCATCTCTGTTTTATAAATAAGGAAATTGAGACTCAGCAATGAACTAATTTTCCCACAGACTCACACAGAAGAATTGGTGGAACTGAGGTTCCATCTCTGGTGCGACTCTGAGCAATTTTTTGTTGCTGCTGCTGCTAATGCTGCTGCTGTTTTGGACCTGGCAGATTCAACCTGGGGCCTTCCCACTGAGCTACATGCCTAGCTCTTTTTTCTTTTATTAATTTTGACACAGTCTCACCAAGTCACTAACTTGCCCATGGTGGGCTTGAAATTGTGATCCTCCTGCCTTAGCCTCTCAGAGTGCTAGAATTACAGGCTTGCACCACCATACCCAGTCCTGAGTCTGAGTACTTTTTAAAACACTCACTGCCTCTTCAAGTGGACAATAGAAAAAGGAAAGGCATTTTAATACAGAGAGGAAAAGAAAATATTTTGACCGTCAAAAGAAAATATGTGGCAAAGAACTTGTGGAAGGACCCAAACTGAGAAAAAACAAGTCTGGAAGTCAGGCTTTGATTGAGATATTCTTCAGTAAAGTAATGAATCCTAGACTCTGCATTATCTGTTTTCCACATTTCCTCATTTGGCAATTGTTGTAATTTAATCTGAAACAAAAGGTGGCCTGGATCACAAACCAGAGCAAGCAATGTGGAATGGCAGAGGATAAAAACAATATTGTCCCTAAAACCACTGTTAGAGATGCCAGACTGAATATTAGAAAGACATGGCGAGGCTTGCTGCCAGGACCCAATACCTATTCCCTTATCACTCATGACTTTATTCTTGATAATCTTGCATATACAACTACCAACAATTAAATTTTTGGAGACTCTTAGCTTTCATGCTTCTTTTTAAAAACTTCAGACATTTATTTTCTCATAGTTTAGGAGGTTAATGTCCAAGATTATAGTGTGGGCAGGACTGTTTTGTCCTGCGGCCTCTCTCCTTACCTTATGATAGCTGCCTTCTACCTGTGTCTTCATGTGGTCTTCTCTGTGTGTAACTCAGTCTTTTTGTGGAGATTGTGATAGGTCATACACATAAAATCTAAATCTAAAATTAAACACTCCCTCCATTTCACTTGTGTTTTTTCAGTCCTCCAAGAAGCATATGTCCCGAATGAATTAAACATAGAAAGTTATTAGACCAGTTGAATGGTCTAATTAGAGGAAATGGCCAGGTGAAAGAAAAGAGGGAGGGAGCTATGGTAGAAGCCTGACCCTGAGTGAGGGAGAAGGAGACAAGGTACAGTGGAAGCATCCTGGACTATCTACTGTGCAGATAAAAAAGGTTTTGCAGATCTTTGAGACAAAGTTGGTCAATCCTAGTCCATTTGTCTCCTAGGAATGAATTAGTACCTATAGTGTTCAGCTATGGGAAAGCACAGGTCACAGCACCCGGGGCCCCGAGTCAATTACACTTTTTATTTTTCAAGGTCTCAGAGACACATTCTAATGGTCTGCACCCAACCAATGCCTCATGTATCACTTCTAATCCTATAAATCTCAGCACAAGACTTACTCTCTAAAGGGAACCTTTCCCTATCCCAACACTCCACCACCAGTTGAAATAAACTTGTGTCTTTTATGCTCTCATGCTACCATGTTCCTTTCTCTCAGAGAACTTGTCTTCATTTATACTTAGCTTTTTATTAGTATAAACATTAGATTAACAACTACCTCCTCTGCTAAATCTTAAACTGTAATAGAAGATCCCATGATTGTTTACTGCTTTTTCTTCAGGGTCTCCCACAGTGACTAACAATAGGTGCTCAATCCATATAAATTGGGAAAAAATGTCAATGACCAAATGTGAGTTAAATAACCAGTTATACTCCTAACCTTACATAAGTTTCAGGAGTAAAATGTAGGAGACACAGTTTTAAGGGCATGAACAAATATGTGGGTTTGTTGCTGAACCCAAATCCGTTTACTTACTGCTTGAAAAGGGGATCCAGTGAATCAAGGGTAAGTTGTTACACCAAGGAAAAAAATTTACTTGGTAAGCTAGCAAAACCAAAAAGATGGTAGACTAGCATCCTGCAAAGACTAGCTGGTGCTGTGGTTTAGATAAAAATGTCCATCAAAAGTTTCATTTGTACAGAGTTGTGGCTTTCAGAGTGGATTAATTCATTGAGATCTTAATTTGATGGCATTATTTGAGAGGTGAGGGAAACCTGAGGCCGTGGGTAGTTGAAGGGATTGGAGCCATGGGGACACAGCCCCGGAAGTTTATAATGTCCCTGGTGCCTTCCTCTCCAGATCTTTCCTTTCCTGTCTGCTACTTACCTGGCTGTCTTGCCCTTCCACAATGATATTCTGCCTCAGCTTAGGCCAACAGCAACAGAACCAGTTGACTGTGGCCTGAAACTGTAAGCCAAAATAAATCTTTCCTCTTTTAAGTTGTTTTTCTCAGGTATTAGTCACAGCAATGACAAAAAATAATATGACCATGTTAGCAAGAGTTTCATACTTCTCTTATCCTTAGACAAAGAGGGAAAAAAGTAAGGGTTAGATTAGAACAGGTTTAATGACTGGAGACTTCTAGGTGCTTCTTCGGTGGTCTGGAACAAGATGTCAGGAGCCCGCTGGCTCACACACACATACCAACAAGATCATGATGCCCCCTGCATCTTGAAAATATCTTAGTTATCTTAATTTTGTGGTCTTGAAGGGAAAGGAGTGAGATTAGCCAAGTTTGGGGCACATCAAACTTTTACTGCCACTTCTAGACAAACATTCCCTAAATGATTAACAAAACTAGGTGCAGAGTTGAGAAGAAATAGCTCAACCCAAAGGTTACAGTGGCAAAGGAAATAAACATAACCTGAAGACAGAGATGTCAAGCTTTTTCACCCTGTTTTAGTCAACCATTTGACATCTGCACAGATCTAAGTGAAAGGTCAGTGCTTTTGACTAAAGAGGCCATTGGGTCTTTCAAAAGTAACCTAGGCAACAGTTATCATCAGAACTCACACATCAGCACATCAGAAGTGTCACCTACAGCAAAGCTAGTGGGAGACTAATAATACGTTGCTTAGCTGCATGACCTGCAAAATTAATGATTTTAAAAGTCAATTACAAGCAAGTAACTAAAATCAAGTGAGGCTTGAGAGTTTATTTAGGTTTTCCTTCAGTTTTAGGTTCAAGGTAAAATGAAGGCAAGATTTTTTAAATGACATGAATAACTACCAACCACCTGCCAGGCCAAACTGACTGGGAATTATTCCAGAGAAATTAAAGTAAAAAAGAAAGAATGAATATATTTTGGAAGAGAGAAGATCATGAATATAAACCAAATGAGCATCCCCCTTACTACATCAAGCAGGCTAGTCAAGAAAACATGGAGTCAGGGCCGCATCAGCCCCAAAAAGACACCAAGAAATAGAAACCATAGCAAGGCAGGACCCCAGCCACACGGAATAGCCAGAGGAGTTCACCAAAGTGACATTTTATCAATATGGTCTGCAGATCTTGGCTTTGATTTAGCTTGTCTTCCCTGGTAGCCCCTCCTCATCTTCTTTCTGTTGTTTGTTTGTTTTGGTACGTGTTTGCAGTACATAATGATTATGTCCCTCTTGGGGAGTTATTACATGTACATAACACTGCTTAATTCTTTTTTTCATCGCCTTCCTCTCTCCACCCTCCATCTGTTGGTCCCCTTCCCTTTTGCAAAAGATCTATCTTCCTTTTCCCTCTTAGTCTTAAAGAGACAATACTCTGATGATTAGGGCTCAGGTTATGAGGTGGTAGCCATTGCCTAACCATCCTATATTGACAGCCTTATACTCCTCCAAGACCACTTGAAATTTCATCTTTTTGAGACTCAACTTTCTTCTCTCAAAAAAGGTACAAATGTAATCTCATGGGATTATTAGATTAGAGAATAATATGAGGTCATTTATAATGGATATTTTAACAAGGTTCCTTTTATTTTTATGCTTAGGGTAAAACAGAATAAAAACTAAAATGAAACCTCTGTTTTCCCACTGATGAAAAACGGGTTTGTACACACAATATACACAAGATTTTTGCATAGTCTAAGATATTTTGGAAAGTCTTTGTTAAACTGATAATCCTTTATCTAGTTGACTCAGTATTGGCCTGTAGGTTTAAAAAAAAGGAAGCAAGCAAGAAAAAGAAAATCCTAGAATTTAATGCTTTCTGAGCTGAGAGGGTTTTTCAAGATTTGTTCATTCTGCATAAGTGAAGTTTAAAAAGTGTTAAGGGGAAATCATTGTCAAGATCCAAAATATCTGCATCTTAGAGTTTTATTAAGTGGGACTTTGGAAGACCATTACTATAATTCATTGTTTTCTTCATAGCTGGAGCAAAATGTCAATTCAGTCCACATCCCAGTGTAACAAAGATAAACTAATTTCAGCCTGGAACTAGGATATAAACTCAAGTATGTATATTACAAAAGTCATATTGAGACATTAGGGTAATCACAGCTGTTAAAATCATGTAACAGTTAATTGTTCCAATGTATGATTGTAGTTGGGTGATTATATATTCCTAAAAGTCCAGAGTCATGTTCTAGTCCTGTTGGTTTCACTGACTCACTGAGTAAGAACACTAATGCAACATTTCTGTCTTTTTCATCATGTGTAAAATCTGCCCTGCAAATATTTAACTGTACACAATGCCGTTTTTACTTAATCAGCATCATTAAGAACAGAACATACTACCTCCTCAGTTGAAACCATATGCTTTTGTTTAAAACACATGCACTCTAAGGATGGACTTCGATTGGATTTGACAGTGATTTCTCGGAGCCTAGCACAGAGGGAACACAAATAAGAATAAAATGTAGTCCATACCCTAAAATGGTAACTTCCAAACACCAGTCTACAGACTTAGACTGGTCTATGACAATGTTTTCACAAGTTCATGGCAAAATTTACATAAAAACAAGAAGGATAATGAATAAAAGGTTTCATGACTCTAGATTTATATTCAGTTTAAAAGACATTATTTCATTATTGTAAGTATTTCCTTTTTACTTCATTTTTGTGACATTGAAATGTTCTTTTTATGGTGACAGCTGTCTCTAATACCCTTACTTAGCAAAAGAAAACAAAAAAATTGCAACTCAAGGTCAGTCTATTATTTTTATGTTAATTTTGTTTGTCTTTTGACTCAAAATACATAAGAATCACTAAATCATTCACCACTTAAAGAATATGATTAATCCAGTTTACAGTTTAGTCAAGGAAATTGCTTACTTAGAAAATTCACAACAAAATTTGTTACTTAGAAAAGTTTTTGTTCTGGGGCTTGTTTATATTTGTAATTAAAAGCTCCAAAATAGGGAACAGAAAAAAAAAACAGATGTTAAGCTCAAGCTACTGTTTAAAAACAGAACAACCAAAAGAGTAAAGCCAATAACAATCAAATGCTGCCTGGCACATAGAAGATATCAGTAAATATTTACTGAATAAGTAAATAAATTATCAAATAAAACAAATATACTCAAATAATACCTAGCCTGTAGCTGCTTTTTAAAAAAGTCCTTAAGAACAAAAAGAGAATGTTCACACTTTGGTCAGAATAACATGGAAAATGGCTTCTATTTAATCAGAGACAACTCCTCCGTATTACACTCTTGGGCTAAGACAGGCCTATACTTCAGTTTTCCCTCTTGCCAAGAGGAAATGAAGATCAAAGAAGATGGAACACTCTTAGAAAATTATTTAGACTTGTAGAAGTTAGAGACAGAGATTAGGAATCACCCAACTCATTCCCTTGGATTTAGATAAGGAAACAGACTCAGAGAAACTTGCTCACTAATCTTCCTTTGGGATTTGGGCTATGAGAACAAAACCAATGTACTGTTATCCTCTAGTGGCAGAATACCCTAAGTGCAGAGGATAACAGTAAGCATTGCCTTAAATATCATTTGAATATTAAAATTACAAACATAGCATTTTAAAATTCTCTCAAAGGCCAAAGGAAAAAGAGACATAAAATAGGAAACATTCAAATTAGAATTCATGGTGGAAAGTATTCTAAGGATAGAAGTTTACAGAACAGCAATGGACCAGAGACAAGAATGAATAATAACATACAACAGGCCCTCCATTCCCACAGGTTCAGCATCCACTGGATCAACCAACTTCAGTGAAAATATTCAACATTTTTTTTCTGTTTGTACTTTTTTTGCTCGTCATTATCACCTAACCAATGTAGTATAATAGCTATGTAGATAGCATTTACATTTTATTGAGTTTTGTAAGTAATGTAGAAATGACAAAGTGTACAGAAAGACACAAGTATGTTATATGCAAAAACTGTAATTTTATAGAGGGTAGTAGATTATTCTCAGAATCTGGTATCTGCAGAGAGTTCTGGAATCATTTCTCTACAGACACTGAGGGACAACTGTATCTGGGGAATGTTAAGGGACAGTGAGCCATAAGTGACTTGTAAATATATCTGCCATCTTCAGGATTTCTCCTTTGATAGCATTAATCCATACCAGATTAGCAAAAATCTTTTACCACTGACTGACTCCTATTATGGTGAAATAGTCTTACTCAACTAAAGTTCACATTGAAAATTATATTATCACAAAGATACAATGACAAAACATAAAATATTTACAAGGACATTCAATGCAATGTTATTTGTAGTAGCCAAGGACTAGAAACAGCCCAAATGTTCATCGACAAAGGACTTCTTGAATTACGGTACTTCCACACAATGGGTACTATATAGCTATTAGAAATGAAAGAATAAGGAATCTTTCTACAAACTGATATGGTATATGTCCAAGATCTGTTAGTAGATAAAAAAGAAAAATGAAACAATGCTTACAGTGTGCTAGCTTTTGAAAAGCCTACTATAAAGGAAAACATACACACTACACATGTACTATCCTACATATATGCATTTGCTACATTTTCAAAAAGAAACAAAATTAAAATTATCAATGGCGAATAATGATGGTTATCAATGTGCAGAGGAGACAAAGTGCAGAGGGTAGGGATAGCGCACGTACACACACACACACATGCACACACACACACAGTGGTACCTCACTTCATGAATGCTTTTGTTTGTAAACAATTTGGTTCTCTAAGAAAAGCATTTGGCAAAATTTTGGTTTTGTTTGCAAACTACATTGGGTGACAAACCCAATCGTGGCCATTTTCCCACACAAACACAAACGTGGCCATCTTTTCCAAAATTGTAGAGCAAATTAAGTTCATGAACCAAGGTACCACTGTGTGTGTGTGTGTGTGTGTGTGTGTGTGTGTGTGTGTATATATATAGATGTAGATTTATATATGATCGATGTAGATAGATATGTTTATATAGTTTTATAGTTTATCTTTAATAGAAAATTAATAAAAAAGAAAAATATCTAACAATAGAAAGCAGACAAATAAATAAATCCTACTTCATACTAATTCAGTGACAAAGCCACATAACAAAAAAAGGAATTATTTCAATTTGGCTATAAAATACAGAATTTTGACTGTGTATCCTTTATTGGACATATTCTTAGAAGACTGAAAACCACAAAGACTTCTCAAACTGTATTTCATAGTTTCATTGTTAATGGTCATGTACCTATTTTTTATTTTGGAACTATTATAGGGAACTAGTTAATGCTGTAACGAACCAAGATCTTCAAACTAAAAAAGAGAAGATACAAGAATAAAATCAAAAAAGTTAAGTAATAATCCTGTAATCATCATTTTGTATTGGAAATAACAGTTTATTGCCTTTTTCCTTCTTTTGAAAAAGATAATTGCTAGCTATGTTCATTGACAATACCTAGAAGAAATAATACTAAAAGCAAGAAGCAGCTTTGGAACACAAATTGTAATCTCTGAATACCATTCCCCACCAAATAAAACCAAAGTTCCTTAGAGAAATGGCTGCAACCCCAGATCAGGGTCAGGAACTGCATTAAATAAAATAGGAATGTCTTCTTGTACTAGAAAGCACCAGAAGTATCAGCAACTACGATAGTTATGTCAAAAGGCCTCAGGAGCCAATGTGAATGGGGCAATTGGGTATCAAAATGAAAAATCACTGTGACTTATTGAAACATCAAATACATCATGATAAGCTAATATAACTATGAATCACTATTACAGCTTAGTAAGATACCAATTTTATCCTGAAACATTTTTTGAGAAAGGGTCTCTCTGTGTAGTTCAGGCTGGGTTTGAACTCACTATATAGCCCCGGGTGGGCTTGAACTCACTGCTGTCCTCCTGCCTCAGCCTCCCAAGTGCTGGGATTATAGACATGGACCATTACGCCCAGCTAGCCTGAAAATATTTACGTCAAAGGCAAACTAAAGCAGTTATTCTGCCTTTCTCGTATGAATTGTATTTTGGGATATAATGGTAGAAATTTTTTTCTTTACAAAAGAATTACAGGTAGTAAATGCAGAAGGAATAACCAAGCAGAAAATCACCAATCTCTTGATAAAAACTCCTGATAAAACAATGGATTTCGGTAATGATCATCAGTGGATGCCAAAATCATTAGGCTAAATATTGTTGGGACACTTTGTAATACACAAATCAGGTTAACATCACCTGAACTTTGTCGATCACTCTTGGTATAATAAAGATTGAGACATCCAGACATTATGGGCTTTTGGATGGGAGGCACTGAAATAAATACCAACATTCATGAGGGATTCTTGTCCTAAAAAGCAAACCTGAATCCAATAAAATCTCTTGAAAAAATGATAATAAAGACAAAATTTTATTTGTATTTAACAGAATATAAGAATAAATGAATTCTCCAAACTGGACCAACTTGACTGTCTCCAAATCCATTCCTACAGCCTCTGTCTATCCCCAAATCTGGAATACGTCCCATTGATTAAGGAGAAGTTAAAGAATCTGTTTTTCATAACTCAGATAACTGCATACAAGCAGTCTGGTTCTTGCCCCTACTATACCATTGTGCCTGTATCCCATATCCAAATATTGGTTGTCTCCCTGGCCTGCATCAGAGTTCCTATTTATCAGTTTGCCCACTGCCTCAATTGCTCTGAAGCAGTGTTTGCTCTGCACTTACCAGACTGGAGCCCTGACCTTGAAATCCAACTCTGAATACTCTGCTACTGAGCCCCTGTCACTGACCATATATACTTGTACACTTGCGTCTTGTACACTCCCAGGTAGCCTGTTTTTAACTACTGGCAATCCTACCCGGTGTTTCTTGACTTGAAATCTTGTGTCAATTTGACCCAGACTATTAAAATATGGATTAAACATCATACCATAGCTTGTTAATCCATAACATATTAAGGCACTCTTGTTTCCAAATGGAGCAAAAACAGTATGTGAAACACTTGTTTCTGGCCACATGTCTCATTTAGAACAGCACCTGGATAAGCATTCTCAATCTTTGAACTTTCAGTGAGGAATAGTAGATTCAGCTCACAGTTCCGCTGCAAGCTAGTTGGCAAATCATCCCATTTTAAACAAGCCTTGAATTCCTTCTCTTCCTTTTCTCCGTCACTGCTGTGCCTTTCCAGCCACCTGTTCTTCCTCAAATTCTCTCCCCATGTTCCGATGGCGATGCTCTTCCCTCTCCCTTCCTTTAACAGTTTCAGCAATCCTGTCAGTCTCCCAGTGGCTGCTTTCTCTCCGTGGTTATGCTCTTCTACTTTTTTTTTTTTTTTTGTACCGGGGATTGAACTCGGGTCCTTGAGCTTGCAAGGCAGGCCACTGAACCACTGAGCTAAATCCCCTGCCCTTTTTGTTTTGTTTTGTTTTGTTTTGTTTTTTGGTACCAGGGATCGATTGAACTTGGGTCCTTGTGCTTGCGAGGCAGGCCACCGAACCGCTGAGCTAAATCCCCGGCCCGCTCTTCTACTTTTTAATGGTTTTTATTGTAAAATAAAATAGACACAGAAAACCACACAAATGTGTAACTTAACATGAGCGATATTCTTGCAACCATCATCAAGACAAGAAATAAATCCTTGTGAGGTCCCCCACAAACTCCTTCCATGTGTGCCACCCAGATCTCAAGCCCCCCAATCTATTCATATGTGATTGTTGTCCAGACTTTGATCAAAATGCCTAAGGGGCATCATGACAAAGTTTTCAAAGGTACATTATGGCAGATATATAATGCCCACATTTATGTTTGTAGAAATATTTCTATGGGTGAGTTATTAATTTTAATTTTATGGATTTTATTATATTAAACAATATGTACTTAACAAGAAAATAAAATATTAATAAAATAAAATATTAAATTTTTAATATATAATGAGTGTTTAGAATAAATGTCAACACTTTAAACATCAACTGTTTACCTGCTTACAAGATCTAAAACATAACAGCATAAATAAATTCCTATATGAACTTCATTGAAAATTCAAACAAAACCCTACCACAGAAATAATCTTTGCTTCAGTTATCACACCTAAGGCAGTCTTCACACTTGATAACGTTAGGTTTCATACACAAGCCTTGCTCACACTGACAATATGTGTGCTTAGCTTTCCTTTTCTGTTTCGAAAACCATACTTGTCACCTCTATTTTCTTCTTTTGTCAGGAGCTTCCTGTTATATTATACAATGTGCACTTAGCAGGAAATGAAATATCAATAAAATACAATATCATTTATGCACTGAGTGTTTAGAATAAACATCAACATTTTCTACATCAATTGTTTGCTTACTAAATCTAAAAAAAAATAACAGAAGAAATAAATTCCTATGTGAATCACACTGAAAATACAAATGAATCCTTATAGCAATTATCACACCTGAGGCGATTTTCACACATGAGAACAGCATGTTCCATACACAAATCTTGTTTACACTGACAGTGCATATGTTCTGTTTTACTGTGTTCTTTGGTAGGACATACTTGACATCTTGCTGGTCTTCCTATTTTCTTAGGAGGTCCTTGTGATGTTTCACCTATCTGTTTATTGGTCTGCTCCAGAATTCGTTTGAGGAGTTCTTTGGGCAGATACATGCTGTTATTCCTTTGTTGTAATCGATCATTTATCAACTCCAGTCCCAATCCTCTAAGAAAATTTCTCTATGATATTTTGTTCTTGTTATTTTCTTTGTTATCTATGAAATTACTTATGCCTGACATATTTAAGACTGAGTAAAACATAACCATTGCCCAATGATTTGTGTTTTGAGAGACATCATAGTTGTTGCATAACTCTCCAATATCTACTACACCTTTCATTTTGTTGTAAAATGTGACCATTTCTGGCTTCATTTGTGTTGAGGACTCACTATCAATCATCGTTTGTTTGTTTAGAGACAGGGTCTCACCAAGTAGTCTAGGCTAGCCTGCAACTCACTGTGTGGCAATTGCTGACCTTGAACACACAGAATCTTCCTGCCACAGAATCCATCCTGCTTGGGATGACAGGGGTGCACCACCATGATCTGCCTCACTGTCAATCTTATCGTCATGGTGTAATGTTGACAGTATCAATACTACTTTGTTTTTCTTTGCAAAAGAAGAGGCTAGAGTTATGTCTTTGTGAAATTCAAAGATTGTACTGTACATTTCTGTATTGTGAACTTGCAACATCATTTCAGGGATCTCAGCTTCATTCTTGTGCTGGTCACTGTTGTTCTTTTAGCAAATGTAACATGATCCAAATCATCATCATAGCCAGTCACCTGATGACTCATTTTCAACTTCCCCCTAAAGTTGTAAAAGCTGATATTCATGGGATATTGTACTGAATTGAGCTAATTCTACATGAAACATTAAAAAATTAATAAAACAAAATAATTAATAAAACAAAAATGTGACACAGTACATAATATGGATAAAACTCACGCATTTACACTTTGACACACATGCATACACCTTGCTATTTGTCGTACCAAGTGAGTGAACACAAAGAGTGCTTCTTGTATTCCCCCAGGGCAGCTACTGAAACTCACAGTAGGCTATCATCATATTAAAGTACATATTTTCATTAGAAAAGTATGATATGGGTATCTGCAATCCTGAGTAAAGAACTGATTGAAAAATATCTATCACCTATATGTTCATTTCTAAACTTTATTTTATTGTTTCGTATTTATTAAATTACATGTGCTTTAAGTCTCTCTTTATATATAGATTATCACTTCATTTTTCTTTTGCTTATATTTTTTCTGTTAAAAATCCCAGAATATTTAACCAATAGATTTCTCCAGTCTGCATTTCACTGGTGTGTATGTCAATCAACTGCTGTTTGCCTTCTACTTTCCCCACCCATTTTACTATGGCAGGGCTGCCTCTACAGGAGCTCTGTAAGAGATTTCACTACATTTTCTTGCAGGGCTGCTAGAAAGAGGCCAGTTCTCCTGTTTCCAGATTCTGCAGTGGGGTTCCATCTGGCTGAGTGGTGAGGTAAAGTCTGGAGCTCAACCACATGCTCCCAGTGCCCACAGCATTCTCTCCCTTCCTCTTGATGCCAAGTGAATTTTTTTCTCTCATTGAGTTTATTGGTACATTTTAGGTATGCAGTACAGTTACATTCATCATCAGGGTCTTGTACCTTTACATGACAGGTCTTGGTTCTCATTTTTCCCCACACCCCTGCCCTCCTTTTACCGCCTCCTCCCTTCCCTATTTACAAATACTTTATTTCCATTTTTTCATTTTCTCATTTTTTTCTTTTCCCTTTTTGCATTTTGCCTACTGAGAGCTGGAGAAAGGGGAACTGAAGCACCTGAATGACTCCGCTTCTTGAGATTAAGGGAAACTGATTCCCTCCCATCGCTGGCCAATTTCTAGTGGTGCATTTAGAGATAAACAATGTACAAAACTCCAGATAAGTTCCTAAATGTAGCCAGGTTGGTTAGGATCCTGAAGGTTTAATATATTTTAAATATATTTTACATGTTGAACTATACCTTATAAAGCTTTAAAGAAAAAAACTTTAAAATCATAAGTGCCACAATATTTCTGTCACACTCCAGATTAAACTGGGTTTTTTTGTAGGCCCACCTCAAATACTAATCAAATATAGCACTATATTCATGGGAAAGCAAATACAGAAATAGACCCCTTTTCATAAATGAAAGCATTGTCCATGTGAACAACTATAGCATTTTTGGTGAACTTTATATACTGTAAACATGTACCAGTAAAAAATGAAAAAAAAAATTCATTTTAGATTCCATGTAGGTAAGTTGGCATCTAAAATTACCTTCTCAAGATCTTTTTCTAAAGAAGACTTATATATTCTCACCCTAAGCATCACCATGAATGATTAAAAATATAAATTTCTATCTGTACCAAAGTAACCGAAAATAATGGTACTCTTTCTGTAGTGTAAAAGGAAGACAAAGAAAAACATTGTTTCTGACACCTAAATATCCCAAATCTGACTGCTATAAAGGAAACCCCTATAGGTGAAGAGGTTTTCAACAAAATCCAACACACCTTCATGAGAAAAACCCTAAATAAAATAAGTATAGATAGACAATATTTGATTTTGAAAAAAGCTATTTATGACAAACCAACAGCAAATATCATATGAAATAGGGAAAAATTAAAAGCACCTCCTCTAAAATCAGGAACAAGACAAGGATATCCACTATCACCACATCTATTCAGCATCGTACTTGAAACATTAACTGGAGCAATCCAGAGAGGGACAGAAAGAATTCAAATTATCACAATTGACAGATGACAAAATACTCTACATAGAAGACCCAAAGAATTCTACCAAAAAATCTCTTAGTTAATAACCAACTTCAGCAATGTAGTAGGACACAAAATCAACACATAAAAATCAGTAGCAGTTGTGTACACCACTAACCAACTCCATGAGAAGGACACTGATCAAGAAAAATGAAATAGTAGAATTGAACCTAACCAAAGAAGTAAAAGACCTCTACAAATAAAACTACAGTACTCTGAAAAAGAAAATGGAAGAGGACATCAGAAAATGGAAAGAAAGTCCCCTGCTTCTGGGAAAGCAGAAACAATATTGTCAAAATGGCCATACTCCCAAAACTGTTATACAGATTTAATGCAGACTAAATGAAAATACCACACACTTCATAGACCTATAAGAAAATCCCCAAATTCATGTGGATCTAGAAGAAACCCAGAATAGCAAAAGCAATCTTGGGCAATAAGAGAGAAGAAGGAGGTATCACATTACCTGACTTCAAAATATACTACAAAATAATACTAATAAAAACAGCATGGTACTAGAACAAAAACAGACATGTAGATCAATGGAGCAAAATAGAATATCAAGAAACATCTCCAAACACATAAAGCCATTTGATCTTTGACAAAAGGGAAAAAAAATACTTTGGAGGAATGATGGACTATTAAACAAACTGTGCTGGGAAAACTTTATATCTGTTTACAAAAGATTGAAATTGGACCCTTATTTCTCACCATGTACTAAATTAATAGAAAAATGAGTCAAAGATCTAAACATCAAAACAGAAAAACTGAACCTACTGAAAGATAAAATAGGTAAAAGACTTGAAGTCATAGGCGTAAAAAGGATTTCCTAAACAAAACCACAATTACACAAGAAAAAACAGCAAGAATCACCAAATGGGATTACATCAAATTAAAAATCTTCTGCACAGCAAAAGAATAAATTAGTAGAATGAGGAGACAACCTATAAAATGGGAAAAAACTTCTACTAGCTATTCCTCAAAGGATTAATATCTCGAATATAAAGAACTCAAAGACTAAGACCACCTAACATAGAGGATCCAAGAAATGGACAAGTGCAATGAGAAAAAAAATGGACAAGTGAAATGAAGTCACTCCTCAGAGGAAGAAGTACAAAAGGCCAACAAATATATGAAAAAAAAATGTTCAACATCCCTAGCCATTATAAAAATGCAGATTAAAACAACATTAAGATTCCATTTTACACCAAAAGAATGGCAATCACCAACAAATGAAAAAATAACAAATACTAGTGTGGCTGCAGTGAAAAAGGAACCCTCTTAAATTGGTGGTGGGAATGTAAACTAAAACAACCAGATGGAAATCAGTATGGAAATTCCTCAAAGAACTAAAATTAGAAATCCCGTATGACCCAGTTATTCCGCTTCTAGGTATCTTTCCCAAAGAGCTGAAGACAACATACTATAATGACACATACATACCAATGTTTATAGCAGCACAATTCGTAATAGCTAAATCCTGGTAATAGCCTGTGTATCCATCAACAGATGACTGGATAAAGAAAATGTAGTATGCATAATAGAATACTACTCAGCTATAATGACGGACAAATTTGGGACATTTATAGGAAAGTGGATGCACCTAGAAAATATAATGTTAAGTGAAATAAATCAGACACACAAGCTTAAATTCCATATAGTATCTCTCATTTGAGTAGGGCAAAGGACAAAGAGAACAATAAATGATGGACAGGAGACAAGGGGGTAGATCTCTTGCAAATGGGAAGGAGTCCATGAATATGGGCAAGATGAGAAGGGGAGAAGAAAGGGAAACAAGTAGAACAAAGACATGTCATGTACAGGAATCTACTAACCTAATGAATGTGAACATTATATGTCATAAACATGATAAGATTAATGATATCAAACTGAAAATAGGAAAAAGGGATTTAGAGGAAGAGAGAAGGAGGAGACGGAAAGGGGAAGGAGATTTAAAAAGAATCAAGCTGTAGTATGTACTTGTACCCACTCCCCCACATGACTGTAAAGTGCATGTGCTTCAAACATGTACTATACTAATAAAGAAAAAGGAACTCAAGATATGCACCAAACTCCTAAAAACACTAAAAGCCAATACAGTTGTAAGATAAACTGAGAATCTTTCCAAGGGAAACAACCCCTTCCCCCAAACCTTCTAAACTTACAAATTCAAATATTTGAGACTTAAATGTGAATCAGTGGCAGCTGAGAAATTTTTTGATTTTGAAATGTGATAGTCTCCATTTGCTTGCATCCGGTTAAGAGTCTCTGCTCCACTTTAAAAGCATCACACCAAAGATAGAGGCAAAAGGTAATAATAAAAAAGATTGATTTCATTCCTCAGTTTCTTAGATTTATTACAAATTAAATTGGGTCCAAAAGCACCAAACTCATTTTTAAGACCTTTAAAATGAGCCAAATAAGAAAATTCAGTCAGTATGTGTTCATATTCAGGTTTTTAAAACATTCTGACTTGACAATGTGTGTTCCATACAATGCAGTAATGATTAAATCAAGAGTCTACTGATGCGTAAGCCACATGTTAAAGAGCTGCAATTTAAAGCAGCACAGCCACTGAGTGCTACACCAGCAGCACCTGCTATCTTATTTTTAATAAGACCCAGGAGATACTCTGAAGCTTTCTATTTTATAAAAATTTCACTTCAAGTTTTAGCTTTATTTAATATTCTTGTAATTTGAGAAGGGAGCAAGGAGCATTATAAGATTGGGTAGATTCAAAATTTGCTATAGGACTACCAGACAGTCCGGGATTATATGCTACAATGGCAATAGAATATCTAGCTCTGTTATTAAAACAAAGAATGCAAAAATGTGCATACTTGAAAGAGTATTCATTGCACATATGTATTTCATAATTTAAGGTTCAAACACATAAAATTTCATCCATGCATTAAAATAAGATTCAATACTTTAATGAATTACAAAGTTATGACCAACTGAAATAAAATGACGTTTATTATCAAGAGTAAAAGGCCTCAAAGCAAGAATTTTTGAATCTGGTAATTATATAGAAGAGTTAAACAAAAACACCCTACCTGTCTAATGAACATTTATATAGACTCATACAAAAATGTTTTAAAATACAGAATTTATCTCAAGTACATATAAAAATAGACCCTGTAATAGGTAATAAAACAAGTCTCAGACACCACCATCCATTGATTCAATGGCCTATTGACTTTGTTACAAAAACATGCATACATTGCAAATGAAACACTTTTCCAAAATGACTCACTGCTCAAGAAGAACTCTTAATGGAAGTTGTTAGTCCGTGTGCAAAAACTGAAGTGAAAGTGGCACGCAGCAAAACCTGAGGAAGGGACTAGGGGTATAGCACAGCTGTAGAGCATTTTCAGGGCCTCTATCCACAGGCACCAACACCAGCACAACAATAACAACAAACACACTCAGGGGTACAGTTAAACCAGTAGAGTTACAAGTAAGTTTATCACTGAAATATTTATCTGAGAAAGTTGTAAAAACTAGTGAACATTTTGTACAATTCAAGAACTTAGAAAAAATAAGTAACAAAGATTGCAAAGGTTAGTAAAATGATTTCTTCAAAACATACAACAGGGCCAGGGCTTTAGCTCAGTGGTTCTGCTACCTGCCTCGCAAGCACAAGGATCCCAGTTCGATTTCCGGTACCAAACCAAACAAACATATAATAAAGACATGTAACAAAAGTAGAATTTACTCTATAGGTCCACTTATAAATTATATGAAGAGATTTAGCAGAAATTTGGAGGATCTCAGACACAGACATGATTTTGCTTCCAGGAATTTTATGCTGTCAAGTCTATGAAAAATATTTTAAAGCACACTATACAAACATTAGAGTTAGGAACCCGCCCAGGAGAGGGGATGTCCCAAAAATATCAGTAACTTCTAATAAAATAGAGGGAAAGGTGGGGCAACAGATGAAAAGATGAAGAATATAACCAGAGAATTGAAGCATACAAATACACATCTAAACGAATATTCTAAAATTAAAAAATAAAAAATTAGAATTTAAAAGATAAAACTAAGGAAGAAAAGATGTGGCATTGTATTCAAATTATTTAAATGGGTTATCTGTATAAAAAGAACTAATAAGACACATCAGCAATGTTTTGGGATAAAAAATTAATATGAAAATATCCATTGCATTCTTAATTGTCAGCAGCAAATAGAATGTATAAATTAAAAGAAGATATCCTTTTAATAGTAGTGACAAAATTATGATATGTAGAAGTGAATCTAACAAAGTAAGTACAATTCCTGTGGGGGGAGAAAATAACACTTTACTAAAAAACAGAAGAATTTAAAAGAGAGAGAACTATATCATATCCTTGAATGGTAAGGTAGGAAGGTTTGGTATTATAAAGATGCAAATATTACCAAATTAACCTGTAAAATCATTAAAGTAAAAAGTCAACGCAAAAGACAAAAATCTTTCTCTTTTCTGTCTTTCTTTTTTTAGGGAAAACAGGTGCTGGGGATTGAATCCAAAACCCAATGCATCCTAAGCATGTGCGTACTCTATCTCTGAACTAGACTCCCAACTCCAGTCAGAGGAATTCTAATTAAAATCTGTCTTTCTCATTGCTGGGACAAAACGCCCAACACCCACAAGGAGGATAGGTTTATTTTGGCTCACAGTTAGTAGAGGTTTCAGTCCACAGCTGGTTCCAAAGCAGGATGGCATGGCAAAGGAAAAATAGTTCATGACATGTTGGGAGATATATCCTTCCTGGCCACCTCCCCAGTGACCGACCTCTTCTCATCAGACTTCACCTCCCAACATCACGCCCAGCTATAAGTCCATCAGTGGACCAGTCCAGTGACGAGCATCACATACCCATGATCTAATCACCTCCCCAAAGCCCCACCTGGGAGTGGCTGAGGTTTTGGGGGTACATCTACATATAACCCCCCCAAAAAAACACACGACAAAATCCAATCAATAATTTTTGTAAGATTTTACAAATTGATTCTAAAATTCACATGATAGGGCAAAGAAGAGAGGAGGTACCACATATGAAGAACAGAAAAACAGAAAGAACATATTTTACAGACTTTACCACGGAACTAGAGTAACCAGGCAAGGTAATGGTGCAAGGATAGATAAATAGTCCAATAATCCGAATATGATTGGATTAGGAAGTGCTTAGCAGATTAGCAAAGCACACTTTTGGGTGTTGCTGGGTGGTCATGGAAGTGTGACTTTGGGGTCTATGTCGGGTCCCAGGCCCCTTCCTCTCTGGCACTATTCCCCTGCTCTGCTTCCTGGTAACCATGAATTGAACATCTTTCTACTGCTGTTTCCACCATAATGTTTCTTCCTTGGAGCCAGTTCATCATACACTGAATCCATTGACACCAAGAGCCACTCTCTCCTTTAAGGTGTGGATGTCAGGTATTGTGCCCCAGCAACAAGAAATCTGACTAGTACAGAAAACAGAGAACTGCAAAACAGACCACCAAGCTCCATTCACAATCAAAAGTACCATTAATGCATCAGTGGGAAAACGCTGAACTATTCAGTAAATGGTGACAAGTTATCTTTGGGGAGAAAATGCAACCTAAATACCAAAATTTTGTATAAGCAAAGAGACTATCTTTATGACTTTAGGGTTTAACAGTCTGTAAAATATATAGGAAATGATATACTTGGCTCATTTAAATCTAACATGTACGTACATTATTGAGATAATGAAAATACAAACTACAGGCCTGGAGAAAGTATTTGCCATCTAAATAACAATAGATATATGTTAAAATGTAGAAGAACGTCTATAAATCAATAGCAATCCAATAGAAAATGGGCAAATAATAATAATTACTGTGTATTGTATAATTTGTACAAGGGGTTGTTCTAACTGCTTTTCACGCATTACCATATTTCATCCTTAAAGCACTTGAATAGTTAATCCACAGAGGAGGAAGCAAATTGTCAATAATTTCTGAAAATATATTCAACCTTACAGTAATTATTAAAATAGCAAAATTTTTCAAACAAAATAGTTAATTTATGAAAAAATATTTCCTAGTCTTTACATTGGTAAATATTATAAAATCTGATAATACCAATTGGTGATGAGGCTGTGAAAAACTACATCATGGTAGATTTAGTACTAGTACAATTACTTCAAATGAATGCAATTACTTTGAAGAGTAATTTCTTGATATCTGAGAGAGACGAAGATATGCAATTCCACTCTAGTATATTCCCTAGAGAAATTCTTACACAATGCACAACATTCAAGAATGTTCATTGCAGCAACAGCAAAAAAAGGAAAAAAAAGAAATAACCTAAATGTTTATCCACAGGAAAGAATATGAACTGTAGCATAATCATACAATGGAATTTCATTTACAGTATTGAAACAAATGAATCAAGTTCCTTGTATGTGTATGGATGAATTTAATAATACAGTGGTGATCACACACATAAAAACAAGTTGCAATACTAAAGTATACTTGGAAATGACAAGATCACATTCAGGATTCTGGACTGCTGTTGCACAACTGCAGGGAGCATAGGTCACACTGCATTTATCATAGAGTTGGTTTTCACAGAGAATCATTCACAGACTGGAAGGGCGAAGGAAGGTTGAGATTGGGGAGATGTACCTATGGAGCCAACTGTATTTGTAATGTTTTATTGCTAAAATAAATAAATTTAAAAACAAAAAATAGATAAAAAGAAGTGAAGAAAGCAAGGCAGGATGTTAAGATTTGTAGAAGTAGGTGGTAGACATCTAGGCATTCATGTTTTTCTCTATGTTCTTCTATATTCTTGCAATATGGCATAACAAAAGATAATTGTGGCCCGGGATTTAACTCAGTGGCACCATACTTGCCTTGCAAGCGCAAGATGCTGAGTTCTATCCGTGGTACAAAAATAGATAGATTAGATAGATAGATAGATAGATAGATAGATAGATAGATAGATAGATAGATAAATACATGCGAGTGGTGGCTGGAAGCACACATCCAGCAGCACAATTGCTAAAAACAAGCCAGAGAGACAGAAACAAAAAGAGCAACGTTGCGATAGGGAACACTCATCATTGAATAAATTGAAAGGGATCTTTTTCTTTGGTTTTCTTCCAGAAACTTTGCTAACTCCAGTCTTCCAGTGCCGGATACACTCCTACAGATCTATCCTTACCCATAGCACAACCCAGATGTTTCCAACCTGGGTGTTCTTAAGACCTTCCATCTTCTTTGCTCATCCTTCCCTGTAGTAGTAGAGGACAAAAGTAGTTTGATCTCTCACTCCAAGTACTATGGGAAGTTTCTTACTCTTTCCCACAGCTAAAATTTATTGCACACTTCACTATGTGTCTGGCAGTGCTAGAAACATTTTACAACCATTATCTCATTTAATCCTCCCAGAGGCTTTCTGGGATAGGTTCCATTTTAAGCCCCACTTTCAAAATGAGGAATGGAGACTCAAGAGGTTAATTGACTTCTTTAAAGCCACTGTGCTAGTGAGTAGCGGCCCCCACTTGGCCTAATTCCAGAATTCTGAGATTTCAATTTCTTGTTTCCACTAAGCTCTTGATCTCAGTAACATCTTGCCTTCTTCAGTAATTTTTTCTCTACCTCATACAGAGCTAAGCACAGAATGCAGTTCTTTTCCATTAATCCTCCTAAATATAATTGATGAAATAATATCACACATAGAAGCCTTTTGAAGAAGGGATTATATTATTCACAATATAATAAACAATTTAAAATGGCATAATATCATCACTGTCCACTCCCAGAACACCAGGTATCTCATTGTCCATTTTTTTTTTGTACCAGGGATCGAACTTGGGTCCTTGCCCTTCTGAGGCAGGCAGCAGAACCACTGAGTTAAATCCCCAGCCCTCATTGTCCAAATTTATTCCTCATATTTACTGTGGTGTTTTATTTCTCCTCATTTTGTCTCTTTCCCCTCTCCCATTATTGTCACCTGGCTTTCTCTTTCTATCACCTCTTCTCAACCCCCCACTTTCCTAAGCTGTGCTTTATTATAGTGTGCAATTTCAAATCCTTTCAGTTTTTTTCTCCCTTTTCACACAATGCCCATGGTTTGGGTAAGGGACATGGGATTCACCATTCATACACCAATATATCAGTAAGCTATTTTCCCCACACAACAGACATCTCCCTGGGCATGGACATTGCCCTTTTTCTTGATGAAAAATACCTGTAGTCCATCTTATTTTAAATAGAAAGGTTTTATTTTATTCCTCTTCATACCAACTCCTATGAGATTTATTACCCTCTTTATTTCATATAATTTACATCACTTCATATTATGTATCTAATTTGAATGTTTGACATTAAGCAATTTCCTCAAAATAAAGCAGACTCCATACAACTGTTGATCTATCTGCCTGACTAGTGTGCAAAACCCTTAAAATTCAAGAGCTGAGCTCCTAATCCCCAGTGTATCAGAATGTGACCTTATTTTAAAAGAAGGTCTTTACAAAGTTAATCAAATTAAAATGAATTCCATAGGGTGGGCCTCAATTAAACATGACTGGTGTCCTTATAAGAAGAGGAAATTTGGATACAGACTTGAAAAAAGGGAAAAATCATGTGCAACCCAGAGAGATGATCATCTACAAACCAGAGACAGAAGATTGCAACAGATCCTTCTTTCCCAGCTTTCAGAAGCAACCAACCATGCTAACACCTTGAGTTCTGACTTCCAGGCTACAGGACTTTATAGTTCTTATGAATGTTCTTATGAACATTCTGGTGTGTTATTTCATTTTGTTTTGTTTTTGCAGTACTGTGAATTGAATGCAGGCCCAGGACCTTCTCACTGCATTACATACCAGTCCTTTTTTATTTTGAGACCCAGTCTCACCAAGTTGCTATGCAGCCCAGACTGACCTGAAACTTGCCATCCTTCTGTTCACCCTCCCAGGGTGCTAGGAATACAGGTGTGTGCACTACCACACTTGAATGACAATTCTGTTCTTAAATTGCCCAGTTTTTAGTCCTTTCTTATGGTAGCCTTAACAAAAGTAATACAACTACAGATTACAAAATCTTCTGCTTGGAATTCAAGGATCTCCGAAAGTGTTTCCAACCTCCCTCCCTACTCTTTCCTTCTTTCTTTCTTCCTTCCTTCCTCACTCATCTACCTAGAAACTCTCTGAGTCAACCATACAACCAGAGTTGGTTTGAATCTATTTACCAGGCATGTGGCCTTGACCAAGATGCTGCACTTCTCAGAGTTATGAGTGGGTATGAGAAAAGTTATTCATTTCATAAAGTATACTTTGTGGAGATGGAGTGAGATGATGCATGTAAGGCACTTATCAGTGTCTTGGCACAGAGAAAGCATTCTGGAAATACAAGCCTTTATTATTGTGCTTTATTATCTGAATCTCAATGGCATTTTATGTAAAGCTCTCTTATGTTACTTTCCTCATTCTGTCTCATTGTTAGTGGGAAGAATCAGTTAAATCAATTCTGATTAAAGACAATTATGTACAGTCTCCTGCAGAATAAAAAGAGTGACATCAACTTGTCAGTCCTAGGAAGACTTCGCTATATCTAAGCCAGGGGAAGGTTCCACATTTGAGTCAAATTGTGTCCTAGGCTCACTACCTTGTGAAGCCCTTGCATCAGCTTTTCTGAGTGTCGACTTTTTGTTTCTCCATCCCAAGGGACCCACAGGCTTTGGTTGTTGGAGGCTACTGGTCAGGATTTCAAACTAGAGTCACTTATAATAAATTATGCACTGTAGTCCTTCATCAGGTAAGAACTTCAGAGCTAAGCATACTCAGGCTTTATTTCCAAGGCCATCATCATAAGTTTGTCAGTAACTCTCAACAAACTACTTGATCTCTCTAAGGCTCACATTCCTTATCTGTAAAATGAAGATAAAAATTCCACCACTTGTGAAGGTTCTTGTGAATATTAAATGGAATAATTCAGGGAAAGGATGCTGAGTACTCAAGATGACACCATTACTGCACATTTTCATAATTCTTAGTGGAGTGTAAAGCTCTGGAGGAAAGGAAATATATGCACATAGTATACTCTATAAAAGTTTGTTAAATTAACTTATGAGTTCATAAAAGTCTGTTACATTAAATTATTATTTTTGATATAAATAAACCTAAAATCCATATATCTACAACATTTATCTTTTTATGTGTACATTTTGCTATACATAATGGATATATAAATTCTAGGGAGTTGGTACATGCACATATCTTTTTTTTTTCCGACAGGAGATTTTATTCAGGAAAGCAGGTCAGGGAGAGAAGAGAGGGAAGAAGAAGAAGATAAAAAGATGGAACATGCACATATCTTATCCTAATCCTTTTACTTCCCTTTTTTGTTCCTTCTCTCCCGCTCCTTTCATCTCCAGATCCTGTTTCTGTCTCCAAAAGAACTCTCTCCCCATTTTCGGTTATCTGTCTTTAATTTTGCTCTTTCAGTTATTTATACTTTGGATTTCTCATATAAGAAAAACAATGCGATATTTCACCTCTTACATTTGATTTATTTCACTTAGCATTATGGTTTCAAGGTACACCCATTTTCCTACAAATGACTTGAATTTATTCTTCTTTGTGAAATAGCACTCGTGTGCGTGCGTGTGTGTGTGTGTGTGTGTGTGTGTGTAACATTTTACCTATTCTTCGGCTGATGAACATACAGGTTGCTTCCAAGATTTAGCCATTGCGAACTGTGCTGCTATAAATATGGGTATGTATGTATCACTGTTGTCTTTAACTCTTTCAGAAAGATACCCAGGAGGGAAATAGCTAGGTTGAATGAAAGTACTAATTTTATTTATTTTGAGGAATCTCCATACTGCTTTCCAGAGTGACTGCACAAGTTTACATTCCCACCAAAAATTTAGAAGAGTTCTTTTTTCCCCCTCAGCTTCACTAGCATTTGTTGTTTTTGAAGTTCTTGATGATACAGTGTTTATCTTGGGGGAAAACAAAGCATGTGTGCATCTGTATGAAGTTTAGAACAGAGTAGTTATCCCTTGGTATCCAGAGGCAGTTAGCTCTAGGACTAATCCCCTGGATGCCAAAATCTACAGATGCTCAAGTCTCTTATATAAAACAGTATAGTATTTGCAAATAACCTATATATATATATCATCCCCATGATTTAAATTATCTCCAGATTACTTAAAATGCCTAATACAACAGAAAATTCTATGCAAATAGTTGTTGTACTATATTGCTTAGGGGATAATAAGAAAAATTCTATAGATGTTCAGTATAGATGAAATTTTAAAAGCTATTTTCAATACAGTTGGTTGAATCAGTAGGTGCAGAACTCACAAATACAGAGCATCGACTATACATCATTGGGATAACATCAAGTTTAGAATGGGATGGAATTATCCATGTCATTTTTGCTATTCATAAAGAAAACCAATTTAAAATGTTGAAGCTGGGGATTTAGCTCAGTGGCACTGCACCTGCCTTGCAAGCACAAGGTCCTGAGTTCAATCCCCAGTACCCACCTAAAAAAGTTGAATAAACAATTCATTAGGCTGTTTTACTTGAGCTTTCTTTAAACAGAAGAAAATAAGACCACTTGAATTTTAATAGTCTTTTTCAGGTGACAATAGCCAGTGCTCTGTGTTAGTTTTTCATCATTGTGACCAATTCAACTTAGAAGAAGAATTTATTTTGTTTCATGGATTCAGTCCATGGTTAGCTGTCTCCAGGACAGAGACAGAGGCAGAGGACTGGATAGAGGAAAGATGGTCACCTCATGGCCAACAGGAAGCAGAGAGAGAAGGAGCCTAAGAGGAAGGGGCCAGGGAAAGTATAATTCTCAAGGTCATGCCACATAACCCATTCCCTTTAACTAGGCCCCTCCTCCTGTTTCCATCACCTCCCTATAATGCCATCACATTATGATCTCATCAGTGGATTAATCCACTGATGATGTTAGAATCCTCATGATCCAACTACCTTCCAAAAGCATCATGTGCTAAACTAAACTTGTAGCACATAAAAGTTGGAGACATTTCATGTTTAAATTCTAAAATCTTTAAGATGAATTAGCCTTCAGTTTTAGTATTCTTTTTTTATATTTGGCATTGTTAAAGCACCTTTCCTCTCATAAAGACTGAAAAGGAAAAAAAAGCTTTTATGACATCACTGAACAAATTCAGGGGGGAAGTAAGTCAGGGCATCTGATTAGTAGTAGCTTGGGGGTATATGGTGTACAGACTGCTAATAGGGTCTGTGTGCAAATTCAAATCCTTATGGTATTTTTTAAATCCTTGGTAGATATAAATTGGGGAAAAGGAAAAGCAACAATAACAAATGAAATCCAAGTGGCAGCACTTTCTAGCAAGGTAGAGTTGCTAGTGTTCCTTTAAAGGAGTTTCCCTTTGTTCTGGGGTGGGGGGACCCAAATAGATCCTTTGGGTAGATGTTAAATGAAGATGGCCCTCTGCAAGGGAGAAGGAAGCCATTTCCTTTTTGAGGAATGATAATGTTAAAGGTACCCTCTCTGAAAGCAGTGCTGCATCTCTGCAGAGTAGGATACCTTGTGAGAAATGTCTCTGGTGTAAAAATTGTAGCGTAGTATTAGTTCCCTTCCTGGTTCTTTGGACTCATTTTTAGCCTTGTGGTTAGAGGGGTAGGCCACAGGTAGACTGCAAGTTTTTTCAAGAGAAATTTTATGAAATTCTATACGTAAGATGAGCATAGATGACAAAATTTGGAGAAAGGATCATTCTCTTGGAATTTTTGTCCATCCTTTTGATCATCCATTCAGTCAACAAATATGTATCAAAAGCTTGCTTTGCAGTGTACATTGTACTAAGTTCTAGAGAGACAGAGCAGTGAACCAAACATTCTAGGTGCCTCTGTTAACATTTCTTATTCTGATTGTGTCTTGGTTACTTATTTCTGCATACAAATTACTCCACAACTTAGTGACTTACAACAACAAATATTTATTATCTCACAGCTTCTATGCAACAGAAATATGGCTGTGGCTTAGCCAGATACATCTATCTCAGGCCTCTCAAAAGACTGCTATCAAGGTATCAGCCAGAGGTGCAGTCATCCCAAGGGTTCATTGGGGAAGATCTGCTTTCAAATTCATTCATATGTCACTGTCTAGATCTCAAGATCTTTGCTGGCTGTTGGCTTGAGACATTAGTTTCTTGGCACATAAAACTCTACATAGGACTATACAAAAGGTGGCAGCTAGTTTCCCTCATAATGGAAGCTCAAGAGGGAAAGAAACAAGAAATTAGTCATAGTTTTTGATAATCTAAGCTCAAAGTTTAAAACCCATCATGTTAAAGAGATCCTGTTCCTTAAAAACAAGGTACTAGGGTGAGCCCACACACAGTGATAGCAGGTTACCTAAGGACACAAAACTGAGAAGATGGGATCAGTGGGACCTATTTTAGAGGCTTATCTACCACAGGAAATAGATAAAAGCACCACTCTGGCTCACCCCACAAATCATTGATCATTGAGAATACATCTTCTCGCACCATATTCCAAACTTGGTTTTTTGCTTATAAAGGAGACCAACCATTCAGAGAGGTGAGGCATTACTTATACTCATGGTTAGTGCCTAAAACTGTGCTGCCTAACAAATTTTCTAAAAGCAAAAGGCTATAGTGTGTTGTTTTAAATGAGAAAATACTGCATTTGTAGCATTTTTGATAATTCCAATTTCTTTAAAGATCACTAAAACACTCTTCAATACATGTGCAACTCCTCACCAAATATTTCAACATAAAATACTTAAAATAATTGCCTAATTAATCCTTAATGACCTCATCAGTGTTTATGTTTGCATGCAATATGAAATGATCCCAGACAGTATCAGATGCAGAGTTTCCTTCTAAATTGCAACAACCACATACTTTTATGTAAATAAGCAATGAAATGATATGTTAATATGTAATTGAAACATACAACATTTAGTAAAATAAATATATCTAGCAATAAAAATTTTAACTATGGGGCCAGGGATTTAGCTCAGGGGTGCCACCACTTGTCTCGCAACTGCAAGGTCCTGAGTTCGATCCCCAGTACCAAATTTTTAAAAATTATGTATGAATATAGGTGCATTTTTAAGTCAGTCTATGAACTATTAGGGTAGTGAGAATAAGGACTACCTTATTTATTTATTTTGTATTTATCACATTTCATTTTTGTCTCTCCTTTTTTTTTTTTTTTTTGAGACAGGGTCTCACTAATGTAGTTCAGGCTGTCAGTGAATTCACTATGTAGCCCAGGTTGGCCTTGAACTCACAGTGATCCTCCTGCCTCAGCCTCCTGAGTGCTGGGATTACAGGTGGGCACCACCACAGTTGGCTTCTATTTAGAATATTTCTAAAATCTCTCATTTGTACTAATTAACTTTCATTTCATTCTTTTATAGTTTACAGAAGGAAATCAAAGTGTCATTGATAATGACCATTCCCAGATTAACTTTATGCAATAGACATCTTATTCTGACTCTCAGCTTATAATACTGGCTACAACATAAGCTCTGTTTAAATTACTTTTATTGGATAAATAGCACATACTATATTTTTGGATGGAAAACTTAACTGCAATAAAAGTGTGAAGCTTCCCAAAATGAACACATAAATTTAACGCAATTTCAATTAGAAGCCCATCTTTCTGTATTAATATTTATTGCAGAGTCCATAATCTTCATGCTGAGGAGGAAAATTAAATGTCTAAAATATTTAATAGAATTATAGAAAAAAAATAGTACAAGATATCTGTCATACCAAATTTAAAATATATTATGAAGCCAACATAATCAAAATAGTGTGATATGGAAAAGGAACAGAAAACTATTCAGTGAAACAAAATAAAATGTAGAAATAGAGTCCAGTACATATAGGACTTTAATATATGGAAAAAAGTGCTATTCAAGGAACGGGACTGATTATTTAATAAAGTCTGAAATGATTAGCTACCCATCTAGAATAAAAATAAATTGTCTAGAATAAAAATCAATTGTCCACTTTTAAAAATATAATGGAGACATAGTGCCTACATAACAAATAATAATAATACTTAGAACAAGGACATTTAGGTAAATATATATGTGACATAGTGATTTTGAAAAAAATTTTTTTTGTTGCCAGGAATCTAACTCAGGACCTTGCACTTGCCAAGCAAGTGCAGTACCAATAAGCTACATTCCTGGCCCAGAAAAAATTTAACTGAGAACACCTAACATCTAAAACAGAAACCAGTAACAATTGGGGCAGGGATGTGGGGAGAGAGGACCCCTTCTCTATTGTTGGTGGGAGTGCAGGCTGGTGCAACTACTGTGGAAATCAATATGGAGATGCCTCAAAGAGCTGGGACTAGAGTTTCCATTTGACCCAGCCATCCCTCTACTGGGTATCTTTCCAAAATAATTAAAATAATCTTATCACATTGATATATGTACACCCATGTTTATAGTGGCACAGTTTGTAGTAGCTAAAACTTGGAAACAGCCCATTTGCCCATCAACTGGAGACTGGATAAAGAAGATGTGGGTTTTCTATAAAATGGAGAACTACTCAGCCAGAAAGAATGAGAAACTAGAGACATTTATAGTTATATGGATGAATATTGAGGCTATACTTTAAAATAAATAGGACACACTTGAATAAATAGTTTCTCTGGTGTGAAAAACTGAAAGTGTAAATAAGGTTTAAATGGTATAATTGATAGTGTGAAATAGGAAGAAAATGGCTAAAGGGGAATTGAGGAGATGGGAAAGGAAATAAGGGAAAAGAAAAAATGTGGAAAAAGGAAAAATTGGAAAAAAAAAGTCCTTGTAAATAGGGAAGGGTGAAAGGGGTGAAAGGAGGGCAGGGCTATGGGGAAAAAACAAGAACCAAGATCTGTACAAGATCCCAGTGATGAATGTAACTGCATTGTTTGCTTTTAATGTACCAGCAAACTTAATGAGGAAAAAAACTAAAACAGGAAAACATAGACACAAAATAAACACAGAAACATATTGGTTATATAATTTTCCTTTAAAACTTTTTTGGGGGGCAGGACTAGGGATTAGACTCAGAGCTCCTCACACACACTAGGTAAGTGCTCTGCCACTGGAGTTTGTTGCTGCCTTTTTAATTTTATTTAGAGACAGAGTTCTACTAAACTGCACACACTAAGCCTCAAATTTCTAAACCTTCTTCTTCAGCCAACTGAGAAGCTGGGATTACAGGTGTGTAGCACTACACTTCTTCACCTTGTGAAACATTTGTAGAGAAAAAATACCAAAAACAATTTTATGAAAATATATTCACAAATAGAGCTTAACATCTGTTAATGGCACATTCATTATTATTTGGATTTTTTTGAAATGCTGATTTAAAAATAGAATACATTTTGCTTTAAAGCAGTTGCCATATTTCAGATGCTGGATTATAAATGAGTTGCTTTGTTTTTAGTTTGTGTAATAAATCTGTATTTAAAGTTGAAGGTACTATGGGAAATGTCTATATATTGTTTATTATCAGGCCTTCTCCAGGAATTTTTAAGACAGTGGCTTTGAGACAACTTGACGCTGAATATTTCTAAATCATCAACTTGTATTTGTTTAAAAGTTATACATAAATCTGTAATTCCTCAAATTCAGTTTCATCCCTTCTCCTTATCTATTTTATAATATTTTATGAGTTTTCCATGACAACATAAGGCACTGTATTAATCATATTCAAATCTTGTGTCTTCTTGACAATATCTTCTTTTACATAAGTGTCTAAAATGTTCTATAGAATAGAAAGACAAGACCAAAAGGCAAGAGGATATTCATTAGCAATTTTAAGATTCTTCCCTGTCTTGTGACTTGACAGTGCATTTTTGTATTGCTGAGGTGTATCCCATCTTGTGGATAAATCACAGTTAGTTTATCCATTCACCTGTTGAAGGGACATCTTGCTTACTGCTAGTTGGGGCTAATTATGAATACCACAGTTAGAAACATTTATGTGAAGGGTCTTTTGTATTTTTTTACAGAAGCTTTCAGCTTATTTAGGTAAGTGAGAATGTGATTGCTGGATCATTTGGTGAGCCTATGTTTACCTTTGTCAGAAACTTGAACCTCAGTATTCCAAAGCGCCATGCCAGTTTGTTTCCTCCTATGAATGAAGAAGCATTCCTCTTGCCTTTTGGTCTTGCCTTTCTGTTTTATAGAATATTTTAGACACATAAGTAAAAGAAGATCTTGTCAAGAAGGCATGAGATTTGAATATGAGTAATACAATGATACACTTTTTAGTTACAGGATAGCTTGTTAGATGTTAGTCAACTCTGACAATGCCACTCAGAGAATTATTATAGTCACTGACCACTTTTGGAATGTTTAAAAGTTTCATTTCTTCTTTAAATTTATACCATTTTTATTATGAATAGTTGACAATAAGGAGACATCTTTTTTTTCTTCCATTTCATAACACTGATTTTTCCTCTCTGATATGCTAACTTTTCCCCCTTTTTCAATTTTTTCTTTTACAGATCTTTGGCACTCCCTTCCTATTCAGTCTCAGTGCCCCAAACATGCCTATTTTGTATTGTAAAAGAATACTACTGAGTTCTGGAAAAGAATAAAAATTACATCTAATGTACTTTTGATAAGAGTTTTTATAGACTGCAGCACAAAGTTATGTTATTTTTTATGAAGAAAATAAACACAAATTAATTTAAATATATAATCAGAACTTACTAGATTTCACTAGAAACAAACATCAAAGGTGAATACAATGTTCTAAATTTAAAGAATATCTAAAAATAGTTAATACAAAACAAAACCATATGTATGAGTGCATCTTGTGCAAACAAGAATGGACTGATTAAATGACACTTGCCCAAGAAGCTCGGGGCAGTCAGTATGCTTGGGGTAAACTGTTAAGTGGTTAACATATGAAAATATACTTGCCCTTCCTCATTCTGTCAAACAGTATGTGAAGGTACTAAAATATTTATCAATTACATGAGTGAGAAATACCTCATTATTTTTTACATTTGTATTTCTTAGGCTGTTATTTTTTAAAGACTATTTGCATTTGCTCTTCATGTCTTCGTCCATTTTCCTCCTATTTTTTTGTCTTACCAGTTTGAAAGAGCTATTTGAGTATTATAGATAGCAATCTCTTATCTGTTATAAGTATTATAAATTTTATTTTTCATGAGTTCTACATGTTACAATTGGTAGTTTTAGACTAGTATCTATACAGTGACTAATCCTGTTGCCAGTGGATTGAATATTGAGTTAAGCTATGTAGTTTCACCAATACCACATCTCAGTATAAAAATATGTTCATCTAATCCTAGTTTTTTTAGGGAATCTCTACAGTGATTTCCACAGTGGTTGCACCAGTCTACACTCCAACAGTAGAGCAGGGTTCCTTTCCCCTACAGCCCCACCAGCATTTGTTGTCGGTTGATTTTGTGATAGCAGCCATTCTTTCTGGGGTGAGGTGGAATCTCAGCATTGTTTTCATTTGCATCTCTCGAATGACCAGTGATGTCGAACATGTTTTCATGTTTATTTGCTGTTTCTACTTCTTCATTTGAGAAATGTCCGTTCATATCAGATGCCCATTTTGGGAGTGGGTCTTTAAAATTGGGGGGGTCTTATTTTTTAAGTTTTATGTATTCTGCATAATAGACCTTTGTCTGAAGAACATATGGTAAGGCTTTTTTCCCACATTGCAGATTGTCTCTTCAGTTTGTTAGAAATACCATTTGACCCAGCCATTCCTCTGCTAGGTATCTTCCCAAAAGAATTAAAAGCATCATACCACAGCAGCATATGCACACCCATATTTATAGCAGCAAAGCTTGTCATAATAGCTACATCTTGGAAACAGTACAAATGCCCATCAAATGGTGAATGGATAAAGAAAGATTGTGTGTGTGTGTGTGTGTATGTGTGTGTTTGTTTTAATAAAATGGAGTACTACTCAGCCTTAACGAATGAGAAACTAGAGAAATTTATAGCTAAATGGATGCACATTGTGGACATAATCTTAAATGAAATAAATAGGACACACATGTGTAAATACCAAATAGTATCTCTGGTGTGAGAAACTGTAAGTGTAAATGAGGGACAAAATGTATAATAGATAATATGAAGTAGGAAGACAAGGTCCAAAGGGGAAGTAGGGAGGGGGTGGGAGGAAGGAAAGAAGAGAAAGAAAAAAATATGAGAAAAGAAGGAAAAAATAGAAACAAAGTTTTTGTAAGTAGGGAGGGGTAAAAGGGAGGAAAGAGGAATGGGTAAAAAATAAGAACCAAGATATATCGTGTATAGTTACAACTTCCCAAAGATGAATGTGATCACAAAATTTACCAATAAACTGAATAAATAAAAAAGTGAGAAAAATAATGTTACTATGAAATAATTATTTATTTTCTGGACCAAACAATATGGAACTTGTTGGTTATTTATTCAAAACAAGGGGGTTGAAAAAGTCATTTACAATTTAGATAAGGTCTAATAGACCAAATAATTGAAAAAGAAATGCCAACAAGTACATTCATCATCGACATCTTCACCAATATATTCAGTAGGTTGACATTTTATTGAAATTATACTACCCACAGAAAAAGAAAAGTCAACATAACAGTATAAAGTGTATTGTTCAAAGATAGACAATAATGGAAAAAGAATTCAGAGACTAGATACTACTGTCCAGATTATAACATTGCATTGTATGTTGAATGTTTTAGGATATACTCTGCACAGAAAAACTATTGAATATGCTTGATAAAATAGTCATTTTATATTTCCTATTATATTATCTTATAAAATTAATAAAAATATGCAATTTTTAATCATTCTGTATTTAAATAATTGGACTGGTAAGTAGTTAACATCATTACTTATAGCCTTTGGGAAAGCAATTTGAACATATAAAGTATGAGCTATATGTATTTATTATCTCAGTAATTGCACTTCTGTGAATTTATCACAAATATATAAAAATATCAGTACAAAGAGACTCACATAAATACATAAAAAACATATTTATACTAGTACTATTTCCACAGTGCTAGAAAATAAATGCTACAGCAATAAGGAAGCAAGGACCCCGGAGGAGGTCTCTCCAGCTGCCTGCTTGGGCCCACCCTGCGGGTCCGTGACCTCCCCAACTGCAGGACCCCAGATACAGTAATGAAGGTAGCTGCACGGGCACCCTTGAAACACCTCCAAGACCTGCTCCCCACCGTTATTCCCATACCTCCTGATTGGGCCAGTCCTTGGACCCACTCTGCAGAGGCACAGGTGGTCATGAAGGGTATTTTTCTGAGCTCCCAACTTTGAACATCTTTAAAGAAAGGGCAGGAGAAACCTGTAATAGAACTGAGTGGAGTTCAACCCTGCAGGTTGGGAAACTCAAGTTAGGCCTTGTGGACGGAGGTCAGTCTGAGACGCAGGGACGTGCCATCGGCTAGCTGAGATCAGGGGATTCGGTTCTGCACATGGCTGTACACAAGGTATAATATGACAACAGAGACATAGTCTCAAAGAGGCCCTTCAAATTCCTTTTTTTTCTATTTCCTCATTCCACCCTAAAATTTCTTTCTTTTTTCTGCCCTCTCTCTCCAACTCAGTCTCTTGCTCCACCATATTATCCCTCATCTCCCTTTTTATTCCTGCCCTGGCCCTAACTCAGACTTCTTCTTTTATTATTTTTTCTTTTTTTCCTTTATGTTCTTTTCTCCTGCCATTTTACCTCACTCATGGCTCCATAGCTTCAAGGGAAGGTGAGCCCCTGTTACTGTAAAGGGGATGTATTCTGGTCCTTATTCCTGCACTCTGTCGATCCCCTTTGAAGTTAATAGTTTTGTAAAGATAGTATGGTCATTCTACGTCCTCTGGCTTCACTTCAAACCTTCTCCAATTCTTTCACTTATCTACTCCTCTCATCCTAACTCAGTCTAACCCCCCATCCTAAATGGTAAAGACGCTGTATTGAAAAGCGTATTCACTGCAAACATATTTTGGGCTGCTTCTCGATATTAATTTAATTCACATGGTTTAAAAGTGATAGATTAAAGACTACCACAAGTGGTCAATTTGCAAGCTGTGCTTGATCCTATTGGGCTGCTGAATGTATCAATTGGGATTAAGCATTGTGATTGATTTAATGAGTTGTTTTCTCTGATATTATGAAAATAAGGATGCCTATGAGTCATTAGAGACTCAAAAGCTAAAACGCAACTATATCAGGAAGATTTAAGTAATAACTCAGAAATTAAACCAAGGACAACCCAACAACAAAAATCAAAATGAGAAAACCCTTAAGCAAGACACAAAGACAGACTTCCAGTTCACCAATGGCAAACATTAGGGCAAATGAGGATGAAAAGTCTGATAGTGAACCAGCAGGACACCCTGGACCCATAGCACAGGAGGTAACAAAACAGATCAATCAAGCTCTAGAAAAATTCAAATCAGAAATAATTTCCCAGTTAACCATAGAGATGATGAGCAAAATGGAAGTCATGATTTGAGACTCTAGAACAGAAAATGACAAAAAAATAGATGAGCTCAACAACATGATAGAAGCTATGAAGACTCAGCATAAGAAAGAAAAGGAAACAATGAATGCCCAACAGAGGAAAGAAATGGAATCCATAAAACAGATTCAAAAAGATATCCAGGAGATTAAAAATTCTATTGAAAGTGTACACAACAGAATAAAAGATTGTGAAGATAGAATTTCAGATATAGAAGATAGGATCACAGTCAGTGACCATGAAAAAAGTGGTCTCTCAAAAAACAGTAAGGGATCATGAGAAATCGATCCAACAACTTCTAAATGATGTAAAGAAAAATAACATAAGAGTTATAGGAATCCATGAAATAGCAGGAGAAAACACAAATGACTTTAAAAAGCTCTTCACAGAATTAATGACAGAAAACTTCTCAAACAGAAGGGAAGAATTAGACATACAGATAAGTGAGGCATATAGAACTCCAACTAGCCATGATAAAAAAAAATCTACACCTAGACATATAATAATCAAGATCCCAGAAATCCAACAGAAGAACAAAACACTACAAGTAGTAAGAGAGAAGAAACAAATCACATGCAAAGGAAAGCCCATTAGAATCACAGCAGACTTTTCAACACAAACCCTCAGGTCAAGGAGAGCCTGGAGTGAGGTATTTCAAGTCCTAAAAGAAAACAACCTACAACCTAGACTGATGTATCCTGCAAAACTCTCTTTCAAAATAGATGGAGAAATAAGATACTTCCCCGACAAAGACCACCTGAGAAACTTCATGAACACCAAACTAGCACTACAAAGAATTCTAAACAATATCATAGAAAAGGACAATGAAGGTCACAATACCATAAGGCCCAGTAGACCAAATCAAATAGGCAAGGCAAGAAACTAAAAGGAGAGGGGAGAAAAAGTAAAGAGTCAACAAAAGGACAATAACACGACAATAATAAGTCAGAACATATCAGTTATAACCATCAATGTTAATGGCCTCAATTCACCAATCAAGAGAAATAGACTGGCAGAATGGATTAAGAAGCAAAACCCAACAATATGTTGTATACAAGAAACACACCTAGTGCAAAGGAAGCCCATAGACTGAGAGTGAAAGGATGGAAAGCAATTCTCCACGTGTCAGGAACCCAGAAAAAAGCAGGGGTAGCAATCTTATTCTCAGACAAAGTAAATTTCAAACCAAAACTCATTAATAGAGACAAAGAAGGCCACTATATCCTTGTAAAGGGAACAATTCAAGAGGAAGCAATGACAATCATAAACATATATGCACCAAATATAAATGCCCCCAACTATATAAAATAAATATTAAGTAACATGAAAAACCAAATAAGCACTAATACAATTTTAGTGGGGGATTTAAATAACCCACTATCACAAATTGACAGATCATCTAGGCAGAAAATCAACAATGAAATACTAGAACTGAACCAAGATTTGGAACACATGGACTTAATAGATGTCTAAAGAGTATTCTACCCCACAAAATCAGAAATATACATTCCTTTCGACTGCACATGGATCATTCTCCAAGATAGACCACATATTGGCTCACAGAACAGGTCTGAATAAATGCGAAAGAATTGAAGTCATCCCCTGTATATTATCAGATCATAGTGCAATCAAGCTGGAGATCAATAGCACATGGAAACTGAACAACACTCTCCTAAACAATCAGTGGATTACAGAGGAAATTAAAGAAGAAATTAGACAGTTTTTATAAATAAATGAAAATGCCAATACAACATATAGGAATCTATGGGACACAATGAAAGCAGTTCTACAGGGAAAATACATAACATTGAATGCCCACACTAGGAAAACAGAGCAGGCTCAAATAAACAACCTAATGATGAATCTTAGACTCCTAGAAAAACAAGAGCAAGAAAAACCCAAAGCTCGAACAAGAGAGGAAATTATAAAGATCCGAGCAGAAATCAATTAAATGGAAACTAAGAAAATGATACAAAAAATAAATGAAGCCATGGAATGGAGCAGTGCACAACAGGTGGTAAGTGACTCCAGTCCAAGCATCTGCCATATTCCCTGAAGAGATTGCATGGATGGACATTTTAGGGAGGCAAAAACTGGACCTGGGACTCAGAGAGGCCACAGGTTGCCTTCATCTCAAGGTGCCCAGTGTTAAACTGCAATCGTGACTGGGTGAGACATGACCACAGGAGACCTGAGTGGTCAGAGAGCCATGGTCAGTCAGGCAAGAGACAACCAGAGTGTTATAAGCTAAATGACTCAGGTCTGAGGGCTCTGCTTCCTAATGTTTAGTTAATGAGTTCTCACCAACAAAATAGGAATGGTTATACCACTTTTCTTTTCACAAAGAATCCTTGATCAAACACATTACCTTTGCTCAAAGGAGAAAAGGAGAGAGGTTTTATTTAGGAAGAGAGTGTAGGGAGTTAATATATTTGACATTGCTGTGGGGTCCTTTTTTATCAGTTAAGCCACTGTACCAGTTCTAATTAGTGAGCTATTCGTATATGCATATACGAAATGACATGGGTTTATAGATAACAGATATATGTTTTCCTATCATCTTATTTGCCTATATACTTATTGAAACCATCGCTTGTTCAGAATATAAACCACAGTGGTTATCAAATATACAGCATTTTGCACTCTGAAGGGAGTTATTTTTGAAAAATATCTTGTTTCAGCCTTTACTTTTAGGCTATGTCTCTATCTGTAAGGACCAAAAAATGGCATCATCAATCTGGTGACTTTGGCTAACTGAAGAGCTAAATTGAATCCTCTGAGAATCATTGCAATCTATCGTTGTACAAATGATCTGAAGATGGCTATACAGCCCAAATCCTTTGGGCAGCCACCCATTCAGTCAATAAATGCTTGCTGAATTAGGTGCTATAGTTAATACAAGCAGGCACTGAACAATTCCAATGTCAAAAGTAGGTTTAAAAAGAGATAATCATCCCTAAAGTGCTCTCTAACGATAAGCAGTCATGGTCATAGCTGAAATGAGATCTTGCCGACTCAAGTTCTGTCAATCAAGCAAGGCTTTTGCTTCTGCCTAGAATGCCTTTCCTCTCTCCCACTGGTCTGTACTTCTACTTCAGGAAGGCAAATGTACACAGTGCAGGCAGACAGAATACAATCAAATCCTGACTCTGACATTGACTTGCCACGTGGCCTTAGATGAGTCCTTTGGTCTCTCTCAGGCTCACCTTCTTCATGTGCACGATGGAAAGAGTAATATTTGGGTCACCAGGATTCGCTGAAGGTTAAATCCAAAACTCCTGACTCTATTGTTAGCCCATTCCCTTGCTCCTTCTCTACCTTGAGAGATTCTGCTTAATTCTTCTAGGTCCACTAAAAATGTGAATTTCTAGCGACACCTTCCTTCAGCTACTCTACAGATATACTCACTGCCTCCTCTACACATCATAGTGCTTCAATCAGACTCTTGTTAGATTACTTACAGTATTAGATGGTTTTTTGATTAGCAACTCTCTGAAGCCATGACTTATGTCACATTCACACGTATATGCCATAGTATAACAGTGCCAGTGCTTGACATATAATTGATATTAAAAAACTACTTGCTGAATGAGTATTTAGCTATAAGCAAATAAACAATACAAATTTAATGTTTTAAGTAAATCTGGCAGCATGACCTATTAAGAATCGTACACTGTGGGCTTAGTTTGCTTTTGCATTAGTTATTTATAGAATTATCTAAGAAGGTAAATAGACATGTTGGCAAAGAAAGAAGCAGCACATCTATTTTATTTAGATTTTCAAAAGGCCTTTGACAACTAGATATAATTCCAAAGGGAATTTTTTTGTACAGGCAGATGATTGCCTCTGCAGCCTCTCCACCTCCCTATGCTAACATCCTACCCTTCATGATACCAGTCTTTCTTATCACCTCCTCTGGGAAGGGTTTTCTGACTCTCCCAATCTCACAGGGCTCCCTTCCAGTTTGAATGACAGAGACATTTTGCTTGTAGTTTCTTATGGCACATATAATAGTTTGTTCATTTCTATCTATATCTATATCTATATCTGTATCTACATATGTATCTCCTTGAATATGTGTTGAATCCCCCCCAAAAAAATGTAAAACTAGGGGGAAGGTTGGGCAAGGTGAGCAGAGGGTGAAAATGAACCAAGTATGTTATGCACATGTATGAATTTGCCAAAATGAAACCATTAATCTGTATAACCAATAAAAAAGGGCAAAAGAATAAATACTACATTCTCACAAAAAATAAAAAGCTTTTCAGAAGGTCCTATACTTAAAGAACATTTTTAAAGGCCTAATATGTTTTTTATGAAGATGACCTTTAAAAGTCTGATCACTTCCTGCCACCCAATCTGTCCTCCATTTCCTTTATTCTCAGCTAAGGATGCAGTTTCCTCACTAGCTTGATAAGGACCATCCACTATGAGCAATCTAGCTGCCTGAGGTCCCCTTTAAAGCCACACCTGAGGCAACCAGGGAATTACAAAGTCAAAACTGACAGTGACCAGGAAGGCAAAGTAAGACTGTGAAGGCTATGTGTGCATACCTGTGCCTCCATGGTGTGAGGTCTGGGATCTGTGGTAGATTGGAAAGCAAGTCCCATATCTAAATGAGAAAGTAACCACCAATTTCCAGCTAATTTTTACGAACTAATACAGGCATCTGAGTGTTTGAGAAAAAAATAAATTTGGATTTTTATCTGATTTTATTGTTGACTGAAAATGTTTGGAATGTTGTATAGGTCAAATAAAGCATAAATACTATTATGCGCTTTTTAGTACAAGCAAAAAGTGAATTATATGGACTTGACCTAAACATGTTGTACCTTGCTATAACTCTGTTCTCACCCTCACTTCCCACTATCCTTGCATTTAGCCCTGCATTAGTGACTCCTTTGAGACAGATCCAGGCCCTTTTCTCGGTCCATACATGCACTTAGCCATGTAATGAGACTCGTTACAGCTTGAACCAAGTCAGTGGGACCAAGTTTGAATCTCTATCCCCTGTGCTAATGATTTTTATCCAACTGTCTTACCATCCACTGGAATGGGAAAGGTTTCTGCCACATTTTGTTACTCTGCCTATGGGGTTATGCTTGACCATCTGGAATATCTTCAGTAACATATTACGAACTTGACCATGACAGTTCTGTACTTAAAACACATTATCAGTTTCCCACTTTTCTAGCATGATATACTAGAGCTCTTCAAGACCCAGTCCCCACTTGTCCCTCTGGTTTCATCTTCCAACAGTTTACTCCTTCATCCTTACTCTGAGTCAACCAAGTTATTGCAGCTCCCTGTGGACACTATGCTCTGTATGTCCCAATGCCTGGAATATCCTTTGCCCAGCCCCCTTTTCCAGGGTAACCCAAATTAACCTTTGACTCTCAACTTAGATAACAGCCTCTGAAAAACCAAGCCCCATCAACACCTCCAACCATGATGGTTTCTCTTAGTTCCTTCTATGCAAAGATAAGAACAGTTATGTCACTGCTATAATTGTCTCCTTCCTCTGATAAACTACAAGTCCCTAAAAGATAGGAATTCTTTTAGTACTAAGGATTGAACACAGGGACTCACACATCTAGACAAATGCTCTAACACCAAGATACATTCTCAGCATTTCTATTTTTATTTTGAGGCAGAATTTCACTAAAATGCCCAGGATGGCCTCAAATTTGAGATCCCCTTGCCTCAGCTTCCTGGGTAGCTGGGATGATACCATGACTGGCTAAAATAGAAACTTTTAAAAACTCTTTGTATCCCTCCTCTCTAGTGCATATCACATAGCCAATAGAGCAAATGTTCACTAAGTGACATGAATTTCCTGTAGTAGTTAATGAGTGTGTGTGTATGTGTGTGTGTGTGTATATATATATATATGTGTGTGTGTGTGTGTGTGTGTTTGTGTATGTGTGTGTATGTGTGTGTGTATGTGTGTGGATGTGTGTGTGTGGATGTATGTATGTATGTTCCAGACCAGGCTTACATAAGACAAAACATAATGAGACATACAGAAGAGGATATCTAGGAATCAGACAAGGATAAAATAATAGAAATCCAGAAAATACTAGAACTGCAACAATTTCTTTTCTTTTTCATTTAGTTTATTAGTTATATTTAGGTATACAGTACAGTAACAATCATCATTGGGATCTTGTACCTTTACAGGACAGAACTTGGTTCTCCTTTTTTTTCTCCATACCGCTGCCCTCCATTCACCCGCCTCCACCCTTGCTTATTTACAAAGACTTTGTTTCCATTTTTTTCTTTTCTCATATTTTTTTCTTTTCCCTTATTTCCTTTCCTCTACCCTTTCCACTTCCCCTACATCTTTAGCCTGTTTCTTCCTTTTTCACATTATCAGTTATACAATTTGTATCTCATTTACGTTTTAATTTTTCACACAAGAGAAACTATTTACACATGTGTGTCTTATTTATTTCACTTAAGAGTATGGACTCAATATGCATCCATTTTCCTATGAATGACTCTAGTTTCTCATTATTTATGTCTGAGTAGTACTCCATTTGCTTAATTTGTTTTCTTTTATTGAGTCTGTTGGTACATTTTAGGTATACAGTACAGTTACATTCATTATTGGGATCTTGTACCTGTACCTGACAGGTCTTGGTTCTCATTTTTTCCCCTTGTCCCTGCCCTCGCTTCACCCCCTCCTCCCTTCCCCATTTACAAACACTTTATTTCCATCTTTTCATTTTCAAACATTTTTTTCTTTTCCCTTATTACCTTTCCCCTACCCTTCCCACTTTCCCTACACCTTTAGCCCTTTTCTTCCCATTTCACAATGTCAGTTATCTCATTAGGATCTTATTTCTATTACAGTTTATTCACACCAGAGAAACTATTCGGTATTTACACATGTGTGACTTATTTATTTCACTTAAGATATATCCTCAATATGTATCCTTTTTCTTAAGAATGAATCTAATTTCTCATTGTTTATGGCTAAGTAAAGAATCATACCAGAGTG
Organism: Fukomys damarensis; assembly: GCF_012274545.1. Lineage (NCBI taxonomy): Eukaryota > Metazoa > Chordata > Mammalia > Rodentia > Bathyergidae > Fukomys > Fukomys damarensis. The sequence continues at coordinate 95,186,427 of NW_022900951.1, forward strand.
ATATATGCACACCCATGTTTATAGCGGCACAGTTTGTAATAGCTAAAACTTGGAAACAGCCCATTTGCGCATCAGTTGGAGATTAGATAAAGAAGATGTGCTTTTTTCTATAAAATGGAATACTACTCAACAACATCTTCTTTATGCAGTCTCCAACTGAACAGCAACAATTTCTTCACCACATAAATTAAAGGGCTTAATTCTTTAGTTGAAAAATTAACTTTAGTACCTGAAATAGAGTCTGTGGCTTATTACAATTAATTGTACTTTAGTTTAAATTATGCCAAATTCTATTTAATCCTTCCTAACCTGAATCATTTTTAGCTCAGTCTTTTCGTTGCATTCAAATACAGATGGTTTTCAACTTACAGTGAAATATCAAATTTTATATTTTGAAAATCCAAAATTCTGGTTACATCTCAATAAACTCATCATTAATTTGAAAATCTCACTAAGCTGTCAACACAATTAATATACCTAGTTTACAGAACATTGTAGTTTAGTAACACAGCACACAGTTGAATACCCAACTGCTTATCCTTGTGACTGCACGGCTGATTGGGAGCTCTGCTAACTGCCAATTCCCAGTGTTGCAGTTAAGTATCATTTCCCATACTGCTAGCCCAGGAAAATAATTAAAAATCAAAATTCCAAGTACAATTTCTCTTGAATATATATCACTTTTATACTCTCATAAAGTTGAACCACTGTAAGTCAGGCACTACCTGTACCCTGTTAGCCAGACAGTGTAGACCCCACCTGGGAAATGCAGTTAAGATTCTGGTGCTCAAAGACTAGGGAGACAGGGAAAGGGAACTTTCCCAGTGAGGCCTCAATGTGGCTTATATCTCTGCTTGGTAGTGCCATCAGTGCCACAGTCAAAGCTACTATGCCATTTGCTCTTCACAATCACTGAGCACCGAGCCACAGAGGTGTTATTATCCCGTTTGAAGATGAGGAAAAAAAGACTATGAGATCAAATGACTCAGTTTTGGTTCCTTCTGCCTGGAGCCCCCAAACATAATGGCAGCACCTCCAGCAATATATGTGCACCTACTTTACCCCAGTGCCTCTCATAGTAATCCCCACATTCTGGAACTAAGAAGCCTCAGTAATCATCTGGCTCAAGTCTCTGTGTTTCACACAGAACTCACGTTTCCAGTGCTTCAACCTGCCTAAGGGAGTAAATACAAAAGTAATTATTTAGCTAGAGAGAAGCTCTTTAAATCCCTCAGTTTCCCCAGCAAGGGGCCCAAGGGGCATGGTGTGCTAGCCATCAAGGTTTTCCTCCACAGCTGCTGATAGCCATCTGTTCCACATTTACCCTGGCTCAACTCTGCTGCAACTGACACCTAGCTTTGAATGTATTGAAATGACAGAAACTGGGGCCCAGCACAGTGATGAGACTTGCCCTGACTCCGAGAAAAGGAGAGGTAGACCTCAGACTTGACAACAGTTTTTATGACTGCCACTGCAGAGCCCTATTTATACACTGTCCTATCTCCCAAAAAGGAGCCGAAGATGGGGCCGGGTAGAACATTATAATACCACATGAAGGGTTTTGCTGCTTCCAATATCAAATATTAAAGTCTCCCTTCCCCAAGGCTCTCAAAGCTCAACATCCTTAGAGCATGAAGACATTTTTAAATAAAAAGACTGGGCAAAAAGAGAAGTGAGGGAAAAAAAAAGACTGAAAAAAAAATAAAATTTAAAATACCACCAAGCACCCAAAGAGGAAAACTAGAGGCAATATGCTACTGTGGAAAAGGGGTGTTAGACAAACCACAAAAATGTATCAGCAAAACCACTGCTCTAAATGCTAGCTCCAGCAGCCATTTGCAACAAAAACAATGCACGGCTGCTTCTGTGGAGAACGCGGCTGAGCAGTCAGCCCAGCTCCCAGAAAGGGCAGGCCAAAAACACAAGCTGTTAACTTGCAAGGAACCGAGGACTATAGTGATAAACAGGAAGCAACAGAGCCCTTTAGTCAATCTGGAGAGCTTCACTATGTCCTCATTCATTTCTCTTCCACATAGTTCAGAAAGCACTGTCAAGGGTTTTAAGAGAGATCAAGATAGTAGTGCTTGGTCTTAAAATGCTGCAGAGACCAGCTGGCTAGGTATAGTCTTGAGGAGAGAAGGTCAGCAAGTTCCAAAACACCCCAAGATTGTGTGTGTGTATACATAACCATCTACAGGCATTACAGCTATAAAATATCCATCAGGTAGCCCTGCAGGGTCTAATTCACAGTAACCACTAAATTACATCAGCACAATATTAATAATAGCCAATACTTATTAAGCATTTTCATGCATTATCTTCTTTGATCCAGTCAATAACCTGTGAAGTATACACAGTCATTGTTCCCATTTTACTGCTAACACACAAAGGTGAAGTGATTGTCCTAGTCACATAGATAGTAAGTGTCTGAGCTGGAGTTTTGCCAACTGGCTCCAAATATGTTGAAATATATACCTCTCTGCTCTTAAGACAGACTGAAACACACACATACAAATTTTTTCTGTAGTTTTTAAATACCAATGGATGGAGATGTAGCCCAGAGCCAAAGGTATGCCTTTGCAAGGCCTTAGGTTAAATTCCTAGGATTTTAAACATAATAATAATAATAATAATAATAATAATAATAATAATAATAATATTTCTTCCATTTATTGAGCATATACTACATATCAAGTGCTATTCTAGATGCTGTATTATTTCATCTAAACATTACAACACAATGACGTATGTGCAATTATTATTCCCAAGTCTCAAATGAGGATATGAAGCCCAGAGTAATAGAGTTACTGATTGGTCTGAGTCATATAGCTAGGAAATAGTTGATCTGCCTGAGAGTAATGTAAAAGATTACAGAAGGAGCCTCCTTATAGTTACGCTTGCTACAATTAGCCAGTAGTATGCTGATAAATGTTTAATAACTAACTAGGTTTCCAGGGAAAAATAAAGGGATCTCAGTTCCAGGCAAGATGGAGTGAGCTTATCTACTCTGCTTTTCCTACTGAATGTAGCTATAAAACCTGGACTGAACTCACAGAGCAGCTTTTAAAGATGTAGCAAAGCAAATAGTTTCAGGCAGATTGGATAAGACAGCCAGAACTTGAAGTATCACCAAATTGATACTCAGTTTAACATTTTCACCCCTCTTTCACATGCTGTTCCCAGCCTAAATCAACACAGGCTGAAACCCAAAAGTAGGCATCAGAGCAAATGGAGTAATCTAGGAGAAACTCTTCAGTTCTGGCTAAAGGACCAGAAGAAAAATTCTTAAGGCCAAAAAGGTTTAGGCTCCCTTTTGCTTGCTTGCTTCCTTCCACATTGTTCTGATTTTTTTGTTGTTGTTGTTTTTGTTGTTTGTTTTGTTTTGTTTTGGTACCAGGGACAGAACTTGGGTCACTGCGCTTGCAAGGCAGGTGGCGAAGCAGCTGAGCTAAATCCCTGGCCCCATATTATTCTGTTTTTAATATCTCTCCATTCTAGCATGATTGAGCACTGGAGCAACTCACTGGCAGAAGTGGCACAGGAGCATGCATGGCGCAAAACTTCTTTCAATTGGTTGAGTTGTGACACCAGGAAGGTAGGGCAGCAGAGTGAGGGGACCAAAGCTCTTGATTTCTGGCTGAAGAGCCAAGAAAAAAGCCGCAGGAACCATAAAGTACTGTGAGAGACTGTAGAGAGGGAAGAGCTAGGGAAAGTGACTACATAAAGTTGTTTAGTAGCTCCTAGGCCAACCTCCATGGTATTTATGTGTGGATCTGATCCTAATCACTCCAACCTCAATGACCATGTCAAAAAATTCAAGAACTGGCCAGGCGTGGTGGCGCATGCCTGTACTCCCAGCACTCAGGAGGCTGAGGCAGGAGGATTACTGTGAGTTCAAGACCAGCCTGAGCTACATAGTGAGTTCCAGGTCAGTCTCAACTACATAGTGAGACCCTGTCTCAAAAAAAAAAAATTAAAGAACTGAAGTGCAAGGTCCTGAGTTCGTGCCCAAGTACCAAGAAAAAAAACATCAAATACTGAACTACATGATTGGTCAGTACGCAGGCCCCAAACTGACCCTTCGGTGGTGCATACATTGGATAGATAAAAATGGCAATGCAAAGCTTTAAAAACTGAACTGAAATTGAGATTTCAGCCCGGGGGCTGGAAATTGCAGCTCAAATCTAACCAAACTAATTGCCTGCTAAAATATCAACATTTTTCACGAGACTTAATGCAACCCAAAAACCCTTTGGCATACAGAGATCCAGGAGAAAAAAAATCTCAAAATAACAAATGTTGTAGTAATCTGACAATAACTTTGAAACAGCTATAAAATTATCCTTCAAGCAATTCTGAACATTCTTGAAACAACTGGAAAAATAAGAAGTCTCATAAAATAAATAGAAGATGTAAAGAAGAACTAAATGTAAAGTGTAGAAATGAAAACTATAATAAAATTTTAAATTCACTCACACGATCAAAAGCAGGTTCAGAATGACGGAAGAGCCAATGAGCTTGCAGATAGATCAGCAGAAATTTTCCAGTCTGAACAAGAGAAAGAAAAAAGACTTAAAAACATCTCTGATTTGTAGGGTTTGTAGATTTCCATAGTGAAAATATTTCCACCATTACGAATGTCACGGTGTCAACTAGACATCACTAATTGAATAGCTGGGAGGAGATTCACACAATCCTGTTTCACCCAAAATATTGCCCACTCCCCAAAACTAGTATTACTGGAGTCTATTGAAATTCAACCTTTGGATCACAGATAACCCGAGGCTGTCAGTTTCTCTTGTAGGCACTCTCAATCTCATCTGAGTTGTCTTTGGTTCTCTTTGTCCAGATTTCAAGTGGGTTGACACCTTCAGAGACATATAGTAAAGTGGTCAGGGGCCTGTCCCATGCCCTCAGGAGAAGCCCCTAGGTGTAAGACATTTCTCCACAAAGAAAATGAGCTAAATGAGTCTAACTAAAACCAACAGGTTTTTTTTTTCCTCAAAGTAGGAACCTGGTGGTTGACACAGACAAAATGTGAAAAATAATCTAGATCAGCAAATCCAGCAGGGGAGTACATCCTATGTGGAGTGGCAAAGCTGCGGTATGAATTGATCCTCAGGTTCCATCTTACCATTCTTGAGCCTTTTATCAAAAGCCGCTGTCATATTCTAAATGCAACTGTGTGTTAAGATTATGCAGATATTTTAAAAGGCTGAAAAGTAAACTGGGAATTTCAAGGACAGGTACCCTATTTTGCACAAGTGTCTGTTATTTGGCAATGAGCAAAGTTTTAGGATAGGGACAGTTTGAACATTCTTACACAGGTTTCCATCGCATCAAGATCCAAGATGTAAAATCCCTGAAATGTGTAAGAAAGTATTATGTTATCTGACATCAAATATTCCAGAAAGTTCCTCTCTAACCTAACCAGTTTACTTGTACAAGACCCAGAGTTCTAGAGAGAACAAATGACTTTCTCAAGGTCACAAAACTAATGAGCCAGAACAAATAAGGAGGTCTCCTGATTTCCAGTCTCGTGCTTTTCTCCTGACATCACACTTCCTCTTTTACTTCCTTCTCTGAGCAAGATGGAGCTACCCTGTGATAACAAAGATCAAAAAGTCTTTGTGTGGTTTAGACAAAAATTTGAAAAAACAAAACAACCTAAGTGGGCCAGTCACAGCTGACTGTGATAGCATCAAGTTCAAGCTAGTGATATTGTTGTACAAACTAGAGAATGAAAACTCATTATGAATCAAGGGGTTTAGATAGTTCCCTCTAAGAAATTAGCAAGCACAACATTTTGAGAAGTATGCAGCATTTTGATCAGGGTGCAGCTGCAGTGTTATTACAGAGCTGTTGGGAAAGCTCGGGGCTCAAGGTGGTGAACATCTCCTGGGTGCTGCCTGCTACCACCCACCTCTGGAGCATCCACTGCCAAGCCTGGCCCATTGTTTGACAAGGCAGCTGTGTGCAGGACTGTTAATTACACTGTGGAGCACCAAGGTAGAGTGTCAGGCAGCTGCCTAGAATATCAAATGGCTGCTAGTGGAAAAGGCCAACTATAAGGGCTTTCTTCAGAGAAATCCATAAAGCAGCTGACTCTCCTCCCTCCCCCCACCAACACAGCCCCCTTTAAAGTCCTATTATGAAGCTGGAAAAATATATTTTCACAGAGTTAGGTTAGAATCCATGATGGAATCAATGTTGCTGATCTTTCTGACATTCTGGGATGGGATGAATGTGAATAATATATTTCTGTCTCCCCTAATGGCATTATCTCCTTGAAACCAATATATCTTTTGAATTAATATACTTAGCTCATAGATTAAAATTAGGTGGAACTATTGGGGCTGCTTTCAAAATAATGAGTTAACACTTATATGAGGCTCCATCTTTTGTTATTAGTTCTGTAAGTATTGACAAACCACCAATTAAATCAAAACGTAAAAGAGTTCCATCACCCCACAAAATTCCCTCACATTGCTTCTTTGTAGATAACCCCTGTCCCTAACCCATAGGTCCTGAAAACCATATTTAGTATTTTAAACCCAGTGTCTTTCATTTAGCATGAAGCACTTGAGTTTCATCCATACATCATGAGAATTGGGTTTTTGTTTGTTTCTGTCGCTGAGTAGCATTCCATTTTGTAGATATACTATAATTTGTAAACATTTACTAGTTGTAAGAAAAATGGGTGGGTTTCCAGTTTGGGGCAATTGCAAATTAAGCTACTATCAATATGGCACATAAGCTTTTTATTGACATACATTTTCATTTGTACTCAGAATACATAAAGAACTCTAAAAACTCAATTCTAGAAAAACAGCCCATTTAAAAAAAACAGTCAAAATATTTGAATAGACACTTCAAAATATACAGATGACAAATAAGCACATGAGAAGATACTCAATATCATTAGTTATTAGAAAAATTAAAATTTAACATGAGATACCATTATGTTCTTGTTAACATATTAAAAAATTTAAACACTCACAATACCAATCAAGGGCTAGGGTGCAGACCAACAGAAAATCTCAAATATAAGTACCATAAGTACAAATGTGACATTTATGGTAGAAATGTGCCATCGTACAGCCACTCTGAAAACAATTTAGTAGTTTCTTATAAAGTTAAGCATAAATCTACCATATGACCCAGGGGTCACACTCCTAGGTATTTCTCTGAGTGTTTTAAACAAAAATTTACAAGATACAATTGTTTTCCTGCCCTCTTGATCAAGGTACAATGGAAATAATCTAATTATATTTTATGATTTGAGTTAGCATTATGAGCACTATTGGACTATACTGGGATCCCGCTTTCACATATGTCTCCCAAAATAGCTGTGTCTATTCCATATTACTTTCTGGACTAAGTGCCAGGAATATACATAGACAGAAAATGTAGTTTCTCCTATTTTAAAGGGGGAGATATATTCAAACTATCATGGCCCATATGGCTGTTTTCCACCTTTACTCAATGTTTTCAAACTGCTGAGCTTTTCTCAGTTTTGCTATACATATTTTATAATTCTATTCTACCCTTGCATTCCAGATTTTGGCTGTTATTTCTTCTGGTTCTCAGTGGGCCTGCTGCTAATAGCCTCTCATCTAATTTGCTGTGGGCCAGCAAGCCAGATAATGAAGTCTATTAGAATTGTGTACAAAATAAGGTTACTGATTAAAGTTAGGTTCTGACTGCCTATCCTGATGACTGCCCACAGAGTAAAGTCCATGGTCTTTGTGATAGTAATTTTATTTTGTTAAAGACCTCCTTTGTTTCCTTTCAGGTTCTGCTCATCTTCTAGAAAGGCCAGTTAAGACTGGTGGAAATCTAAACTACAGATTAAGGGGATGTTACCATAATTTATATCTATCTAATCCATTGAAATATTTGCTTTAGGGGGCCAGGGGTTTAGCTCAGCAATTCGGTGGCCTGCCTTGCAAGCGCAAGGACCCGTGTTCAATCCCCAGTGCCAAAAAAAAAAAAAAAAATTTGCTTTATCTCCATGCTGTGTAAAAGCACAAGTGAGACTTATAATCTAAGTTAACTAAGTTTGTATAAACTTGTCATAACAACAAAACTATAGAGGACAAACCATTAACCTCCAAACCAAAAAGCAGGGCCTATTAGAACAGGAAAATGAATAAAGATAAAATATATGCCAGGTGTTAAGTCTTCCACTCAGAAGCCTCTATTTTCTCATTGGGAATACTGTATTTCAAAGAAAGTGTAAAATTTTAAAGTGTGTACATCCCATCTTTTATCCATCCTGAATAGAAAGTCACTTAGCACAAGCATCAGCCTGTTAGCACAATGTTCAAATGTTCTCCTGGATTTTAATGGCTTTGTGACACCACAGAAGGGCTGAATTCTCACTACAATTTAGCAGTAGAAACAGCTGGTCTAATAAGTGCTTTTTTTTCTCATCCATGCCATGGGTCTTCAGAAAATAAGGCTAAAATAAAGAAACCACTTACCTTCTTAAACAACTGCTCTAGCAAACCCAATCAGACCTTCTATTGTCTTTATTTTTTTAATTTACAGGTTTGGGACAAGAAAAAGAAATCTAAGACAAGTCTTTGCTCTTTGCCAAATACACTGTCTCAAAAATATCAGTGATTTCTATCCTAAAGAAGGGTTCAGTCACTTGCTAAATAAAATAATTTTCCACAGCACAGGAAATAATGAGTTTGGATAGTCTATCAGATGGGCAACTGAACAAACAAGGCTCCAGGTGGCTAATGTCACAGGCGTGAAGGCACCCAGGGGAAACAGAAGGCTGGGAGTTTCAATGGCTTTCTCTTCATCAACATCCAGCACAATGTAATTACATTTCCACCATGATAGCAGGATTTTTCCAACCAATCCCCAGATAATAATCTATTCTAATATAATGCAGTTTCTTTAGAAGGACACAATTTATTGCAATGTTAAGATCTTTATTTCCTTCCTTTCCTTTCATTATCTCTCTTTAACCTTAGTCTTTAAAAAAGTCTCTTTCTTGGACAGTCCCAGCCAAAGGTACCAAAGATTAAAGGAAATTTAATAACAGGAATAACTCCTGGTATTTTTATAAAAAAACACTTTAAAAGGTTGAGAAAATTATTTTGTCACATTTATTTTATTGAAAAGTGACTATTCCATTTTCTCTTCTAAGAAACATTATTTCCAAGCTGTGCTTCTCATGTAAATGCATGCTCAAAAAAAAAATCTCTAAATGACTTTGTGCCAGCAAAGTGACATATAACATTCACCGCTCATGAAATAGTTTATTTATGTTATCTGCATTTAGGTAGCTCTCTATGCAACATCAAGTTCATTCAATTAAATAACAGTACTTTATACTTGAAGGAGCAAATATATTCTTTTTGGGTTGAGCACTACACTGCTTATTTCATCTTCAAAACCCTTAAATCATATTAACAAAATATTGTCAGTTCTTTTAAGTATAGTATAGTTGTTATGATTTTGTAAAGAATCCTTATATTTTAGAGACACATGTACGAAATGATAGGATATCTGGGAATTGCTTCAAACTAATATGGGGGAAATGAGGCATGAGATTAAATGAGAGGGGCCATAAGATCACAATTGCTGCAGCAGGGTGATGGCTTCATGAGGAGTTATATTGTTTTGTTTAACTGTATATGCTTAACATTTTCATATAAAAATTAACATTTAATGCCTCTAATGCCTAAAGAAGTACCAGGTTCTTAGTATGTCTTTCAAAGCCTTCATTAAAGTTTGTATTTGCAAAGCTAATTTTAAAACTAGTCTCTCCCTACTCTCACTAGTGCAGCTCATGCACCAATAAAACTGGACTACAGGCAATCCACTGGACGTGCCCGGTACCTCTCCACTTCTAGATTTCAGCACATCTACTTTCCTCTGCCAAAAATGTCTTGTCCTTCCCACCTCCATGTTCTCTTGTCAAATTCCATCCAGTTCCATATCAAATGTCATTTATTTGTTCCTGAAGGCATTCATCATTTCCTTATCAACAATCAAATCACTTCTCACCATCGTCCACATGTATTGTTATAATAACTATTAAATGACTACTTTATTATATGAAGCATAAACTGAATAGTAAAATGTTCATAGAAAAAAGTCATTTGATGTGGTTTGGTGTCAAAATGACATTAGATCAAAATTTTATTGACCAGTTCCCTGACATACAGGACTATAACTCAAGTCTTAGAGCATTATATAAAACAGTGGAATCAGTCGAAAATTAGATATATCTGTACTTAACTTCAAATTAAGGATTTGAATGATGAAAGGAAAAACATGATATCATCAGTAAGCATTTACTAGGTAACATCAAAAAATAAGATTGCCTGAACACTAGTCAGAGCCATTTGCATAGATACAGTTGCTATTACTCCAGAGCTCTCAAATTAAGCCTCAGATAGATGCAAATGTGAGGACCCAGAGAGACAACAAAAGCACTCATAGTTCGATAATAAGCACATTTGACATGGGAACTTTTCTAACAATACATCATTAAGTTGACAGAAGAGTAGATACTAAACATTACAAATAATGATCCCAATTCAGTAAGATAAATATGTGTGTGTGTGTGTGTGTGTGTATATATATATATATATA
>NW_022900951.1:95197299-95202607 GCF_012274545.1 Fukomys damarensis
TAATTATAATTATAGAGGGACTACTATAAAGTTTATGGTGGTTATTGCTAGGTAATGGAATAAGAAGTGATTTTGATTTTACTCTTCAGTATCTCTAAAATTTTCACAATGTACAGCTACATTTACATAATTAGAGGAAAATTATGATTTAAAAGTATATTTCAAAAGTTAAATCATTATTTCTTGCTTTACAGAAAATGGATTAAATATTTAAGCCTGAAATGATAGGACAACAAAAATGATAGAAGAAAATATGGGTAAAATTTTAAATAATTGCAGAGTAGGAAAGAATAAGATGTCATATAACTCAGAAGCCATAAAAGCAAAGATTAATGAATTAGACTATATAATCTATAAAAAGTGTATCAAAAAAGGAATTATCAAGAAACCAAAAGACAGCCCAGGGTCGTGCACACCTGTAATGCTATCGCTCCAGGAGGGTGATGCAGGAGGATCACAAGTTCAAGTCCAGCCTGGGCAATTTAATAACTTAGCAAGACCTTGTCTCAAAATAAAAAATAAAAAGGAGCTTAGGATGTAGCTCAATGCAAAAATCATGGATTTAATTCCCAGTACAAAACGAGAGAGAGAGAGAGAGAGAGAGAGAGAGAGAGAGAGAAGGAAAGAAATTAAAAGACAAACTGGAAAAAATAGCAACATATGCCCACAGGCAAATAACTAGTTTCCTTGGTATATCAACTGCTCCTACATATCAAATGAATGTATATTGAAGTGATACTCTTAAGTGAAATAATTGGGACACACATGTGTAAACACCAAATAGTTATTCTGTTATGAGAAACTGAAAGTGTAAATAAGAATCAAAAGGTATAATAGATAAAGTGAAATAGGACAAAAAGGAGCAAAGGAGTAGGGGAAGTGGGAGGGGAAGGGGAAAAGAAAGAAGGGAATGGAATTAAATAAGAAAATGAAAAATGGAAACAAAGTCTTTGCAAAAAGGGAGGGTGGAGGGGTTGAAGGGAGGGCTGGGGAATGGGAAAAAAGTAAGAACCAAGATATATTATGTAAATGATTAATGTCATTATATGATATACCTAAAATGCAACAATAAAATTAATTTTTAAAAAAGACAAGCCAACAACTCAATTAGAAAGTGAGCAAAAGGCCAGGGATTTAGCTCAGTGGTTCTGTCGCCTGCTTCACAAGCGCAAGGACCTGAGTTTGATCCCAAGGCACAAAAAAATAAAAAGAAAAAAATGAGCAAAGGTAAATACAGATAATCGACACAGAAGAACACACACAGTTCCCTTAAACATATGAAAACTTTTCATTCTCACTAATAACAGAAACCCAACCTAAATCTAGAATGTGTAGAACTACAATAGGAGAATAGGGGATGAAAATGATCATAGTAATATAATGTGTATGAAAAAAATCTACCAAAATGAAACCTATTAATTTGTATTACCAATAAATAAAAGAAAAAAGGAAATGAATTATGATAATATAAGATACTAACTTTAGAGGAAATTGTGTAAGGAATATAAGTGAAATAATTTGACAAGGCATATCTATAACAAACAGTACACTGTACCTCAAATATAATCAATTGTTATTTTTCAAAAAAAGAAAAGAAAAAAACTTTATACTATCTTCACAGCATCTCTATAAATCTAAAACCATTCCATAATAAGAGTTTTATTATTAAAAGCTAAAAAAGATAAAGATAAAAACATTTTAATTTTAATAACATGTTCTGTTGCAAGACTATGGGAAAACAGACAGTCTCATGCTCCTGGTGGAGTGATTATTTTTATCTCAGTGGGGATAATTTGGCAATTTCTACCGAAACTAAAAGTACACCTGTACTTTGATCCACAAATTTCCTTTTGGGAAATTTAATCTAAAAACAATCCACCTGTGCAAAAAATACTTTTACAAAGGCAGGAATTAGAACAATATTTATAATAGCAAAGGACTGGAAATCAACTATACATCCATTAATAAATTATGGTTCAGCCATACAATGAAGCAAGCATTTTTATATGAATTCATATTAACTTCCACTGATATCATATTAAATGAAAAAATTGGGTGTAAGAGAGTGTATGAACTATGTTATTGTTTGCATGGTTCAAATGCTTATATAATTTTTGGAGAAATTATTCATGATTATTGTTCTAGGGAAAGAAATTGAATAGCTGGCATTATGATAGGAGGAAAATATTTACAAGTATGCTTTGAGTTTTTCAGAAACTGTTCATCATTCATTTATTTTACTGTTCCCATTTTGTAGCATGTGTATATATAACTTATTTGAAAATTATTTTTTTTGTTTTGTTTTGTTTTGTGTGTGTGTGTGTGTGTGTGTGTTAATTTTAATGATAAAAAGGGCACAGGGATAGAAACCTGATATTTCACTTATAGTACATAAGAAGCTAATCAAACTGGACACAGAAGATAAATTATAAAACAAATCACTTTACTTATTGTTTCAATGACTTTTTAAAATCCACTTTGTCTCTCAAATAAGGTTGAGGTATAGTACACTGGCAAAAATATTAAGAGGCAAACAAGAATAATGCCAAAGTAACAAATACCCCAAACCAAATAACATAAAAAAATCATAATCATTTCTCAGATTAGAGCAGCAGGAAAAAGTTACTTCTAAATCATAATCATTTGAGTGGTCTTTGTCAACCTTGCCACATTAACTCTGCAACATCATTCTAAAAATTATTTTAAAATTATAAAAGTTCACTTAAAGAGTAGATATAAGGAAAGATAATAGTTCAAAATATCTATGTTATGCCCCAACAAGCTTTAGTCAGTATATGATCTATGGAGGGCAGGACCACTGATTCCTTGGTGTATCGGTCACTTTTCCACTCTTCAGACAGAATACCTGGCATTGGAAACTTAAAGGAAGAAAAGTTTATTTGGGCTCATATTTTCAGTGGGTTCAGACCATGGTTCAAGGCAGAAACCTCATGGCAAAGGAACTCTGCTCACCATGTGGCAGCCAGAAAACAGAGAGAAAAGAGAGGAGCCGGGGGCGAGAATACACTCTTGCAGGTCATGCTGCCAGTGACCTCTCTGCTCTCGCCAAGCACCATCTCTGATTAGGAGACATTTTAGATTTAAACTATAACATTTGGAAAATAGAGAGAGAATGTTTTCATACACAGGAAAGTTAAAGATGATCTGAAAGTATTTGTAGTTTGGGGGAGGGCAAAAAACTCCAGATAGCCCTATAAATAAAAGATAAGAAATATTCACTAAGATTCCTGAATATAAAATTTTTAAAAAATGTTTTACTGTACATTAAGAAGGAATATGTTACCCGAAAAAAAGCTCATAATGCTGACACTGAAATATATGAGGAATTAAAAGAATATTAAGAATTCAACTTTCTACTATATTGGAAAAAGACATATTCATATTAAAAGCTTTGGTATGTAGCTGTATGCTGTAGATCAGTGGTAGAGCACTTTCCTAGTATGAGTACTCCTCCAGTATGTGCAAGGTCCTGGGTTTGATCCCGGGTTCCACAGAAAAATCAAGTAAAATTGATGGTCCAAGTTTTTGACCCAGATTCTGTGTCTACAACCAAAGGGTAAGTTTTACAGACTTGTGGTCAGGCATGCCACAGAAGAATTTGTGACTACTTTTTTTCCCTAAGAACCAAACTGGTACACTTGGGCAAAAGTGCACACACCCCGTATATACACCCACCACAGCTCAGCAAGAAGAGCTTTCCTTTTTGGTTATTTTTTGTTTCACATTGCTTTTCTGCTCTCTTGACCCCAGTGCCATGCTGATGAGTCATCGGACAATATCTTTAACTTTAACCTTTGTTATTGATGATCTCTGCCTCCCCACCAGTCTCACCCATTCTACCCACAAGCAAACCAAAAGGAAAACAGTAAAGTCCGTCAGAATTATGTTGTTCTAATTTATACCTCTGTAAAAGTCTTTTTGCATAGGTGGATTGTTTTTAGATTAAATTTCCCAAAAGGAAATTTCTGGGTCAATGTACAGGTACACTTTTAGTTTTGGTAGAAATTGTCAAATTATCCCCATTGAGATAAAAATAATTATTAATTATGTTGTCAATTTGGGAACAGAGAGCAAATAGGCACTAGAGGAAATTACTTAAATCTTCTAAATAAGCAAATTAAATACTAATCAAGATACAATGTCTTCTCTCACATGGACAGAAAGAAGGTACTCAGAAATAGGATTTAAGAGAAACCACAAAAATAACATAACTTACTTAAAGCAAATAAAGCAAATTCCCTGTGGTAGGTTGCTGAGAAGCTTTTAGGTAAGGTGCTCCTTTGAATATCCAAAAGCACAGAGGCAAATGGGAAATGCCTAGAATATCCTTCATGAGCCACTATAAACTATTCAAAATAGCTAACAGGATTTCATTTGGCCTCATAAGAACACAGACTAAGTGAATATTTTGATGTACATAGCCCAAAGACAAATTATTTGAAGTGTTTATTGCATCCTGTCTGCATTTTACACATTAATTATATTGTTCTGCAATTGTTTTTGCTATTCAGTTTGATTCAGAATAAAGGGTGAAGCAGCCAAGAGCTTTGGCATTGTCTCTCCTGCCACCTAGTGGATGGATGCCGTATTCCATAATAACTGTAATATTGTCCAAAGATGGGTTTTGTTTTGTTTTTAACATTTATTTGTTTATTTATTTATTTTTATTAGTACGTATTTACAGTGCATAATGTTTATATTCCATGTGTGGAGTTGGTACATGTACATATCTTGATTCCTTTTTTCATTCTTTTTTCCTCCCTCCCCTCTCCCTTCCTCCCTCTCCTCCCTCCGTATCAGGGATTGAACTCAGAGCCTTGCACTTGTGATGCAGGAGGCATGCCACTGAGCTAAATCCCCGGCCCTCCCTTCATCTCTTAATCCCTTTCCCATTTGAGAAATTTCAATCTCCCTACTTCCTTTTATGGCCATCATCAAGAAATCAAATAACAACAAATGCTGGCAAGGCTGCAAAGGGAAAAGGAACCCTTCTACATTGTTGGTGGGAATGTAAACTAGAAATTCCATTTGACCCAGCTATTCCCCTTCTAGGTATCTTCTACAAAGAGTCAAGGACACAATCTTACAATGAAGTGTGCATACTCTGTTTACAGCAGCGTAATTCATGATAGCTAAATCTTGGAAGAGGTCTATATGCCCATCAACAGATGAATGGATAAAGAAAATGTGGTATTCATACACAATAAAGTACTATTCTGCCATAAAGAAAGATAAACTTGAGACGTAGTTATGGGTAAAGTAGCATCTCCCTCTCTCTCCCCCTCTC
>NW_022900951.1:95202873-95208521 GCF_012274545.1 Fukomys damarensis
TTATGTGTAAAGTAGCCTCTCCCTCTCTCTCCCCCTCTCTCTCTCTCTCTCTCTCTCTCTCTCTCTCTCTCTTTCTCTCTTTCTCTTATTTTTAAAAGATAATTAAAGATCTTTTGATCATATTTCAAGGTAGAAAGCAAAATTTTAAAAACCCTGCTGGTAGGACTAAATTACATATACTCACTGACCAGTCTTATCTCCAATAAGTAACTATCCTTTTCTGTTTTTTATAGTATGGCCCTGTAATTCCACAGGCTTTCCTTTTATAGGCATCCAAGATACCAAGGCCTATGGATCAAAAGAATGTGCACTCTATTTGTTCTCTGTGATTGCTATAACAAACTTTCACAATCTCACTGACTTACTTTTATCATGCAGTTCTTGGGGTCAGAGGTCCTAGAATACTCAAGGTACCAACCAGTAGGGTTGCACTGCTTGTGGAAGCTCTAGGGGAGAATCCAGGTCATTACCTTTTCCAGATTCAAAGGCAGCCACATTCCTTGGCTCTTCACTTTAATGGTCCATCTTCATATTTCAGGGTACACACCTTAGTCAGTGATCCAACCTTCAATTTGCTTACCTTGGGCCAATGTTACATTTGCAGTAATCAATCAAATTATGACATTTCTGGGAACAAAGAAAATATTGTGCAGAAGAACATGATCTTTAGCCCTTACAAGCTGTGGTTTTGAGTTGGTAGTTTTTGAGGCTTATAGAGTACTTTATTGGGGTTTAGGAACTATGGCCCTTGTTTCTCAATCTTCCACTTAGCTAGACATTTAGAGGGAATATACAACTAAGAACAAAGATACCCAGAGATTTGCTGCCTAACTCCCAATCCTAATTATTTTTCTCATCTATATTGAGGAATAAGTGACCAATAAAATCATATAATATGCTGTGATCCTTTTCCTAATATTTTTGACGACTGAATAAAAGACATGGTATAAAAACCCATTCACACAACAAATGGAGAAAAGACAATATGTAGATAATTATGGAAAAAGATGACACCGAAACTTAACGCAAATAAGAAAATGACCTATATGAAATCCTTTCTTGCAGAAATACTTTGATAAGCAGAGGTTGATTCTTTCATAAGAATCAGAATGTGTGAAAGGCTGAGGGTTTAAAGTTTTACTGGGGAGATCACAAATACTTGCCTCTCAAAGTAGCCCCTTTCACAAGACTTATCACCTACCCTTCAATCACATACCTTTCTAGTACAGCAGCACTAGGAATGGACAGGAATGATCTATCTTTCAACCAAAGGGGAACAAAGTGTGGGGTAGAATAGCCACATAGAAACGACCAGAGTTAGTGTTGGAGAATGAAAATCAAGAAGTTCACTGGTCATTTTGTAAGCAAAATTCAATTTCTGCAGGGTAGCAGACCCTTACTCAGTAGAGCATTTAGCAAAATGTAATTGAAATAGAAGCTGTCATCCCTGCTGAAATGAAGTCATGGAAAAGGGGGGAATTTTCTTCGTTCCTTGGCATGCCTCTTAGGAAATAAGTGCCTCAGTGAACTGGGAAGCAATGCTTCTTTTCCAAAGCCTAATGTCTACCAAAGCACAAGGATCACAGCTTCTACAACACTGAGATCTTTAGGCAACCCAAAGGGGAGATTTCTATTTTGAACATAATCTGAAAGGTTTGGAGACCCTACTGGGACCTGAGTTCTGAGATAATTTGAATGGGAGAAGGTGCATTTTCAGTTTAGTCAACTATTTCATAGACCAAGACTCATCAGTATAGGAAAACAATCAATATTTAATAAGCAGCATGGATCCAGTCTGCACTATTTATTCAATATCATGATATTCATTATTCAAAAAACAACTATCTGACCGGGCGTGGTGGCACACGCCTGTAATCCCAGCACTCGGGGGGGCTGAGGCAGGAGAATCACTGTGAGTTCGAGACCAGTCTGGGCTACATAGTGAGTTCCAAGTCAGTATCACTACATAAGTGAGACCCTGTCTCAAAAAACAAAACAAACAAACAAACAAACAAAAACAACTATCTGACAACTCCAGGAATGGAGCTGAGCCTGTAGGCAATAAAGATGAACAAATTATTGATAAAGGATATACATTTGAAGAGAGAAGACAGATATCCACAAATAGAGCAAAAAAGTGGTGAGCACTATAAAAGCAATATGAACAAAGTGTACACAAAGTTAGAAAAAGCAGAGATTATTTCTGCCTTGGAAAGGAAAGAAATAACAAGGAAAGGATTAACTCAGGAGGAAGTTGCCTTTGAGCTGGAACTATGAAAGGTAGGAATACTGTATGTGAACATAATTTATTCTTTTATTTTTTTTACCCTCTTACTTCAATTAATGTAGTTCCAGCCCAGCCCCATTATGTGAACCACCCTGGTAGACTCACAAGCCTAGAGCATTGAGTTCACTACCTGTTAGACTGTTTCTACCTGCCAATTGTTATTGTCAGCTTCCCTAGTGCCCAAACCCTCATATATCTCCCATCTCTTGATACTTAAAATCACCTACTGCAAATGTTGGTAAGGCTGCAGGGGAAAAAGCAACATTGTTGGTGGGACCATAAACTAGTACAACCACAATAAAAATCAGTAGGGAGATTTCTCAAATAAGAAAAAAAAACTTAAAACAGAAATTCCATTTGACCCAGCTATTCCCCTTCTAGGTATCTTCCCAAAAGAGTTAAATATATCATATTGGATCAAATGTGGCTGACTAGAGGAGTTGTGTCAGAAGTGCTCAGAAAGGATACACTGTAGTAGAAGAACACTCTGAATCAAAAAATTAGTTGGAAAGATGATGCATGTAGATCAAACCTAATAACTGGATCACTGGAGGGGGCAACAGATTCAAAACAGTAGGTCAGCACCAATCTAGCTCCTGCTTCTCAGGGAGCAGCATTATGAGAGCATTCTGAGGAAAGAAATGAACAAATGAGCACTGAGGAGACTGGATTCCTGGGTCAGAGTCTGTATATATCAGCTCCTTTGCCCCATCACCTCTTTTCCAAATACCAGGGAACACTGCAGCCAAGTGTCACCCTAACCAGTGTCACTAAAAGCAAGAGAATGACTCCCTTCCCAGGCAGAGAGAAGATAAATGGTCAAAAAGAAAGAGACAGTAGATCCCAGTGGATGTCAATCCAGCCTGCAGAAACTGTCATCTCCCATGAGAGAGTGAATCATCTCCGGTTCCCACAGTTATGCAACTGCTGTTATCTCTCTTGCAGACCTCCGCACTGGCATGTGAATGCATCCATGAATTCCAAGGGCCTCTATCTGAGCATGAGTATGTCCACAAATCAGGGGTCCCTTGCCAGCAAGTGAACCTGTCTGCAGTTTCCACCATGATGATGGGGTGGGGGTCCTAAGTCAAGACCAAGGAGAACATCGGGTTCTGTTAGGAGTTGGCAGACAGAATCCCTGAGACTGGGTTGTTTGGGCTTTGGAATAAAAAGGAAAGGTGGTTTTTCTGTAACTGCATGCAGTAAGACTGCAACCAAGGCAAGAAACAACTTGTGTGAACACTCAGGCCTTTTGCCAAACAGTCATGTGCATATTCTCTTCTTGGAGTATTTGAACTGAGCTCCTGTTTAGATAGATTTTGAGGAGGTTTTTTGTTTCGTTTTTTTTTTTTTTTTGCTTTGATTTACTTGATGTTTATTTTTCTCTCCCCTTTCTCATATACCTGTCTACTCTTTTTAATTCAAGGTCCCACTACAATAATATTTTCTTATTTTTTTGTTTATTCCACTTTTTAAATTCTTCCTCACAAGTTCTTAGATCATGCTATTCTTCTGTCAGTCACTCCCAGCTTCTCTTGAATTAGCTTTCTGTCCTCTTTATTCTATACATTTAGTTCTTCCTGATCTTATCCAGCCCACTGTTTTCCCTTGCCTATTTCTCACTTGAAAACCCACATATATATCAACAAGTTCTGACAACCTCATAACCCTCCTCAATCCCAAAATATACTTCCTACACCTACATCCCCTCCTCACCTCTACAAATATGTTTTTCAAAGCCTCAACACTAAACATTTAATAAAAATAAAGGACATGAAACAGAATCTAACGCCATATGTAATTTTTCACCTATTAATCTTCCCCCTATATACCTGACCCCTATAAACTTACACTACTCATTCACTCATCCCTTAATCTCTCTCCTCCACTTCTCCCACATCATAGAATAACTGCTAAGATTGAATATAGGCTGCAAAGAGTATTAATAAACGGTGAAAGTATAAATGTAAGGTTTATCACATATAAGTGATATATGATAGCATCTGTAGCTGCTGTTATAACTAGAAGTAATTCTTTCTTCGAAACACAGGGACAGAGTCCAAACCACTTAAATTAAAAGGCTGATGGAGTAAATAATATCTCTTGACAAAACAAAGCTGAAAACAACAGGAAGGCAGTCTCTTACTAAAAAGATCTTCATATCATTTACAAGCTCTCCTCATTCTACTTGAACTTGAACAGCAGCAACAAAAATAGGGGGGAAAGGGTATGCATACACGCAGGAACATGACAAAATAAGGCAACAGAGGACCACAAAGGTCTACTAACTCTCTCAAAGAGATCCAGAGGCCACAAATAGAAAGGAAAGCAAATCCCAGAGAGCAGAAGACTAAGAATTGATTAAAGAATAGTAAAAGAAACTTGGTGTTCAAAGAAGACATAACCCAAAAGATTATCATATGCAATGATCAATGTGGATTTGCAGAAAAGAAATAAAAAATTGGAAGAGTTGACCAAAATGATTCAAAACATAAATGACAAAATTACCAAACGTAAAGAATCCACAAAAATGTATCAGACAGAAAAACAAGATATAAAAAACTCTATAGAGTTCACAAATTGCAGATATTATCAACATGAAGACAGAGTTCCTGAAATCAAGGACAAAATGGAAAATTGTGATGAATTATTCAGAGAGGCCACAAAAAAGAGAAAACAAGAACAATTCTTCCAACAGCTACTACACAGCACTAAAAAGATCAACATAAGGCTAATTGGAGATAGAAACTAGACTATAGCACATACGGAAAAATCAGGTAATCTAGTGAAATCACATAAGGATACACCTATTTGAATTACAGCAAACTTCACAAACTTTAAAGGGCAGAATAGCTTGGAGTAAAGTCTTTCAAGTGCTAAAAGCAAGTAACTTCCAATCCAGATTATCATATTTGGAAAAACTGTCCTTCAAAAATGATGACATTTCGACATCATCGCTCCAGCTTGGACTCAGAGCCACCTCTGCTGCGCGGTCCAGCTGAACTACGGGCCTCCTCTGGAGCCGCGTGGTTTCTAGCAGGCACCACTGATTGGCTGGGGCACAGTGCCAGGAGTGTAGCCACACCGGTGCCCCTGAGCACTGTTGCCCCCCACCCCCGCTATTAGATCCCCTGACTGAGCCAGTCCTTGGACGCACTCTGCAAAGGCTTGGCAGGCTATAAAGGGTGGTGATTGATCCTATTATGTTCCTGATTGTATCAACAGGGATAAAGGATAGGGATCGATTTGATGAGTTGTTTTCTCAATTATGAAAATAAGAATGTCTGTAAGTCATTAGAGAATCAAAGACTGGGATGCAACGATATCAGGAAGATTTAATGACCCAGAGATAGAATCAAGG
>NW_022900951.1:95208649-95276119 GCF_012274545.1 Fukomys damarensis
AACCTCCAGGACACTCAGAACTCATAGCACAAGAAGTAAAAAAACTGATCAATCAAGCTCTAGAAAAATTCAAAACAGAAATTATTTCCCAGATAACCATAGAGATGGTGAGAAAAATGAAAGACATGATTCGAGACTCCAGAACAGAAACTGACAAAAAAAAAATAGATGAGTTTAGGAACATAATAGAAGCCATGAAGGCCCAGCATAAGAAATAAATGGAAAAACTCAAAGTCCAACATAGGAAAGAAATGGAATCCATTAAACAGATTCAAACAGATATACAGGAGATTAAAAACTCTATTGAAAGCGTATGCAACAGAATAAAAGATTGCAAAGATAGAATCTCAGATATAGAAGATAGGATAGCAGACAGTGACCATGAAAAGAGAGGTCTCTTAAAAACAGTAAGGGATCATGAGAAATCGATCCAACAACTCCTAGATGATGGAAAGAAGAATAACATAAGACTGATAGGAATCCATGAAGTACCAGGAGAAAATACAAATGACTTTAAAAAGCTGTCCAAAGAATTAATGACAGAAAACTTCCCAAACAGAGGGGAAGAATTAATAGACGATAAGCAAGGCATATAGAACACCAACTAGCCATGATAAAAAAAAAATCTACACCTAGACATATAATAATCAAGATCCCAGAAACCCAACAGAAGAACAAAACACTACAAGCAGTAAGAGAAAAGAAACAAATCACATGCGAAGTAAAGCCCATCAGAATCACAGTAGACTACTCCACACAAACCCTCAGGTCAAGGAGAGCCTGGAGTGAGGTATTTCAAGTCCTAAAAGAAAACAACCTCCAACCTAGACTGATGTATCTGCAAAACTCTCTTTCAAAAATGGACAGAGAAATAAGATACTTCCATGACAAAGAACACTTCAGAAACTTCATGAATACCAAACCAGCACTACAAAGAATTTTAAACAATATCCTAGAAAAAGACAATGAAGATCACAACACCAGGAGGCCCAACAGAGCAAATCAAATAGCCAAGGCAAGAAATAAAAGGAGAGGACAAAAAATAAAAAAAGAGTCAACAAAAGGACAATAACAAGTCAGTACATATCAGTTATAACTATCAATGTCAATGGCCTCAATTCACCAATCAAGAGAAATAGACTGGCAGAATGGATTAAGAAGCAAAATTCAACAATATGTTGTATACAAGAAACACACCTAGTGCAAAAAGAAGCCCATAGACTGAAAGTGAAAGGATGGAAAACATTTCTGCATGCGCTAGGAGCCCAGAAAAAAGCAGGGGTAGCAATCTTATTTGCAGACAAAGCAAACTTCAAACCAAAACTGACTAAGAGAGACAAAGAAGGCCACTACATCCCTGTAAAGGGAATAATCCAAGAGGAAGAAATAACAATCATAAACATATATGCACCAAAGATAAATGCCCCCAACTATATAAAACAAATATTAAGTAACATGAAAAACCAATTAACCGCTAATACAATTGTAGTGGGGGATCTGAATACCCCACTATCACAAATAGACTGATCATCTAGGCAAAAAATCAACAATGAAATACTAGAACTGAACCAAGCTTTTGAATGTAGGGACTTATTAGACATCTATAGAGTGTTCCACCCCACAAAATCAGAAGATACATTATTTTCAGCTCCACATCACTGGTCATTGGAGAGATGCCGATGAAAACAACACTGAGATTTCACCTCACCCCACAAAGAATGGCTGCTATCAAGAAATCACACAATAACAAATGTTGGCAGGGTTGTGGGGAGAAAGGAACCCTTCTCCATGGTTGGTGGGAGTGCAGACCAGTGCAACCACTATGGAAGTCAACATGGAGATACCTCAAAGAACTAGGATTAGCGGTTCCATTTGACCCAGCCATCCCTCTGTTGGGTATCTTTCCAAAAGAATTAAAAGAATCATACCACAGTGATATATGCACACCCATGTTTATAGTGGCGCAGTTTGTAATAGCTAAAACTTGGAAACAGCCCATTTGCCCATCAGTTGGAAACTGGATAAAGAAGATGTGGTTTTTCTATAAAATGGAATACTATTCAGTCATAAAGAATGAGAAAGTAGATTCATTCATAGGTAAATGGGTACATTTTGAGGATATACTCCTAAGTGAAATAAATAAGTCACACATATGCAAATACTGAATAGTTTCTCTGGTGTGAAAAACTAAATAAAATAGTACTCAAAATATGGTCTGAGAAGGAAAAGCATGCAAAAAAGTCTTTGTAAACAGGGAAGGATGGAGGAGGTGAGGGGAGGGCTGGGGAATGGGGAAAAAATAAGAACCAAGACCTGGCAAGTAAAGGTACAAGATCCCAGTAATGAATGTAACTGTACTGTCTACCTAGAATGTACCAATAAATTCAATTTAAAAGAAAAAAAATTATAAAAATGACCACATTTTGTGAAAAAGAACAGCTCAAGATGTTTATGAAACAAAACAAGCACTCCACAAAATGCTCAAGAGTATCCTATACAGATAAGATTAAACCAAAAGAGCCAAAAAGCAACATGAACAGATAAACAAAAAATGAAATGAAAAACAAAGGGGTCATAAGAGTGCAATGATAGAATTAAATGAATACCTTCTGGTAATAATTTACAGTGTTAATAATTTCAACTCTCTAATTAAAAGACACAGATTGGCAGACTAGGTCAAAAAACAGAATTCAACAGTCTATTGTTCAAGAAACTCATGCAATACAAAATTATGTTCATAGACTAAACATTAAAGGATGAAAAACAACATTTTATGCATCAGGACACCCAAAGCATGTAGGGTTAGCCAATGTCCTCTCAGACAAAGTAAATTCCAAGCTAATACTATTCAGAAGAAACCAAAATATCACTACATATTAGTTAAAAGAATAAGTCATCAGAAAGAGATAGAGCCGAGAGGCCTGCCATAAAATTGGTAAGTGCACACAGATCCCCGGGAGCAGCTGTGTGGACCAGAGTGGTGCAGCTGCAGGTGGATCCCAGCCAGGGTCCCCCAACCCCAAAGGCCTGGGCTCACCCACCCAAGCCAAAGGTCAGCCAAGGAAAGAGCTGACACACAAGCTTCAGACAGAGGCTCACCATACCATCGGCCACAGCCAAGGAACCACCTGGAAAATAACTACACAGATGCACAAACTGAGTCTCACCCTGAAACCATTAATAAGTGCATGAAGACCTGAGCTAGAAGCTTATGCAAACAACAGAAACTGGGGTGCACAGCCCCCAGCCAAAGCCCCTCCCAAACAATAGCTACATAGGGGCCCCAGCCAGAAGCTCACCTAGATACCATCCCAAATATACACTGGCCCCAACCAGAAGCCCACCCAGACAACAGGTCAGCTCAGGGATCCAGAAGGCCACCATTCTAAACCCAGGAATTGGTGTACTGGGGAGCAGCAGAGTTAGGCTGCTCAGTGGCTTGCTGAGAACTGAAGACCACTGGGTGAGCAAACATTCACCTGAACAAAGGCACAGCAGGCTGCATCTGTTGAAATGAGAAGACATGGAAATAAGTCTCAAATCCAGACTTCCAGATCACCTAAGGCAACCCCCAAGGGAAAAAAAATGGAACAATTTGATACTCAACCACCTGGACTCCCTGAACTGGCAATGAAAGAGGACCCAGAAAAAATGAAATCAGAAATAATTTCTCAGATAACAGCAGAGACTGTGCCCATAGTAAAGACATGATTAATAAATCTAAAGTGGACACAGATAAATAAAATAAAGAAGCTGAGAAACATGATGGAATCCCAACATAGGAAACAAATGGAATCCATAAAACAGATGCAAACAGATTTCTAAGAGATTAAAAACTCCACTGAAAGTTTACACTGCAAAACAAGCCAATACAAGGACATAATTTCAAATATAGAAGATAGGATTGCAATTAGTGATCAGGAAAAGAAATTTTTCTTAAAAATAGTAAGGGACCCTGATAAATCAATCCGGCAGCTGCTAGACATGGGAAGGAAGAATAATATAAGACTAGAGTCAATGAAGAAACAGGAGAGAGTGTGAAGATGTCATAAAAAAGTCACAGAAGTAATGGCAGATAACTCCAAAGAAGGGAAAAGAACTTGACATACAGATAAGTGAGGCTTATAGGACTCCAACTAGCTTTGGTTAAAAAAAATCTACACATAGGCATATAACAGTTAAGATTCCAGAAGAACAAAATTCTACAAGCAGTTAGAGAAAAGAAACAAATTGCATACAAAGGAATTCCCATAAGAATCACAGCAGACTTCTCAACACAAACCCACAAGGCAAGAAGAGTATGAAGTTAAACATTTGAAGCCCTAAAGGAAAACAGTCTCCAACCAAGATTGATGGACCTGCAAAGCTATCTTTCAAAATAGATGGAGAACTAAGACACTTTGATGGCAAAGAGCACCTGAAAAGCTTCATGAATACCAAACCAGCACTCCAAGAAATTATAAACAATATCCTAGGAAAAGATAATGAGGATTCACACTCCCAGGAAGCCCAGCAGAATGAATCCATCAGGCACAATAAGAAAATAAATGCAAAGGGGGTAAACCCAACAAAAAGAAAAAGTCATGGCAAGGATAAGTCAATATATATCAGTTATAACCAGCAATGTTTTTTACCCCTCATTGAGTTTATTGGTACATTTTAGGTATACAGTACAAAAACCACCACTGTTAGTGGTCTCAATTAACTAATCAAAAGAAAGACTGGGAGAATGGGTCAAAAGGCAAGATCCAATAATGTGTTGTGTACAAGAAACACATTTCATGCAAAATAAATTCACAGAATGAAAGTTAAAGGGTGGGAAGCAATATTCTATGTGACAGGAACCTGAAAAAGCAGGATTAGCTATCCTCTGCACATCAAGTGAATTTCAAATCAACAATGATTGAGACATAGAAGTACACTACATCCTTGTAAAGGGAACAATCCAAGAGGAAAAGATGACAATCATAAATATATATGCACCAAACACTAGTGTGCCCAACTACATAAAACAAATACTAATGAGGCCAGGCATGGTGGTGCACGCCTGTAATCCCAGCACTCGGGAGGCTGAGGCAGGAGAATCACTGTGAGTTTGAGACTAGCCTGTGCTACATAGCGATTTCCAGGTCAGTCTCAACTACGTAGTGAGACCCTGCCTCAAAAAACCAAAAAAAAAAAAATACTAATGCACATGAAAAATCATATAAGCATTAATGCAGTAGTAGTAGGAGACCTCAATACTCCACTGTCACAAATAGATAAACCAAACAAAAATAAACAAGAAAATAGTAAAACTCAATCGAACTCTTGAACAAATGATCTTAACAGATGTTTACAGAATGTTCTACTCCACCAAATCAGAATATACATTCTTTTCAGCTGCACATGGATCATTCTCCAAAGTAGAGCACATACTTGTTCATAGAACATGTTTAAGTAAATGCAAAGGAACTGAAGCTATCACCGTTATATTATCAGACGATAGTGTGATGAAATTGGAGAACAATAGCAAAAGAAACCACAAGAATTTCATAAACACATGGAAATTGAACAACACATTTCTGAATAACCAATGGGTCATAGAGGAAATTAAAGAAGAAATCCTACAATTAAATGATAATGACAATACAACATATTGGAATCCATGGGGCACAATGAAAGCAGTCTTATGAGTGAAATTCATAACAGTGAATACTCATGTTATGAAAACAGAGTGAGCTCAATTACACAACCTGATGCTAAACCTTAAGCTTCTAGTAAAAGAAGAGCAGGACAAACCCAAACATCATACAAGGGAGGAAATTAGAGAGATCAGGGCAAAAATCAATGCAATGGACACTAAGAGAACAATACAAAAAATCAACGAAGCCAAGATTTGGTTCTTCCAAAGAATAAACAAAATTGACAAACACTTAGCCAACCTTATAAAAAAAAAATGAAAGAAAAGGCCCAAATCTTTACAATTAGGAATGAAAACTGTGAAATTACAATGGACCCAGTAGAAATCCAGAGGATCATCAATGCCTACTTTGAAAGCCTACAAACACACACACACACACATACACACACACACACACACACACACACACACACACACACACACACACAGAAAACCTATACATCAATAAGATGGAAAATACAGAAGAAATGCGCAAATCCCTAGATATGTATGAATTACCAAAGTTGAATGAAGGTGACCTAAAAATTCTAAATGACCCAATATTAATCAATGAAATTAAAAATGTAATTAAAAACTTCCCAACTAAGAAAAGCCCTGGGCCTCATGGCTTCACTAATGAATTATACAAGACATTTAGAGAGGAACTACTGCTACTACTGTTTAGACTCTTCAATAAAACTGAAAGCAAAGCAATATTCCCAAATTCATTCCTGGAATCAAGCATCACTTTGGTCGCCAAAGCAGATAAAGACTCAACCAAAAAGGGATGCCAATCTCACTAATGAGCATAGATTCAAAAAGCCTTAATAAGATACTGGCAAATAGAATGCAGAAGATCATCAATAAGATCATACCCTCTGACCAAGTGGGATTCTTCCCAGGGTTGCAGGGATGGTTCAGCATTTGCAAATCAAGAAATGTAATACACAATATTAATAGAGCCAAGGACAAAAACCATATGATTGTCTCAATAGATGCAGAGAAAGCATTTGACAAAATCCAACATGCATTTATGATTTTAAAAACCTTCCAAAAATTGAAATAGATGGCCTCTACCTCAGTCTGATAAAAGCCATCTATGAAAAACCAACAGCCAATAACATATTAAATGGTCAAAACTCAAATCCTTCACACTGAAATCAGGAACAAGACAAGGATGTCCACTATCACTTCTCCTGTTCAATATAGTTTTGGAAACACTAGCCACAGCAATTATATGAGAAAGAAATAAAAGCAATAAAGATAAAAAAGAAGTCAAATTGTCATTATTTGCAGATGACATGATACTCTATACAGAAGACCCCAAGTATTCCAACTAAAGTCTTCTAGACTTAATAACCAATTTCAGTAAAGTAGCTGGATACAAGGTCAACACACAAAAATCAATACATGAACAACAGACTCACTGAGAGAGAAATGAAGCAAAAATTCCTTTCACAATAGCATCCAAAATATTGAAATATCTAGGAATCAACCTAACAAAAGAAATCTAAGACCTTTACTCTGAAAACTACAGCACTCTGAAAAAAGAGAATGTAGAGGATATCAGAAAATGGAAAGACACCCCTTGCTCCTGGGAAGGAAGACTCAACATAGTGAAAATGGCCATACTTCCCAAACTGCTATATAGATTCAGTGCAATGCCAATTGAAATCCCAGCAACATATTTCACAGACCTTGAGAAAACAACCCAAAAATTCATTTGGAACAAGAAGAGACCTAGAATAGCAAAAGTAATTCCAGGTAATAAAGACAAGGTGGGGGGGCATCACAATCCCCAACTTGAAATTGTACTACACAGTTATTGTGAAAAAACAGCATGGTACAGGCAAAGAAACAGACCTGAGGGTCAGCGGGACAGATTAGAAGATGCAGGAACAACTCCAGACACATTCAGCCACCTCAGCTTTGACAAAGGAGCCAAACACACTCACTGGAGGAAAGATACCCTCTTTAATAAATGGTGCTGGCAAAACTGGGCTTCAACTTGCCAAAGATTAAAACTAGACCTATATCTCTCACCATGAGCTAAACTAAAATCAAAATAGATTAAAGATCTAAATATTAAAACAGATACACTAACTCATCTGAAAGAGAACTTAGGTAAAACTCTTGAAGAGTTTGTTGTAGGAAAAAATTTTATGAACAAAACCTCAGTCACACCTGAACTAGCGCAAACAATCAACAAGTGGGATGTCTCCTTGTTAAAAAGCTTCTGCACAGTAAGAGAAATGACCAATAGGGTGAAGAGACAACCCATGATGTGGGAAAAAATTTTCACCAGCTGTTCCCCAGACAAAGGTCTACTATGTAGAATACATAAAGGCCTTAAGAAAATCAGGCCTCCCAAATTTAAAGACCCAATCCAAAACTGGGCATCTGAAATGAACAGATATTTCTCAGAAAAAGAAGTAGAAATAGCAAATAAACATGAAAAACTGTTCAACATCACTGCTCATTTGAGAGACACAAATGAAAATAATGCTGAGATTCCACCTCACCCCAGAAAGAATGGCTGCTATTATGAAATAAACCAATCACATATGCTGGTGGGGCTGTGGGGAAAGATGAACCCTGCTCCACTCCTGGTGGCAGTGTAGACTGGTACAACCACTGTGGAATCAATATGGAGATACCACAAAGAACAAGGATTGGAGGTCCCATTTGACCCAGCTATTTTCCTGCTGGGTAACTTCCCCAGAGAACTAAAAGAATCATATCACAGTGATATATGTGCACCCATATTCATAGCAGCACAATCTGTTATAGCTAAAACTTGGACATAGCCCAATTGACCATCAATGGGAGACTGGATAAAGAAGATGTGGGGGTTTTTCTTAATAAAATGGAGTACTACTCAGCCATACAAAATGAGAAACTACAAACATTTATAGCTTAATGGATGCACATTGAGGACGTACTCTTAAGTGAAATAAATAGGACACACATGTGTAAATACCAAATAGTTTCTCTGATGTGAGAAATTGAAAGTGTAAATAAGGACTAAAAGGTATAATAGATAATGTGAAATAGGAAGAAAAGCTGCAAAGCAGAAGGGGAAGTGGAAGGGGTAGGGGAAAAGAAAGAAGGGAATGGAATTAATATGAGAAAAAGAAAAAATGGAAACAGTCTTTGTAGATATGGAGGGGTAGAGAGGTTGAAGGGAGGGCAGGGGAATGGGGAAAAAGTCAGA
Source organism: Fukomys damarensis (assembly GCF_012274545.1). Lineage (NCBI taxonomy): Eukaryota > Metazoa > Chordata > Mammalia > Rodentia > Bathyergidae > Fukomys > Fukomys damarensis. The sequence goes on from NW_022900951.1 coordinate 95,217,526, forward strand.
ACCAAGGTGGACTATGTAAAAGTGCAAATTTCCTATAATGTATGTCATTATATTGTATACCTTAAATGTACCAATAAAACTGATTTTTTTAAAAAATAGAACCTGTATATGTATATGCACTGAATATTGGAGCACCTATCTACATAAAACAAATACTGCCAGACATAAAAGGTCAAATAACCATTAGCATAGTTATAGTAGGTGGTCTCAATACCCCACTTTTGTAAAGAGGTAGATCAACAAAACAATCAATGAAGAAATATTGGAGTTGAAGCACACCCTTGAACATATGGACTTAATAAATACCTAGAGAGTGTTCTATGCTACCACAACAGAGTACAAATTGTTCTCTGCAGCACATTAATTTTCTCCAATACAGATCACATACTAGACCACAAAGCCTGCTTAAATAAATATAAAAGAATCAAAATCAACCCATTAACTATTAGACTATTGTGCAATGAAACTAGAAATCAAGTACATGGGAAAGCCATGGAAAACTTAGAAACATCTGGAAACATAATAACACACTTTAGAATACTTAGTGGGTCACAGAAGACATCAAGGAAGAAATTAAACCATTTTTGTAAGTTAACAACAATACCTGTTAAATACATCAGAACCTATGGAACACATAGAAAGAAGTCCTAAGAGGGAAGCTCATTGCAATCAAAGCTTACATTAGAATAAAACAACAAGCACAAATAAATTACATAATAAGAAACTTCAAGATACTTGAGAAGCAACAACAAGCCCAAATCAAAATGAAAGAGGAATATACAGATATCACACCAGCAATTAATGAAATTGAAATAAAAATACAAAGAATAAACAAATCAAAAATCTGGTTCTTTGAAACAATAAAAAGCTAAGTAAACCTTTAGCCAAAATCAGCAAAAGATAAAAGACTCACATCAACGAAATTAGAAGTGAAAAAGTGAAATCCCAACAGACAGCACTGAAATACAGAAGATAATTCATACCTACTAGGAAAGTTGTATTCCTACAAATCGGAAAACGTTGAAGAAATGGAAAGATTCCTAGACTCATAAATTTACTAAAACTAAACCAAGAAATAAAAGTATTAAACAATTATATTATAAGCAATGGAATTTAGACAGCAATAAAAATAAAACTACCAACTAAACATATGGATTCAAGGCTGAATATACAAAATTGTTAAACATTACATTACAATGCACCTCAAACTGTTCAATGAAATTGGAAGGGAAAGAGCACTTTCCAAGCTCATTTCTGGAAGCCAACATCACTCTTTTTCAAAATCTAGACAAGACTTAACTTAGAAAGAAAATGACAGGCAAATTTCCTTAAGAAACATAGATGCAAAATTCTTCAACAAGTTACTTGTAAAGAGAATGCAACATATCATCCAAAGGATGATTATACCTAAATGGATGCATATTGAGACCATACTCATCAGCACATGAACCAACACTACTGGACAAAAAATATCAGCTAAACATCAACACAGTTAAACCAGGCATGGTGTTGCTTGCCAGTAATCCCAGGACTTGGGAAGCTGAGGCAAGAGGATCACCATGAGTTTGGGGCCAGCCTGGGGAATATAGTGAATTCAAGGCCAGTCTGGACTATAGCAAGACCCTGTCTCAAAAAACAAAAACATCAACACATTCGCAGTTAAGGACCTCAGTACCCAACTATTGCAAATAAATCAGTTAGACAAAAAATAAAATAAACAAAGAAATATCAGAGTTAAACCACACCTTTGAACAAATGAATTTAATAGTTATTTACAGAGTGTTCCACAACAAGAGAATGCACATTCTTCTCAGCAGCACATGGAGATTTCTCAAAAATAGATCATATGCTAGCCCATATAGCAAGCTAAAGTAAATGCAAGATAATTAAAATTATCTCATACATATTATATTATGAGGACATATTGTAATAAAACTAGAAATCAATAGTAAATAGTAAAGAACACAGAAATAATGCAAGCAAGTGGAAATTAAATGATATACTCTTAGTAATCATTAAATCACAGAAGAAATCAAGGCAGAAATTTGTTCTTACACTCAAAGAATAATGCAAGTACAACATACTAGAATATACAGGTTACAATGGAACCTGTCCTAAGATGGAAGATTATAACTGTGAACAACCACATCAGAAAAACAGAGTAAAACCAAATATACAATCTAATGATGAGCCTCAAAGTCCTACAAAAATAAGAACAATCCAAATTCAAAGCTAGTAAAAGGAAGGAAATTACAATGATCAAAGCTGTATATAATGAAATTGAGACTAAAAAAATACAAAGAACCAATGAATCAAAAGCTTATTCTTTAAAGAATAAAACAGACAAACCACTAGCCACTTTACCCAAAAATGGAAGACTAGACCCAAATCACTGCAATTAGAAATGAAAAAGGTGAAGTCATAACAGACTTGGTCAAAATCTGGAAGATTATTTGTAACTGCTTTGAAAACCTATATTCCAATAAATTGGAAATCCAGAATAGATGGGTACACTCCTAGGTATATATAAAGTATCAAAAATGAACCAAGAAGATATTAAAACCCTGAATAAGTCAATACAAGGCAAAGAAGTTGAAGCAGTAGTAAAAAAATCTAAAAATGAAGAAAAGCCTAAGATCAGACAGATGGATTCACCATTGAATTTCACAAGAACTTTAGAGAAGATCTCACACCAATACTCCTCAAATTCTTTAATGAAATCAAAAGAGAAGCAGTACTCCCAAAGTCATTGCTAGAAGCTAGCATTACCCTGATTCCAAAACCAGAGAAGGACCCAACCAATAAAGAGAACTACAGGCCAATCTCTTTAATGAACATAGATGCGCAAATTCTCAGCAAGATATTAGAAAACAGAATGCAATAATTCAAAAAGATCAACATGTGCAAGTGAATAAATAAACATATAAAGAGAAGCAAGGACAAAACCACATGATCATCTCAATAGATGCGCACAAAAAATCTTTGACAAAATCCAACATTCTTTCATGGTAAAACCCAGGAGAAAATAGGAATAGAAGGATCTTATCTCAATGTGATAAAATTATGACAAACCTGACAACAACATCATAATGAATAGGGAAATACTGAAAGCTTTCCCTCTAAAATCAGAAACAAGACAAAGATATCCACTGTCACCACTTCTGCTCAATATAGTTCCCAAATATTAGCCACAGTAATCAGACAAGGGAAAGAAATAAAAAGGATATGTAAAACAAAAAAAATCAAATTGTCATTATTTGCAAATGGCTTGAACTTGTACATAGAAGGTCCTCAAAATTCTACCAAAAGACTCCTAGAATTAATAAGTAAAATCAGAAATGTAAAAGGATGTAAAATCAACACACAAAAATCGATACCTTGCCAGAGATTTAGTTCAGTGGTGCTGCCAACCTATCTCCCAAGTGCAAGGTCCTGAGTTCAATCCCTGGCACCAAAAAAACAAGAAAACAAGTATCAATACCTTTTGTGTACACTAATAATGAAAGCACCAAGAAAGAAATTAGGAAAACAATACCATTCACAAGAAAAAATGATACTTATAAATTAATCTAACCAAGGAAATGAAAGACCTCTACAAGAAAAACTACAGTACTCTGAAAAAGAACAAAAGAAGACATCTGAAAATGGAAACATATCAATTGTTCCTGGATAGGCAGAACCAATATTTCCAAAGTGGCCATACTCCCAAAACTGATATACAGATTTAATGAAATCTCATTCAAAATATTAACTGTACTTCTCATAGAACTAAAGAAAATATTCCTAAAATTTACAGGGAACCATAAAAGACCCAGAATAGCAAAAACAATCATAGACAACAAGAGCAAAACAGAGGCATCACAATCCTGTGAAATTAGAAGTCTTCTTAAAAGCAAAGGAAACAACTAATGAGTGAAAATAAAATCTACAAAATGATTTAATAAATTGCCAACTATTCTTTAGACAGAGGAATAATATCTGTAATGCATAAAATACTCAAAAAAGTAGATCTCCTAAAATAAAAAGAAACTACAAATGGGGTAGTGAAATGAAGAGACACTTTTCAGAAGAGTAAAAAAGGCTAGTGAATACATGGGGAAATGTTCACATTTCTGGTCACTAGATAAATGCAAATTAAAACAACACTTAGAGTCTATCTTACTGAAGAAAGAGTGACTGTCCTAAGAAATTAAATAATAATAAATGCCAGAGAGGCTGTGGAAAGAAATAACACTTCGACATCATCAGAATGCAAACTAGTACAGTCACTATGAAAATCACTACAGTATTTCCTCAAAAAGAACTAAAACTAGAAATTCCATTCGACCCTACTAGTCCACTTCTAGGTATCTTTCCATTATCATTAAATACTTCATATTACAATGATACATGCACTCATGTATATAGTAGCACAACTCATAATAGCTAAATTCTGAAAGAGAGCTATATATCCATTGCCTGATGAATAGATAAAGAAAATGTGGTATGTATACCCAGTGGAATAAAACTCTTCTATAAAAACAACAAACTTGAGTCATTTATGGGAGAATGGATGCATCCGAGACCATAATATTACGTGAATTAAGTCAGACACACAAGCGGAAATGTATGAAGCTGAGAAACCCAAAATATTAATAAAGTGAAGGGCAAAATAAAAGATAATAAGGAACAGGTGGACAGATCTTTTGAAAAAGAGGAGACCAAGAAGATGGAGGAAAGGGGGAGAAAGCGAGGGGGAAGTTTATTTTAAAAACAATTTACATGTGTTAAATACATATAACAACTCCCCACAATGAATGTAATCATTATATACTCCAAACATATACTAATAAAATATTATTAAAGAAAATACAGTATCTATATATAATGGAATATTTTTCAGTCAATGGTAAGAATTAAATCCTGTCATTTTCACCAAAATGGACGGAACTGGAGAATATTAATGGTAAGTGAAATTAGCCAGATACAGAAATACAAGCACTGTATGTTTTCTCTCATATGTAGAGACTAAAAAGTTTGACCTGAAATGTTTATTAGGGATCAAGAGGTGTATTGGTTGGTGGAAAAGCGTGGTCCAATTTGATCATTGCACACTGTATGAACTGACATATTACACAGAACCTCATTGATATGAATAATTAATACATGTTAATCCAAATAAAACTAAAGAAAGAATTGATATAGAGAAATGTAAGTAATTCACTTTTGGTTTGCCTTCTAAAGATTACTTTGAGGGCTGGGGGATTAGCTCAGTGGTTCTGCTGTGCACCTTGCAAGGGCAAGGACCCGAGTTCAATCTCCGATACAAAAAAACAAACAAACAAAAAACCTAAAAATGACTTTGCGTTCTTGTTTTCTTTTGTATATCCATATTGATTTTAGGGAAAGTTGAACTTGTCAATTTCTATAAAAAATAGTCAAAGACCTGGAGTTCAGTGTAGCGTCTCATACAAGTCCTTAGCAGGAGGCCTAAGGGTCTGTGATTGAAGGCTGAAAGGTCTGTGCCAAAAGGCTGAAGAGTCTGTGCTGAAAGCCAGAAGACAACATCCAAGGTGAAGGTGAAGTTTGGAGCTCCTCTCAAGAAACAGAAGGGAGCCTTCCTTCCTCATTTCCCTTTTATTCCATTCAGGTGACAAACCTATTAGTTGCTGACACTCACACCCAGTGGGTCTTCTATTTTCAGTAAATCCCTTCAGCCACACCCGGAATTCTCCTGATCCAATTTGGCTGGGCAAGTTAACATAGCCAGTGAACTATCACAATTTGCTCCTTGTCAACTTGACAATCAGACACATTTTCTTACAAAGACAAGTTCACAATTATGGCCAACATGTTACAACTATCCTGAATACAGATGGAAATGCAATAATTTCCTCCAAGAATAGAAAGGAAGTTTTCTTTGGGTGATGCTTACTCCTAACATTTCAGAACTTGAATATTATAACAGGCTTAACAATACTTAAGAATCAATATTAAGTCTATCAACATATTACATAGGAAGCATATTTGAAGAGAGCTATTACAATCCTCATTTCTGTAACTGATCACAGGTTCATTGCTGGTATATAGAACGACCTTCTAATATCCATTCTGTATATACCCCTGGCCTTCAGCAAGCATGTCAACAGACTTGGTCCTTCCCCTGGCAGGGTGACCCATACCTTTGAATCCTGCCTGGATTGGGTTATTGTAGTTTCCCATATACCTCAATAACAGGTATAGTAACAATAGAAGGCACTCTAAGGGTTCTTCTTCACTCCAAGTATGCTCTTTCCTTCCTCCATTGTAGAGAAATAGCCCATTTTCTTCTTGAGATTTTTGGGTCAATCACCCAAAACTGTAACTCCCTTTTTAGGTTGTTTACTCAGAGGCATGAGGAGCTCAAAATGATCAGGTGAGGTGGGGGAGTGTTATTTTCCAGGTCAGTGGTATCACTATTGTGCTGCCTGGTACAAGCTTTCCGCCTTTTGGAACTAAAGATTTCTAAGCCAGCAGAGCATAATGTTGTGGGAACAGGGAGCAAAACTTTTGCTACTGGATCACTAGGGGAAATGGTGAGTGCTACTGTTCTCACTTCTACTCCTTGATTCTTAAACTATGAATCCTGCCTACAGGAGTGGATTCTGATTCAAAGCATTACAGACTTTTGAAGAACCTTGCCTAAGCCTTGCAAGCTATTGTCACCTAGCTGGTGCTGTAACTATGTCTTCAAAAGAACATTTGAAAAAAATCCTCAGTAGCATGGGAACTAGCAGAAAGAATCAACAACTGGGATCTCATCTTATTAAAAAGCTTCTGCACTGCAAAAGAAACCATCAACAGAACTAAGAGACAACTTACAATGTTGGAAAAAATTTTACCAGCTGCTCCTCAGACAAAGGACTATTATCTAGAATATATAAAGAACTCAAAACAATCAGCCCCCCAAGTATAAAGACCCAATTCAAAAATGGACATCTGAAATGAACAGACATTTCTCAGACAAAGTAAAAGCACAAGTAAATATATGAAAAAGTGCTCTACATCACTGGTCATTTGAGAGATGCAGATGAAAACAACACTGACATTCCACCTCACCCCACAAAAAATGGCTGCTATGAAGTAATCACACAATAACAAATGTTGGCGGGTTGAGGGGAGAAAGGAACCCTTCTCCATTGTTGGTGGGAGTGCAGACTGGTGCAACCACTATGGAAATCAATATGGAGATAGCTCAAAGAGCTGGGAGTAGAGGTTCCACTTGACCCAGCCATCCCTCTGTTGGGTATCTTTCCAAAAGAATTAAAAGAATCATATCCCAGTGATATATGTGCACCAGTGTTTATAGCGGCACAGTTTGTAATAGCTAAAATTTGGAAACAGCCCATTTGTCCATCAGTTGGAAACTGGATAAAGAAGACATGGTTTTTCTATAAAATGGAATACTACTCAGCCATAAAGAATGAGAAATTTTATTCATTCATAGGAAAATGGATACATTTTGAGGATATATTCCTAAGTGAATTAAATAAGTCACACATGTGTAAATACCAAATAGTTTCTCTGGTGTGAAAAACTATAATCGTACATAAGATCCTAATGATATAATTGACCATGTGAAATAGGAAGAAAAGGGCTAAAGGTGTAGGGAAAGTGGGAAGGGTTCGAGAAAGGGAATAAGGGAAAAGAAAAAAATATGAGAAAATGAAAAAATGGAAATAAAGTGTTTGTAAATAAGGGAGGGTGAAGGGGGTGAGGGGAGGGCAGGGACAAGGGGGAAAAATGAGAACCAAGAACACCTGTCATGTAAAGGTACAAGATCCCAATGATGAATGTAACTGTACTGTATATCTAAAATGTAACAATAAACTCAATGAGGAAAAAAAAATAAGTCATGCTTGAAATTTGGCAAGAAGCAAAAATGTGACCCTTAATGATTAATGTGTACCAGTGAAGATATTCTAACTATCTTTTAGCACGCTGCACAGAAAGTGGTACAACACGCCTTTAGTAGAGCAACACTCATGTGCTCGGTTTTGTTTGGCAGTTGACAAGTTAATTTGCTTTAGTGAAAATCTCTCATTCCAGTCTTTCTCTATAAATAGCTCTTCCTTGTTGTTTTAATGTGATATGCATTATAGCCACAAACCTTCCTCTATAATGTGCAATATCCTAACTAAAGATTCTGACATGGTCTTATTTGCACAGTTTTTGTGTCGTGTTTGCTTCTTCAATCTGATTAAGTGGAATATTTCTCTCCCCCTCTTTAATATGTAAAGTCACTTGATCTAATTTATGTGTAAGAGCACTACACCATCTGTTTTCAGTGCCACACACGAAAGATACACACTTGTGTGCAGAACATATTTTCCTTCTGTCCTACAATACCTTTCACATGGAGGATTAATGAGGGAAATCTTTATATTCTATATAAAAACAAAATCAAATTTATATACTAAAATAACTTGTCTAAAAATTTAAGTTGTTTTCAGATAAAAATGTATTTCTGACATGCACTGAAAAAATAGATCAAAATCTAAATATTAAAATGGAAATATTTAATCTGTTGGAAGGAAAAATTGGTAAAATACTTGCAGACATAGGTGTAGTAAACAGTTCCTGAATAGAAGCTTGGATGCCCAAAAAATAATTCTATTAGCTCAGTGGTTCCAGCACTTGCCTCGCAAATGCAAGGACCTGAGTTCGATCCCCGGTACCAAATAATGATAATAATAATAATTCTAAGAATCAACAAATGGGATCACATCAAATTAAAAACTTCTGCACAGCAAAGGAAACAACCAACACAGTGAAGAGACAACCTCCAAAAGAGGGAAAAAAAATCTGCCAGCAATTCCAAGGACTAATATCTAGAATATATAAAGAACACATAAAAATTAGACCACCTAAATATAAAGACCAAATTTTAAAATAAGCATCTAAAATTAATAGACAACTCTCACATGAAGAACAAATAGCCAATAAATACATTAAAAAATATTAAACCTTGGTGGCTGCTTGAGAAGTACATATAAAAACAATTTTGAGCTTCCATCTCATCCATAAAGAAGGGCTATTACAAAGAAATCAACCAATAACAAGTGTTAGAGAGGCTACAGGAAAAAGGACTTTGTCATTGTTGGTAGGACTATAAACTGGTACAACCATTATGGAAAATCTTCAAATAATTAATAATAGAAATTTTATTTGACCCAGCTATTCCTCTTCTAGGAATCTTCCCTAAAAATTTAAAAGCATCATACTATAGTGATGTATTCATACTTGCGTTTGTAGTAGCACAATTCATAATAGCTAAATCTTGGAAGCAGCAGATGTCCATCAACAGATGAATGAATTAAAAATTGCGTTACTTACACACAATGGAATACTACTTTGTCATAAAGAACAATAACTTGAGTCATTTTTAGAAAAATGGATAAACCTTGAGACCATAATAATAAGTGAAATATACCGCATATTTTCTCTTATATGAAGAACTCAATATATTGAGCTGTCCTCCTCCTAGGTATCTTCACTAAGGAACTTAAGACATCATACTACAGTGATATATGCATAGCAATGTTTATGGCAGGACAATTCTTAATAGCTAAATCCTAGAATCAGCCTGTATACCCATCAACAGACAATTTCATAAAGAAAATGTGGTATCTAGACCTACTGGAATACTACTGGGCTATAAAGAAGAACAAGTTTGAGACATTTGTAGGAAAGTGGTTGCACCTGGAAAATGTAATATTGAGTGAGATAAATCAGACACACAAACTTGAATACTGTATGGTATCTCTCATCTGAGTAAGGCAAACAAGTTGAGAAAAAATAAAAGAAAGATAGAAATTGACAAGGGGATGGATCTCTTGCAGATGGGAAGGAGCTCAGGAGACCAGGGTGAGGGGTGAGGGGAGGCAATGGGGAAACAGAGTGAAGATATGCCACGTACAAACTCTTAAAAACCTCAGTGAATGTGGACATTTTATGCCATATACATGAACATAGATTAATAATATGAATAAGAATTAAAAGAGGAAAAGGAGAATGAGAGGAGAAAGGAGGAGAGGGAAGGGGATTATTAAAAGAAAAAACTGTATTATGTACATGTACTGACTCCCCAAGGTGATTAGAAAATGTATGTACTGTAAACATGTATTAATAAAATTAAAATTAAATACTTTAGTGTTAACCTAAACAGTTAGTGAAAGACTTTTACAATAGGAATTACATCGCTTTGTAAAAGGAAATTGAAACCATCAGAAAATGAAAATATCCCCTGTTCCTAGACAGGCAGAATCAACATAGTCAAAATAGTTTTATTTCCAAAACTGATAAACAGATTCAACAACATGATACCAGTCAAAATAACAATGGCATTTCTCACATGTCTATAGAAAACAATCCTAAAGTTTTTATGGAACCAGAAGAGACACAGAATAACAAAAGCAATCCTGGGTAACAAAAGCAAAGTAGGTGGTAATGCAACCCCTGACTAAGTTTTACTAAAAAGCTATGTTAATTAAAACAGCATGGTACTGGCAGAAAAAGACATGTGTGTCAATGGACAGAACAGAAGAAACAGAACCCCAGAAACATACAGCTATTTTTTTCTTTCACAAAGGGGCCAAAAAATACACTGGAAGAAAGACTGCTTCTTTAATAAATGGTGCTAGGAAAATTGAGTATCTATATGCTGGAAATTGAGTATGGACCTACATACTTTGTGTACTAAACTAAAATCAAAGTGGATGAAAGATCTAAATGTCAAAGCAGATATGTTTAATCTGTTTAAAGATAAAATAGGTACAATGTCTTGAAGACATAGGCATAGGCAAGGACTTTCTGAACTGAACCTCAATGGCAGAAGAAATAATACCAAGAACTAACAAATGGGATTGTATCAAATTTAAAACATTTTTCACAGAAAAGGAAACAACCAACAGAGAGAAAGACAAGCAAAATATTTGCCAGCTATTCCTCAGATAGAGGACTAACATCTAGAATATATAAAGAGCTCAAGAAAATTAGACCCTCCAAATTACAAGACCCAATAAAGTAATGGACAACTGAAATGAATAGACACTTCTCAGAAGTACAAATGGCCAATACACACATAAAGAAATGTTCAACGTTACTGGTCATTAAAGAAATGCAAAGTAGGGCCAGGGATTTAGCTCAGTGGTGCTGCCACCTACCTTGAAAGCACAAGGTCAAAAAAAAAGAGAAAAAAGAAAAAGAAAGAAATGCAAGTTAAGACTACACTGAGATACCATTTTATCCCAGATAGAATAGCTATCATCAAAAAATCTAATAATAACCAATGCTGGTGAGAATGTGGGTCAAAAGGTACTCTTCTACATTGTGGTTGGAAAGGCAATAATACAAATACTATGGAAATCAGTTTAGGGATTCTTCAAAAGCTTAAAAATAGAAATTTCATTTTACTTAGCTATCCCCCTTATAGGTATCTTCCAAAAAATGTTAAACTCACATTACAGGGATATATGCTTATCAATGTTTGTAGAACCATAATTTATAGTAGCTCAATCTTAAAAGCAGTGTATTTGTCAATCAACAGATGAATGGATAAGGAAAATGTATTTATAACCAATAGAGTACAATATTGCCATAAAGAAAGATAAACTTGAGGAATCTATAGGTACATGGATGCAACTTGAAAACATAATGTTAAGTGAAATAAGTCAGACACTCAAGCTTAAATATCACATGGTAAGTACAAATAGCCAACATATATTTGAAAGAATGCTCAACATCTCTGGCCATTCAAAAACTGTAGATTAAAATAATCTAAGATTCTATATTATGCCAGAAAGAATGGAAATCATCAAGAAATCAAAAAATAACAAATGCTGGTCAGGCTGTTGTGAAAAAAGAGCCTTCTTACATTTTTGGTGGAAATGTAATCTAGTACAACCATTATGGAAATCTCTCCAACAACTAAAATTAAAATTGCAAATGACCTAGCTATATCCCTTCCAGATATCTTCCTCAAAGAGCTCAAGACCTCATACTACAGTAATCTGTACATACCCATGTTTATAGCAGCACAAACCATAACAGCTAAATCCTGAAAGCAACCTATACACCTATACACAGACAACTGGATAAAGAAAATGTGGTATCTGTATATGATGGAATACAATTTTGAGACATTGAGCCAGGTGTGGCAGCGCATGCCTGTAATCCCAGCACTCAGGAGGCTGAGGAAGGAGGATCGCTGTGAGTTCGAGACCAGCCTGGGCTACATAGTGAGTTCTAGGTCAGTCTCAACTACATAGTGAGACCCTGTCTCAAAACAAAACAAAACAAAAACAAATTTGAGACATTTGTAGGAAAATGGTTGCACCTGAAAAGTATATTGAGTGAAATAAACTGGACACACAAGCTTAAATACCATAAGGTATCCTCTCATTTGAATAAGGCAAAGTACAAACAAAGAGATCAATAAAGTATTGATAGAAGGTGACACCGGGCTAGATCTCTTGCAAGTGGGAAGAGATACAAGAGACCAAGTGACATTAATTATTTATAAGTTTCTTACTGTATAACCCTGAAGTATAATAGCCATAGGGTGTCATTCTACTCTGTGCAATGAAGCAGTTATCAGACTGCTCCTATTTGAGAAAAAATGAGAGGAGTGAAAATAATTGGTGAAAAGTTACTTTTCAAAATTCCTGTATCTTCAATGGAGTACTACTCTGCCATAAAGAATGAGCTTGAGACATTTATAGCTAAATGGATGCACCTTGAGACCATACTCTTAAATGAAACAAATTGGACACACATGTTTAAATACTACATTGTTTCTCTGGCATGAGAAACTGAAAGTGGAAATTAGGACTAAAATATATGATATTGGGAAATAGGAAGAAAATATTCAAAGGGGAAGGGGAACAGGGAGGAAGGAGGGAGAAAGGAAGGAACAAGAAAAAAGTGAAAATATAAGGAAAAAATGAGAAAAAAAGCTTTTGTACATAGGGAAGGGAGGGGGCTTGCAGGGAGGGGGTAATGGGAAAAAAGGGGAGGGATGTAACATGTACAGGTGCAAATTCCCTATGATGAGTGTTAGCATTATGTATACCTAAAATGTACCAATAATTCTAGTAAATTTGACAGTCATAGCATATATGTATATATACACATATATACATATGACTAAATTAAACAATTATTTTGTAAATAAAAAATAGGATGAAATGAACAAAAACAGCAAAAAAGGAGTTTTCTATTGTGTGGCTCTTTTCCACTGATTATAATAGAGTCAAGCTGAAGCCAAGACGTGTTTCTGCTCACACTGGAAGTCTAAGTGGCACTTAGCTCTCAGAATGGTGCTGGTTGCAGACATCTGCATACAGTGGGGACGGCACCAATGTGACCTTCCAATTCTGTGTAACTCAGGCTGAACCTGGCCTCTGACCTCAGAAGCTGGGTCTGTGTTCACCTGTTCCTCACCAGGACTCTCTCCAGCCTGCTCTCCAATTGCTGTTGTTTTCTTCCCCTTATCCACTTTGGGAACTTGACAGTGTGGAGTGTGACATTGTGGAGTGTGGGTGCTTTTGCACTCAAGTTTGAACACTGAACCCTTTCCTATGTCATTCCTGCCAGATGGTTCCATAATTGTGGCGGTGGACACAGGACCGTGGTCATTCATCAAATGTTGACGATGGAAGACTACTGCAATAGCAGTATCCCACACTTTCCTTGCAGGTTCCAACGGCTGCTGTGTTTTTTTTTTTTTTTTTTTTGGTTTTTTTTTTCAGCCTTAATGCAGTTCTTTCTTCCTCGTAGAATGTTCTACAGTTGTCTCTGCATAGTGTTCTTTGGGTTAGAATCTTCAAATCAGAATTCAGACATGATCACCACATTGTGTTTGTTTAATCACTCTGTTATGTCCCTTTCCTTTTCTGATAGTTTCTCTTCTGTTTCTAGTTGATGTTTCCTGAGTCTCTCTGACATGGCTACTTCTCTACTCAGCCATGTTTGGTTGGCACTTCTGCTATCCCATGCAGAGGGGAAACAATGCAGACCCAGCTCCAAGTTGGCAATGGCTGAGCCAAGGTGTGGAATTCAGTTGTGGAGTTAGTTGGGGACCAGCCCATGGGTCTGTATTTTCCACCGAGGTCCACAGGGTTATTTCAATAGTCATTGTCTTGTATGGATACCAGTTACATTGGATTAGAGGTCGACTTTACTCCAGCATGACCGTATTTTTAAATTTTTAATTCTAGTTTTAAAAACCACATGAAATTTGTTAGTGGGAGTCTTAGTCGTTTTATCATTGCTGGGACATGATACCAAACACCCACAATTTAAAGGAGAATAGGTTTATTTTAGTTCACATTTTCAGTCCATAGTAGACAGGCTCAAACACAGAAGCAACATGGTAGAAGGAGCTGCTGTGCAAGAAAGCTGCCTACGTCATGGTAGCAAGGAAGCAGAGAGATAACAGAGGACCCAAGAAGGGAGATATACACTTCCAGGTCCAACCCCCAGTGATCTGCCTCTAATTGGGCCACACTTCCTAACAGCAAGTCACCTATAGTTTCCCAAGTATCCAATCACCTGCCAAAAGCCTTAACTATGAGTGCATGGGATTTTTGGAACTCATTCTTGATCTAAACCATAACATTTTGCACCTTATATACCTTAGATATATACAATAAAAACAAAATACAAAGAAATTTACCATCTTAATCATTTCAAGTACATGCCTCAACAGCATTTAGTATATTCACATTGCTGTGTAACAGATCTCTAGAACATTTTCATCTTGCAAACCCAAAATTCTACACCCATTTCCTCAGGTTTAGCCAATCCCACTTTCTTATTCTGTGAGTTTAACTACTTTAGATACCTCATATAAGTAGAATCATATAGTATTCATCTTTTTGTCATTGGCTTATTCCACTTAGTATAATGTCCCAAGTTTCATCCATGTTGTAGCATATGATAAGATTTTCTTCTTTTTGAAAGCTGGTGGTTTGTATTCCAGTGAGTTATGCATAATATAATTTTATCTGTTTGTCTATTGATGGACATTTCTACCTACTGGCTATTGTGAATAATAATGTAATGAACATAGAGGTACTAATTTGTCTCTGAGATACTACTTTGAATTATTTTGTAAATATTTTAGTGTTTTGATAATTTTTTCTCTCATTTATTTTGAAGCACATATGTTTGTATTCTCTATTATCAGTACAGGAAGGAGAATTTCAATTGCCCTCCTGATGTTTCTTTTGATTGTGAACACTGAGCTGTAATTAAGATGCATACACTTAGCTCCAGAATTTGCGTTGTCTCAGTATTAGTGTGGATGCAAATTCAGATGATTCTCATTTTCAAAGTTATTATGATTATTAGATTTCAAGTGACCCTTTTAATCTTTACATTTTGCCTGGTTTTATGTCAGTGCAAAGAAGCATACAGTAGGTGGCAAGTGATAGCTTTGAAATATTGTTGTTCCACTCATCTAATGTATTACAATCGAGGAAAATAAAACAAATCATTAGTGGGTGAATGAAAAACAGAAGTGACTTAAGAGTACCTGTGCTTGGCTGGGGACTTAGCTCAGTGGTTCCACTGCCTGCCTCACAAGCACAAGGTCCTGAGTTTGATCCCGGTACAAAAAAAAAAAAAGAGAGAACAAGAGTACCTGTACTCTATGTTTCAATAGTTTGCTGATAAGATAGTATGCTTCAGAATTATAAATATTTGTTTCCATGGAGAATCTTCTCAGGTTGCTCTTTGTTTATGACTTGGCTCCATATATTTTAATTTTCTACAAACTGTAGATAATAATGTGATTCTAGAAACTGTGCTGACTTTTTATTCTTCATGTAACATTTGTTGGTCTATGTATGCCAATCACATGTAGACCTAGAGAACTCATGGAATTGGTGTTAAAAATGCATGCCTTCAGCAAAGTTTTCTTTCCTTTGGTAGGACTGCAATTTGATCCACATTTGGGTAGAAAACTATTTGGATGTGTCACTACAAAATGGCTGCAGATATCTAAAACTTAACAGCCTGTATGGGCAAAGACCATTCAACAGGAGCACTGAATGAACAATCATGTATATATAGCCTTTGTCTCAATAACATGGCCAGGGTGTTAGACACAATGCAGAGTGTGCTGGAGGCACTTAGTACACTAGGGAAATTTGCCATATATTCCTTTAATCTTTGCCTACTGCCTTACCCTACCACTCAGGAATATTATTCTATACTACATAGATAATAGCAGAATTAAAATTTTTAAAGTAAGGTAGGAATAGGCATCATCCAAAAGTTTAAAAAGAGAACTGAGGCTCTTGCAAGTTTGGCCCAAAGCATGAAAGCCTATAATTTTTTCTGGATACTGTATGTTGGAAATTAGCCATAATTCTTCTCCCAGAGTGCAGACTTGCCACCTGTGTGCTCCTCTAATTATCTTTGATCAGGCTTACTTGGTAGGAAGTTATGTTTCAGTGGCTATGATTGGGCCCAGGGCATAGTTAAGTCTATAATTACTAGCTGGTTAAATCAGGACTCTTTTGGAGCCTAGCAGCCATTTGTGTAAACTGCCTCAATATATTTAGACTATCAACTTGTCCTTTTATGCCTCTCTGGAAACTCAGAAATGAAAAAATAATAGCTAAGGAAAAGCCAATTTGTCAGTAAATTAACAGAAATGCAAAATAAGAACTAGCTACAAGCAAGAGTATTCATTGTAGAGAAATTATACACTTGCTTAATAACCTTTCACACAGTACAAAGAGAAGCCTTTAGGATATACTTCCAGTTTAGGAATACCAAAACTTTAAAATGTGCTCTACCAGTTGACCACTGAGAATATTAAAGAATAGCTATCAGGAAACCTGAATTCTAATCTCAGCTCTTCCACTTACTCTCTGGATGCACGAAGATGGTACAGAATATCATTTAAACCAAGTTTCTCGTTTTTAAAAAGCTTCCTAACTATATCACAAGGCTATTATGAAGATCAAATGAAATAACATAGAAAAGGCATTTAAAATAAAAATAAAAATAAATTAACATTTCTAGACCAATATGGTTGTCCATTTCTGTACAATGCCAAATCAACACAGTAAATTGGGATGACTTTTTCCAAAGTTGGCAGCACCGTTAAAGTTTCCCAAAATTCAATTTATATATATATGTGTGTGTGTGTGTGTGTGTGCATCGATAGCAGCAACAGCTTTTCCAGGTTCTTCAGTCATCTGAACAAAATTATAGACATTGAACACATTCCATTAAAAAAAAAAAACAAAGAAAAGAATAATATCCAGACAACAGCAAAGTTCTGTTGCTGTTGTGGTACCTGGCACCATTTTTTCTATTACTCGTAATCATCATCTGGAAAGAGAACATTCTAGAGTAATATCATTAAATGTAGCTCTGATAAAGCACGGTCCCTACTATGTATCATAAAGCAGGTACAAGATATCGTACTAAATATGTAAGGTCATATCTATGTGGGTTTGATTACAGGAACTAATAAAGTATTCTCTAAGTAATGAAAAAAAGAATAAGATAAGACTATAAGAGCAAGAAGCAATTTAAATATGTTCAGGGACGATTTTCATCTCCAGAATTAAGGATTATTTTAATGTTACATCATTGCCTTTTCTCTTTTACTTTCCTTTTTAGTTTTATTTTAGGATTCCCTATTTTTAATGTTCATGCAGAGATTTCTTTAACTGAAATACCGAATAGTTTCTTTGGTGTGAAAAACTACAATAGTACACAGGATCCTAATGAGATAATTAATAATGTGAAATAGGAAGTAAAGGGTTAAAGGTGTAAGGAAAGTGGGAAGGGTGGGGGAAAGGTAATAAGGGAGAGGAAAAAAATATGAGAAACTGAAAAAATGGAAATAAAGTATTTGTAAATGGGGAGGGGAGGAGGGGGTGAAGGGAGGGCAGGGACAAGGGGAAAAATGAGAATCAAGACCTATTATGTAAAGGTACAGAATCCCAATGATGAATGTAATTGTATTGTATACCTAGATTGTACCAATAACCTCAATAAAAAGAAAAAAAAAGGTTAAAAAAAAGGAAGAGCATTTAGTGTCATCCTTGATATAGTAGTTTCACTTAATAAATGCTTGATAACAATAATAATAATTCCTATTATTGAAGCAAATAGGTTTTCTTTCTGGGCTGTTCAGGAGGGACAGGCGATTCCTATGCCTACAACCACTGTGATTTCCTGCCAGCTGCTAATTAGAATTACATGACAGAGTTGGTGAAGGGAACTCCATCAGGTTGAACTGAGCCAGTTATATTCCTACATGAGATTGAAACTAAAAAAGGCTACACCCAAACAGTATATGTTTTTCCCTCTCTACAATGCCTCTGAAATGGCACAGTTGATAAGGTTGAAGAAATTAGTACATAAACAAATTATTTCCAAAGGAAATGAATACTTGTATAATTTAATGCAAGTGGTACTTAATAAACAATCCTTTCACTGAGTAAACAAAGAGGGAAACAGTAAGTAGTTCAGAGAAATCTAAGTGAGGTTGCTTATGGCACCTTACGCAAGTATTCCTTAGGACTTATATTCTATCTGTATTACTGCTCACCTCTCATATGTACCATTATAAGAATCTGGCAGCAAAACCATATGAAAATATCCTAATCAAGTGCATATGTGTGGATCCTGCACTTTGCTAAAAGAGGTGGATTAAAAAGAACTGGAGTCACTTGTTTATGTACTTGGGGCAGCTGCACTGTTGGATCAATGCCACCCTGATTCCCCACTGAAACAAAGAAAGCAAACTCTGTTTTCAAAAAAATAATGCCTAACACTTTGGCCAAACAGTTGTCTCCAAATGTTATCCTCCTTAAAGAACACTGTAATAATTATGAATATACGATTAAACGACATTTAGAAAGATTACCTGTGTATGTGAGGTATTTAACTTTTCTCATTTTAAGCCACCAGGACATGGTCATTTACTTGGGCTTTAAAGGGCAACACCTGACATTTGGTCGTTGCTGGATTTAACAGGCTGCTTGTAAGCTTAAAGGTTTTTCCCGGTTAAATCAAGTTTTATCACAGAGGCTATTTGCAACTTTACACTGTCTTACAGAAAATGTCAGTGTTTACCTTTGCTCTGACCTAGGCATACAAGCTCAATGTTTGTCCCTGAGTAGCTCTGAAAATAGAAGATCCTTCCTTCAGGTTTATGTTCTTAACCTCCCACAAACAAACTATATGAAGCATTCCTTTTCACTAAGGCTGCTCTAAGACTTCTGGGTGACTGAGCAACAGCAGTCTTTGGGGGAACATTATGCTCATAACTCTCTATCACATTGTAAACAGTCAAAATGCATTCCTTTATTTTCTTCCTGGTGGAGAAAAGAAAACATATTTTGATGATAAGCTTGAGAAATACATCTTCTATGGATTCTGTGGAAATAACTATCTCACTCAGTCTGGGAAGTTAAATTTCAGCAGGGCTTGCACCACAGCTTGGCAGGGAGCTTGTTGACTCCCTTGGGAATTTCTTACAGCAGTCGTTCCAAATCCAAGCTGTTTCCACTGCTCTCAAGCCTTCAGTTCTACCCCATCTGCACCTCTTCTCACAGATGACCTCACTGCAAAGATTGCAGCCACATAGGCTCCCTCATTTCCTGTCTTCAAAATATATAATACATGGTGCTTTTGCCCGTATTCTACGACAACCATTCTGTCTAAAAAACAGCCATGTGTCACTTTGTCCTTGCCAAGACCATGTCCACTACTTGGACACTTGATCCCATCCCCTCTTCATTTCGAAGAAAAAAGTGTTTTGTCAGCTATTTTTAGACTCCTTCCCTACAGTCTATTCTATATTCAGGGTTCCCCTGGCCTTGATCCAAGCTAACGTCAAATTTCTCACCTTCCTTCCACAAACAAAACTTCTCACTGACCTTTTTCTTTGGATTAGTTCACTCCTTAACCCCTTGCAACCTAGCATCGACCCTGCAATCTATTACATCCATTGAAACTGCTGTCTTGAAAGTTAACAATGATCTCCTTATTGGCATTCGGTGGCTTTTTCTTGAAATACACCCTGTCTGACCTTGCTGCACTACTGATCATTTCATCTGTCTTAAAAGTTTCATAAAGGTAAGTAAAATAAATCAGACACACAAGCTTAAATATTGCATAGGTTCTCTCATACAAAATGCCCCTATTACATAGAGCAAAATAAAATATAGAGTAACAGGAATTAGGGATATAAATCTTTTGAAACTCAAACAGGAAAGGGATCAAGAGATGGAGGGAAAAGGGATGGAGGAGAGAGGGGTGGGAATGGAGTTGAAAAAAGGAATTAAGATGTGCTATGTACATGTACCAAATCCACACAAGGAATGTAAACATTATGTACTGCCAACATGTACTCATAAAAAATGAAAGGAAACAGAAAAAGTCTCTCCTTGGCTTCCATGAGACTATGCTGACTTCCCTCCAACTTCTTTGATTGCTTCTGATCTGTCTCCTTTATTTGCTCTTCTTCTATCTAAGAAATACAGGCTTTCCCTACAGGTCTTGTCATTGGCCCTCACCTTTTCTATACTCTCACCTTTGATGAACATACCTTTTCTTTTGAAAAATTAGTAAATGTGTGTTGCTGCTTTTTGGTGTTGAATTTGATATTTCTGGCGATCACTTTAGGTGGTAATTCCACATATTCAACTGACTTCTCTATGTAGACATCTACTTAACCCTCCTCATTCAGCCATGAATCCATCAATTATTTACTGAGCACATACCATTCAAGTAGAGTGACGATACAATCTGACATTCTAACTGAGGTTATTTTAACTGTGAAGTGCAGCACTAGTAATATGTATGTCAGAGAAATAGGCATAATCCCTGATTGTCTCGGGCAAACTAAGACACACGGTAGAATATTATCTAAGTAGAATACTATCTAAGTGTTGTAGGATGACAAAGTAAATTGTAAATTCATCCTGCCTTCCAAGACCATTTAGTATGGCAGAGTGACAAATATGTATGTAAATAAACACAGTACTCTTAGGTGATAACCTCATAGAGGTTCAGATAAACTTTGCTTGGTTTTCAGAGTAAGAAGAGATTTATTTTCATGACAGTGTCATTCAAGTAGCTCTTAGACACATGAAGATGGTGATTGGGAGGGAAATGGAGGTGAAGGCAGCAGTATGAGTAGGACCCTGCTCATGGTACTTCAGTCAGTGTGCTACAAAAAGTGCCACAGAGAGGGTGGCAGTGTCCTTATTGTTTACATCTTTGTTACTTGATTTTTTATATTTTAATAACCTTTCTGTCATTCCAATAGTAATTTATATATTTACTACCAAAACACCAGAGTAGATACAGGAGAATGACATTTTCTAGCACTCTGTACAATGATTTTCTGACAGACAGAAATAAGGTAGTTTAAAGAAGAGACACCTTTTTCCATTTTTCACCAAGAATCCACGACTGATTGACTGATGATGATCCTGAGCATGTACAAAAGCATAAAAGAGAAAATTCTGGCACATGAATAGAACAGAAGAGGGTACATCAGCCTGACTAAAGAATTAGTTATATGAACTCAGTGAAAAAAGGACTTGGAAAAATAGATTCAGACTACATTGTAAATGCCCTTAAATATTAGTGTAAGAAAGTCAAACCCTAGCCACATATGCACAGATCATGATGATTTTAAGAAATTACCTTGGAGCCAGATGTGGTGGTACACATCTGTAATACCAGCACTTGAGAGGCTAAAGCAGGAGGATTGGCGAGAGTTCAAGACCAGCCTGGGCTACATAGTGAGTCCAAGGCCAGCCTGAACTATATAGTAAGACCCTGTCTCAACCCCCTCCCTCATCCCCCATCCCAAAAGTTTTCTTGGAGCCAGGCTGGTGGCACAAGCATGTAACCCCAGTACTCAGGAAGCTGAGGCAGGAGGATCTCTGCAAGTTTGAGGCCAGCATGGATTACTTAGTGAGGTCAAGGCCTGTCTGAACTGCACAGCAAGAACCTGTCTCAAAAAATAAATAAATAAAAAGTTACCTTGGGACCAATGTACAAAATAGTTTCAAGGGCAAAGACCAGAAGTGGAGAGGCCAGTAAGAAGGCTACCAGCCTTTTAGTGTAGGCCAACATGTCCCACAGTGAGCTCTGTGAAGCTAACTCTACTTCTGGATTTTAATAACTCTGGATATCAGGAGGAAAAAAGCAGAGAAAGTTGCCTGGTTTAACTCAATTGCACCATCACTTCATGGATGTTAACAGCCTACATCTCTCTGAGTGGTCCTGTCAGTGCTTCATCACCACATGCCCTAAATCCAAACTCATCATCTACCCCTCTAAACTATTTCTGTGGTGGACATTGCCACAAAATAAAGGTAGCTTAAATACCATAAAATTTCAGAGAGGAAATTCTATGCTGAAGTCGTAGTACTCTGAAATAAATCTTCAGAAGCTCAGACTCCTTCTAGGTGTAAACTTTGGTGTCTTCATGGTCCAGTATAAATGCTGATGTTCCAGCCATTACATCCACATTCCAGATGGCACACTGGAGGATAAAAAGAAATGTTTGAGCTCTACCTTCCTAAGGAGGTATTTTAAAAGTATCATATCATACGCCCACTTTTATCACATTAACCAGAATTCAGTCAGGTGGACACACACAAGGAAAGCGGAGAAATAGTGTCTTGTAGCTGAATAACAGTATGCCCAGATAAAGATCCAGTTCCTCTTATTAAAAAAAGTAAGAATAGACATTAGATATTAGGAAGTACCTGGCAGTATCTGCCACAGAAAGTGAAACTGTTAAGACTGGTAGGGAGAGCAAGGCAAGGAGGAGGTGTCAAGAGTGACAAATTTTCCAGTCTGGGTATCTGAGGAAAGAGTTTCTCTCTTATTTACATCTGTACCTAATGGTGATGTACTCCAGAATGGATTTATATGTTTTTAAATAGTTTCCATTCGTGGAGCAGAACAGAAGGTTCTACACTAAAATGGTCCCACTAGCAGACTTGGTTGTAACTACACATACAAATTAGCACAAGAAAAGAATCATTTGGTGTCCTCCTCCTATAGACTTCATTAGCAGGAATCACAGTCTTATCACCAGAAACTCAAACAGACGTTATAACATAATAATCCTATTTTACTATCATTAGTCTTGGAAATTATATTTCCAAAGAGTTTAAATACATTTCTGTTTTTTATATTTTAATCTAAGATACATGACAGTCAAATGAGCAGTATAAGATAAACCTAATCTAATACTCATTTCACAGAAAAGATCAGGAATAAATTGATGGTTATGGTCATAGTGTTTCTCAGATGGATTCAAACACCAAGTCCTCTTCTGGACTTTCTAGCAAATAAGGTTTTTTTCTCCCAAGCAGGATGGCTCATGTCCCTTTCTGGGATACCCCAGAAGGTGCCTGAGTGTGCATAACCCAGGGGCAGGAGTGAGATTAGGCCTAGGACTTGACCCTCAACATACCCAATCTTGATATGCATGAGCCAAAGATGATTACTGTATTCAACACAGATGTCTTTCTCAAACAGAACTCCCCATTTTCACAGGCCAACCCCTCAAAAGTATATCTAAAATACGCTGCTAGATTTTCAAGAACCCAGACCGAAATGGGTGAGAGCCATCTTCAAAAGAGACCTTCTCTATTCTGGACTTCTATTAACAGATATAGGGAAGCAGAACAATAAGGACTAAGAAAGGAGCAGAGTAGAAAAAGGGGACTTATTGTTTGTTTTGGTTTACTTCCTTTCAGTTTTGGATTTTAAAAGAAAAATCTACTGACCTAAACAATATCTTAATGAGACAGGTCAGTATTTACAGTCCTTAGGAACTGCTTGTAACCTTTAAGTTTTTCATCTGTTAAGCATCTTGTCCAAAATCACATACCAAATCAGTGACACAGTCATCATGAGGCCTCTAGGGCCTGGTTCCCAGTTTCTTATTTTATATAAGCCAAGTGACAGAAAAGAGGGGAAAAATGGGTCAGAGAAACAAAGTGGCCTAAAACACATGTGCTTCAAGATAATTCAGATTATGCAAAGATATAAGATTTTTCATCTATAAACAGAAAAGCAAGTCAAGGCCCTGGCATCTTTCTTTTCCAATGGATATACAAAATTATGAATCTACTGTACCATCACTGTCAATTTTTATCTGATGAAGCTCCATTTCTTGCAAAGTTTGGAAAACAAACAAGCAATTGGCTAATGCAACAGAGCTATAAAGGTCCAACTATATAAACAAAGTATGATGTATGCTGTGCAAAACTTGCTTAAAACCAAAGACGGATTTTTTTAAATATTAGTTGGTAATATCCCTTCCTCTCCCTTCCCCTCCCATCTCTGTCTCTCTCTGTGCCCCTCACCTCCCCTCCTTCTCTCTCTCTAATTTTCCAGAGCTTTCCATAAGCACTGCTTGGACTAATGCACCATAAGGAAAAAAAAAAAAAAAAAAAAAAAAAAAAAAAAAAAAAAAACAAACAAACAAAAAAAAACAAGAGGTGACACCAAGTAGCCTTTTTCAAGGCCAAACTAAAGTGAAGTTGGTAGTACACCTGTGAATGTGCCCACTTAGCTGTGCTTCTCTTTCCACATACAAACACTAACTGCCTGCTCCCCAAAACTAAGGTATTTCAGCAAACTTTTAGGCTTTCTCCTACAAGCATAGCTGTTTATAGCCATCAGGCTTACAATGGGCCATCAGGGTTAGGTAAGGCCTGAGCAAATGAGTATTCCAGGCCCTCTTTAATCAAAGTGATTCTTCTTCAAGCACCAGCCAGAAAGCCCCTCTAGACTACTATGCAGCATTCTTATCTGTAATATATTATAGATGCATATCACTGAATGCCAGGGTGTGGAGAATCCCAGAATACTAGTAATAAACCTGTAACTCTGGAATGTTTCTTGTTAGGAACTGCCTAGTATTTCAGGAAAAGAAAGAGGCCTACATCTGGCCATCAATAACCTGCCTGCCACTTACTCTACCTGATCCACCCCAACTACCCCAAACAAGGAATTTGAGTTGATGTACACAACAACTCCGGGATTATGGACCTGAAGTGGACTCCACAAGGGCTTTCACTTAGGTAATTGTTGGAAGGCTTGTCTTTCCTCATTCTGAGGGTGATGGATCCTTTCTCTAAATAATTGCTCAGTACAACAAACCACAATCATCTTTATTGTTCTCAAACCAATCATTCATGCTTGCCCTCACCACCAATATTTGGACCCTTGGCTCCATAACTCAATATCAATATCCATACTTGGCCTCCTTAAGTTTTGGTGACACTATGTGCTCCCCTCCAAGACCAGAGTTTTGCATCTCGTCCAGTTGTTTTGCTTTGCTTAATTTGTTTTTCCAAACTAGAAGTGGAGTCATTTTATTTAAATTACAAATGTGCCACATACTCAATGCAAAAACTGAGAGAGAAATACAAATCAACTGAGAATGATATAAAAATGAAAAAACGTTATCTATGATCCCACCACCCAAATGGTGCCCTCTCTTGCCTCTACTAAAAATTTCTTTGTTCATACTGAGGAAAATCACCCATTCAAGTTGTACCAAACTCTGATACTCCCTGCTATTAAATTTAATTCTATAGGCACAAAATGAAAAGCTTCAGAACTCTGATTAGGAACACAGTGAAAATATTTGAAATTCTCACTGTACATTGGCCAAAAGATGAGTAAGTGGGAACATGGCCTGGGACCATCAACATTTAGGGCAGACATCTGAGATATGTAGCAAATAACTTCAAGTATCTGACTTGTGCCTCCCCAATCCCCAGAGCAAGCACACTCAGACAACAATTTGAGGACTTTAAGAGGTTTGGGGAAATTGAAATATGTGTGTGTGGGGGGGTGTGTACACATACACAAATTAGACAATATATAATGTTATCACTCAATCATTTTAAGCTGTGTGATTTTTTTAGATCTCACGTTTCTGATATGAACTGAAAATCCTCAAATAGATATTTTCATTTTGCTGAAGCAACTGTCTATTGCAAGATGTTTATGATTGATACTTTGCAATTGTATCCCTTAAATAAAAACAGGGTGACTTTTACTATATCAAGACAGCAATCAATTTTAAGTGGTTCTCATTATTCTCCCTCCATCTACTCAAATCTCAAAATTTCAATTTTGAACTTCTTGTGATTCTAAAATAAGGGAAGAGCTCCACCTTACGGTAATGATTTGAAGTGCACCAAGGAAAAGGCCACTTGACTGAATCCAATTCTGGGAGTCTTTGTTGTGGACTACATCTTTCAAAAGACTATAAATCTTCTTCCACAATATGCCAAAAATGGAAAAATGAATAAAGTGAAGTTTAAACAAAAACTTTCACTTGGTTATTGAGCTTAGTGCTGGATAACAAAACACATTTAATGTGGCAACACAAAGATTGGAGCATTTTTACTTGATACAATAATAAATATTACTATTATTGAATACTTGTGCAACAGGCTATTCTGTATGAAGTATAGACATACATAAATATATATGAACATATTAATTTAGCACACAATTCTTTTTTTTGTACTTTATATATATTTTTTGGAACATTTTAGATAGACAATAGTTATATTTATTATTAGGATCTTGTACCTCTACATGACATATCTTGGTCCTTATTTTTCCCCATGCCCCTAACCTCCCTTCCCCACTTGCGCTTCCCTGTTTACAAAGACTTTGTTTCCATTTTTTTTCTTTTCTTATTTTTTCTCTTTCCTTTTCTCTTATTTTTTCTCCTTCCTTTTCTCTTATTTTTTCTCTTTCCTTTTCTCTTCCCTTTTTACCTTTTCCCTACTCTTACCATTTGCCCAATACCTTTAGACCTTTTCTTCCTATTACAAAATATCAATAATACATTTTGACCCTTATTTACACTTTTAGTTTATTACACCATAGATGAGGATCAGATTAATGTCTGGCTCAGTCAGGAGCACCACACCCATCTTTCGTGGGAAAACTCCGAGGCCTATTAGGGAATTATCCGCCCCCTCGGGTGTGTAGAGATCTGACCTTAGACAGATAAACTGTTCCTCTCAAAAACCTCTAAAGTCCTGACTCTATTCACCTGGGCCCCTAAAACATACAATTCAAAAGCTAACATGTGGCAAATAACGATGTGCCAAATACCCCAACTGCACCCTGGCTCCACCCCCATCTTACCCTATACAAGCCTGTGCATTTCCTGAATAATGCAGGTGTTCCAGAAACCTTCCCGGAGTCTGCCTGGTGCATCAGCGCCTTGCCCTCCCAGTTCGGGCCCCTGAACCTTGTTCCACAAATGGACTCGCAGATGAAAACAATTGGCACCCGAACAGGGGACTTGCCTATACTGGGTAAATATTGACGTTTCAGGTAAGGATCCCTCCTATTATGGGTAATGTCATGAGTCAAGAACGGATGGTACAGTCCACCTTAGTAAAGGGTCCTCATGCTGCAAAGGCATCCGAGGCAGTTCCAGGCCAAACTCAGATGAGTGTAGGGACGCCTGAGTGCTCTAAAGATGGCGGACAAAAGCTTCTTACAAAAGATGGTGCGGGCAGGCTGTCTCTTCCACGTTTTTCTTCCCCAAAGATGTCAGCCCCGCCCGCTGGTCTCTCACTTCCTGTCGCTGAAGTACCCCCACACACACACTAAAACCCCTTCCTCACTGGAATAATGACCTCATCTGGAAGAGCCCACCTTTTCCGGTCCAAGATGGCGGCCTCCACACTGTGCGCTGCCACCTTACTAGTTGGATGAGGAGAAACAATCCTTTGATTGGGCCTTAGAGTGTCTTCGGGGTCCTGGGCTTCCCCAGGGGCGCTTTAGGCCCTGGCGAGGCTGAGAGGTTTGCGAGCGCGGGGTCAAGGCCTGAGAGATGGGGGCTGCGCAGTCCCCAGCATGCGGTCACAGGGGCTGGCTGCTCCCCAGCCTATGGCTGCTGATGCTGAGCAGTCCCAGGGGGCTGCTGCGCACCCAGGAACAGCCTTCTTGCCACCGAGACTTCGATCCTACTTCGTCCTGAACAAATCTTCGAGTACCTAACCCCATCTCTATCTTGTTCTCCCTTTCCCCCCTTTCATGTTCGTTTTACCCCTTGTATTGATCCTTCTTTGTTTAATCATACAGACACTTGGAGTTTATGTCTTGCTACAACACCCCCAGCCGTTTGGGTCCCTGTTGATTTCCATATGGAATGACAAAATTAAGATCCTCTCTTTAACCTTATGCTTCATCTCCGCAGTAAGCTTTTGAAATTTCCGCCCTTATTGCTGTCATCGTTTCCATGGTGGCAGCTATTTCCGCCACAACAGCAACAGTCACCTCACAAAACTAAGTGGCTACTGTAGCAATGGTCAACCAGCAAACAAAAAACATCACCCAAGCCTTCAAAAACACCGCCCTGCTATTTCAAGATGTCCGCGCAACTGTACTCAACAAATCCAATTAAACTTGGTTTGGGAGGAATTAATACCCAGGCGTTAGATATTATAGCTTTAAATAATGTGGGGGAATACCATTTGGTCAAAAATTCAGGCTGGATGGAATAATTTGAGTAGTTGCATACGTCGATTGATACTGGGATCCCCATATATATTAACCTTGTTTGGCATATTGTTATTCTTTATTTTAAAGATCAGACGTGCCAGTAACAGAATTATAAAAATGTGGTCCTTTTGGCTGAGGCTCTGGAGTCAAAGCAAAAGGGTAAATTGAGGATCAGATTAATGTCTGGCTGAGTCAGGAGCATCGCACCTATCTCTCCTGAGAAATCTCTGAGGCCTATTGGGGCTGGAATAATCCGCCCCCTCAGGTGTGTAGAGATCTAACTTTAGACAGATAAATTGTTCCTCTCAAAAACCTTTAAAGTCCTGACTCCATTTGCCTCAGCCCCTAAAGCATACAATCCAAAAACTAACGTGGCCAATAACGATGTGCCAAATATCTCGACTCCACCCTGGCTCCTCCCCCACCTTACCTTATATAAGCCTGTGCATTTCCTGAATAAACCGGAAGCGTTCCAGAAACCTCCCTGGAGTCTGTGTGGGGATTCAGCGCCTTGCCCTCCCAGTCTGGGCCCCTGAACCTTGTTCTGTGAGGGGGCTCATGGATGAAAACAATACATAGAAACTATTCAGTATTTACACGTGTGTCCTATTCATTTCACTTAAGAGCATGGCCTCGATATGCATCCACTTAGCTATAAATGTTCTTTATGGCTGAGTAGTACTCCATTTTATTTTTTAAAAAACCCACATCTTTATCCAGTCTCCAACTGATGGGCAGTTGGGCTCTTTCCAAGTTTTAGCTATTACACACTGTGCCACTATAAACATAGGTGAACATATATCACTGTGGTATGACCCTTTTAATTCTTTTGGGAAGACAGCCAGCAAGGGAATGGCTGGGTCAAATGGGACTTCTAATCTTGAGCTTTTTGAGGTATCTCCATATTGATTTCCGCAGTGGTTGCACCAGTTTGCACTCCCACCAACAATGGAGAAGGGTTCCTTTCTCCTCACAACCCCGCCAACATTTGTTATTGGCTGATTTCTTGATAGCAGCTATTCTTTCTGGAGTGAGGTGGAATCTCAGTGTTGTTTTCATCTGCATCTCTTGAATGACCAGTGATGTGGAACATTTTTTCATATATTTATTTAGCACATGATTCTATAAGGTAGGTACTATTATCATTTCCATTTTACAAATGGTGAAACTGAAGCCTATAGAAGATAATTAATTTGTGTGCTTTACTTAACTCTAAGCTTAGCCTGTCAAGGATGGTAAACAGAACCTGGTACCTTATCCTGCTGCTTTTGCCCCCTAACTCATAGCCATCATGTGTGAGTGCATCTCCATCCATGTTGGCCAGGCTGGTGTCAAGATTGGCAATACCTGCTGGGATCTTTACTATCCAGAACATGGAATCTAGCCTGATGGCATGATGCCAAGTGACAAAACTATTGGGGGAGGACATGACTCCTTCAACACCTCCTTCAGTGAAACTGGTGCTGAGAAATATGTGCCCGGGGCAGTGTTTGTAGACCTGGAACCCATAGTCATTGGTGAAGTGCACACTGGTGCCTACTGCCAACTCTCCAAACCCTAAACAACTCATCACAGGCAAGGAAGATGCTGCCAATGACTATGCCTATGGACACTACAGCATCAAGAGATCACTGACCTTGTTTTGGAGAAAATTCATAAGCTGGCACAGTACACAAGTCTATAGGGATTTTTGGTTGCTGAGGCCTGGGATTACCTGAACCACAAATTAGATCTGATGTAGGCCAAGTGTGCCTTTGGTCACTGATGAAGGGATGAAGGAAGGAGAGTTTTCTGAGACCTGATAGGACATACCTGCCCTAGAGAAAGATTATAAGGAAGTTGGGGTAGATCCTGTTGAAGGAGGAGGTAAAGAAATGGCAAGAAAGAAGGAAAGGAATAGTAGTTATCTATTCCTTTAAACCTTTACAGCATGTCATACTCTCAGAACTTCAGCTTCAGCACAGCTGACAATCTCTAACTTTTTTTTTGGTTAAATTGTCTTCACTTGATTATTTCTGTGATCTGTGATCATGTCTCTTTTCCATGTGTACCTCTATTATTTTTCTATCATGTCACAAAGTAAAGGCTTTAAGAGAAAAGACAAGTAATTCACTTAATGCCACACATCTAGTAAGTGCCAGAGTTAGAACTTGAAGCCAGACAACCTAGGATCTAAACCACCATGTCATACTGCCTCTGTATAGATAAAAATTGATATGGTCTCTATCAAAATAATCTTAGGCTTTAATATTGTGCTCATTCTTTCTTTCAAGACCCGTGATTCTATTTGTGCTCCTTTTATCATTATCATAGATGTTTAACTGTTTGGCTTAGCTCCCATACTCTTCCCTACCCTGAAAAGAAGTCTATTTGTGAGTTTCAATAGAAACTCTCAGAGCTGAGAGCTGAGATTTTGTGTCCTTTCATCTTCTAACATCTGCCTTCTCCTCCTCCAACCCCTTTCCCTGTGTCAGCGCTTCAAACATAATTCATTTAAAATCATGTTGAAAATGACACATTCCTAAAAAATCAACCAATTTTAATACAACCAACATCAGAATTTTTCTTAAAATATTTATTTCTAAAAAGTAGCCGATCTTCTATGTGTTTCTTAATTTGGTAACATATTATGTGTTCATGTGGGTATGTGTGTATTTCATTGTGAACAAACACTAGCTCTAATGGAAAATATTAGATAGCATTTTCCAGTATTTCCAACATGGCTACTAAGGCCATATTCCATTAAGGGAAAAACCTTTTCTCATTCATTTATTCAACCCTGCCCTCCCTTTCATTGCTCCACCCCTTGCTATTTACAAAGATTTGGGGCCAGAAATTTAGATCAGTGGTGCTAAGGCCTGCTTTGCAAGTGCAAGGTTCTGAGTTTGATCCCTAGTACAAAAAAAAAAAAAAAGATTTTTTTCTCATTTTTTCCTTTTCTCATTTTCTCATATTTACTCCTTCTCCTTCCGCTACCCCTCCCACTTCCTCTTCCCCTTTGGGCCTTGTCTTCCTATTTCACATTATCTATTCTACATTTTGATCATGATTTACACTTTCAGTTTCTCACACCAGAGAAACTATTCTGTATTTCCATATATGTGTACTATTTTTCACTTAAGACTATGGCCTCAATGTGCATCCACTTAGCAATAAATGTCTCTAGCTTATCATTCTTTATGGCTGAGTAGTAACTTCATTTTTTTAAGCACCCACATCTTCTTCCTCCAGTCACTGTTGGACTGTTTCCAAGCTTTAGTTATTACAAGCTGTGTGACTATAAATATGGGTGAGCATATATCTCTGTGGTATGATTGTTTTAATTCTTTTGGGAAGATACTCAGCAGGGGAATAGCTGGGTCAAATGGGACCTCTAATCCTAGTTTTCTGAGGTATCTCCATATTGATTGTAACAGTGGTTGCACCAGCCTATAGGCCCACCAACAATGAAGAAGAGTTCCTTTTTCCCTTCAACCCCGCCAGCATTTGTTATTGGTTAATTTCTTGATAGTAGCCATTCTTTCTGGAATGAAGTGGAATGTCACCATTGTTTTCATTTGCATCTCTTGAATGACCAGTGTGTTGAACATTTTTTCATATGTTCATTTGTTGTTTGTACTTCTTTGTCTGAGAAATATCTTTTCATTTCAGATGCCCATTTTTGGATTGGGTCTTTAAATTAGGGAGGTCTGACTTTTTAAAAATTCTTTATATATTCTAAATAGTAGACCTTTGTCTGAGGAACAGCTGGTAAAATATTTTTCCCACATTGTGGGTTGTCTCTTCGTGCTATTGGTGGTTTCTCTTGCTATGCAAAAGCTTTTTATTAATGTGAGATCCCAGTTGTTGATTTGTTGTGCTAGTTCACATGTGACTGATGTTTGGTTCATTAAATCTTTTCCTACTCCAGTGTCTTCAAAAGTTCTACCTAACCTCTCTTCTAGATGCCTTATTGTTTATTCTAATATTGAGATTTTTTATCAATTTTGATTTTACTGTAGTGCATGGTGAGAGATATAGGTCTAGCTTTAATCTTTGGCAAAGCTAAAACCCATTTTTCCAGCATTGTTCATTAAAGAGTCTATCTTTCCTCCAGTGAGGGTGTTTGGCTCCTTTGTCAAAGAGGAGGTAGCTGAGTGTGTCTGGACTTATTGCTGCATCTTCTACTCTGTTCCACTGGCTGTCAGGTCTTTTTCTTTGCCAGTACTATGCTGTTTTCATCACAGTAGCTTTATAGCATAGTTCCAAGTTTGGAATTGTGATGCCTGCTTGTCTGTGTTGCCTAGACTTGCTTTTGCTGTTCTAGGCCTCTTCTTGTTCCAAATGAATTTTTGGGTTGTTTTCTCAAGGTCTGTGGAAATATGCTGTTGAAATTTCAATTGAGATTGCACTGAATCTGTATAGCAGTTTTGGAGTATGGCCATTTACTCTATACTGGTTCTTTGTATCTAGGAGCAAGGGCTGTCTTTCCATTTTTTGATATCCTCTTCAATCTTTTTTCAGAGTGCTGTAGTTTTCAGAGTAGAGGTCTTTTATTACTTTCATTAGATTGATTCCTACATATTTCATTTTTGTGGGATGCTATTGTGAAAAGAACTGTTTTTCCAGTTCCTCTCTCAGTAAGTCTATTGTTAATGTACAGGAAGGCTATGAGTCACTTTTTTAAAAAATCTTTTTAAAGTTTTTTTTTGATACAGGGTCTCACTATGTAGTTCAGACTGGCCTTAAACTCACTATGTAGCCCAGGCTGGCCTCATAGCAATCCTACTACCTCAGCCTTCTGGTGCTGGGATGCCTGGCATATATCAGTCACTCTTATTAGCCTCTTCAACTCCCTGGTCCCTTTTCTTTCTGTTGTACCTCTTTAACTGCCAAATCCATATCTCACTGCTTACTCAATTCAGTTACCAGAGTCCTCTGATCTTATAGCCAAATGGCTGGACATAGCTGGAGAAAACTGTACTACTGTATGAATTTGAGCCAATACAAATTAATGATTCAAAACTCAGCTAGGTCCCCCCTATCTCTAGTGAATCCCTTTTTAAAGGTCTTTGCTTAACATCTTTCTTATTCATCTTAGGTAAGACAACATAGTGCAATAAAAATATCACCAACTTAGAAAGCACACAAACCTGGGTTTGAAATAAGATTCCATCATTTATTAGCTGTATGGTCTACAGCAAATTTTTAACCTCTTTTTACCTCAATGTTAACTCATTAGTAAAATGAACATAATACTTTATTGGTAAAATTGCATATGAGCAATTGCAAATGCACACTCAGCAGGTGCTCAATAAAGAATAACTGTTAATAAGATGTCAGATTCACCAGATGACTACAATTCTTACTTCACTAAGACCACTAACTATTCCTTACCCTGAGTTTCCCAGAAGTCACAGCAATGATTTGTGTTACTATTAGGTTGAACCATATGAAAATGCTGAAGTTCAACTGTTTTGACATAAAGAAGACATAAGGTTCAGCCTGGTACACTTTTAGAATATACAATCCCAGGGAAGCAGGAGGGATGGAAGGGAAAAGATTAGATGATGGAATGAGAGAGTCAATATGAAAGTGTATGGTATTGCCGGGGATTTAGCTCAGTGGTTTGGTGGCCTGCCTTGTGAGCACAAGGACCCGAGTTCAATCCCCGGTACCAAAAAAGAAAGTGTACGGTATTAAGTTTGAACTCACAGGACCATTCCAGAGAGATGATAAACATGACTTGTGTCTCAGATCAGTGGGTGAGGACAGGAGAATTTAACAGCCACATCCTGCCTTTTGTTGATCAAAGCTTTGTCCTACTGATATTAATACCCCTGAATCTCTGTGCTGCACTGTACATGTAGCAAATGCTAGGGTGACTCAATGTTAACAGAAAATTACTAGAGCAGGAAGCACAAAGCGAATGCAATGAGAAGCTAGCTCATTGCACTTGTCTATTTGATCAGAGTCCATTCAGAGCAGGGGCTGTGACCTAAAGCAATACCCAAAGGCCTCTACTATGGTTTAGATATAGTTTGTCCCCCAAGGTTCACATTCTGGAAGTTTGGCCCCCAATGTAATGGTACTGAGATGTGGTTGAACCTTTGAGAGATGAAGCTTAGTGGGAGATAATCAGGTCATGGGGCATCACCCTTGAGGGGGTAAGTTGGCTCTTGTAGGGATGGATTACTTGAGACTTGGTTGTTGTAAAGCAGGTTAGCTCCTTTGTCCCTCCTCTTTTCTGCTTTGCTTGATTTTCATGCATGCCCATCATCCATCATGTTACGATGAAGCATGAAGCCCTTGCCAGATATGGCTGCTCAATCTTGAACTTTCTGCTTCCAGAACTGTGGACTAAAAAATCCTCTTTTCCTTGTAACATATATTATCTCAGTTAATCTCTTATAGCAACATAAAATATGCATAGACCTTGAGACAATTTAGAAAGAGGATCTAAACTAGTCAGCAGTGATTGATATATACAAATACCTTTCACTTTGGAAACTCTCTTTTTTTTCCCCATTAAGTTTAATGGTATTCAAGGTAAAAAAAAAAAAAAGTAACATTCATCATTGGGATTTTATGCCTTTGCATGATGTATCTTGGTTCTTATTTTTCCCCCATTCCCGTCCTCCCTTCACCCTTCCCTATTTACAAAGATTTTGTTTCCATTTTTCATATTTTTCCCTTATTTCCTTTCCCCTACCCTTTCCACTTCCCATTCTCCTTTAGACCATTTCTTCTTATTCTCATTATCAATTATAACATCTGATTCTTATTTACACTGTTTTTCACACCACAGAAACTATTTGCTATTTACACATATGTATCCTATTTATTACACTTGAGTATGGCCTCAATGTGCATCCATTTAGCTATAAATGTTTCTAGTTTCTCATTCTTTGTGGCTGTGTAGTACTCCATTTTATAGAAAAACCACATCTTCTTTATCCAGTCTCCAGGTGATGAGCATTTGGGTTGTTTCCAAGTTTTAGTTATCATAAACTGTGCGACTATAAACATGGTTGCACATATATCACTGTGATATGATTCTTTTCTTTTGGAAAGATGCCCAGCAGAGGGATAGCTGGGTCAAATGGGACTTCTAATCCTAGTTCTTTGAGGAATCTCCATATTGATTTCCACAGCGGTTGCACCAGTCTGCACTCCTACCAACAATGGAGAAGGGTTCCTTTCTCCCCACAGTCCTGCCAGCATTTGTTATTGGTTGATTTCTTGAAAGCACCATGCTTTCTTGGGTGAGGTGGAATCTCAGCATTGTTTTCATCTGCATCTCTCCAATGACCAGTGATGTGGAACATTTTTTCATATATTTACATGATGCTTTTACTTCTTTGTGTGAGAAATGTCTGTTCATTTCAGATGCCCATTTTTGAATTAGGTCTTTATATTTGGGGGTCTTAATTTTTTTTGAGTTCTTTATATTTTCTAGATAGTAGTCCTTTGTCTGAGGAACAGCTGATAAAAATATTTTTCTGCATTGTAGGTTTTGTCTTACCTCTGTTGGTGGTTTCTCTTGCACTTCAGAAGCTTTTTAATAGGATGAGATCCCAGTTTTTGATTCTTTGTGCTACTGAGGATTTGTTCATAAAGTCTTTTCCTATGCCATATCTTCAAGAATTCTACCTAACTTATCTTCCAGCAAGGTTAGTGTTTGTTTTAATATTTGTATATTTAATTAACTTGGATTTTAGTTTAGTGCATGGTGAAAGATCGGGGTCTAGTTTTAATCTTCGGCAAGTTGAAATTCAGTTTTCCCAACACCATTTATTAAAGAGGCTATCTTTCCTCCAGTGAGGGTGGTTGGCTCCTTTCTCAAATATGAAAGATGTCGGGAGTTGTTTCTCCATCTTCTAATCTATTCCATTGATCCTCGGGTCTGTTTCTTTGCCAATACCATGCTGTTTTGATCACAGTGGCTTTGTATTATTGTTTGCAAACTCTTGCAATTGTAATCCAGCTTTTTGTTCAGAGGAAAAACAGTTCTCTCTTATTCTTATCTAATATCTACGCTCTTCAACATACCCTAGTCCTGGCTGTACTCAGTTTCAATTCTTTCCACCTTACCATGACCTTTTACCTTCAACTTCTGCCACTTTCTTGATCTCTTCTCCTCTATATATACATCTGCCCATGTCTTTTCTTTCTTTAAAATATTTATTTTTAAACAAAGTGTGGTGGTGCAAGCCTGTGGTTCTAGTACTCAGGAGACTGAGGCAGGAAAATCATGAGTTCAAGCCCAGTCTAGGGTATATAGAAGTTCAAGGCTGGCCTGGACTACACAATGAGACTCTACCCAAAAAAATTATCCTTCACTTTGTGCAGCCTTCATTCACTTCCTTTTCTCTTTCTTCCTTAGAAAAAATACCTTAAATAAGCAATACAGACTTAGCATTATAACTTTTTTGCCTTAAAACAGTATGAACAAATATCTTCACTGTACTGAAACACCTTTGCTGAAGCCACACTGGCCTCCATGTGAGGATATGTCCTATAGACACATTTCTGTCCATATCTAGTTTTCTCAGTGACATTTTTTCCTGCTGACTGCTCCATTCTAACTGGAATTCTCTCTCAGTTCAATTATCATGAGACCAGTTTTGCTGCTCCTCCCAATGCCCTTGCTGATCTTTTTTCTGAGGTACCATCCAGTCCTTAAGTACTGAAATTCTTTCCTGAGCTTTTTCTCCTCTAATTTCACACACCTTTCTGGATTTCAAGTAGCACTATGTGTTGACAACTTCCAAATTTATCTCTTTAACCTGACCTTTCCCTTGGCACTTATCTTCAAACTATATCTCCAGCTATCTGGTGGACATTTCCCTCAAGCACTTCAAATTCACCACATTGAAATCTAACTCATCTTCCTAGTCACCATCACCTCAATCTTGCCCATAAAACCTATCTACAGACAGTGTTTATTCTTTGCCCCCTTACATTCTGTTTATATTTTAACAGAATTGTTCATACAAAAGTCTTGTAAACC
Source organism: Fukomys damarensis (assembly GCF_012274545.1). NCBI lineage: Eukaryota > Metazoa > Chordata > Mammalia > Rodentia > Bathyergidae > Fukomys > Fukomys damarensis. The sequence goes on from NW_022900951.1 coordinate 95,255,096, forward strand.
TGGCACCACTAAGGTCAACTATTGTATCTGGGCTAGCTAGGATAGGTCTGCAGTCCAGAGAAGCACACTCCCTACACTGCCCAGCACAGAGCAGGAGAATGTGCAGAAGGGGAAGAGATGAAGGTGAAAAAGTGTAGTGAACTTCCTTTTGTGGCTCCTTTAACAAGCTATGTCTATTCCCACTAACAGGTACTAAGTATTACATAAAATTCAGAGCCAATAACCCTTCAGACACTCTTAGTTCAAAAACTAAGTTCTATGAGCATGGTGGCACACACCTGTAATCCCAGAACTCCTGGGAGCTAAGGCAGGAGAATCACAAGTTTGAGCCCAGACTGGGAAACTTAGCAACTTAGCAAGACCCTGTCTCAAAATAAAAATAAGCTGGGAATGTAGAAGACCATAGATTCAATAAGACTAAGTCCTGAACTTCTCAGCCCAACACATACCTCCCACTCCACTTTATATTGCTTACATCTTTCATATACAGACTTCAAATATCTTTCTCTACATTGTTCCCTAGGACTAGCTACAGGTAGTTGAATCTCAGGTCCTGGTTTTGGCTCTTTCTACCCAAAACTCTGCTTCTGGTCTCATCAATGTGATGATTTAAATTGCCTTTGCCCAAGTATTAATACTCAAAAACAAATGGAAGAAAGGCTTCAAACATCAGGTTGAGAACCATGGACTTAAATTATAGAAATCCTATGAAGTTTCTAAGCAGGAAATCAAGAGAACAAAAACAGAAGCCTTGTTTCAGGATCTGGTAGAGTAGTAACAGTAGTTATAGTGAAGACTGACTAAGAAGAAAGACTGGAAGCAAAGAAGTTTATTTTAGAAATATAGGAATGAAGTAATCAGCCTAGCCCAGTTAACTACACCTGCCTCATCTCTTCAAGCTTAATCCTTTATCAAATACACCATGGAATCTAAATGAGGAATCCTACTCTAGCATCAGAGAACAGATGGCCATATTGGGAACAAGCTGAGAACATCACAATGACCAGTAAATGAAATTAATATCACTACACCATCCTTTAGATGGCTTAAATTTTTTTCCATTAAGCTTATTGGTACATTTTAGATATACAATACAGTTACATTCATCATTGGGATCTTGTACCTTTACATGATATATCTTGGTTCTTATTTTTTCCCCATTCTCCTGCCCTCAGCTTCACCCCCTCCACCTTTCCCTATTTACAAAGACTTTATTTCCATTTTTTCCTTTTTTCATAGTTTTTCTTTTCCCTTCTTTCCTTTCCCCTCCCCCTCCCACTTCTACTTCATTAGACCTTTTCTTCCTATTTCTCATTATTAATTATACATTTTGATCCTTATTTACACTTTTAGTTTTTCATACCAGAGAAACTTAAATTTTTAAAGACAGTTCTTTTGCCACTTCGGCATAAATATCTAAAGTGTTTCCTTCAGTTTGAGCACAAAACCTTGGGGCTATTTATTAGGGCCCTACCAAAAATAGAGGATAAATCTCTCTTGGATTGCCAGTGTCTGACTTTACCAATTGCCCATCATTAGGCGCTCATTTTGGAATTATATTACAGGATTTAAAGATAGCCTCTCTAATGGCTCACACAGCTTTCATAGCCTTAGGAAGGGGAAATTAATTATTTATATCTGTAGATCTGAAAAAAAAAGCAATGTGACAATGTTCATAATGATGTGTGGTCAATCAACTCCAGCTTTACTCATATAAAGAAAAAAAATTCATTCATTTTTCCCTATATAACTGACCTCATTTGAATCCTGTCAGTGGCCCATACCTACTGTAATCAAGATGTAAAATATAAAGGTGGAAAGAGTGGCAGACAGTCCCATTATATAAAGATTATCAACTTTTATTTTAATAGTAATTACACAATTGATTTAATAAACTAATTATACTAAGAAGATAATTACAATTAGGGAAAATAGCCATAATTCACCAAAATAAAATGTCTTAAACTTATGAGGCATACCTTAATAAAAATATTTGAACATATTTTATTTTCCCCTCAACTGTAATGTATATACTGCACATTTCAGAGAGTTTCAGAGATGTTAACACAATCGATATTAAATTCATATTAAATTCAGTTTAATAACACTAAATATAGTGTTCAAAACAGAACAAGATTATGTTCAATCCAAAAACACAGGATCATAATCAGATACCATTTAAAATAAAGAATTTTGAAAATTCAGTATGCTATTGTTTAATACTAAGTACTGGGCCATCATAAAATTAATCAACTTATTGGAAAATTAAATAGAAAATCAAAATTCAAAGCACAACCTATGATCTTTTGGTACATTCTGATGCATATGATTAACTATTTTTTTGACATATTTTTCTATTTGTAGCTCATCTAAAATGGATCAGTAGTATTTTCCGCTTTTGAACAAATGAAAAACAATGCCCATGTTGTATAAATTTGTTGACTGCTTCTGGAAGATTCTAAAATAATACTAGTCTTAATGGTTCATCTACTGGAAGAATAAGCAATGTGTAACTTCAAGAATTAGAAGAAAAACAGCTGCAATACTTTCCCTAAAAAAAGGAGACATGGCAATTGCTGTTGGAAGAGACCTCTCTTAGTTTGAGGGACATGGTTTACTACTGAATGTGAAAGCCACATTCTATTGAGGGCATAGGTTAAAAGAAGGTATTACCTTGGCAGATAAGTCATCAACTAGTTAATGTGTTCCCTTGAACTTGAGGGATTAGAAAAAGAACACTGAAAAGTATAAGTTACAACCATATATACATGAAGAAAGCATGGATGGGGGACACCTTACCTACAGAGAGAATTACAATATTGAAATATTGCAGCACAGCTAGCCTGCGAGGTTGAAGTTCAAAAAATACCATCATCGAGGATGCTCTAAATCTCTATTACATTCACAGTCTGTTTTATGAAACAGTATTCAAAAGAGAATGAAATATTTCCACTTTATTTCCAACTCTGACTATGTGGGCAAGCTCAATAATAAAATGTTCTTTCTCACATATTTCATTGCTCTCAAAAGCATGTTAGTATTTCCACTCAAGTGTGGTCTTGCAGTTCTCACAGATGTATGTGACCACCTGCAGCCCAGTGAAAAGGACACTCTTCTCAGAGGGGCCACATGCCACTTTCACCATGGAGTTGGAGCTGAAGAAGTAGGCTCATCCCTGGTTGCCATGTTCCATAACATTTCAGCAGATAAGCCTGGAAAGTTTTGGATTTGGCCATTTTCACCATGTCTGCTGCACACTCCTCACTTAGCGCAGGGCTGACACTGGTAGATCTGTGACTCTTCCAGACTCTGACAAAAGAAACACTGGAAAACACATACAAGAGCTATTATAAGCACTGTGGTTGTCCAGGACAGCATGTAGCACTGTCCACCCACCTGGGATGAGAGAAAAATGTCACAACCTAGAATGTGTGAGGCCCTATGCTAAATCCCATGCATGCCACTGGCTGTCAATGCCCCAACTCACAGCACCCATCCAGCCATTGCCTAGGTCAGCAGCGACTGGGCTCTGAGGTGGCCCTGGGAAAGCCCAGGGTCTTTGCAGCCTTTGGTGCCTGGCAGGAAACAGCATCTTCCTGACCATACTGTCAACTATATTAATGTATTCTTCCTAAATGCAAGGGAACACGTATCTCTGAATATTGAGTTGCAGTGTGCCTATATGCTATCAGTTTTCTGAGATTTCTTCAATGTTAGCCCCATTTAAATTTATCCTACTATGATGAAAAATAAGCCAATGACTTCCCTTATCACTCCTTCTCAGCCTCAATCTAGAATTCCTAGCTATTGCGATAAAACACAAAAAAGACATAAAAATAATAAAAAGTAAAATTATCTTTGTTCATGAATGGCACAATTGTCTATATAGAAAGTTCAAGAGAAAAAAACTACTAAAACTAATAAGCAATTATAACAAGCTTGCAGGGTACAAGACTAATATACAAAAATCAATCATGGGATAGGTATGTAGCTCAGTGACACCCCACCTGCCTGGCAAGCACAAGGTCCTGAGTTCAATTCCCAGTACCAGAAAAAAAAAATCAATCACTTTCTAATATAGCAGCAATGCATAACTAGAATTTGAAATTTAAAAGACAAAACTACTTTTAGTAGCACCCAAAGATGAAATAATTTGTTATAAATCTAACAAAATATGCACAAGATTTTTATGGAAAATTAAAATATTTTAAAATGAAATAAATGGAGGAATATTCCTTGTTTGTGGATAGGAAGACTTAATACTGTCAGTATGTCATTTCTCTGCAATTTGATATATAGCATTCAAACCAATGCCAATCTAGCCTCTAGCAAAACTTCACATGGGAAGCCAAAAGACCCAGAACAGCCAACTCAATATCAAAAAAAAAGAAAAAAGAAAAAAAAAAAAGAACAAAATTGCAGGACTAACCCTACTCAACTTCAAGTCTTACCACAAAGCTATGGCAACCAAGACAATGTGGTAATGGCAAAATAAATATATCAATAAAACAAGATAGAGATCCCTGAAAGAGTGGCAGACAAAAATAGCCAAATGAAATTGGATGTGGTGGTGGATGCCCTTAAATCTAGCTATTTGGGAAGCTGAGGCGGATTGCAAGTTTGAGGCCATCCTGGACAATATAGTGAGGCCATGTCTCAAAAATAAATACATAGAAAAGGTTGGAATATAGTTCAGTGCTGTCTGGATTCAGTCCCAGTTTTGAAAAAAAAATCAAGTGATCTCTGATAAAGAAAGAAATGTAATACAGAGGAAAAGATATTCTTTTTTATAATAATGCTGGAACAACCAGAAATCCGCATGAATAAAAAGAATCTAAACACAGTCATCATACTCTTCACAAAATTTAATTCACAATGGATCTTGGACTATAATAACTAGAAAATAAGAGAAAATTTGGATGATCTTGGGTATGGCAACGACTTATTAGATAAGACATCAAAGTCAAAATCTATGAAAGAAATAACTGGTAAGCTGTACTACATTAAAATTCAAAACTTAAACTATGCAAATGATACTGTCAAGAGAATACAAAGATTAGCCACAGGCTTCAGGAAGAAAATATTAGCAAAAGACTATTATTCAAAATAATGAAGAATTCTTAAAACTCCACAATAAGAAAACAAACACCTCAATTTAAAAATGAGCAAAAGATTTGAATAGACACCTCTGCAAACAAAATGCAAGACAGAAAATAAGCATATGAAGAGATAATCAATATAATAGATCATTAGGGAAATGCAAATCAAAACAATGAGAGACCACTACATACTCAATAGAATGGCAAAAAGTCCAAATAACTGAAGAACATTTGGAACAATAAGAACTTCCATTCATTGCTGGTAGAACTGCAGAATGCAAGTCACGTTGAAAGACAGCTTAGCAGTTTCTTACAAAAGTAAACACACTCTTACCATATGATCTAGCATTCATGTTCCTTGGTATTTACCCAAAGGATCTGAAAACCAAACACATAAACAGATATTTATAGCAGTTTTAGTCTTATTTGCCAAAATGTGGAAGCAAACAAGATGCTTTTTACTAGGTGGGTAAATACTCTATGGTACATCCAGACAGTAGAACATTACTCAGCACTACAAAGGAATGAGTTAGCAAGTCATGAATACATATTACTAAAGAAAAGAAACCAATCTGAAAGAACTATGTACTCTATGATTCAAACTATATAGCATTCTGGAAATAGCAACACTAAGGAGATAGTACAAATATGAGTGACTGCCAATGTTAGAGGAGGAGGGAGAGATGACTACACAAAGCAGAGGATATTCAGGGCAGTACTATAACAGCGATAATATGCCACTGACTATTTGTCAAAACTCACAGAATGAACAACACTGGAAGTGAACTCTCATATAAACTACACTTTGGATGATGATGATGTGTCAATGTAGAACCATCATTTATAGCAAATATATAACTTTAGTGCAGGATGTCAATAGTGGGAAGAACTATGCATGTTTGGTGGAAGAGTTGAAACAGCAGTGACAATTCAGGAGAAATACTAAATGTGCAGGGTAAAGGCCTTGTAGTGATAAGCACAGGGACAGAAACACTAGATAACTTGATGACTTTATAAGAAAAAATATGTTTATGTATCATACAACATTAAAGGAAACCTTAAAAAATAAAATATAATGTATAGCTTCTAAACCAGCAGAAGAAATGAAGAGACTATGGAAAAGTCTATTAATCCAACAGAAAGCTGGGGGGGAGTAAAGCAAATCACTGCTAATCATAACTTAAACTATGTGAAAAAGTAACTTTCACAAGTATATATACAATTTATATTAAGTTTTAAATGACTAGAAAATACTTAAAGCATGCTTATGGTTTATGGATACCTAAATAATAAACATGAAATTTGTGATAACAATTTTCTTTGAATACAAAAAATGAGATCAAGAAAGGATATACAGGTATATCATCTGTATAAGTTCTCACTTCTATTTTAAAAATATAAAATAATAAAACCATGTTAAGATTTTGTAAGGATGGGCAGTGGTCACCCAAGTATTTGTTATATCATTTTCTTGTTTGTATTTATGTTTGAAATAGAACTTACATAACATATTTGAAAAAGAAAGAAGAATGAGACATAAAATTGTATATATGAATTATTAAAATTACATATATATATTTGGATAAGAATGAAAAAATGAGTAAAAATGTAATTAATAATGATTATCTGTGGAGGACAGTATTGCAACCTGTTTCCATTATCTGTTACACATTGCTATTTAGTTTTGTTTTACAATGACCATACATTGCTATGGTAAGCCACAGAAAAGTTTTTTCAAGTGGACACAATGAAAAAGAATGCAAGAGCCTGGGCAGATCTTTGGTCTTCATTGGGAAAACTCAAAGCAATTTAAAACAAATTAAACTCAAAGCAAACTAAAATAGAAGAAAAAGTACATACTTGAAAGTGCCATTTTCAAAAAAGTAATCTTTGAATTCAGTGTTATGTTCCACTATATCAAAATGATGGGAGGAGTCACTAACAAATCAATGCAAAATGTAGATATTTTTATATATTCCTGTTGGGAATTTTCATTATTTCAATGGGAAAAAATGAAATGAGATCTATATAATTTTGATTAAAGGGATGCCTGTGGTATCCTATGGCAGCTGGCCTTGAAGATTAGATCATTCTTAGGCTTGTAATTAGATAGTGCTGGTTTTGTTGGTTGGTAGTAAAAGGCTAATCCAGGGAGTTTACAAAGAATGAAACTGCTAGATTGGTGGCATGGTAACAGGAAAAGAAGAAAACAAAATGCACAGATAGACTGGAACAGTCCTTGTACCCTTGTCTCATGTCAGTGTTTGGTATCATTTATTGTACATTGGGTTGCAATTACATTTATTTATATTTAATAGATCTACTGAACATGCACACGTGTAAATATCATAGCACACATCATGAATGAATATAAAATAACATGCATGTTGAATGTGGAGGGCCAGTTTCAAAAGGGAAAACAGTTCAAAGATGTAACCTTTGTGTTAAGTGAAAACATCTGAACTGAAATTATATTGTGCATAACAGAGCTATAATATTATGTGGTGATATAATTATGAATATGTTTTATAAAATATAACCATGGGCAGACTCTTTTTTTTTTTTTGGTACCAGGGATTAAACTCAGGTCCTTGGGCTTGCAAGGCCAGCAGCAGAACCACTAAGCTAAATCCCCAGCCCCAGACTCATTTTTTGATAGAAAAAATTTCCAAAATCATAACTCATAATCTCTATTGCTAAGATGGACATAAGTTATATGTTAGCTGTTAGTACCGAAGACCAAAGTTGGGGGTTAGAAAATATTTGCATCACACTGTACAATGTTAAATACACAGGTTTTTCAATATAGGCAGTATATTTCATACTAAAAGTTATTTTCAAAGCCTAGTGGCCAAAGTCTAAAATATATTATTTTTCTCAGAAAATGAATATAAAAATTGTGTTCTTCAAAAAGACAGAAGAGTGCCTGCCTTGAACCTCAAAAAATTTCTTAATTTATCTGGAAGAAAAGTATTATCTGCCAAATGTTCTACTTTCTGCAGGATCTGTTACCAAGTTTAAAACCGCTGTGGAATTTGGCGGTATTTACTAAAACTTTAAATGCTCTTAATCTTTGACACAGCTTTCACCTTCTAGGAAATTATTCTATAGAATGTACAAAGACATTAATTGCAATATTGTTTGTAGTTTCCACAACAAAGTATTACATCATTGCATTTTTCTTGATGCTACTGTGAAAGTTGTTGTATCCCTGATTTCTCCCTCAGTGAGTTTATTATTTGTGTACAGGAGTGCTATTGATTTCTGAGTGTTGATTTTGTCTCCTGCTATACTACTGAATTTGATTATTTATTTCAGGAGTTTTTTGGTGGAATTTTAAGGGTCTTCTATGTAGAGTATAATGTCACTCACAAATAATGATAATTTAATATCTTCCTTACCTATCCATATTCCTTTTATTTCCTTCTCTTGGATAATAGCTCTGGCTAATGTTTCTAGCACTATATGGAATAGGAATGGTGATAGTTGGTATCTTGTTCCTGATTTTACAATGAAAGCTTTCAGTTTTTGACCATTTACTATGATGTTGATTGTTGTGTGATAAAGACCTTCTATTCCAATTTTCTTTAAGGCTTTTTATCATGACTGGATATTGGACTTGGTCATATGCTTTTCCTGCATCTATTGAGATAATCATGCGGTTTTTGTCCATGGTTCTATTAATATATGTAATAGTACTACATTTATTGATTTGTGCAGAACCATCCCTGCTTCCCTGGAATGAATCTTACATGGTCATGGTATATTATAATTCTTGATGTTTTGCTGTACTCTGTCAATATCTTACTGAGGATTTCTGCATCTATGTTCTGTAAGGCGATTGGCCCATAGTTCTCTTTTTTGGTAGGACCCTTCTCTGATTTTGGTATCAAGGTAAAGCTTGCTTCAGGAATGACTTTGGGGTTGTTGCTTCTCTTTCAATTCCATTAAAGAGTTTGAGGAGTAGTGGCATTAGATCTTCTTTAAAGTTATCATAGAATTCAGCAGTAAATCTACTAGACCTGGGCTTTTTTGTGTTGGGTGTTTTTTGGTGTTGTTTTTGTAATTATTTCTTCAATTTCATTAACTGATACTGTGTTACTTAGAATTTTTATATCTTCTTAATACAGCTTTGGTAATTCATATGTATCTAGGATTCTGTCCATTTCTTCTGGTTTATTTTTTCCATCTTATTAGAGTAAAGGTTCTTGAAGTTGGTATTCATGATCTTCTGGATTTCTGCAGAATTCATTGTGATTTCACCGTTTTCATTTCTAATTGCATGAATTGCATCTTTTCTTTCCTTCATTTGATAAGGTTGGATAAGGGTTTGTCAATTTTATTTAATCTTTCAAAGAACCAACTCTTCAATTCTTTGATTCTTTGTATGATTTTTCTTAATCTCAATTACATTATGTTTGCTCTGTATATAATTTCCTCCCTCGTATGTGCTGTGGTTAACTTGCTCTTCTTTTTCTAGATGCTTGTGGTTCAACATTAGGTTATTTATTTAAGCTTGCTCCATTTTTCTCCTGTGGGAATTCATTGCTATAAATTTCCCTCATTGGACTGTTTTGATTGTGTCCCATAAGTTCCAGTATGTTGTAATGGCATTATAATTTAATTTCTACTTTAATTTCATCTATGACCCATTAGTCGTTAACCAGGGTGTTATTTAATTTTGATGTGTTTATGCAGTTTTTGTGGTCTCTTTTGCCACTGATTTTTAATTTCATTGCACTATGATCTGAAAATATGCATGGGATAGTTTCAATTAATTTGCATTTACCTAAGCATGCTCTATGACCTAGTATGTGGTCTATTTTGGAGAAAGTCCCATGTACAGCTTAAAAGAATGTGTAATCTATTGTTCGGGGTGGAATACTCTGTAGATATCTACTAAGTCCTTTTGTACAAAGGCTTGTTTCAGTTCTGATATTTCTTTGTTGATTTTTTTGCCTAATTGAAATGTCTATTTGTGACAGTGGGGTAGTGAGATTCCCCAGTACAACTGTGTTAGTGCTTATTTGATTTTTCATATCTATTAATTTTTATATAGTTGGGTATGCTGGTATTTAGTGCATATATATGTACAGTTGTTATTTCTTCCTCTTGGATTGTTCACTGAACAAGTATGTAGTGACCTTCTTCATCTCTTCTGATCAGTCTTGGCTTGAAATCCACTGTCTGCAAATAGAATAGCTACCCATGCTTATTTCTGGATTCCTGTTGCATGGCGTATTATTTTCCATCCTCTGACTTTCAGTCTATGGACTTCTTTTGGAGTTAAATGTTCTTCTTGTATGTAGCATATTGTTTGATCTTGTTTCTTGATCCATTCTGCCAATCTGTTTCTTCTGATTGCTGAATTGAGATTGTTTACATTGGTGATTATAACTGATATGTATCAACTTACCAATGTCATTATTTTCCTGTGCTTGTTAGCCTTTCTTTTGCCTCTGTTTAATTGCTCACCTTGCCTGGTACATCGATTTTTTTGGGTTACTTGGAATTATTGTCTTCATTATCTTTTTCTAGAATATCCTTCAGAACTTTCTGGAGTGCTGGTTTAGTAGTCATGAATTTCTTCAGGTGTTCTTTATAATGGAAGTATCTTATTTCTACATCAATTTTGAAAGATAGTTTTGTAGGGTACATTAATCTGGGTTAGAGGTTGTTTTCTCTTAGGGCTTGAAGTACTTCACTCCAAGCTCTCCTTGATTTAAGGGCTGTGTGGAGAACTCTGCTGTGATTCTGATAAGTTTTCCTTAATAGGTTGTTTCTTTTCTCTAATTAACAGCTTTTAATATTCTGTTCTTTTGCTGAATTTCTAGAATCTTGACTATTACATGCCTTGGTACAGTTTTTTTCTAGTCATGGCTATTTGGAATTCTATATGGAAAATCTGTATGTCAAATTTTTTTACATGCTTGAAAAGTTTTCTGGAATTACTTCTATGAACAAGTTTTTTTATGTCCTTTGGTCTATCATCTGATTTTTCGTTGATTCTAATTAATTTGATATTATTCTTTTTTGGATCATCTAGCAGCTGTTGGATTTTGTGGTCTCTTATTATTTTTAAGACATCTTTCATTAGGTGATCACCCTAACTTTGAAACCTGATATAACATATTCACATTGGTTGATTTGGCTTCATATACTTTCAATGGTATTTTTTAATCTCCTGGATATCTGTTTGAATCTGTTTTATGACATACAACTCTTTCCTATGTTAGCTATTCATGGTTTCCCTCTTTTTCCTAAGCTCCTCTAATTATTATATGTATTTATTCTAGATTTACTAACCATTTATTTCATTATGGTCTTCATCTTTTTAATTATCTGTGTAATTATTTGTCTTGGTTTTGTTGAGAGACTTATTTATCTGTTTTATTACTTCTGCTATTACCATTTCAGAAAGTTTAGTGAGGTGGCTTTGTTTCCTTCCACCTCATTGCCCCTTCAATTTGCCTTGGGTGTGTTGGGGATATTGGGTTGCATCTTGTTTCCACGTTTTCTCATTTTTTGTTTGATTGTTTATTTTCTGAATTGAACCTTGTAAATTGCTTGTGATAGATAGCTTTATTACTAGTATTGAGACCTCTCTAAAAATGATTACTTTTCAGAGATGTCTTCTAGGCATAGCTGGCTTTTGGCCTTTGAGTCTGTGCTAGGATCCTGCCTCTTCTGTTTATTAGGGATGAAAGGTTACAGACTGTTTGGCTTAGCATCCAGTTATTTGGTACTGAGCTGTAGTATTGTTAATGATCCCCAGACAATTGGGGTACTAGCATAGAAGGAAGATGAACTGATAACATCAACTGTCATCTTGGCTAAAGTAGTACAATCAGTAATAACAATAGCATCAAACAAAGAGTGGAAAATGACAAACTGTGATAACTAATAATTTACTTCCCTTAACCCTAGATTCAACATATAAAGTTATAAAACAAAATCTAAGACAAATTAGAAAATTACATACAGCAAATATCCCCTCAGTACAGTGATTTTGTCCTATAGGGAGAAAATTTAAAAGAATTAAAAAAAAGTAGAGAAATTAAAGAAGAAACATTAGTTACAAGCAAGGCTGAAGGACAAAGTAATATTACTCAGGTATCAGGACACTGATAAAGAAGATAGGGGAAGGAAAAAGGGAGAAAACAAAAAAAAGAACAAAACAAAGAAAAATTTCAAAACAATGTTCAAATTCACAGAAATATAAAAATAAGCAATAAAAAATGAATAACTAAAAACAAAAGCAGAGAAAAAATAAGAAAATGCTCTGTGATTTCAAGTGTGTGGTTATCTTTGGAGGTCTACAGTTTTATGGCAGTTTCCAATTCAAGGTATGACTGCTCTACTTGGTAGACAAGGAAGATAGTCAAAGCCTAGATCTGTGCTGGAAAATCTAAAAAAGCCAGTAGTGGGTGTGGTGACAGTTTTGGGACTTTCAAATCCAAAAAAATTCAGGTTGAACCTGGCCTTTGGTTGTAGGGGTAGGGCCTGAGTTGTTTAGTGTACAGCTCTCTGCCTGTCTCTTGCAGTCTGACCTCAGCTCCCTGAGCATGTGAGTTTAACATTCGGTGCCTTTAGATAAGGCCAACCTGTGGCTGCTCTGAGTTCCAGGTTTAGTTGGGTCCTCCATAAAATGGCATCTGACCAGGCACCCTCTCCAGGGTATATGGCAGAAACTTGGACTGGAGTCACTTACCAGTTGTTGCAGTGCATGGCATCCACTGCTCTGTTATACTGGTGTATTTGCCCTTGAAGGCCTCTGGGGTCACCCATCTTCACTGTGTCTCTATAGATTCCACCTTCCCTTCTCTCATCACAAGCCAGGAGTCTGGGAGAAAGTGCAGATTGCCCTTTCATTTTTCTGCAACGTGGTTTGTCTCTTCATTTCTCTGTAGGCTCCAATTTTTCTTTCAGATCCTTCCTGGATCCCGGGGAACCACCTCCCTCCTTCTTTTCTTCCTCAAGTTGTTATTTTCCAGTGCCTGTATTCTGAATCATAGAGAAGTAGATTTATTGCTGCTTACCACTCTGCAATTTTCCCAAAAGACCACCCCTTCTTACCATTTTCTCAAGCAGGCCTGAAAGTCTTTTTTTGAGTGTATTTAGTTACACTGTTGTGGTTCTCTCAATATCCCGAGTCAGTTCAAAAGATTCGCATAGTAATTTTGAGTTGGGAAAGAGCCAGAATTTGCAGTGCCCTATCTAGTGACTAAGGTAGATGAAAACACATAATAATACTTTTATTTGACAGAAACTGCTATAAACATTTGATAATTTGTGGTGATCATAAAATATGGTGAATGTTTACAAAACATTTTTTAAAATTATTACAGTAAAAGACACATTGTCATTAATTCCCCCTGAAAATATATATATCTTTACTTTGAACACATTTATCCCATCGTTTCAGTAATGTGGGTTTATTGTAATAATTTTTTAATTTAAAGTTTCATCATATCTTTCAATCACCCCTTGTGTACACAAACAAAATCAAAAGGTTTATTATATAGTAATCCATTCAACTTTATAAAAATACACTTGAAAACTTGGGTGAAATGTACCATTTTCACATTATTTGAATCACAAAATTTAATTCAAGAACAGATTAAAAATTCAAAAATAATTACTACAGCCCGACAAGGTGACATATGTCTGTTATCACACCTCTTTGGGATCACAAATTCAAGGCCCACCTGTGTAACTCATTGAGAATTTGTTTCAAAATAAAAAATTTTTAAGGGCTGAGATGTAGCTCAGTAGTAGAGTATCAGCCCCCAGTTTCAATCCCTTGTACCACAAAAGTTACTATCAATTAAATTGAAATATATTGTCCAAGTCTTCTCAAAATGCAAAAGGTCCAGAAGTTTCAGATAAACTCTACAAAATATTCAAGTAACAACTCCAATGTTATTTGACCTGTTTTATAGCACAGAGAACCAGATTATCTTCTTCACAGTTAAAAGAATGCTAGAGCTCAATCTCATTTATGAATATCAATGCAAAATTCCTATACAAATTATTAACAAGTAAAATTAGAAAGCCCATGTGAAGAAGAGAACACAGGGGAGAGATGCAAATGAAAACAATGCTGAGATTCCACTGCACCTCAGAAAGAATGGCTGCTATCAATAAATCAACCAATAAGGGAGGGAAGGGACAAGGGGAAAAAATGAGACCAAGAGTGAAAGGTGTAGGGAAAGTGGGAAGGGTAGGGGAAAGGTAATAAGGCAAAAGAAAAAAAAATATGAGAAAATGAAAAAATGGAAATAAAGTGTTTGTAAACGGGTAGGGAGGAGGGGGTGAAAGGAGCGAAGGGGTAAGGGGAAAAATGAGAACCAAGACCTTATCATGTAAAGGTACAAGATCCCAATAATGAATGTAACTGTACTGTATACCTAAAATGTACCAATAAACTCAATTTAAAAAAAGAAATCAACCAATAACAAATGCTGGCAGGGTTATGGGGAAAAAGGAACCCTTCTCCACTGTTGGTGGGAATGTAGACTGGTGCAACCACTGTGGAAATCAGAGTGGAGACTCCTCAAAAAAATTGGACTTTAAGTCCCATTTGACCCAGCTATTCTCCTACTGGGTATCTTCCCAAAAGAATAAAAAGCCACATGCCACAGTGACATATGCTCATCCATGTTTATAGCAGCACAGTTTGTAATAGCTAAATCTTGGAAACAACCCAAACGCCTATCAACTGGTGACTGGATAAGATGATGTGTGTGTGTGTGTGTGTGTGTGTGTGTGTGTGTGTTTATAAAATGGAGTAACTATTCAGCCTTTCACAATGATAAACTAGAGACACTTACAGCTAAATGGATGCAAATTGAGGCCATACTCTTTAGTAAAATAAATAGGACACACATGTGTAAATACCAAATAGTTTTTCTGGTGTGAGATACTGAAAGTGTAAATAAGGATCAAAATGTATAATAGATGTGAAATCAGAAGAAAAGGTTCAAAGGGAAAGGGGAAGAGGAAAGGAAAGAAGGGAAAGGAGTAAATATGAGAAAAGGAAAAAATGGAAACAAAGTCTTTGTATATAGAGAGGGGTGAAGGAGTTGAAGGGAGGGCAGGGAATGAGGAGAAAATAAGAACCAAGATACATCATATAAAGGTACAAATTCCCAATAATGAATGTCATCATATTGCATACCTAAAATATACTAATAAACTTAATGAGTAAAAAATGAAAAAAAAATAAAAACAATAAAACAGAATGACCATTTGGGCCCATTTCTGGAGGGCAAACTTATTTTTATGTTAGGAAATCTATTAACATAATTCACTATATTAATAAATCAATAGATAAAAATAGATGTTGAGAAAGTATTTGATCACAGATGTTGAGAAGGTATCTGACAAAATTCAACATCTACTGCTGACTTAAAATACTCTTAATAAGCTAAGGATAGATATATACTTGTCTATCAGTATGTTATTTAAAAGAGTTTGATATTGATGTACAAACTGACAGAGCACCAGAACAAAACACAGTTGAGAAATAGAGAGCCAAATATGTATGAGATTTTAGTATTGGAATAAAAGGCACATTTCAAACCACTGCGGGGAAAGGTTGTATTAAGAAAATGATACAGTGACAGCGGGCTAGACATAGGCTGGATACCTACTACATTCTTTGCATCAAAGTAAATTCTACATAGGATTAAAGTGCTTTAAAGAACCTAAACTGTATTAGAAAAAGTAGATATTTTTATGACTTTGGGATAAGGAAGTTCCATTTAAATAAGACACAAAATGAAAGGATAATTAAAAATGCTTTGATTTATTTGATTACATTGACATTTGAAGTTCTCTGCAGAGAAAAAAAAATCTCCTTATCTTAGATCAACGATATAAACATTTTTTTAAATCACAAAAAAATAACATGAAAGTTTTTTTAATTATCCCAAAGTGGAAAAGGCCTTTCCAAAAAGGACACAAAAAACGGCAGCCTAAAAGAAGACTGAAATATTTAAGTTCATAAAAACTTAGAAAGTCTTCATAAAAAAACACTACAACTAAAGTTGAAAGAGAAAAAAATGCAGTACTGGCAATTAATATCACAGATACAACAACTATAATATAAAGTTATATATTAACTTTATTAATATATAAAGAACTCCCACAACTTAAAAATAAAGAGCAACAGAAAAAATAGGTCAAGGATATGGACAGTTTACAGGAAAGACAGAAAGGGAATTACTTTTCAAATGTGAAAAATGTTAAAGCTAACTTGTAATGAAAGGAAAACATATTTAGAATAAGATGCCATTTGCACTTGTAAAACTGTCAAGGATCCAAAAGTTTGATAATACTATTTTTATGTGCACATGGGAAAACGGACATTTTCATACATTTCTGATAGGTATTCAAAGCAGTATATCCAGAATGGAGATTAATTTATCAATATGCATGGAAATTTTAAATTACTGAACTAGCAATTATAGTTTAGAAAATTTACCCTGCTCTTGTACTCCACATTTGCAAATGACATATGTATAGGGATATTTATTGGAGCATTGTTTGAAATAGCAAGGGTTGGAAAAAAAACAGAGTGCCCATTAAGCAGGAAATAGTTTAATTAAATAGAAGATGATATGTTTATACAATCAACCTCTAGAGGATACATGAAAAATGCTAACAGTGGCTATTTCTGAAGAGGGAAGCAGAGGACTAGAGATCTGTGACAGGAAAGAGATTTTACATTGTACACTTTTTTAGTAGTGCTTAAATTTCTTAGTATATCTATAGTTTATTTAATTTTAAACTATTTAGTAAACATATAGAAATTAATGTATGCCAAGTGCTACCAACTTTCCAAATATTAACTCAGATACGTTTTACAATAACCCTATAAAATAGGCATTATTATAATCTCCATTTAGCAGATGATGAAACCAAAGCACACTAGGTCACATTATGATTTATGGTTAAATCAGCCCTGTAAATAATTTGCCCAAGTTTATATAACCAGTCAAATAGTAGAGCTGGGATTTAAATTCAGGTAATGTGATTCTAAATTCTATTATTTTAACCTCTATACTAGACAAATAAAACATACAGAAGAAGGAAGAGTGTACATGATATGTTTCTAGAAAGAAGGTTGATAAACCCATATGCTTATTGTATGCCTAGACTATCTCTGTCGTATCTGGAAAAACACACATACACACACACACACACACACACACATTTATGCACGCAATATCTAGAGAAAAGGACTGGAAATTAGAGGCCTGAAAGACTTACTTTTTTTTTTTTTGCTTTTTGTATGTATGTATGCATGTATGTATGCATGTATTTATGTATGTATTTATTTTTTGAGACAGTGTCTCACTATGTAGTTGAAACTGACCTGAAACTCAAGTTTTATATATGTATACACATGCCCAGGCTGGTCTCAAACTCAGTTTTCTTCCTGCCTCAGCCTCCCAAGGGCTGGGATTACAGGCGTACGCCACCATGCCTGGAAAGACTTACTTTTTATTTATGTTCCTTTCTACTGTTTCACTACTGGATTTTTTTCTTACCATGAGCATATATTTGTAAAAGAGAAAACAGGGATAAACAAGGTTAAGTAACTTGTCCAAGGTCACACAGATAGTAAAGAAACCAGTAGCATACAAGTACAAACAACTACTCAGCCAATCAATAATATATCCTCATTCCTAAGTACAGACCTTATCATATATCCCTGTTAGATTTTATCATTAAGGGATAAAGGACCAATCAGCGAAGTTCTTTTTATGTCATGATTCTGGATTCACTGCATTCATCTTTATGGCCTGTTTACATCTGGTAAGCAAGTTTTCCGTGTTTCTATCCAAGTTATTAATAAAAATGTCTAACATACAATAGGCTTAAGCAGATCCCTGACAGTGAGAGTAGGGATCCTTCCAGTATTACATCAATCCTTCTCTTTGG
Organism: Fukomys damarensis; assembly: GCF_012274545.1. Classification (NCBI taxonomy): domain Eukaryota; kingdom Metazoa; phylum Chordata; class Mammalia; order Rodentia; family Bathyergidae; genus Fukomys; species Fukomys damarensis. Next base: position 95,273,146 of record NW_022900951.1, read on the forward strand.
TAATGAGCTACCAATTCAACTGATTGCGCCATCTCTACCCGGGTACCTGCAGGATATCTAAGAGATCCAAATGTTTTTCTGCAAAGTGTCCACAGCATTCCCTTGTTTGCTATGCTACTTCAAAACACTTTTCACAGCAAGTATTTAAAATTAATAGAGGACTTATTTCTTTAATACATTCATTTTACAACCTGGCTAATTCCCCAGAACTCAAAGACAAACTGTTTCAGAAAGACTATGATTTTCCCCCCAAAAAAATGTTCATAACACATTTGTACAAGACATTTTAAAAGGCAATCATATACAACTGATATCTCCCCCTGGAATCAACCCACAGGAAACCCAAAATAAACCAGACAACTGAACACAACAGCTGGCAAAAGGACAGAGGTCTTTAACCATGGAGGAAAGGAGCTAACTGCCCACTCCACCGAATTAGCAAAGGAGCACTTGGTAACTCCTTGTTCTATTTCTAGCTACAACGCACAACCTACATACAGTGTTGACTAAGAACATATTTTCTGGTTTTCTCTGGAATCACATACTATCACTATGACAGTGGTTGTTTATATAGATAACCTTAACAATACAATTGCTACATTTCTCAAAAGTTTACTGTAGTAGAATATATCACAAAGGAATTCATTGTTTTTATTTACCAAACCAAACTGAACCCACATTGCCCCAGAAATAATTTTGTTTGTTGGTTATTTAAAAAGTTATGTTTAAGGGCCGGGGATCTAGCTCAGCAGTTTGATGGCCTGCCTTGCAAGTGCAAAGACCCAAGTTCAATCCCCGGTACCAAAAATTAAAAAATAAAATAAAATAAAAAATAAAAAGTTATATTTAAAGATGCAGCAAAAATTTTAATGACATATTTTAGAGGAATAAAAACATGATTAATACTAAAATAATGAATAACATGTTTTACTCAAAATGTCACAGAAAAGAATGACTAAAAGCAAATACTGTATGTAGAATAATGTCAGATCCTGACAATAGGATTACTTATCTAATACTATCTTACATATTATTCTGTTTTGAAAGCTCAGTTTCATATCATTTCTAATATTTCCCGTTTTAGATTTACCATCTCCTTTTCAGAGCACTTTAACAAATAAAATCTATAGGACTTGCTAAAGGATTTTATTCAATGGAAGAGAATGTATAAAGTAAATCTGTTCAGATATATAGTTGGCTAGCAGTTGATTATGTTCAAACAATGATTAGTAAATTAAATTGTCACTCTACTGTTCCCAACCTAATGGTTAAAAGATGATGCTCCTCTCAGTACGGTACATTACTACATCAAAATAATGTTTGAAAATGGCTGTGTAGCTCAGAGGAAGAGTGCTTGCATAATGTGTGTGAAGCCTTGACTTTGATCCCCAGCGCTGCAAAAAAAAAAAAAGAAAGAAAGAAAGAAAAGAAAGAGTAATAAAATAGTGTTTGTACATAATGTACTACTCTGCCAAAAGGAACAATTTTGAATCATTTGTAGGAACATGGATGTACCTTGAGACCATACTAATAAGTGAAATAAATCAGATGCACAAGCTTAAATATCACATACCTTCTCTTATATGAGAAACCCAAAGTAGAAATGATATATTAAAAAAACAAAATAAAAGATAAATAATAGAAATGGAGACAGATCTTTTGCAAAGCAAATAGGATATAGAGATGGAGGAAGGGCAGGGAGGGGGAGGGGAATAAAGATAATTGAAATATGCTAAGCACATGTACCTACTCCCTAAGATGAATGTAAACATGTGGTACAAACATGTACTAATACATTTTTTTTAAAAACATGTTGAGATTGACAAAATGCTGATCATAGATAGTAAATGCTTAATATCATTTATCATTCTAAGATAGAGTAATAGCTAACTTCTATTAACCATTCACTATATAACAGAAACTCTTTGAAATGTTTCACATGTATTATCATATTTAAGGCTGACAACAACCCAATAAAATAGGAAGCAATGTTCTACATTTTATAGACAAAAAGGCAGAGAGGAGCTAAGTAATTTGAGCATGATCACAAACCCAAGAAGTGCCAGAACAAAGCATGAAGACAGGCTATCTAATTTCAGACCCTGAACTCAAAAACTACCAATGCAACAAGAGGATTTAAAATTTCTGTTCAAGATGGGGGAGTAGATATAATAGCATCAACTTTGTTGAAAAATAAGAAAGAAGGGAATGGAATTAATATGAGAAAAAGAAAAAATGGAAGTAAAGTCTTTGTAGATAGGGAGGGGTGGAGGGGTTGAAGAGAGGACAGGGGAATGGGGAAAAAATAACAACCAAGATGGATTATGTAAAGGTGCAAATTTCCAATGATGAATGTCATTATATTGCATACCTTAAATGTACCAATAAAATTAATTAGAAAATAAGGTTGTTTTCGTATCTTAATAAATAAATACATTTATTGACTTCTGAGTTTCTTTAAATCAATCACTGTCAAATGAAGACCATTCAAATACTGAGGTTAGACACTATAAAAATTCTCTCTATAAATGGCTCAGGTCACAATTAAACCCTCTCCCCAATACAGTAACTTTGATGTCTTTGATAAGTAAAATGAATGGCTATAGAGAAAGGCTATGAAGAGGAGAGGGAAAGGTTTTATTGACATTTCAGGACATTTCCAATGCAGATAGGCAACTGTTTTCCTGAAGCTTGACTGGGCAGTACCTCAGGAAAGCTCTGAAAGTATACTTCCTAGGACCACATTAGGCCAAGGTTCTTAGGATTCAATTCTCTTTTGCATATACATTATTAAAATTCTCACACAGCTAACAATAATAATCATGATTCTGTAATATATTCTATATACAGTTCCTACTAAATATGTTAATGTACCTAACTCAAATATTTCTGATTATTGTTTTATAATCAAGAAAGCCATATTAAATGATAAGGTTTCTAAAATATTTGTCCTGATTCTTTCATAAGTGATATA